>NC_084481.1:189989186-190652221 GCF_030035675.1 Rhineura floridana
TTGAACTGTTGATTACCCAACTTGATACTTTAGCCTCTCCCTTGCTATCAACAAACGTTTAAAGGATGTTGGTGTATTGCTCTGAGGTTTCCTTGTAACCTGAAGAATAGTTGTGCAAACTTTAATTTGCTTGAGAGTTTGCGTTTATTTTTCATCAACCAGATGATGCAACATTTGAATCTGTTAAATGTGGAATAGCTTTATTTTGTTTTTGTTTAAATATTCTTTATTGATTTTCAAATTAACAAACCTTGCAAGGTATTGAAGAGAACAAGGAAAAACAGGAATATCGGCAGAAAACAAAGCAATTATTAACATCTACTAGAAAATCCTTGCTGAATAATACAGAATACAATGTAAATAAAAACATAAGGGAAAAAAACCCTTATCCTCCCCTGAACATCCTTTTCCCAACATGAAATGATGACTGAGCTTCATTGCAACATGACAAAATAGGTAGAAAAAGCAGTACACAAAAATGCAAAGATAAGAGAAATAAAGACAAGGGTATTAAAACATAAGAACCTTTACATAGCATTGTGCTTTGAAACCATACATTGGTAACAATGAGCAAAGTAACAGTGATACATCGGTCTGATGGAACAGCTTCCCACTCATATACCAATTTAGGAATTCCAAATATGAGTATAGTGAGGAGGAGGCTTCCTCCTGTGCTCCTTCCGGTTCATATTAACTATAAAAGGGTACCAAATTGATACAAGTTTGCCCATTTTAGACACCTCTGGTCACCCTTAGATTGGAAGCCAATTTTTCCATATATGCCAAAGCCTACACGTTTTCTTACCAATAAGTAAGGGTGGCACTCTTACTTGCTGTTGAATCTTGCTGTTGTAAGTCATGCAGCCATAAGATGACCTATCAAAGTCTCATTTTTGAGATCCAAATTCTCATTGGTTAACAGATTTAAGAGCACCAATTCTGGAGATCTATTTAATGTTAGTTATTAGCGGAACCTCATCAAAAATCGTATTCCAAAAGGGCTGTTTTGTCACATGACCACCACATGTGATGATGGAATACCTTTATTTTGTGACTGCACTTTTGTGTTTTGAAGTTCCACTATGTTTGATAGTGTTCATAAATAACATACATTCAATCCAGACTGATTTTTTTTAAAAAACTTTTAAATCTAAGAAAGTAATCTTCCAGTACTGTGTCACTGACAGTGACAGATTACTATGATTCTGCTTTTTTCACAAAGTGCAAAGAGGATGTGATGGGAAGAACTTGCATGTCAGCGTTGTGTATAGTGTCCACTCCATTCACAATGTGTTTGTAAGTTTGAACCGTTAGCAGATGTAATTCTGGGGAGTGGATTATGGGATTGCATGTTCCCTTCTGAGAGCATTCTGCCTTATCCACAGTTAAGGGACATGTGTGCAGTAACACTAACCATGGCTAAGGCTAACCAGGTTCCTCACTGAAGCAGAATTATTAACCAGTTCCATATTCAGAGAATCCTGGTGAACTTGGTTAACTTCAAGCATGGTTAATGTCAGGTGATGTCTCTCTTAATGTGATTTCAGGGGAAGTGTTGTGGAGAAGAAGTGTGTGATCCTGCAAGCTGTTTACCTGTTTTTGATCTTTTCACTGATTTAAGAGAGCCCTGATGTTGTATTTGCCTGGCGCTGGGAATCTACTTTACGTGCTTTTGACTATGCTACTCTAATATTCTTTTAAGATTAAAAACTGAGCCTCAGTCCCATCTAATACTGTAAACAAACTGCAATATTTGCTCTTCTTTTGCAGGTTAGAAGTAGACTTTATGTAGGTAAGTTCACATTTTTGTCTGTGGGTTGAGTTTAGCTGCAGAATTGAGTTGAAACTGTTTTCTCTCCGTTAAAGGTTACCACATATAGCTCTTCCTCTTTTTAGGAAGAGAGAAACAGCTTGCCAGTAAAGTTACTGAACTAGTAGAAGACAAATGTAAAGTACTGGAAAAACTTAGTCTCTGCAAAAAAGAGGTAATGATTACTGTTTCCCTTAAAAGCTTAATGGTTAGACTTAGTGTTTTCACTTAATTTTTTAATATTTGGTAGAGCCACCTTAATTATTGTGAGAGTGCATGTTAAATAAACTGAGATAGGGAGGATTTTGTTGTTGTTGTTCTGTTGCAGGGAGACACTATTCACTCCCCTTGGTGGGATAGCTAGATGAGTGTCCTTTCACTTATTCAGCCAAGAATTAACACAGCAGCAGAAAAGCAATATTGCTGTTGACTCAGTTGATAGATATCGAGATTGCTGAGTAAGTCCCTTCAAGTACATCTGGCAAATCATAATTTAAAAAGTATCGGCTGCTAGGTTACACTGGGAGGGAGGAAATCTCAGTCACCCTCTTTTTAAATAAGCCCTACGACATGTTATGAAAAGTCAGCCTGGTATCTGCACTCGATTGCAGCTGCACAGAAGTTGCAATCGCTTGCAGATACCAGAGTTGAAATTTGATGTTTAAGAGTGCACCTGAAGAACAACAACTGTTTGAAATGCATTTGGCTTAGTTTGAAAAATTGTGCGTGTGTGTGTGTACCTGAAGGTTTCTTCCCTTCCATTCCCTGTGATTGATGCCTTAGCATTTCTCCCTCCATGCCACTCATGCAAATCGTTACATAGGGGCTGCAGTTGGATGGCTATGCATGCACCTGCTTCACTTCTTCATTTGTTTAGTGAGCAAACAAGGCAGGAAATTTTTTATAAACTAAGTTTCCTGTTTCATCTGAACCAAGAAAGTATGGCTAGTTCTGAAGCCATTAACTGTGCAATATACGTGCAACATAAATGATATAATGGGCAAAGATACTTAGATTGGCCACAACAAAAGAGTGATTGCTGTGATGAGAGAGAGAAATGTTCATTTGTAGAAAGTCTTAGAGGATCCTGTTAGGAACTGTGTCGGTGCTAACGTACAACTAATTTGAACAGCCTGCTTGCTCTAGTTCTTGACGAGTTTGATAATTAAAAAGCTGAAATGTGTGGTGCTTCTGCAAGTGGAACAATTTAATTTTAATCCTAATATGGAGTTTTCATTTTAGTATGAAGAGTTAGAAAACTCTCTGAAAGATGCCAGCCTTCTGCAAGGGTCAACCACTACATCAAACATTAAGGTAACATCTCTAAAATATGTGCTATAAAATAGAATCTAGAATTTTTATAATCCTGGCTTTCATTTTTTGCAGAAGTTTTCTATCTGTGCAAATAAGCTCAACAAAATGGAGAAAATGTCTGGTAAAATTTTGAGAGAGTGTGAGGGTGGGCAAAACATTGAATGCTCAGGAAGTGAGATTGTAGGTACTGTGCATAGGTCCTTTTATTTATGCATGGCTGGCAGAAGTAGAGTCAAATATGTAAAATGAAGCAGATTTTGCCAGCTTTAATTTTTGTGATGTATTCAGGTTGTAGAATGTGGTTTTGTATGTCCTTGACCCTAGGCATTTGATTTTTAGTGCATTAAAATTAGATACAATGATTACATCCTAATGCACCCTTGTTAAAGTTAAAAGTGTTCAATAATACTTGCATTCTGGATTACACATAGTCATTATAAATGTCTTCAGGTTATCTTTCAAAACCTGGTTATTTTAGGCAGCATATGAAGAACTCAGCAGCTCAAATGCCGCACTCAGGAATGAAATAGAATGTTTAGAAAAAGAACTGAAAGAAGAGAAGTCTAAACAATCAGAGCAGGATGACTTGGTATGTCTTTTCTTTAAAGCATTATTTCTCAGGCAGAAAGCATAACTTTAAAATAGAAATTGTCTGTATTAAAATTAGAGTTTCCTGTTCTCCTCTGGGTTTTTTTTTTTTAAGGATAACAGCTGGTCATTGAGGGTCAATTGCTCCTGTCTTTTGATCAAAAACACGGTGTACTTCATATTCCAAATAAATTAAATGTATTATTTCTTTTCCAAAATAATTTGCATTTTTTTCAGTGTGTCCTGCTATTTTTTACAATAACATGTTTGAGGAAGCTATTTGAATTTAATTATTTACAGCAGGGGTTATCAACTTTCTGGAGCCTTGGTCATGGGCATTACACCTGCACTGCAAATAGGTGCACACTGCAGCCTATTGTGTTAGCTACAATAGAATTGAGTGTTTGCTTGACAAGCATGCATAGAATTTTTTCATAGCGAAAGAGACAGTTGCCATTTGAGAACAGTAGATAAAGCCAGTTGACTTTTCAAAGTTATTTGATCAAGCTTTTATAACGGGTGGGGAGAAATGCCTCCCCAGAGTACTTCCGCCCACCTCTGAATAACTTGATATCACTTCAGACCTTATCCCAGTCTGCAACTGTGCTGGAATTGCTTTTAAATCTGTGTTTAAAAGATGTTGTTAAGTTGTTTTGTTGTAATGTTTTTAACATATTTTGCTTTTAAGTTATTTTAAAGTGTATTTAGTGTTTTTGTTTGCCACCCTGTGCTCCTTCTGGGAGGAGAGGTGAGATAAAAATGTAATAAATAAATAATAATGAAGATAAAATATCAGGTGATTCAACTTCAAGGGAAAAATTGTGACAGCACCTAGAATTTATTATCTATTTATTTATTTATTAGTTTTATATCCCTCCCTCCCTCCCAGTGAATGAATGTGCTCCCAACTCTTCTTTTGCAGCCCAGTTGGAAGTATAAGGCATAGATTTGCTGCCCTGGCCTCCTTCTAGGAGAAAGGGCAGAGTATAAATGTAATAAATAAATAATAAAAATAGATACGAAGGAAGAATGGGGAGCGCAGTTGGTGTGTGTTCCCGATTCTTCCTTTCCAGCTGGAATTCTGCACTTTTTGAATTTGGAACCTATTTTTGTCACTGCAGGGCTCCAAATTTTTAAAAGTACCAACTTGTATCAATGAGTGAAAAGAAAGAATTGGGAGTACACTTAAGAGTGTGCCCATGGACTTACCTGTCCTGCACCTAATATCATATCATAGAATCGTAGAGTTGGAAGGGGCCTATAAGGCCATCGAGTCAAATTCCCTGCTCAATGCAGAAAATAGGATGTCAGGTGATGAACAGTTGAGCATGGTTTGGGCAAAGCCATGCTATAGGCCAAATGAGGAGGCCTGGAAGGCCTAATTAGGCTGGAGGTTCTCTACTGCTCTTTTAGAATCACCCATTTTAAATGTGTCTCCAGCATTCTATGGATTTTATTCAGCTTTACAGAGAATTTAAAAAAATTGTCTCATAAAATACTTTATTAGTCTGCCCACATGCTCCATTATACTTCGATATACTTGAATGGTGGGGTCTGGCTAGCTATGTGCCTGGAAGTAATTATTCCTTGTCCCAGGCAACTGGGTGAGCGGCTATCTGGAAAGCCAGTTTTGCTTGATTATAAATATGGAAAGGGGTATAAAATAAACAAAGAAAGATGACAGTAAAGAGTGTGACTTCCCCTTTAATGCACTATATCAATGATCAATGAAAATAAAATGGTGTGAACAATATCTTGCAGATGATCTTTTGACAAATATTTAAATATATTTCACTACAGTGTTAGTCCACAGTTATTTTGACAAGGCAGTATCAATCAGACTTAAGAGAGTGTTTTATATAAGATTATTTTAATGTCTCTTTAGATGATTGAAATACAGAGAAGAATGGAATCTTTAGAAAATGAAGCAAAATCTATCCAGTTGCAAGTAGCTGAAGTAAGCCAGTATATTTAAATATTAATGTAAATGTCTTAATAAGATTGTTTAGCATGCATTGCTGCAAAATCTTGTACCTCACTGTCAACATTTTTCATTAGTCTTAACATGTCTGATAACTAATTGAAACCAAATTTTTATTTCCTGCTCTATTTACACATATCTGTCTTGTAAATAAGCTGAATTCTTCCTAGTTGCCATTAAAGGTAGCCTGCTTGTGTAGGCCTTGATGTCCCATTTTAAAAGGAGAATTCAGGACTTTTTATATATTTCAGCAATGCAAATAATTTAAGCCAAAGTCCCCCTTCTCTTTGTACACTCTCCAGAGCAGCTCTCTTCCCAAGGGTGGAGAGATGACTTAGCACTGCATTGGGAATATACAGCGCCATGCTAAATCATGTTCTTCTTTTGCTTTGAAGGAATGAGGTTCTGTGCACAGCCTTTATAGTGAACCCCCATAGCTCTTTTAGACAAGAAAGGAGAAGGAGTAAGCCATATGTGCAGTTAGAAAAGCGCTTTGGGGGCTGTGTGCAGTCCTTATCCCTGTAGCAGTGGGGACTCACTTGAAGGTAACTTTATCTGCCATTGCAAGAGTGGCCAGTGTGGTGCTGTGGAGCCACCCATCTAACATCGGTGTCACTTCCACTTATCTTGGGGTGGGGGATGAGGTCAGGGCTATGGAGGTGCACCAGTGGGAGTGCCAAATCGGCTCCAGTGGTATGCCTGCGCAGCCTCGACCTCACTGCCGTCATACCTTGCCCTCACACCATCCAGATAAGTGGCCGTGATGCCAGTGGTGGGAAGGCAAATCTGCAGGACTGCCCTACTACACCAGCTGCTCCTGTGCCGTTGGTAACCAGATTCCCTTATCGCTACCTAGGACAGTGGTTCCCAAACTGTGGTCCATGGACCACAAGCTTCATTTAGGTGGTCTGCAGCATGTCTGCATTAAATACTTGTGTTGATTTTTGTTTGTATTTTTATTGCTTCTTTTAGTTCCTATATTGTATTTTATTGTACTACAATTTGAATTCTATGGAAAGCAAACTGATACTCAACAAAACACAATATAAGAAATAAAAGAAGTAAAAGAAGCAATAAAGATACAATGAAAAATTGCACAGCATCTAGCACAGTGCATTACAGTTGCTACTTCAGGCAGAAAAAATAATTAAGTGGTCCACCAAGACTCTTAGCAATTTTCAAGTGGTCTGTGGGGGAAAAGGTTTGGGAACCATTGACTTAGAGCACTGTGCACAAGGTTGCTAGTGCTGTTTGACAAGTGGAGCTGTGAATGTGCATGAGGTGCCTTCTGTTATGTTTCTCGGTGAACAAGCCCTACTTGCTTGTTTTATTTTTCATTAAAATAAAAATAAAAACCATCACATAGAGTTAAACTAATGAATTGCAGCTTTATTACCCCAGCCCATTGGGTGGGGGGGTGTCGTGTGCTGATCATACGCCTATGAGAAATATATAATTTATTGCTGCTGAAGGAGGGATTCTGGGATTGCATGCATTGATTCCCCAGAATCACAGAAGTGCAAGCTGAGCAGAAAAAAATGTCACTATTTTGGAGAGCATCAAGGCAATGCTTTGTAGGTGCGTGGATAAGGGTACAAAATGTATTTCTTAGTATTCCTCAATGCAACATAATTTTACGATGTGATATTAGGGTTGAATTGAAACAATGCTAATGCTTAAAGTCAATCAACACAGAGTATCTCTGCTGATTTGGAGCACAGACTACAGGAATGGATAGAATCACAGCTACGTTCTTTGTTATTTCTGTCTTTTTTTTTTTTTGTATATCCTAAATAAGCAGCTTCACTGTGTTTTATTTCACTTAGGCAAAGACCACGTTAAAAGTATATGAGATTAATAGAGAGAGACTGAAGATGTCTGTCCAAGATGCGGTAGAGGAAAACAAGCACCTTCATGAAAGTGAAAAACAGGTATATTATTTCCACTGTGTAGTTTTGTAGACTGATTCAATCTTTTAGGAATGTTGTATCCTGACTTTAGAATAGTATGGCTCCTGTTTAAACTATTATGTAGCGTGCTGAAAGTCAGAGGCATAGCTAAAGGAAACTGTGACAGCCACAGGTTGCTGTATGTAGTTTAGTTTTGTGGCTTTGCATTCCAGGGAATAAATCAGTTGCGTCTTCTACAAGCAGCTTGATGCTCCAAGCTTCATGGCATCTCAGTTCATTTATTAAATCTATCTTGGGTTCTTCTCTGGGGTTTTTCGATTGCTTTCATGCCATTAGAGTAATCGGACACTCTTTGTTCTTGTTGGATGTGTTTTCTTCAGAACTTTTTTCTTTCTCTCTGTCTTCCCTATAGAGGCTTTTTTAAATTGATGTGACTGGAATGATGCCAGGATAATATCTCTGAGCTACTAGCTCAGCTTTTATTTATTTATTTATTTAATACTTGTCTTGTGGCAGATTGGATTCCACCTATATTTCCAACGATGAGGTGATTAATTGTAGGCTGGGGCTGAATCTTGCTAACATGCAAAGTGGATTATTTATTTATTTATATTACATTTATATCCCACCTTTACTTCAAGGAGCTCAAGGCGGTGTAAATGGCTTTCCTCCCACTCCATTTTATCTTCACAACAACCTTGTGAGGTAGGTTAGGCTGAGAGGCAGTGACTGGCCTAAGGTCACCCAGTGAGCTTTATGGCTGAGTGGAGTTTTGAACCCTGGTCTCCAAAGTCCAACACTCTAACCGCTACACCACATTTGCTCTCGTTTTGCACCAAGTTAGGTTTTCTGCTTTAAATCCCTTTCTGGATTTGTATTGACAAGAGTACTGTGGGTTTTATCCAGTTGTGTCCGTCGTGCTGATGGAAAGCTCTTTGGTCCAGTGGAACCTTCCATCAGCGTAACAGGGAGGAAGGTAATTTTTGTTGATTTCCCTTCCTCCCTGCAGCCTTCTCCTGCCCCCTCCATTCTTTTCCAAAGAGTGCCCCAAATCCTCAAGAGCAGATTGATGTGGGGAGGGAGAATCTGGAAAAAAAAATCCTCCCTCCCCATTCCATTGATGGAAGGCTCCGTTGTTTTTAAAAGCCTTTTAAAGTCAGTGCACAGGACACCACTGGATACAACCCTCTATGTTCTCCTGGGTTTTTTTAAAGTTCAGCAAACATGGCTTTAAATGGCATATATAACAAAAGAAGAGCTATCAAAAATTGGAAGGCAGAAAACACAGAATGGTGCAGTTTCATGGATTTTGCTGTATCATTGACCCAGTTGTTAAGAATTTAGGGCAGATCTTTTGGAATAACTGTTTAGAATAACTGTTACAAATTAAGTATTGATCTTTCTAACTTTTCTTTACAGCTCTTACAAGAAGCTGAAGGATGGGATGAACGATTTAGTGAATTAAGTGAACAAACAAAAATGTTTGAATCCTCCAAAACAGAAATGGAGGAAGCCCTTAAAAACAAGGAAAGTCAAGTCAAGGTAAAATAAAGTTTTTTTGGTGTGGCTAATTATTATTATTATTATTATTTATTAAATTTATATACCGCCCGACTAGCAATAGCTCTCTGGGCGGTGAACATAAAATAATTAACTGCTATGGTACTTGTTTTAATATATTCATATGAGCACATGTGAATTCTATGCATACCTAGTGTCACCCGGAGGCAATTTGTTTTTGGTGCTCCATTATAAACATAACGTATCTCCATAACAGAAAAATAACAGGGAGGGTTCTTGAATTCTGGGGGGACGGGGAACGGAGACAGAGAGAGAAGGGCAAAATTCCAGTTGTAAGAAAACCAATTCTACTGTGTATCTAATTTTCCCCATATTTCCCGAAAGTATTGCTTGGTGTGCTTCCACATCTAGCTACTGAATAGCAACAGCTTACAATCCTCCCTTTGGGGATGTTTGGAGGGTAGCAGATGCTTCCCTTGGGCATTGATGAAACTGCTTAGAACTGTGGTTGCCTTGTAGCTTCATTGATTCCTAAGGTAGCCACTGGTGTGATTTCAAAGCTCTCGGAGAGTACATGGTAGTCTTTGGTATGTTTGGCAAGATGTGGAGGCCTTGTTAATCAGCTGAGCAGTGAGATTATCTGCTTAAATTTACTGGAGTTTTCCCTTCTTATGAAACATTGCATGTGTGTATTGACTTACAAAGAGATGAAACATCCAGACAAAAAATAGTACTGTAAAATTTCATTGATTTCTTTAGGAATCTATCTGCATCCCTCCAAAGTCCTCAAATGGCACTTTTTATTTTGCTGTAGGTGTAGGGGGCTTTTGCAGAGATCAAGGAAGCTAGTGGTCAAATACAGATTTGCAGCGCTGGTTGGAGATAAAATGTTGCCTGCAGTTTTACTTGAGGTTTTGTTTGAACACCTTAATGTAGGGGGGAAAAGGCTCATCTAGGTGTTCCCTGAGTTCTGTGAATCTACTTTTTGTAAGAAGTTAACTACCTCAGTAGTTCGTGCTGTCGTAAAACCTTTTTCACTCAGCAAAGTTGTTCATATGGAGCAGACAATATTCCTGTAAAACACGTGATATGAATATACTGCTGAACATTTCAGTAGGTTTGATATATTAAAGGAATAAAATCATGAATGTGCTTCATGTAGAGCCAAAGGCTCATTTGAGCTTTATGTTTTTTTAAATATGCTATAGTCACTGACGGAGTGTTTGTTGAAGATGAAAGACTGGAGTTGTGCATTAGACGAACATGCTGCTGCTGAAGATAACTGTTGCGATAATGATAAAAAGACTGAAACAGAAAATGGGGAGCACCAGGGTAAATGATAATTTCTTTCCTATGGAAGTGGGAAGGAATGAGAAATAATTTCATTTTCAAATTCTAGAAACTTAAGCTTGTTCTCCTTGTCAATATGTCTGAATCAACAAAAAGGAACAAAAAAAATGTAGCACAAATAAAATGGCTATTCACCAAAGCTTTATGTTGGGTAAGCGGGATTTTTTGTGCTACATGCTTCTAAGATGTAATCAGAATAATATTTGCCAATATAAGCCTCTGAAGTTTAAAAGAAAAAGTTTGAAAAAAGCTACCCAAGTAATTGAGACTCCAATCCCAGTATAACTTGCCAAAGCATAAACTGGTTTGACAGCCATTGCTAATTCTTGTCCTTAGCCGGAGGATAAGCAGCCCACACATAAAGGTTGGGGAGCATTAAGCCTAAGGAATATTGGATTGATTGCACATTTCAAACCCATTTCAGAAATACTACAGCTTTGGTGAAGCTTAATCAGATGAATAATATCCTTCTCCCCCCTCCCCCCCCGGCTACTTCTTAGAAAACTAGAAAACATTTTTTAAAAATTAGGAAAAGAAATATTTCCTACTTAAAAAACAATGCTGTGTTTTTATAAAACCCAAAATACATTTTCTGTGATTTATTGTGTTCACTCCCTTCTCTTTGTTTCCTTTAACCAGATGATCTGGAAAAACGAACTATAAGGAAATTGATTTATGCTGCAAAGGTAATATAATACTGTGATTATTTCCTATATAGAGTTTATAAAATAGTTCTTTTTTAAAAAAAACCAAAAAACAAAATGTTCAGTAGAAAATATATGGAAGTTTTTGGAATGATGGGATCCAGAGTTGTCCTTCTGTGAGTGGAAGGGTTCCTGCCATGGACTGAGATCCATTAGAGACTCCCAGGGCCGGTTCCAAAGGGCGGCCAGGTTGGTCACTGGCCCAAGGGCCCCGCAGCTACAGGGGCCCCTGAGGGGCCCTTCGCTCCCCTTCCGCAATCCGTGGCATGCGCCACGGATAGCAAAACGAGCTTCTGAGCCACCCGCCACCATCCCCCGCTTCATGTACCTTTCCCTGCTGTTCTTTGCGGCTGCGCGCACTGCGCACGCAGGGTTGCCATCAATCAAGATGGCAGCCGAGGTTTCCGTAAGGGACTGAAGCCTCTGCCGCCATCTTGGTTGATGGCAGCAATGCATGCGCTGCGTGCCATCAACCAAGATGGCGGCAGAGACTTCAGTCCCTTACGGAAACCTCGGCCGCCATCTTGATTGATGGCAACCCTGCGCGAGCAGTGCGCGCAGCCGCAAAGAACAACAGAGAAAGGTATGTGAAGTGGGGGGATGGCAACGGGCGGCGGCAGGTGGCTCGGAAGCTCTTGTCTTACGATCGCGGAAGGGGAGCGGAGGCGCCTGGGACAGGCTGATGCCCAAGGGCCCCGGCATTCCTGGAGCCGGCCCTGGAGACTCCTATTGGAGGAAGGGAGATCCAACAGAGATTCCTACTGGAGGGAGGGAGGGAGACAGTTTTCACTGAGTCTCCATTTTTGCTGCCGCCCACCACCTCCCATACTATTCCAGAGGGGCTGCAGGGAGAAGGAGAGATCAATGAAAATTTCTTCCACCAGTGGGAGTAGCCTGTGAGCAGAGCCCTGCTCATAGGAACTTTAGATCCAAGCCAATGATTTTTTAAATGGTGTTTCTCTTTACACTCTCTCTCTCTCTCTGTATATATACTAGAGTTGAGTGCTGCTGTTCTTTAATTACAGAATGCTGCCTGGCTTTGTCTTGGTATGTGATTTTGTTTTGAAATTGAAGTATGGCCTCTCTTTATGTGCATACTGTTGTCGCTCCGCTATATTCTTAGTGTAATGAAGCAATGTTATGGCTATGTTTGTTTTAGATGTAAAGCCCTCTTCTGCTCTGTTTTGGAGGAACAGTGCAGGACAAAGACATAAAATAAATAAATGATCATTGCAGCCAGAAAGTGATCCAGAACTAAATAAGGATTTGTTCTAGAAGTGCAAACACAGTAGTCTTATCTTGCAATTATGATCTTAAATATTTTTTTCTTTAATATAGCTAAATGCTTCTCTAAAATCATTGGAAGCAGAAAGAAATCAAATCTATTCAAAGCTAACTGATGAAAAAAAAGCAAAAGAGGAACTTGCAGGTAATTTGAATATTTGTATAGATTTTATTTTTTTTAAAAAAGAAGGAAAGCATCACAGACTTTATTAAGGTTTTAAGAAATATACACAATAATTGAATTAAGCGGCTATAATTAGAAATCTGTTAAATGATCTGGATTTATTCACTGAAATATAAGACATATTGAAAAAACAATTAGCAACAAAGAATCTAAATTTTTACATCCAGTCTAGATGAATTTGTGATGCACTACCCTTCATGGACTTCATCTTTGTGCCTCAGGAAGGTGTTTGCTGTCTCCTAAGTCATGATTTGTGCTGACTGTGGCTTGGCATGATCTCTGAAGTGGTAAACCACGGTTATGGTTGTCACTCCACCATCAGCGGCTGCTGCACTATACAGATGAGAGTGAATTTGTAAATATTCAAGCTAATTGTGGACTTTACAGAAAGTGAAAGCAGATCTTTGGATTTTTCATTTTGTTCTGCTTCTATCTCCCCTCTCTTTGAATCTTGTTGAGGGGAGTGTGTGACAAGGGCACCTTTACCATTAGGAAGAGTGAGGCCCAGGCCCAGCATCAGGGGTTGATATGGACGGGCACCTGCCAAGGGCCCTAGGGCTAGGAGGGCCGTCACCAACCAACCTGACCCTTCCACTGCCATTCACTTAATACAGACATACACATCCTCTGCCAGGTCCCTGGACACCTTTTAGTGGTGATGCTCTTCTTGCATGGGAGCCAAGCGTAGCTGTCATCTGCCACGTTAGTTTATCCAAAATGCGACCAGACATTATGTCAGGCATTACATTTCGGGTAATTTAACTTGGCTGGTGGCCACCGCAGATAGAAGCCAAATGCTGGTTACGTTTCCATTCAAAAGTACCACTGCTGCCTATCACTGAAGCATGCCCTGGGGCCTGGTGGGAGAGAACTGTAGGGAGCTGCTTTATACCAAGTCAGACCATTGGTCCATCTAGCTCAGTATTGTCTACGCTGATTAGCAGCCGCTCTCCTGGTTTTCAGGCAGAGGCCTCTCCCAGCCCAATATGGATATACTGGGGAATGAGAAGTGAAGTGAGTGACTGGGGATGGCAGAGGAAACGTGTAGTGGTGAGCAATACCACTAGGCTCGGTGGGAGCCCCTTGGCGGCACTTTATTGAGATCCCACAGAAGTCTGTTGAGGTAGCTGCCTCAGATAGCTGATTTGGGGTGTCATGAAAGGGCAGCGGTCTGTTATTTAACGTATCGTTATGGGACAGGTGCTTCTTGGAATTTCTGCTCCAGGTGCCAGAATAATTTGACTGGCCATGCATGTTATGCATCTTGATTGGGCAGTGGGTAGGAATTGAGGGTGATAAAAACACTGATTGATGCTCTGCCTCAGGCAGCAAAATGTCTTTTTTGGATGGGGGGTAAAGTGGATATGCATGCATGATCATGGCCATTGTCTTTATGAATTACTATGTTGAGCTTGTTACTTGGAATGCTTTTGATGCTGACTTGGGTGGTATCAGTTCTGACAATTTTGTCAATACTGACAATTTTGTTTTAATGTAGTAAAGCTGTCTATGCCTCATTCCCTTTCCCCAGACACAACAGTCTAAACATATTCAACCCATGAAGAAGCCCAAATGAAAATTGGTCCACAAATCCCTGTGGGGGAAAAACAATCTGTATCAGTTTGGTGGGATTTCCAAGCATTTTTCAGTTACTAATATATAATGTGGTTATTTAAAAAATAAATTGTCTAGAGTTATGGTAAAGGAACATCATGAGGTTTTAAGTCTTCCCTGGGCATGTTTAGGAGGAGGGGCGGGATATAAATTAAATAAATAGAATAATTAATAAATATTCTAAACTTATTCAAGAACATTTTTTTCTTTTCAGCATTAGAATACTATGTTCAGTCTTCAATACATTTTCTTTATCTTTGTTGTATAGCTTTTAACATATCAGTTACTTGTAATTAATTCTTAATTGTGACAGGACGTGTTGAAAGTCTGCAAAAGGAACATGTCATGTTGCAGTCTGAAAATGATCACTTCGAAAATGAAGTTCAAAAGCTTCAGCAAAAACTTAAAGTCATGACGGAGCTGTATCAAGAAAATGAAATGAACCTCCACAGGTATTGGTATTTCACTGTAATTGAAACTTTCCATTTAGATATCTGAAACAAATAGTTTATATGTAACTTGGGACTGCCAGGTTATTTCATTAATTGTACCCTTGTACTGGCACTGGGGCTTTGGTGCCATATCTTGCTCTACTTGCTCAGTACCTCCTATGATTTCCTTGTAAGATACATAGATATACATAATTACACACACCCATACATATAGTACAGCATGTTTATCAAATATTAACTTGGGAACCATTTTAATATGCAATATATGTATTTTTAAGAACAGATTTGATTTAGTCTAGTGGATAGAGGGTTTGACTTGGACCCAAGAGTTCTGTGTATAAGTCCTACTTGAGCTTGGACTAATTCTGTGACTTTGGGTACACAGTGCACAGATCTTTGTGGGCAGCAGTCGTCTGTATGAATGTGCCACTGTTCTGTATGAGGCTCTCTGTGAACACAAGTGTACATATATACCCCCATCAGCTGATGGACATTGCGGTCCAGTTCCTGTAGTTACTATACTATAGAGCCAGTTGCTTCTTGGAGACAGAGAGCACAAGAGGTGGATTTTCTGGATTCGGCCCTAGTCATTATTGTTAGCAGATGTGTTTGTATTGAAGGGTTTCAGCAAGGTCCTCCACAAATTATTTTTCAGAGTTAACACTGCAACTATGCATTCTTCAAGGAATAACTTTGTCAAATTCTTTTACAGCCCAGTCCTATGCATGGCTGCTCAGAACTTGCACTGAGAAGCCCCACCAAGTATGCACTGGATGGCACAGCCTTTAATGTATTGAAGACCTTAACACCACTTTTATGGTTGCCCATGCTGCTTTCAGTTCAGGAACAGACTACATGGGCAAAGAGAAAATACTGTACATTTCAGTGGTGGTTTTGTGAAATTCATTTGAAGTTTTTGTGGAAAGAAATCAGTTTGGTTGTGCCTAATGAAAGGCTTTATTTTTTAAAGGAAGTTAACTGTAGAAGAAAAAGAGCGTTTGCAGAAAGAAGAGAAGCTTTCCAAAGTTGATGAGAAGATTAATCACGCTGCTGAAGAACTGAACACTTACAGGTAATTACGGATTTTGTTTGCTATTTTCCTCTGTTGAGCAAAGAAAATTCAGTAAAGAATTAGACTGAGCATCTTGCAACTTGTGAAAAATCAGAGCATGGGGTATGGAGTAGCATCTCCAATTAGCAAGTCAGCGAAGCCCCATTACAGTAATCAGAACCTGCTCAAGCCCATTCTAATAGCATTGTGGGTGGAGAGTGGAAACACTCTCCCCAGTAAATGTTAAATTGGCCAGTTATCATAGGGCAATGGTTCTTAACCCTTTTTGGGTCACTGACCCCTTTGATAATCTGATGGAACTATGGACCCCATAAATAAATAAATAAATATAATTTATTTTACTGCATTGAAAATTGATTAAAAAAATTGCACCCACTTCACAGGCCCCCTGAAGCCCATCCATGGATGACAGGTTAAGAACCCCTGGCATAGAGGCTTAGATCTGAGGGTATCTTGCATGAGTGATGCTTGCACTCATATGTCAGCTGCCCAAATTCTGCTGATTTTCCCCATCCTTCTGCAACCTGCTGTGCCCCATTCCACCCATCTAGAAGGAGCCAATCAAGCCCTGTTCCATGAGTAGAGCTCTGCTCATGCTGCTCTGGAACCAATCCAGAAACTCTCCTGAGAGGCAAGCAGGCTTTTGGTAGGTTTGCAAAGCTTGTGGAACTTGACAGACAACAAGGCTGGCAGGGTATAGTACCTCCTTTTTAAGGTGCTAGCTTCTCTCTCAGCAGAGGAGGTTATTCTGAGACAGCTTACTCCCCCACAACTTCACAGACTTCAGCAGACTGTTAAGCTTCCATTGGAGAAGACCCCATATAAGTCTGGTTTTGTCTTCATCACAGCAACAGAGTTTTACAGGCAGGATGACAAAATGAAAAAGATTTTAGCAGTCAGGATCCAGTCTACTTAAGGCTGCTGAACCTGGTGCTTTGTCTTCTTCAGTAGGGCTTGCTATTAAATTAGACTTAAAAAAAACCTGATATATTTTTGGATGTTTCTTAAGCTATAGTGATATCTGGTTGTGCAAAATTATCCATGTATAATTCCATTACAGACAACGAGCAAAAGATCTAGAAGAGGAACTGGAAAGAACTGTCCGCTCTTACCAGAATCTGGTATATATATTGTTTTTTTAATTGGTATACTTCATGTACTGTGAGATGTTACATTTTATTTGCAACTTTGAAAAAGCTGCCACTTTGAAATTACCAGTCTACGTTCTGTTTGCTGTACCTTATTTCAGTTGGATTTATTTCAAAGCATGCTTAGGATTTCAGCATCGTACGCATATTTACTCAGAAGTAAAATTCCATATAGTTCAATAAAATTTGCTCTCAGATAAGTTTGAGGGAACCCCTGGAACAAATGTAATGGTTGTGTGTGGCGCTCACATGCAGAGGGGAGGGTGGGAAAATTCTGTTGCACAGCTATAACTCCTTGGAACTGTATAGTTAAATGCCACCCTTAGTTACTATCATTTGTTTATTAACAGAATATATTTAATTAATTATACAGCACCTCTTCGTCTTAAAGGCTTATTGACTTTGGGGGAACAGATCTGGGGGAACAGATCCAGTGGGCCAGATACAAAAGTTCCCCAACTCTCTGGGCCATTTTGACAGGTGGGTAGGGGCCACCCACCTGTCTCTTTGATAATGTCAAGTGCCTTTTTTTGTTCATGTTGAATCACCCAGTCAGGAACCTTAAGAACATAAGAACATAAGAAGAGCCTGCTGGATCAGGCCAGTGGCCCATCTAGTCCAGCATCCTGTTCTCACAGTGGCCAACCAGGTGCCTGGGGGAAGCCCGCAAGCAGGACCCGAGTGCAAGAACTCCCCTCCTGAGGCTTCCGGCAACTGGTTTTCAGAAGCATGCTGCCTCTGACTAGGGTGGCAGAGCACAGCCATCATGGCTAGTAGCCATTGATAACCCTGTCCTCCATGAATTTGTCTAATCTTCTTTTAAAGCCGTCCAAGCTGGTGGCCATTACTGCATCTTGTGGGAGCAAATTCCATAGTTTAACTATGCGCTGAGTAAAGCAGTACTTCCTTTTGTCTGTCCTGAATCTTCCAACATTCAGCTTCTTTGAATGTCCACGAGTTCTAGTATTATGAGAGAGGCAGAAGAACTTTTCTCTATCCACTTTCTCAATGCCATGCATAATTTTATACACTTCTATCATGTCTCCTCTGACCCGCCTTTTCTCTAAACTAAAAAGCCCCAAATGCTGCAACCTTTCCTCGTAAGGGAGTTGCTCCATCCCCTTGATCATTCTGGTTGCCCTCTTCTGAACCTTTTCCAACTCTATAATATCCTTTTTGAGATGAGGCGACCAGAACTGTACACAGTATTCCAAATGCGGCCGCACCATAGATTTATACAACGGCATTATGATATCGGCTGTTTTATTTTCAATACCTTTCCTAATTATCGCTAGCATGGAATTTGCCTTTTTCACAGCTGCCGCACACTGGGTCGACATTTTCATCGTGCTGTCCACTACAACCCCGAGGTCTCTCTCCTGGTCGGTCACCGCCAGTTCAGACCCCATGAGCGTATATGTGAAATGAAGATTTTTTGCTCCAATATGCATAATTTTACACTTGTTTATATTGAATTGCATTTGCCATTTTTCTGCCCATTCACTCAGTTTGGAGAGGTCTTTTTGGAGCTCTTCGCAATCCCTTTTTGTTTTAACAACCCTGAACAATTTAGTGTCATCAGCAAACTTGGCCACTTCACTGCTCACTCCTAATTCTAGGTCATTAATGAACAAGTTGAAAAGTACAGGTCCCAATACCGATCCTTGAGGGACTCCACTTTCTACAGCCCTCCATTGGGAGAACTGTCCGTTTATTCCTACTCTCTGCTTTCTGCTTCTTAACCAATTCCTTATCCACAAGAGGACCTCTCCTCTTATTCCATGACTGCTAAGCTTCCTCAGAAGCCTTTGGTGAGGTACCTTGTCAAACGCTTTTTGAAAGTCTAAGTACACTATGTCCACTGGATCACCTCTATCTATATGCTTGTTGACACTCTCAAAGAATTCTAATAGGTTACTGAGACAGGACTTTCCCTTGCAGAAGCCATGCTGGCTCTGCTTCAGCAAGGCTTGTTCTTCTATGTGCTTAGTTAATCTAGCTTTAATAATACTTTCTACCAGTTTTCCAGGGACAGAAGTTAAGCTAACTGGCCTGTAATTTCCGGGATCCCCTCTGGATCCCTTTTTGAAGATTGGCGTTACATTTGCCACTTTCCAGTCCTCAGGCACGGAGCAGGATCCAAGGGACAAGTTACATATTTTAGTTCCTTCTCAGATGCAGCTTGTTCAATTGAAGTAGTGGCTGTGAAGGAATAGTTTGCCTTTGCAGACCTGGCTTGTATTTGAGCCATGCCAGCAAAGCAAAATCTCCAGCTGTAATTCAGCATTTTTTGAATTTGGTACCTTTTCCTCTCTCTGCAGAAGGAGGACTTCTGACAAGCTTAGTTTTGCTTTTAAAGAATATAAGCATTACATGTGAACCAGAGTTGCTCACTTAAAATAGTGTTTAGTTTCTAAGTAAGTTGACTTCAAGCTATGTGCAAACTAGGCTAGTGTTATGCATTAAGCATTCAAGAAGTTAGTTTATGTTTGATCAAAGCATGGCAGATTATTTGCAGCCCTTTCCCCAGATCCTTGTGGGGACATCCAAGGCCCAACCAAGCTCAGCATAAATGGGAGTGGGATGGGGAAATGCTTGTGTCAGTGCACACACTTGCCCCTTCCTCTTCTCTGGATTGAGGCATGCAGTGAAGTTGCACTACTGTTACCTGGCCAGACTGGATGACTCACTAGTGCCTGACATACTTTCACTGGTGTAAATTACTGGAAAAGTAAAAGCCTCATTTGGTGTTGCTGACAAACTTTGCAAAAAAAAGAGCTAAGATAAGGGCAGAAACAGCAGAAAAATGTGGCAGGGAATGAGAGGAAAGGGTGCAGAGGAAGGAGTTAGCAAGCAAGAGCACTATGGACCCTACAGGGCACAAAGAGAAAAAATGGAGTGAGATGGAGTGCAGGGGGACCTGTGGAGGAGGAGAGAAGGGAGGTTATGCTAAAAGGTGCAACAGAGATAACACTATGGAAGGGGGGAAAGAGGGAGGTTTATAGACATGTAATGTGTGTGTGTGTGTGTGTGTGTGTGTGTGTGTGTGTGAGAGAGAGAGAGAGAGAGAGAGAGGGAGAGGGAGAGGGAGAGGGAGAGAGAGAGAGAGAGAGAAATGTCTCATGTCCCTCAGACTGAGTTGAGTTCTTAACCTGTGAACTAATGTGGAATTCTCTTTAACAGATTATGTCACATGAGAAGAAAGCTCATGATAACTGGGTAAGTTGCAAATACTAACACTCTTCTATCAATTTGAAAAGTGTGGTGCTTACTACTACTGGAAGCTGCTTTCAAAAGGGGCAAGTGAGTACTCCCCCATTTGTTTTAATACACTTATATACTCACTTAGAGAGCAAACTCTTTCAGTGTTGTACCTTCCTTTCTCCAGTGGGCACCAGGACACCCTCAAGTGGGTACTGTCTTCCCCTGCTAGTGCTTGAGGCAGGAAAGAGTTAACACTCCAGTGGCCCCTCCCATGGGGTGCTGTTTTGTTTTTCTTAATGCATGCATTTGCACCCTGCTTGGACAGTTGTCCCTAAACTACTCTCAGATTGCTTCTTTGAACTCCAGTTTTGGCCACTACACTAAGTAAACTTAAAAAAGGAGTTTTGAAGGTTCTCTGGAAGCTGCTGCAAATCCAGATGTGCACTTGGCTGCTGCTAACCCCCTGCGAATTCTGCTCTTGATCGTTTACCAACCACCAACTCACCAATAGCATTTTTAAATTTTAGTTTACAGAGCCATTTTTGACATGCTCTGTTTAAATAAGTGCGTCTCTCTATCTCATTTGATAAAATTCTTTAAAGGTCTGGTACTATTGCTCTGCTATAGCAAGACATAGGATTAGCTGCAGGGCTCTAAGTGCTGTTTAGTGGCCACATATGGGGCAGCTACAGCGGTGTTTGGAGAAAAGCTACTCTACAATGCAGAAGCACTTCAGAATCAAGTCTTTCAGGGCAGAGCAAGAATGGAGAAGGGCATAAGGCTTCCTGCAGCTCAGAATTGTAGAACCATAAAGGTAGTCCTATATATTTAGTGCTTGTAAAAATGTGAACAGCTACATCTTGCCAATTTGCTTCAAATACAGGAATACCCCGATTTACATCCCTTCGTTTAACGGACCCTCGCAATTACGGACATGCTCCATACTTCACCATACCCCACTTAACGTATGCGCGCTTCGCAATTACGGACACTGACGGAACGCCCGAACTTGCGTTCCATGTGCCACGTGCGTTGCGAAGCATCGTCTTCCGTAGCGATCTGAGCAACTCCTGACCTGAAGGTTCTCATTTAAGTACAGTACTCTTTACAGTACATTTAAGTTCTTAACTACTGTACTTAATGGAGATCGGAGCTCTGCCTCCCCTGGCCTAGGTCTGTGGTGGCAGTGTGTGCGTGTGGGGCACCTCGTGCTCTTTACAGTACTGTAGATCCCAATTTCATTTTATACCTCTCCATTGTCCCCCATTGTCCCATCTTCCTTTCCTGCTTTAATTGATTGTGATAAAAAAAAATTCTTTAGATACCCCTGATTTCATTTTATACCTCTCCATTGTCCCATCTTCCTTTCCTGCTTTAATTGAATACTTTTCTCTCTGTCTCTGCCCATCATTAGTTCTGGCTTTTGCCCCTGCTGGCTTGTGACTACCAATAGTGTGTGTGTGTGGGGGGGTTATTTTATTTTATGTTTATTTTAGTTATAAATGCATTATTTACATCAGTTATGCCCATATATGACGATTGCTGCACAGTAAATGCATCGATAAGTGGAAAAAAAGTAGTGCTTCACTTTAAGTACATTTTCACTTTACGTACACGCTCCGGTCCCATTGTGTATGTTAATGCGGGGTATTCCTGTAGTGCAAGCTCATGGCAGGGACAGACTGACTCTGTGTTGATATGAGCCCATGGATGCTATGCAACATTTTCCTTTGAATTGTCTCTTTTAGAATCTTTATTTTAAAGTAAAAGTCAGTCCCTTATTGTAAAATTAAATCCTTCTAAGTCAAATATCCCTTTAATGTTTGGTTTTACAAATCCCTTCTGGCCTTCTGTCAATGCCATTTTAATAAATATTTTGGCTGCCCTCTGTTGTTCTTATCTGACAGAACAGCCTGTCCTGTGATAACATTGTAGTAAGTAGAACAAAATGTTATTTCAAAACCAATCCTTAGTCACGACAGAAAATAAACCCTCTCACTCCACTATTATAAGGTACTCCAAGAGATTTGCACAAATTTTACTTATTTAACAAAATTTATATACTGCTTGATTATTTAAAAATCTCTAAGCGGTTACAAATGGAGGCTTGTCTAGATGACAGCTTCCCCTGCAGCTGAATTAGCATGATACCATTAAAACAGAAGTGAAGGGGAAATGTCCCAACTAGCATCAAGGGTTTACTGAGCGATCATTATTTTGATCCAAACTAATCTTGATAGACCAAGAGTAGCCAGCATACTGCTTCTAGATGTTGTTGGACTATACCTACTATCATCCCTGGCCATTGGCCATTCTAACTAGGGCTGATGGACATGTTGTCCTCCAACATCTGGAGAGTAACATAGTGGCTACCCATGGTTTGTTTTCACCAGCAGCAACAGCGCTGTCTCCATACAACTTGTGGATGTCAGATATGCTGGCATTTAGTAGCTAATCCATCTGGGAGCACTATATAATAAAACTTCAGTATTTTTTTCTAGCATGTATCATTTGCAAATCAAAACAAGTTGCCAAATATGAACATATAACCTTGACACCATAATGAAATTTGGCTTAAGTTATAACGCCTAGGGAAGATCTAATGCTTTGTTGTGAAAACGTTGCTTTGTTCCAGAGATTCATGTGTACATAAATGCACATAGCAATTGCCTGTGCATGCAGCCAGCCCTGCTTATTTTCAGAGTTTTGGATTATGGTTAGAGCTCGTAATCCATGTGTACAAGCTGAGTGTACTTGTACTTCACTTTTAGTGGCCTTTAAGCTATTTTATAGGTGTTCTAATAGACTGCTGTTCCATGCTGTGAGTTAAAAATTCACAAACTTTCAAATATTTCTTGCACTTTAAAAAATGGTAGTATTTGATTAGAACTTTTATTGTTAAAGCTGACAGCCCGAGCTGCTGAAAGGCACCTCAGCGATATAAGAAAAGAAAATTTGCACAATAGACAAAAGTGAGTATAAAAATGTACGTGCTGAAAAAGTTGATCTTATTGATGTACTGTAACTGAATAAGGTGTCATCGTTCAGTCGTTACATGACACCAGTGATCAGTAATGTGGGTTGTCTGGAATTTTTTAAATCAATTAATTTGCATAGGGTAATCTTTAGTTTGTATTGGAATATTTTCTGATGCTCTAGAATGATCAAGCAAAGTGTCAGCCTTGCACACTCCCTCCACTCCTATTTAGTTCCTGCATGGCTGAGAAGAGGACTTCATCAGAGTTTAGCTTCACTTTTAAAGATTAGCGTTATGTTCATACCAGGGATCCTGGCTTAGTACAGCCAATGGTTTGTTTTAATAAGCCAGCTACATAACTCGTAGTTTGAAGCAGGCTGGTTAACAAAAGTTAAGAGTTTGTTTTGAACCAGGATCCGTGGGTCAAGCATAATGCTAAGTTGAGATTCTTTGAAAGTGAAACTATATTCTGGTGAACTGCTCCCAGCAGTGGGGGGAGGAGCAGGGAGCCTGCAAGCCTGATGCTTTACTCTGGCACATTGAGACTTGTCCACATAGTGCTATGTCATGATTTATGCCATGAGGATGTTGTGTTTTTGTAAATCTTTCACTAAACTTCCTCTGATTAACTGCAGCTCATAATAACAAAACATTGAATATTCAGATGCTAGCACTGTCACCCGTAGAATTGAATTCCACATTTTCAAGAGCCATTCTGAACATACGCACTTGAGTGCCTGAATGCAATGTGGATAAGAATGGCTGGAATCCAGAAGATCCTTTTGAGTGGAAGGCCCTTCCCCTTTTACAAGTCCCTCCCTCTTGATTTCCATTGATTCCCCCCCCTCCTGGGGCAGTATCCCACACCACATCCCATGCTGTTCTGGAGGGGCCTCTGACCTTTAGGAGCAGCTTTTGTGGAGAAGGGGAATGCAAGAGGTTGCATCAGGAGGAAAGTGGGGTGGGAAGCCACATGCATATACCACTAGCACTTCTCTGGCTCCAACACAGTAACACCATGGCTTGAGATGTTGTGGCAGTAGCTACACTCTTGTTAAGTTTTTTTCCTGACATGCTATTTATATTTTATTTAAACAGACCATTCTGATTTAACAGTTATTGGTTGTACTATATTTTTTAAACTGATTTTACATTTTGCATCAGCTGAAAAATTGAGTTCTGGGGGAGAGATATGGAAGAAGTTAGTCTATTAACATTTTCTTCTTTCCTTTAGATTAACAGAAGCAGAATTTAAATATGATCTTTTGGAAAAAGATCCTTATGCTCTTGATGTTCCAGTTAGAGCATTTGGCAGAGGTACAATACCTTTTTAAATGCGCATCTTCTTGTAACATAAAGAGGTCTTGACTACATTTATGTAAATACTTATGGAGGCATATTTATGCAGGGATCATTTTTATTTCTTTGAATTATAGCAACAACACACCAAATTTTTATTCTCATTGTAATCTTTTTTTCTATTCAAAGTCTGTAATCATTTAAAGATTCTTAAAAATGATGTTAGTTGTTTTATTCCATGGCCAATAATTTTTTTTTTAACTTTTCTTATGTCCCAGCTTAGTTTTAAACTTAGGTTCTGAGGTGAGAAGTGAACTGCTGGTAAGCCCATTAACTCCAACTTTGTGAATTTTAGCATTTTGTTTTAACTGTTCCAGAGCAATCCCCATATGGACACTCACCAATGGGCAGACCTTCATCTGAAACAAGAGCTTTTCTTTCCCCCCCAACCTTATTGGAGGGTCCCTTAAGACTTTCACCTGTGCTTCCAGGTGGAGGAGGAGGAAGAGGTACAATTCTTAAATTTGAAAACTTAACTTTCATGGATTCTCTCTCCTCTTAGTCTGTCCCTCCTTTCTTGGTAATGGATCTGTGAAATTATATTAAAAAGATCCCTTTAAAGTATAAGCTTAAATCATCCATATAAATGCTCTCTGGCATATAGATTAGAGTAGTAGCAGCAGCAGTAGCAGTATACCTTTAGGATTCTGTGTACTAAAAATATTTGTATTAAACAGTGGGTTGGATCTAAAAGTGCTCCTTTGCATGCAAAAGATGTCTTCTGCTCATGGAAGGACTCCTTTATACCCCCTACTAGGACTTTCTGTGAGAAATATGAAAACAAATCCATGCTTGCACTGGTGCTGTCTAACCATTTGTGAAACAGTACTTATGGCTATTTTCCCTCTGTTCATGGTTCTTTGAATCTAAACCTATATTTTAGATGAGCAAGTGAACTGCTTTGGATTGCTTTCTAATCTGAAGGATATCTTAAGTGCCAGCTATTTTCTGCAGCTCATTGCTATAAAAGTGACATTGAGAAAGGTTCCCAAAAAAAATAAAAATAAAAACAATGCTTGTTTTCATTTTTTAAAAAACTGCTTTACTTTTACATTTTATGAACCAATACTGCCCTTTCATTTAACTAATAAAAATGAACCCAGTGGCATCTTTCAGAAAGAGAGATGAAAGGAAGAGCAAATCTTTTATATCCTTATTTGTAACAAGAATGTTTGAGTGTATTTGCATTTTAGGCTGCTGATCTCAACAGAAGAAACAAAGAGGACTTTTGTTTTTCACTGATATAAATTAATAGCATGTGGTGAATAATCAAAGGAGTTGTTTCTTTTTGTTCTGGCTTTTGTTGGAGAGGATGGAAGAAACACCTCAGTTTGCAACTTCAAAGTGCAACTATACTCAGATAAATTCAGAGTCTGAGCTAGTATAAGAACAACAAAATAGAGGAGAGACCAACACAAACCACTGCTTGGAAGCCAGGGAATCAGTCAAACTTTAAAAGTTTCTTGACAGCCTGAATGATTAGAAATGGAAATGTTTTAATGTAGTTTGAAATATCACCTCATTTGTTCAAAGTGTTTTCTCTTTTATTCTTCTAAATGGAAAAAAACCCTCTGATCTCTTTCAGCTGTCTTCTTACTTTAATTATTATTATTATTTGCATTTGATGGGGTTTCTCCCAAGTAACTTTGGGACTGGGGGAGCAGAATTGGGCTCTGAAGGGGAAAAAAATCTTTTGCCAAGATGTTGCCAAGATGGATTAGGTTGATGAAAAGGCTTTAACACACTTTTAAAATTATTATTTCTTTGCTCAGTGAGAGGAATCTGACTGTAATGTAGACTTTGTTTCAGGGTGTCCCCCCCTCTGTGTTTCCCCCGCCCTGGTTATCTCAAAGCAGCTGTCTTAGTATTTACTGTACTTGTGACTGACTGAACAGTTGCAACCCTACTGGAAAGAGCACAAGGCTGAAATTCACCAAGAGAAGGGTCTTCTGGGGCCCACATGTGTTCTTCTACCACCTCTCAATGTGTTGAGATATCATAGCTTTGCTCCTTGCGGACTCAGTGAAAACTGCTACAACAGATGTCTCAAGTGATTGAATCCATTGCAACTTGTTTAATTAGGATCAAGAGGACCGGGGAATGCTGGCATATATGAAGTTAATAATGAAAGAGGCGAGTTGAATTCTGACAGGTTATCTGATCCCCACAGACCACCTTCTGACACTGGGTCTTTGTCACCTCCATGGGATCGAGATCACAGGATATTCCCCCCTCCTGCAGGTAAATAGATACAGCCCATCATTCTTTCCCACACATTTTATTTCTGAAATGGCAATCACAAAATGAAATATCGCCTGGCTCCCCTTTGCAGTGGACCCTGCTGTGACACCTGGAGGTATCAAAGGTCTCTCTACCTGGGGTTTTAGTTAGGTTCAAGTGTTTTATGGTATATTTAAGAATAGCAGAGTAAGTATGCTGCAATGATTCTAATAACTCTGCTTCAGGATTCCAGCACCATATGGGTTTAGATGATAAGAGGACCTTGATAAGTGGGACAGATGTTAGATTTCCATTAACTGATATGTGTGGCTATCTAATTGCCCCTTGTATTTTATTTTGTATATTCTGTAACACAGGAAATTCAGAATAAAACTGGCTGACATTCACTGTTGAGTAATTCTAAGAGCATCTACTAAATAAACTTTCATTGAATGGTAGGTCACCTCTACAATGAGCAGTCTCTTCCTCCTCAAAGACCAGAAAGATTTTATTCCAGTCCCCCAAACTCTGGAAGGCTTTCAGGACCAGCAGAACTAAGAAGTTATACCATGCATTCATTTGATAAAGCAGGTAGGAACTGCTGCCTTTCAGTGCCTGAATGAAGGAGTCTATTATGAAATTTGGCTGCAACTGCAAGTAATCCTTTACAATTGTCAGGACTACAACTCAAAAGACCTTGAAATCCAAACACTCGGAGCACTTTATGTTCTCTTGTTTGTAACGTATCAAAGAATGCTAACAATGACTCTGGTATTTTGAAATTAATGTGCTTTGCTCTTAGCAAAATCCATGCTTGTGGTGCAAAAAAAAGAGGCAGTGATAAATGTTTGCACTTTTCCCAGTTTAATTGGACTGTTATGCTTTGCTTACCATAAGTGACATTATTACTTTATCCCCAGTCAGCAGCTATGGTCACACTTGGGAAATAATAAAACTAACCTGAATTCATGCTTAAAAACAAAATCTTTTCATCCAAGACATGTGACCTAAGCATAGTAAAACATTGATTTAGACTTTGAAACAGACCTTGTTCTCTACAACCAGCATAGCATTTAAATGATATTATTGGTGCTTACACCTTGGTGTTTTTAAAAAATAAACATTCTTTCCTGAAATTCTTACCTAGTAAATGATATATACAGCAGCCTTAACATTTAACTTCAGTAGGGAAACAGCAGCTCAGATTGAGTGTGAGCAGAGATTATGCTGTTCTTTTGAAGTGCACAGAAGCATCAGTACAGTCTTATTCAGCACTTGTGCAAAAACATCTGTTTCTACACCCGCCTGTTCTTTGGAACAACTTAATGCTAAAGTGCATGTTGGGTATTTTCCCCCACCCCTAGATGGACAAGCATCTGAGAATAACTCAAGAATGGACTTAAGTGGAAATGGAATAAAAGATCATCCCAGTGACAATGTAAGTATCAGACAAAAATACTGAGAATTTTTTTTATTAAATCCCATATAGTGCAAAAAAAAAAAAGTTTACCAAGTTACTGAATCTGGCAGTTCTAAAATTAATTTTGTACAACATGTATTTTAGTGTAGAATTATTTATTACCTTTCCATTTACTGAACAGATGTTAACTAAGATAATAGCTTCAGGACTGAATGCATTTACAACCTGAAAGAGCAAGAAAAATGAAATCTGGATTAGATGTTCAGTATATGAGTGGCATTGTGTTTTGCTTCAATAAACTTTATAGTTGCAGCCTTTTAATTTGGCTCCATCTCATACCTCTTAGCTCACATTTCTGGTTTGGATTGGGCTTCTGCTTTGATCTACCCTCTTGGTAGCTTATAAACATAGCTACTTTTCAAGCTCAGACAAGTTTCTCAGTGACTTTGAAAACGATAGCTCCTTTCCAAATATTAACTTGCTCTCTTTTCTCGCAGAATATGCTCAATGCGTCAGATCAGTCTCTTGCACCTGGAATTGTGCCTCCACCACTCCCCTTACTGCGAGCTCCTCTGATGCCAATGGACCCAAGAGGGCCTTTCATGAGAAGAGGCCCTCCCTTTCCACCAGTGCCTCCTAGTGCTGTATATGGACCTCGTGAATATTTTCCAAGAGATTTTGCTGGCCTGCCACATCCTCTACTGCCAAGTATGTTCTTGCTCTTCTTACATTTTTTTCCTAAATAAAGAATGAAATAAGGTTCGTGGGGAAATGTTTGGAAACCATACTAAGTTGAGGCAATTCAGGAAAAGTTAGTTGTGCCCAAGTTCCATTGAAATTAATGGGGCTTAAGTTAATCATGAGTACAGTCCTATCCAGGTGTGTCAGCCCAGCTCCCAGTGTATGTGTTCCCATGGGCTTCATTGAGTTGGAAGGTTTGGAGGAGGTCTCTTCATAAGATTCCTCCCCAGGGACAGGAATTCTGTCCAATCAGCGGAATGCACAAATATTTCCCCCTTCATTCCTTCCTGCTCAATGTGCAAACGTCTGAGGATGCAGCTAGCAAGGACAAGGATGTTGAGGGCAAGGCTAGCATGTGCAGCTCAGATTCTGTTTCTGCACTAGCCTTCCCCAACTTCTGGTGCCCCTCTATATGTTTTGGACTACCAATTCACATCAGCATTGGCCAGTATGGGAGCTGTAGTCCAAAACATATAGAGGGGCACCAGGTTGGGTAAGACTCCTTTTTGTGTTGGAGGCTAATGCCAACAAGGCTTAACTTTCAATGAGACATCTTCACAACCTACTTGCGGATTGTGTGCAAGAACCTTTAATGGGACAATTTTTTCCAAGTTTAAAATATTGTTAAGGAAATTAACAATTACTTTTTAGTGGAAGATATGGCTTACTGTTAGAAACATGTGGGACAAAGAGAGAGGGTCTTTCTAATGTTATGGTTGCAGGCTCAGTAAATGTTGAAAACTTTACCATTCCAGCAAGCATTTGTGCTGCTGGGCAGATTAGTTTTCCTGGTAGACCTTCACTTTAGAATGTTTTTACCTACTGAGCCTGTTTTAATGCCGTATGGTTTTTTCGTAAACCACCCTGAATGATGCAAACGTGTTAAAAGGGCAGGATAAAAGTCTTGTAAAATAAAAAATAAAATTCAGGAAATTTTCTGGTCCCAAGTATTACTTCCCTTGTCAGGTGAATAAGCAATACTAGCAGGACCTTCATTAGTAAAGGGGCTCTGTGTTAAGCACAATGGTGTTGATGAGATACACTGCAGAGTCTCGTTCTTATAGTCTCCCCTATGAAGGTGGACCTTGCAACAGCTACTTAGCAGTCAACCTACTAAGCATGAGGTTGAATTCAACATCACATGGGCAATGTACCCCTTGTACAACAGGACTTGCCCTTCTCTTTTTCCCCTGCAGCCTCCCCTGCTCTGGACAGACCCCAAACCCTCCAAAGCAGCTGGTGAGGGCTACATAATAACAGTAAATTATAATTACCATAATACAGAGGGGAGGAGAGCAAGAGGAATTCTGTTTCACTTGTATGTGGACACCGTTGGATCCCTCCATGGGCCTTATTGAAGTATTAACCATTAATTTTTCTTACCTTTCCCTCCCCATCGAAATAAACCTCCCCTATTGTTGTAGACATCATGGAATTGTATTACTGAGAAATTTTCTGTCTTTCCTTTTTATTGCTTACAGCTACTGTTGATTTCAGTGTGTGTGTGTGTGTTCAATATCAAGTCTGTAAGAAGGTAGCTCCATTCTTAATGCTAACTAAAGAGGACTTTACTAATTCTCTTTAAACAGTGAGAGGTCCATTTCCTGTGAGGCCTTTTTCCCAATATCCACCTCCAAGGGCTGGATTTTTTCCACCACCACCACCTGATAGCAGAAATGAAATGCCTGCTGAATTAACACATCAATCAACTGTGTCTTCTGCTGATAATCAAGAATCACAACAAGAACCTTGACTCTGATTTGAAGTAGCCCTATCCTTTCCCCCTCGGTTATTTGCTGTTAAGTAGCTTTTGTTACTTAACTGTCTCTGTATTATTGCTCAAATTGAAGCTTAACATAATACTTCTCAGGAGAGTACCCTGTAAATAATTGTCTAACTGTGAATAAATTGACTTTCATTGTATAGCAGCAACTTTAAATTATTTTTAAATTACATATCTAGGAGATGTAAAAATTAGTCATGTGTAAGAACTCTCCAGTTGTTTTGGCCACATCTGATCTCATAGAAAATCACTGCATGTGAAAAAAACGCTTATAACAAAAGGTATTGGGGGGGGAAATAAAGGACTTCAATTATTTGTGGTATTTTGGCTATTTAACAAAACAGGATATCTCCTGCCTGTTTTCTATCAGTTTCTGAAAGTAGAACTCATGGTTAGTCCTTTAAAAGTTACACTTTGTCATATCTGACATCTTGACTGTATACAATACCAGTAGATAACTTCAAGAAGACTAAAGTAACGACAACAGAAGATTTATGTAACTTTAAAGTTGTCAACGAGGACATTGAACTTGTCAAGGATTACCAAAATGGAGACAATAGTCAAGAAATCAGAAGAAGGCTAGGACTGGGGAGGGCAGCTAAGAGAGAACTAGAAAAGGTTCTCAAATGCAAAGATGTATAACTGAACACTAAAGTCAGGATCATACATAAGAAGAGCCTGCTGGATCAGGCCAGTGGCCCATCTAGTCCAGCATCCTGTTCTCACAGTGGCCAACCAGGTGCCTGGGGGAAGCCCGCAAGCAGGACCCGAGTGCAAGAACACTCTCCCCTCCTGAGGCTTCCGGCAACTGGTTTTCAGAAGCATGCTGCCTCTGACTAGGGTGGCACAGCAGACCACATTCAGACCATGGTATTCCTGATCTCTATGTATGGATGTGAAAGTTGAACAGTAAAAAAAGCGGAAAAAGAGAAAAATCAACTCATTTGAAATGTGGTGTTGAGGAGAGCTTTGCACATACCATAGACTGTGAAAAGAAAAATAATTGGGTGTTAGAACAGATTAAACCAGAACTATCACTAAAGCTAAAATGATGAAACTGAGGTCAACATAGTGTTGTGAGTTTGGGGGTTGAAATGGATAATTTCTATGAGTCCCCTTTGAGACTCCAGTTTGGAATCCTGTGCCTCGGGGTGAGAAACTCACTCTGCTGGTCAGATGAGTTTCTTTTGTTAAGCTAATAGAGTGGCCAGGTTTGTTAATGGGTCTATCAGGTGCCCAGCAACTGGTGAATAGTCCAGGAAGACCCTTTTGTCATTCAAACTCCTCAGGGAGAGCCTTCCCTCCCCCTCCTGGGGCTGAAGAGAGACTTGTGTGTTGAGTTGTGTGAGAGAAAGGCTGGAATTGGAGGCAGGCAGAGAGACTGGCTCTGCACCATGGCTCAAGGATGCCTCCTGTAACCCCGATGGAAAACCTGGATATTGGGCTGCTGATGCCTTCAACCTCTCCATCCTAAGCTCAGGTTGGAATGTGCGTAAATAAATAAGCCATATTTGATTAAGACACCACAGTCTTCGCTGACCTTCTTCCCAAGGAAGCCAAACCCAGGGCGAGCACAGGGGCCCCTGGAAATCTCACTGCTTGGAGATTGGGGTGGCGCACAACACTGGTGTTAGCAGTGGGATTGAGTTTCCTGGAAGAAGCATTGGGAGTAAGGTGTGCCTGAGTCAAAATGGGGGGAGAAACAGCAACCCTCCTGGAACATAAAATTGATGTTCCAGCAGTATAGCCAGGAGGATCAGCAGCAGAGGCAATGGGACTAGCAGCAAAGGCAACGAGAGCGCCAGGAGGACCAGCAGCAAAGGCAACGAGAGCGCCAGGAGGACCAGCAGCAAAGGCAACGAGAGCGCCAAGAGGAACGTGAGCACTGGCAACGAATGGGGGAGATCATTGGAAGCATCTTTGGAGAGGAAAGGGAGACCCTATGTGAGGAAGTGAGAGCCCTGCCTGATCAGCCACTACAAGGGGTTGAGAGTGACCCAGGAGTCCAGCTGTAGAGCAGCCAGACTCGGGTGGCTAGAGATCCAGAAAGTGGATGGGCAGCTGGAGGGCTTGGACTGTGAGGAGCTGCAGTCAGTAGCGGAAGAGGAAGAAAATGCCTTTGATTATCCAGGAGTCTGCCAGGGGGGAAGACACCAGAAAGCTGGAAGTAAAGCCCCAAGAGCTGAAGGAGAACAAGCTGGAAAATGAAGAGGAAGATGCCTTGGAAGAAAGTGGAGTAGAGGCTGCAGCAGAGATGCTGCTGATAGATTTCTCTGCTCCATGCGTGCCTGCTGTTAAAGAAGTAATGCAGGAGGAAGAAAGGGCCTTGGAGAAAGGTGAACTAGAGCCTGGAGAAGAGCAGCTGTTGATGGATTTATTTGCCCCATGTGTGCCAGCTGTGGAAGAGAAAGTGCAGGAGGAAAGGGTAGAGACGTGTGTGCGAGAGGAGCTGCCAGCGCCTGGAAAAATGGCTGTGCAAGAAAAAGTGCAGGAGGAGAAGCCTGAGGTGGGAGTGCAAGTCAAAGAGGAACTCCCAATGCCAGGAGAGATGGGTGAGATAAAATCCCCAAGTGACTTTGCCCCTTGGGTGCCCCATAATAGTTTTATAGGGTGGGATGCAGCTCCTATGATGGGTGCAGTCCCTGAGCAAATTCCAGCAGTGAGAGGCACCCAGCACCCTGTGAGTTTGGAAGGGAAGAGACAGTGGGAGACTTACCTGTGTCTGTCTGGGCCCATGATTCACACTGTAGATAGCGAGGGAGAACAGAGAAGATTTCTTTCTGCCAACCTGGTTGGGCTAGGCCAGCTAGTCCTGAAGAAGATGCCCCCAGATAAAGACTTGTGGTAGGACTTTGATTTGGAGTTTGGGGCAGGAGATGAAGTGGAATGGCTTACAGACTTTTCCCAGAGCAGAGAGTGGGAGGAAAATGGCTATAATCTGCCATGTGCTGATGAGGAAACAAATCTATTCCTGGAGAGGAATCCCCAGGCAGCAGCAGGGATCAGCTTGGACTGGGAATTCCATGGAGCCCCAAGACAAAGGGCCATGAGAGCAACTGCAGTTTGGGGGTGGGGTTGTGCTTATGGGACTGTGTACTGATTTGCTGTGGGAATTCATCTGGTTTTAGTATTGCCTTTTGAAATGCTGTTGATTTTCACTTTTTGCATGCTTGTGGGGATATGCTGACAGGTTTTTGCAGTAAGGTTTTAATGGTTAAGATTTACTATTCTGTGTCTGTTAGATTGTGGGTGTGTGTACAACTGTTTAGGGGAGCAAGGGAAAAATGTGCATGTGGTTGAAGGCTGCTGTGCTGCAGTGGCACAAGGCAAGACAAAGGAGAACCAGTACTGAGACTGTAATATGACTGTGCTTTTACTGATGTATATTTCAATGTCTTACTAACCTGTACCTGTTATTTTTTTGTAGGAAAAGCTGTTTTCCGTAGTTTGTTTCCAGGTCTGGGATAGACTGTTGTCAAGGAAGGAGTAGTGTTGTGAGTTTGGGGGTTCAAATGGATAATTTTTATGAGTCCCCTTTGAGCCTCCAATTTGGAATCCTGTGCCTTGGGGTGAGAAACTCGCTCTGCTGGTCAGATGAGTTTCTTTTGTTAAGCTAATAGAGTGGCCAGGTTTGTTAATGGGTCTGTCAGGTGCCCATCAACTGGTGAATGGGCCAGGGAGATCCTTTTGTCATTCAAACGCTTCAGGAGAGCTTCCCCCCCCCCTTCCTGGGGCTGAGGAGAGGCTTGTGTGTTGAGTTGTGTGAGAGAAAGGCTGGAACTGGAGACTGGCTCTCTGCTGCATGGCTTGAGGATGCCTCCTGTAACCCTGATGGAAAAGCTGGATATTGGCCTGCTGATGCCTTGAACCCCTCCATCCTAAGCTCAAGTTGGAATGTGTGTAAATAAATAAACCATATTTCATAAGGACACCACAGTCTCCGCTGACCTTATTCCCAAAGAAACCAAGCCCAGGGCGAGCACAGGGACCCCTGGAATTCTCACCGCTCTGAGATTGGGGTGGCATGCAACAATACTTTAGACACATAATGAGAAGACATGATTAACTAGAAAAGACAATAATGCTGGGCAAAACAGAAGGGAGTAGAAAAAGAGGAACGCCAAACAAGAGATGGATTGATTCCATAAAGGAAGCCACAGACCTGAACTTAGAATATCTGAACAGGGTGGTTCATGACAGATGCTCCTGGAAGTCACTGATTCATAGGGTCGCCATAAGTCGTAATTGACTTGAAGGCACACAACAACAACAATTGTAAACAGAATATGAAAGACTAGTCCTATAATGCTTTCTTTTTGTCTTTTTATTTTATTTTTCAGAGATAAGGCCATTATGTTAGGCCAGGGGTTGCGTGAGGTGGTCTGTGACATGCCCCCATTCATACTGATTTCTAATTGTATTTTATTGCTGCTTTTATGAATTCTATGGAATGCAAATTATAATACTATAAATACATTGTAAGAAATAAAAGTAATAAAATACAATTAAAATTCATACTGTCTAGCACAGCACATTAGAATTACTGAAGACAAGCAGAAAAAACCATTAGTCCACCACCAGCAATTTTCAAGTCATCTGTGCAGGGAGAGGTTTGGGAACCACTGTGCCAGACCATAGGAAGCTTCCTTATACTAAATTAGACCATTTGTCCATGTAGCCCACTATTGTCTACACTACATGACAGCAGCTCTCCAGGGTTTGAGACGGCACATTCCCAGCCCTAGTTGGAGATGCTTTACTACAGAGGCACAGCCCTTCCCTTCCTGTGTAATTCAAGGACATGAGTGCCTATATGTACATTTCCAATGATCAATATTACTATCAGCTGTATTACCTCCTCCAGCAGCACTCTCAGTTGTGAGCTGTTCTTTGAAAGCTTCAGCAATGTGGTGTATAAAAGACATGCAGCTCTTTCCCTACATTATTGCACACCCCAATCCCATTAATTATATGGTAACTGAATAAGAACCTAAGACCTGTGCTAGATGAGATCAGGCCAAGAAGCCCATCTAGTCCGGTGGCCTCTTTCCCACTGTGGCTAGGCAGATGTTACCAGAAAGCCCATAAAAGCAAGGTATGAAGGAAACAGATTTCAGCACATTAGAATTGCAACAGGCAGAAAAAAGCTATTACTGATGAGAAACTGGTAAGCAAATGTGTACGCCGCTGGTTCCATGTAGCTATGTTAAGCTAATAGCTGTTGAGCTCCTAAAAGCCTGATTAAGCTTTTTAGATCTGTGAAAGGTTTAATAGCCTCTTTCCCCACCCAGCCCCAACCTGTTGGCTAGGCCAGTAAAGGCCTTGACATCTGGCACAATGAATCTGATCCTGTGTAATATGGTTTCATAGGTACCTTTCACATGATCAGGGTTTTTTTTAAAGGATTCTTATCTGGAAAGTGCCTTAGCTGTGATTTGTACCTAAGAGAAGTCATTCAGTGCTGCTGTTACTAAGGAAGCACAAGGTTTTCATGGGCCTTGTGCAGAAATTCTGCATCTTTAGCTGACAGTAAAGTACATATATTTGTCACCATTGCAGGAAGAAATCAGTTAAAATTAGTATATATGATATTATTAGGTAATTAGAAACAAGTCAGCACATGTTCAAACAATGTTACATTTTTCCACTTTAATATAACGATGCGGAACAGCTGGAGGACCGCAGCTTCCCCATCTCTGCTATGATCAGTGGTGTAGTCATCTTGCGTTGCAGGGGGCTGTAGACCCCTTACTTTTTGTGAGCAGGATTCCTATGTACAAGTTGGTCAGCATGAAAGGGAAGCGTGTTAGCCACTGTTAAACGTCTTCTCATGTGGTTAACATGATTCTTTGTCCTCTTGATTGGAGCCAATCAAAGGGAAAGGAGGTGAGTCAGTTGCTGAGAAGACTCTTTTCAGTAGTTCACACACTCCTCCCCTTTCATGCTGATTGGCTCCTAGGGTAAATGAGAAGTGAGCTTTGTGGCAAAGTATCTTTGTCTCTGAAATCCTATGCCGACACTTGGCTTCATTTCAGAATTCTTAAAATCAAAATGTTTCTGGAAATCTTTAGCTCTCAGAGACACTGCACAGCAATTTTATTCTGGTTCTATAACTGTAATTACAGAAGAGATGGTGAATCCTGGGGTGTGTGTGTGTGTGTGACTATCATGAAGGGACCCTGCACTTCTGAATTTGCCACTACATTATTGGCTATAATAGCACTAGACCCATTCAGCTAAATGCCTCATTAAACTAAACTAAAGGTAAAGGTGTCCCCGCACTTGTAGTGTGAGTCGTTTCAGAGTCTTAGGGTGACAATATCTTGCAACGTTTACTAGGCAGACCATATATATGGGGTGGATTGCCAGTTCCGTCCCCGGCCTTTCTTTACCCCCCAGCATATGCCGGGTAGGAGCTATTAAAGTCTCAACATGCACATAGAATAGGTGAAAGTTTCATTTTGCTGTTACCAATTTGAAATGTGTTAGAATGGAAGTGGGGTATTTAGAAGGCCATGTATTGCACCCCCTAGCTTCAAATTCATGCTCACCTGTTATGTTTAACAACAACCAATGGCTGTTAGCAGGAGACTGGGTGAGTTGTCAGCAATATGCAGCTAACACCCAGCTCTATCCATTCCATCTGAATCAGGAGAGACAGTTCAGGTGCTTGACCAATGTTTGGAACTAGTAATGGGCTGGATGTGGACCAATAAACTGAAAATGAATCAGAAGTGTTCTGAGGTCCATGAGGTGGGGAGACGGCCTGTTGCGCTCACCTGGACAGAGCAGGCCAGTAGTTTAAGGGGATAGAGTAGTTAAGGGGATAGAGTAGTTCTGGATCCAACACTGTCACTGCAGGTTCAGGTGCTCTTGGTGATTAAGAGTGCCTATTTCCAGCTACATCTGACCTGCCAGCTATAGCCCCTTTTTGACAGATTACTTGGTCATTGTACTCTATGCTCTGGCACCTGGTTGGCCACTGTGAGAACAGGATGCTGGACTAGATGGGCCACTGGCCTGCTCTAGCAGGCTCTTCTTATGTTCTTATCTTCCAGATTAGACTATTGCAACACACTCTTCACGGGACTCCCCCTCAAAATGTCTTTGAAACTTGTAAGTTTAAAATGCAACAGCAGTTTCCTGGCTCAGATTGTATTTAGAACTTGCATAACCTGTTCTGTAACAGCTCCACTGGTTGCCAGTTTGCTTTTAGGCCCAATTTAAGGTGGTTTAAGGCCCTAAACTGAAGCTCATCTCTTTCCTGACAGACCCTCTCACATGAGGGAAGGGGGCTCTCAGTAGTTCTATTGCCTTTGGAGGGTGGCAGTCCCTAACCTGTGAAATTCCCTTCCCCCCGGTGCATCTTGCACCTTCATTGTCAAGCTTTTCTCATGTGCAGAAGAGGCACCTGTTTATACTGACCTTTGACAGCCAAGATAAAAAATTATTTTAGGACCTGCTGTATTATTCTGACCATAAAATAGTTTAAATTGATTTTAGTGTGTGTGTGTTGTACAAAATCCAATTAAAAAAGCTGGCACAAGCAAACACATTGGGTACTGTAAGCCCACAGATTTAAGTCTTCATCTTTCCTGCTGTAGCTCCCTTAGGGTGGAATCTACTTCCAGGTGTATTTAGTTTTGCTTCACCTTTAAAACCCTTTTGTATTTTCTACATTAGTGCGGTTCATTAGTCAACGTGGTAAAACTGGAACTTTCCTGTTGCCTTGTATGTATATGTATTTAGTGCAGTACATGTGCTATTACTAGCAGAATGGGGAAGAGGTAATTGTGCAAATTAGTACTCAAGTCTCACAGTTGTTATCCCAAACACACCATTATAAAGCACAACTAAAAGCATTCAGTATGCTCTTGCAAATGACTTCTCCCATCCCAGCTTATGAGCAGCTTCAATGTTTTTTCCTCTGTTGCACCAAAACCAGGCTATTAAAACATCTTTCACCCCATGTATTTCCACACTTTTCTGGAAGTTATTGAAGGCTTAGACACCACTTATTAACCAAGAATGAAAAACTTCAAAGAAAACTGCTGCTGCCAGTTAGCAGTACAAGCAGTGCTAATTTGACATGTCATGACCAGATACCTACCTTTACCGTCTGGCCCATATGTCAAGCATTTTTAAAGGGTTAATTACACATGCATAGCTGAGCTCCTGAAGCAAGGGAAAACTGCTTTGGGAGGTGGGGAAATTTTGACTGGCAGGTAGAAGAATGCCTCCTAGTCACCCTCCAAGTAGGTTTTACCTCTGCAAAGTTCCAAGATGGAAGCAGGGCTCAGTTACACATATTTTGCCTGTAACACCCTATTAGCCCCTTCGTCTAATGATCTCACTAGAGCAGTGACGTTTGTGGTTAACTTTTTTAACTGACACCAATGGTATGTACAAGCACTTCACTTTGTCTAGATCATGTCCTAAGTGCAGGGGTGGCTAACCTATGGTCCTTCAGATGTTGAACTACAACAGTTCCCACCAGATGTCCAATGTTCATAGATAATGGGAGTGGCAGTCCAACAACATCCTAATAACTATGCTCTCTGCCTCAGCCCAAAGCTCTATACAGCTTGGGACCAGGATACCTTAAAGATCATCTTGCCCCTTATATACCGTCAATCACTGTGCTCTGCAGGTGAGGGCCTCCTGCAGATACCATCTTATCAGGAGGTCCGTTCCACACAACATAGGAAGCGGACCTTTAGTGTTTTATGTCACCTATACCTTTGGAATTCCCTCCCCTTAAATATTATACAGAGAGCCAGTGTGGTGTAGTGGTTAAGGTGCTGGACTACACCCTGGGAGACCAGGGTTCGAATCCTCACACAGCCATGAAGCTCACTGGGTGACCTTGAGCCAGTCACTGCCTCTCAGCCTCAGGGGGAGGCAATGGTAAACCACCTCTGATTACTGCTTACCCTGAAAACCCTATTCATAGGGTCGCCGCCATAAGTTGGAATTGACCTGAAGGCAGTCCATTTCCATTTCAAATATTAGACAGGCAACATCTGTTATCTTTTCAGCGCCTATTGAAGACCTTCTTTCAACAAGTCTTTAAGCAGAGACCCAATCTGCGTCTGTGTTGGAATTGCTTTTTAAGAGGTTCTTAAAACTTTTTTTTAAAAAAAGTTTTTAAATATGTTTTTGAGATGTTTTTAAAGTCTGTTTTTTATGATGCTTTAGAGTATTTTTAGTGTTTTTGTTTGCCACCCTACTGTGAAGAAGAGTAGGATAGAAATTTTATTATCATCATCATCATTATCAACAACAACAACAACAACAATAATAATAATAGCAATCTAACTCAGGGAAAGCCGGCATGAAGTTCCTCCACATCCAATTACAGTTCAGGAGCCTCTGGGTTGACTGAACACCAGCTCAGCCAGGAGCTGCGTGCAGGAACCAGGAAGTAAAAGCCTGCTCTCCCAAATACCCCTGCTGGGAAGTAAGCCCTCTCCATTGAATTCTATTGGATTTATTTTCTTAGACTGACCGTTTTCCTGGCGTACCTTTGCCTGGATTGGGACCTGCAGGAGCGCTCCAAACATGAGTTGGATGTGGCCTAAGTCCCCTCACCTCAGCCCTTCTCCTGACACACACCCCTTTTTTGGGACTTAAGCGGCTTCACTTACCCTGGTCTCAGCTGAGATGGCTGGGCCCTGTGGTTGAGGGACTTATGCCAGCGTAAGCCAGCTGAGCCGGGACCCAGCTGGCTCCACTAGAGATCTGCCGCATCCAGCTCCGCTCAGCAAGGCATAAATGCAAGTTGCATTGTAATAACGTGAGAAGGAAACAGTAACAAATTGCAAGGGAAACGTGATTTTTATCATGGAGAACAAGCTGTTATTTGTCCATCTACCATATAGTCACCCAGAAAGTGTAATAAAAAACATGAATAGATAAAATGTAAAGCCAAAGGCATGGTAAGTGTTCACAGTCTATTTAATAGTGGGACATGGATATAAGTACTACACAATTTTTTAGAACACATTCAATTTTGATATAAGCATTTGCTACTGGAGGGATTTGGGCTTTCCATATTCTACACTTTAAGATGTATTCTGCCAGTTTAAGTAAACAATATCAAATTATGATAGCTGGTCTGGTTTTTTACTTAGCTTGGTTTCCTAAAAAAAATGTTCATAAAGCATTAGCCAAATAAATGTCTGACCTATTTCAGAGTCACAAGACTTTCTGGATTTAAACAATGGAAACAAGCAGATAGTTTTCAATGAGGTGTGATTTGTCTAATGCTAAAACTACCATGCTGATATAATAAAATATTTTACCATAATCAATTTTAATGCTTTATTCATTGATTAAAAGAATATACATTTAACATAAACCATACAACATCAGTCATCAAGTCAAACACTCAGCTGGTTTCCTTACATTTTCTGTCAGGAGTTACTTTAGTCTGATCACATTTATAAGATAAAATCTCACCACATCTGGCATATACACACACTGTGCCAGTGGATTCACTCTACTGATGTACATATAAAATCCGCATGGTATGTGCTCACTGGAGACAAAACAGCGCACACCTGTCAAAAGGTCATTTTAATATAAGATGGTAAAACCATTTGTAAAACACATATAAACTTTTCCATAAATAGAATCATATCTGGACATCTGTTGCATAAATTGTGTTTTCCAAAGCTTACAATATGGCAGCCAGGTCTCAGCACTGCTGGGCACCCACGTTGGCCACTTACTTTATTATTGCAGACTGTCCTTTAACATTAAATGCACAACATTCGTACCACTTAAAACTTGGGTCAGGTGGAAGTCTCACAGAGACCACGTCTGTACCGCGGTTGCCCTGAAACAGTTTAAATCGGCTTTTAAAGCCTCTCAGATATAACAAGATTTTAAAACATACTTCATGGAATGTTCTTCATGCATCATAGCAGCTCATACCTGTGATAGAACAAGGTTTGTATCTTTTTTCCTTTCCTTCCTTTACATTCACTATTCACAGTGAAACAGGTGCATGTTTAAGAGTTCTGAGGTTGCTGACTGAGCCACAGCACAGCTGTGTACCACAGGTCGAAATTCGACCTTATATATTACAATCTAGCAGTATCTGGCTGGCCAAAAATTGGCCTGCCCCTGCCAGCATGTGGGCACTTCTTCGTTTTAAATCTATTCTTTGGCAGCTGACACAGGCGCTGACAGAGAAAATCCAGTGACTTAGTTGCTAGGGATTTCACGACTAATGTTTGTTTGCAAGCAGACTTAAATTTATATCTAAATTGTTATGGTTTTACCCCATCGGAGTGTATAGACTTAACGTTTCTTTTTAAATCTGGGCCCAAAGCTAACTTGTACGGAGAAGCTGACAGACCATGAGAAAAAGAAGCTACAATTTACAATGAAACTACAGTTTATAGCTTTCAGTCAGGTAAACATCTGAAGAAGCTATACAGTGCAAGAGACTACTGCTTCATATTCAAGGAGGAAATTGCAGAGTGGCAATATTTCATGCTTCAGATATTGCACATGAAATCAAAGCAAGGTTTACAGTAAATGGTATTGATAGTCCTGATTTTTCTGTTTTTTTAAAGAAGCTTTAAGTAGCATGCTACCAGTTTACATGACAATGACCGCATTCAAAACCACCGGGCTATGGATAGTAACAAGATTTTGGCTCCTGAGCACAAAAACTCCGACAATAGTAAAATCAGTGAAGTTGCAGAGTTACTCAGTAGAAAAGAAAGTTAGCCGGCAACCTCAGACAACCCTCGGCCACAACTGAGTTTTGTTTTGTTTTTGTAGACAAGTCCATTAACCGTGAAAGCCCTAAACGTTGCCACTTTCAGCTTCTAAACCAATACCCGACTACGTTCTTTGATCAAGAAGTAGAATATACATATATAATTCTATATAGCTAATACTGATTAAACACAGCACAAGAGGGGTTAATTCACACTACTGAAAAACATAATAGGACCCTACTTGCATATGTAACCACAGGAACTGTAAATAAAGAGAGCTAAATGCCTTCACTGAAGCTTTGCATTTCTCTGTAAAAATGACGAGTTGGCTCAGTAAAGACACTGAGTAATTCTATGTCCATGACTACATGCCAAGGCCGACCCAATCCAAGGGATACCTGCTCAATGAGATTATGTACTGGATCCACATCCTGATCAGCCAGTTCAGCTTGGTCAAAATCAATGCTTTCTTCTGTGACTTCAAGCACTTTCAAATCAGAGCCACGAAGACGAGCAATCGCAATCAGATTGTGAGCCCAAACAGTATAACCTGAAACAGAAAAAAACAGCAATTACTATCTTATTGGACTTCAGTTTTCTTCCTTCTTTTCATCCCCACCCTACTGCAAAGATAATTGAATATTCGACAGCCTCACAGCTAATGCCTCCCTATTTAGCAATTTTTGTGATTAAGTACTCATTAAGAAATTGCTCTAATAATTGGTCAGTTCACTTACTCAGTTCATTAAAGAGTGAATGTGCTTTTTGTATTTAATTTTGTGAAGCTGCCTGTTTTTTCCCTTCCCCAACGTTTCTGGACAGAGGAGTAAGGAAATGTCTCATGGTATTTCTTAGTAGTTTAGCACCATAAGAACTTCATGTTAAAAGACCTGGTAATCTTAAAATATTATCAGGTGTAATACAACTTTGGGAAAAAGTAATGCATGACTAAAGTAAGGACAATCAAACAGTACAGGAATTGAGGTTCCTTTCTTCCAATTAACTTTTTTTTTTTTGCAATTGTCAGTCTTGGGTTCCTGACTATAATAGTTTCCCCAACATAATCACATTGATATGCACAACATATCCCAGCCTGAAGTCTGTGTAAAATTTATTCCCTGCTCCAAAACTCTGGATTTCCCCATGACCTGGAGAAAAATACTTGGATGCGAGATATCAAGGGTATACCAATGCACATGTTAATGTATAGGTTTTAAACTACCAGTGTTTTGCACCAATGTAATTGCCTACCATGCACTGCCAGAAGAGAGAGCCTTGTGCATCTCCAGGCCAATAAAACCAATGGGTCTTCGGTCCGGTTGAAGCTGAGATCTGGGAAGCCAGACATATCTATCACATCATTCATTAGTATGAAATGAGTGAGGAATTTATCATATTGCCTGGATATAAGATCAACAACAGCTCCTGAAACGCAAGTGATGTAGCTGTCAAAGTGAATCCTCTCCAGCGGGATACTGGGTTTAAGAATCCTTAGCATGTCATCGCTCTTGATATCAAAAGCCATTATATAGACCCGAAGATTAGTGCTGTTGCGTGTCAGTGCCTTCCAGTCCTCATCTTCTGGCATATTCTCCAAGGACTTGTGCATTAGAGAAATATTGTGGACCAGAAGAGACAGTCGATGCAAAGGCACATGGTTACTATCAGCCAAGACTCTTGCCATTTCTGCTGTAAAATCACAGAAATCCAAGGCGAGTGAGCGAAGACTGACAAAACGCTCCAATTCAACTGCAGTGATAAGAGTGGTATTACCAGGGATGTGGTTGTCCAGTAAACTCAGGTGTTCCATAGTATTGGCAATAGGGTTTGAGAGAGATGACAATGATGTGGGAGTTACGATTTGTAGCATAAACCCACATGACAGCCATTTCAGTTGCCTGCTGTTACCCAATATTTCTTCAAACAGCTGCTGTATTCTGCAAGAAAAAACAGAAGCAACCACCTTAAACTTTTATTGTAAATTTAATTATGAGCCTAATTCAGTAGACAAGCAAGCAATTAATGTGAGCAATTAATGTCACCAAACACACTTCCAACAGAAGTACAAACTACATTTTTAACACAAACTGTGGGGTACTAGATCAGAAGTTCCCAAACTCCCCCCCCCTCGGCAGATCACTTGAAAATGTCACAGGGTCTTGGTGGGCCACTTAATGATTTTTCTGCCTGTTGTAGCAACTGTAATGCACTGAGCTAAATGCTGTATGATTTTTAACTGTATGTTAAGTGTTAATTTTATGTATTATGTTGTATTTTATTGTATTTCAATTTGAATTCTCTAGAATTTAAACTGTAAGTGCTTCACAGATACACCACCTGAATGCAGCTCAGTGTTCCACAGACCACAGTTTAGGACCCCCTGCACAAGATGCATACCGGGGGGGTGGGGGGAGAGAGAAGAGAGAACAACTTTTTAAAATAAGTCTAAAGTTTTTGTGAGATAATTGCCCTTTGTTTTAAAGTGCTATTATCTTCCTCAATTTAAAAAATATATAATATAAAGTCAATTTTCCCCTTAGTATGTGCACTGTAACTTGTTTTGATTCCCCCTCCCCATTATTTTGTAAGTAGCATATGCTCAGAGTAGCTATCAGTTGCTAGAAGCCCTAGACAGCATAGCATGGTGGATTCAATAGTTGGGACAACTATTCACTGTACCAGCACATTATGCATCTCATTCAAATGGCACTCCAAAGTGAAAGTAAGGACCAATTAATATATGCAAGTACATCATTCAGCTTATCACCTGATTTGAAGCTGATCTGGGCGAAGTGATATTAGGTGATATGACAGCTCTATCTGTGGTTGTTTGGTGATAACTATTTCCCACAAGAAAGTCATGACTTGGTCCTGCATTGTATTTATACTGTTAGATTATGGTTAACCTTAAAGTCATGCAAAAATGTAGTACCAGAAACTGTTCTTCAAATTAGTGTGCATAACTCAGAAGACAATGAATATTTTAAATCATCCTTCCAGGGACCTCACAACACTGTACACAGTCCTCTCACATTTTATTCTCCCAAGTTCATTGTGAGAATAGTCAGGTTAAATGTGTCAAGCAGTATACAGGTTTCTCAATTTCTGCAGAATGGACCTGCTTTTTGCACTATGGCCTGGACATGGGAAAGTTTATATAAAAGATTCCTGGATGAAGATATAGCTGTAGCAGAGGATTGGATGAGATGGTTTTTGAACCCTTCCTCCTCTACTTAAATAATTTCTTCTAGAACATGATTTTTGTAGGTTAGTAAAACCTGCCATATCTTACAAATGGCTTGTTTTTAATTATATTCTGAGAAGAGATGCCCTATTTGCAAAGGAAATTGCAACAGCAAAGAATGATAGACACTGTGAGGCCATAAGCAATTCTTTGCAATAGCGGCCACTGAATCATAAGAGAAGACAGATACCCAAAAGTATTATATTTCAACTAAACCAGCACATTTACAACCCAGTTTATGTGAAGCAACACACACATTCAATTTCTTAAAACTCCAATAGTGCAATAATATATTTTGGACAACTTACTGCTTAATCTTTTTTCCATCTGGATCCACTTTGCTGAGGTATGTATTTGATATACTCCCATGTTGTTGTAGAATGCTTATATCACCAAAGAGACTTAATTTCTGGAGATTCCTATTTAGAAGAAAAAGTCTTGTGTTAAGTCAGAGGCAATGCATTTAAACAAAACTACTCAAGTTTTTGTGTTCTCCATTATAAGCTATTCTGTGTTCGGAAACCTTCCAGTACATGAAATCTAGAAACAAGTTGCCCCTTCTAACCTAGCTGTTTTTTAATGACCAAGCTAAAGCTTTACAAGTCAATGTTTTATTCTGCTCAAAACTAGGTAAGAACCCAGCATTTAAGATCAGTCACAATATAATCAATTTTTTTCTGAATCTTTTATCATAGTGTACTAGAAATACTCCTTGTAACCTATGAATATGGTTAATATAGGTAAGGAAAGGATTATATGTCAAGTATTACTACATGTAGACAAAACATTTGTTGAAGATGCTGGCAAAATAAATACCAAAATGAAATCTCCTGCCCCTTGGACCACTGCATGGAGTTATTTGGGATTTGCCATGCCAGTGACAGAAAAGGCATAGAATCTATGCTGTAGATGACTTTTGACAAGAGTTTCCTAGGCATAAACCAGCTTATTTTCTTGGCTTCTCTTTTTCCAAAAAATAAAATGCTTGAATACAAAGGAGGGAATGGGAAAAGCTCTCTAAGCAGATACCCTTCTAGCCCACCTTTACAGAATAGTCATCCTCCCGTTTTTTGTAGTAGTTTTTACCAAATTGGTGACATTTTGGTTAATCCTATACTGCATGTCTCAGGGGCATAACACAATGCCCTGGCTAATCTTTACTTAGAAGTCCTTGAATGGATTTTCCCTGATACAGATTAGATAATTTGCCAGATCTTTACAGAGCACAACGTAGAAGGCAACAGACAGCAGCCCTTCCCTATATTATTTTAGTGAAGCTGACTAACAAAGGCTGTGAAGAAAGACACCAAACGCAAAGGTAGATACACAACTTTTTGGAGGAGGAGTTTCTAGTTAATGAAAAATGGAAATGGACTGCCAACTTATGGTGACCATATGAATAGGGTTTTCATGGTAAGCGGTATTCAGAGGTGGTTTACCATTGCCTCCCTCTGAAGCTGAGAGGCAGTGACTGGCCCAAGGTCACCCAGTGAGCTTTATGGCTGTGTGGGGATTTGAACCCTGGTCTCCCAGGTTGTAGCCCAACACTCAAACCACAACACCACACTGGCTCTCTTTCTAGTTAATACAGCCTTTCATTTATAAGCTATACTAATGCTTCAATGGAAAATGTATTTAAATATTTCAGCATGTACACCTTTCTCTCCCGTATCATTCTAAATTCTCAGAATTCTGTTTCAGCCTCACCTACGCAGGTGTTCTCCAGGTACCCAAATGAAATAATCTGCTCAGTCTCCCTCCCAAAGATGTATCAAGAAGAAAACTGTTTTGCAAATAAGTTTGCAGAAACATACTCTAGATTATTAAAAGTCATCCTAAGTAGCCCTTTCTAACCACCCAATAGTGGTCTGAAAAGGAGTAGGGGATACCAATGGTTCTTCTCATTAACAAAAGCTTCCCTGCCCAATTGCAGCAATTCATGCTCTCCATGAAATGGTTACTAAGGTACAAAAGATGAGTGGATAGTTACAAGCCTGAGATTAAATACTGACTTTTGATCACAAATTAGACCTGAAACCCAAACACGCGGTAGCAGATGAGCTTTGATATATCAATACAAACCTTAGTTCAACAGGCTGCCACTCACTTAACTAGTAACCACTCAGAGTTGTCATATTTTACATGCGCAGATCCAAGGACTATTTATTTTATAATTATTAAATTATTATTATTTTATTTTAAATTTTTCTATCCCACCTTTCACCATATGGGCTTCAAAGCAGCTTACAACAATAGAAACATATATTGTATAAAATTTAAAACATAGGGGAAGAACACACACACCAGAGAAGCATTCGTGGTGCAAAGGCTCCCTGAAATAAAATGGTTTTAATCAGGAGCCTGAAACTCAGCAGGGACAGTGCCTGTCTGACTTCTGGTAGGACTTCTGGTAGGAGGGGGTTCCACAGTGTTGGGGCCACAACACTAAAAGCACAATTTCTCATTGATGTAAGTAGTGCTTCTGGTCCATCAGTTACCACTAATAGTGCTCCCCCAGATGATCTCATTAATTGACTTGGGACACATAGGATAAGGTGGTCCTTGAGGTAACCTGGGCCTAAGTTATTCATGGTTTTGTGCACTAAAACAAGAACTTTGAACCTGGTAGAACAGGAAGCCATTCTATGTACATGTAGCAAATTTTATGCCCCAAATGTATACATATTCTGAGTGCATCATTTATTGCTGATATGCAACACATACACGTTGCTTTACAAAGGTTTTTCTAAGGGGTCAGTTTTCATATCTGCTCCAGTTACAAAAAGCAGGTCACAATAACGTGAACATTTTAATTAGAATTAGCAGTGAGCACCCAAGAACATCAAGCAGTGTCACTATTTTTAGCTCTGCAGCCTGAGCTTTCTTACCTCAAGTAATGTAGATGCTAAAAGAACAGCACTGTCATTTGAAAGTTGTGTGCAGTTGCATAATCTATACATGCTGCACAGCTGAAAGTCAAGCTAGATATAAGAGACCTAGAGCTGCCACTGCTCAGTCATTGTCCTGTTAACATTCTCCAACACAAACAATGCATGATGAAAAGTCATTGTGCCATTCTCTTTAACCCTTCAGCCACAGATGTGAGGCAAAGAAAGGGAGATGAACAACGCAATGAAGTGATGCCATGCATTATGTTGGTTGTTATATGGAAAAGAAAGATGGAGTGGTGGTAGCTGCAGGGAGGAAGACAGGGAAGACTTCATGTACTGATTCCCATAATTCTTTTTGTAACTATTTTTCAGAAATAATAATACCCAATGAAGAAATGCATAGACAGAGAAACAAGAAATAAAGGATGGGAAGTATCATGACAAAAAACAAATAGCTGATTCCCATAAATGACTCAGGATCTTGATCAACATATCTGGTGTCAATTGATCAAACTGCCTAGAGAACCTGGAAGTCTTCTCTTCCAACTTGATACACTCGCTTTAAGAGGAGGAAGGACAGGATATAAAAGTAATAAATAAATGAAGAATCTAAGGCTATCTATTCTACAGATTCCTGTAGCGAAGTACACACTTCCGCTCCTCTCTACTTGAGCACTGAGGCTTAAAGCCTGGGCGCATGTGAGAGAGATGGAGAGGGAGGTAAATTGGATATGACACACATTCCAATCCTATTTATGTTTTCTTGGAAACAAGTCCCACAATGTTGGGGGCTTACTCCCAGGAAAGTGTACACAGGGCATCTAAGCCGTATTTGGCACAAACACAATGAGATGTTTCCATTCATTTCATGCAGAAGGCTTTCTTTCCCCCACCAGCAGCTAGAACTCAGTCAATCCCGCGGTAGCAGCAGTGAGAGCCCTTTGAGACAGGCTAACTTGATGAACTCTGAATGATACAGTAGGGCCCCGCTTACCTGCGCTTCGCATTCTGGCGTTCCGCTAATGCGGCAGCTTTCAATTAGGGGAAATTCCCCGTTTTAAAGCTGGTTTTGCGCTTTTGCGGCATTTTCGCGCAACGCGCCCATTATACTCAATGGGTTCCACTTTACGGCGAATTCCGCTTTACGGCAGCAGTCCGGAACGGAACCTGCTGTATAAGCGGGGCCTGCCTGTACTATGAACAGCAAAGTCCTAAAAATGCAGAAGTAATTAAATAGCACCTATTAAATCACTGTGAGTCAAACAGCAACTTTGTTGTGACATCAGCTGTAGGGTTTATGCAAAAAACTTTCCAGTCAGTATTAGGCTTGCATTTGAACTTTACAGCAATTTATGGAACTGCTTGGAGAACCTTGTGTTCCATATTATCCTAGATCCTTCAGAAAATATTGATTCTGGAAGATTGGACACTGAAATTACTGGACTTAACAGGACTATTGAAGATGGAAGATGGAATTAATAGGGATAATGGAATAATGGCTATTGAAATTATTGGACCTAACAGATTTTGATGAGATGGATTAATCGATATGTTTATTTGGACTATGGTTATGACAATAAGATTATTATTATTATTAACGAGATGGATTAATCGACATGTTTATTTGGAGAAAAATTGATAGATATATTTCTTAAAGAATTGAAACCTCTCTTTGACTTTTTGTGGAAAGAATAAAGTAATGTTTATGAGATTTGATGATTAATTAAGATAACTACTGGAGGAAAGTGATTTTATAATATAATTTAAGAGACAGGATTGTTATATATTGTAGACCTATAACTGATTTGATCTGCGACAAATGGGAAGTCAACATTTTATTTTTTTGTTTAATCATTTTTGTTTTGTTTTGTTTTTTGTCTTTGAATGTTTTATGATTTTGTTTTGTTTGTTTTATGAAAATTTGAATAAAAATTATTGTAAAAAAAGAAAAGAAAATATTGATTCTGCCCAGCCTTATTTTATGTGCTGAACTCAAGTAAAGCCATTAATTCTCTGTTCAGCAACTTATTTTCAACAGAGGTCATATTTTCAACTCAGCAATGGTGGAAATGCCTACAATGTGGGCTCTGTTCAGACCCACATGAACTAAGATAAAGTACTCTTCAGCACCCTCTCCTCCAGCGTAATCAGCAACAGAAATGTTGGCAATGTCCTTCCGCCATGCACCCTGACTGCTCACTACTATTTCCCCTGCCTTGGCTTGTGCACAGGAGTGAACAGCTTAGATGCATAATGAGTCTTACTTAAAGTTTCTTGTGCTGTTCATAGCATACAAAGCTATGCACCAGAGAGAAAATAAAAAACTAGTAATCAGAAAGCAAGTACCCACAGGCGAATATGTAAACAATCCTTGCAGTAAACAGATACTGCTGTTGCAAGACTTTTCACAAAGGTAGGATGGAAAGATGTTGAACATCTTCATTACTACCGTGCAGGAGCATGAAACTAATGTTTTTATATATATATATATATATATATATATATATATCCAGAATATTTACCAATTAGAGGGATGTGTACATATGTAATACGATGTCTACAAGTATTAGTAACCATGTCACAGCTCTCTCATGGTCTGAGACAGAAATCTGTCCAATTTCACCAGTGTCATCCCAGACAGTGAAGAGTATGTCAGCAATTTCCCAGATACTCTAAAATAGTAATAGGAATAGTGATAATAATAATAATAAATGTGATTACTGGTTTTTAACCAAAATGTTCCTGAGAATATAGTAAAAAATTGAAATTTCGTGATAATAATATTTTTAGCAGTGAGCTCACACTATATATCATGATCACACAGCGTTATGTGGGTGGCACTGTAGCCAAGAAGGTTATCATGGTGTTAACTGCAAACAGGGAGGTTATCTAATGGGCTTTAACAAGGTAACTGTAAAAACAGTCATAAGTCAGAATCATTAGTGAATGTAAATCAAGATTTTCTATTTCCAAACCTGAGAACTACTCCATTGCTCTTCAAAGGGTTCTGTGGACAATGACAGGGTGCACTCTGCTCTTATTTTTAAATTTAAGCTCCTACAGAGAATGTCAGTTCTTCATCTGAACAGAAGAAATGGTCCTCCTCCCCACATCACTCCAAACTTCTAACCAGAATTCAAAAGTTCTGAAGCATGGGAATATAGTTCCTTTGATTCCAGGCTATTATGTTTCTGATCAGTTAAAAGTGGCCACTTGAAGACGACTTTTCAAGGCTTTGCACTTCGCGCCACTTGTGTTAGACAAAGACATACCATATGTTTTCAAGAGACTGTAAATTTTATTACTGCGCCTGTTATGTAACTGAAAGATAGAATGGGACAGTCAGGAGCCGTTCCTTTTTCTGTTTTTGAAGAACAGCAGATTCAGTCATGTTACCAATCAATCAGACCACTTTTATTTTTTCTCTCCAACCCACAAACAAAGAATGTTTAGCTTGCAAACAATTTTAATAACTAGCTGGTGCAAGGAAATATGCTATTTGACATAAAGCTGTGGGGAAAACATAACTACCAACACTCTGATCTCATATGCAACATGAAAATTTTCCACTGTTCTGAAACACACTGAATATGTCTGCACAATTTATTTATTTATTTAAAATATTTCTATCCCACCCTTCTACCCTATGATAGGGCATTCAGGGCGGCTTACAAAAATAAAACCAAACATGTACATAATAAAATTGTAAGCAGTAAAATCACAAAAACATTAAAATAAATTAAAATACATAAAATTCAATTAAAATACATAAAATACTATACACACATACACAGGGATTGGTACTAACAAATGATTGTTCTTAGGTTTATCAGTCAATCTGCTTCCAGTGTGCCCTTTTTGTTTCAAGAGTTCAGCGACAGAAACAAATGTCATATCTTTTAGAACCCTACTGGCTGCACAATGCTGAACATGCGAATATGCCTCTTTGGCCTTCTTTCTTATTTAGTTTTATTAGTCAGATGCTCTGACATATTATCATCACTACATAATTCATCTCATATAGTTCCAGGCATATTTCTCTAGAAACCCAACTTGTGAAATGCAGATAACCTGCAGGCATTGCAGATGGAGAAAGAGAAGCAATAGGAAGAACTAGTTTAGCATCTTGATTTCAGAACTAGGATATATTCAAAATTAAGACCGTCAGTAAAGAGAATCAGAGTTCCCAGTCTGAAACAAATAAAAGCAGCACTTTTTCAATTGTGAAGAATACAACTATGCAAAACCAGAGTTTCAGTCCAATACCACTGCACCTGCAACTGAGGAAAAGGAAGAGAAAATAGAGACAAACTTTTTCAAGGCCTCAAAGAATATGGTTATTTTATTGTTTGATTTCCTACCATGCAGTCTTAACTTCTCCCATGTAAATAATCTTAAATCTCTGGTTTAGATATTATTATTATTATTATTATTTATTAAATTTATATACCGCCCGACTAGCGATAGCTCTCTGGGCGGTGAACATAAAATAGTATAAAAATACAATGAATAACAAAATAATATTAAAATACAATCAACAATACAATAAACATTATTAAAATTAGATCAATGTAACTTAAAATGCTTCAGAGAATAGGAAGGTTTTGACCTGGCGCCGGAAGGAGAGCAGAGTCGGCGCCAGGCGTACTTCCTCAGGGAGACTGTTCCATAGTTCGGGGGCCACCACTGAGAAGGCCCTAGATCTTGTCATCACCCTCCGGGCCTCCCTGTGAGTTGGAACCCGGAGGAGGGCCTTCGTAGCAGAACGTAGTGCACGGGCCGGTTCATATCGGAAGAGGCGTTCCGCAAGGTATCGTGGTCCCGCACCGTATAAGGCTTTATAGGTTAATACCAACACTTTGAATCTAGCCCGGAAACACATTGGCAACCAGTGCAAGCTGGCCAGAACAGGTGTTATATGCTCGGACCGCTTGGTCCTTCTCAGCAATCTGGCCGCCGCATTTTGCACTAGTTGTAGCTTCCGAACTGTCTTCAAAGGTAGCCCTACGTAAAGCGCATTACAGTAATCCAAACGTGAGGTTACCAGAGCATGTACCACTGATGTAAGGTCCTCTTTACTCAAATAGGGACGTAGCTGGGCTACCAACCGAAGTTGGTAAAACGCATTCCTAACCACCGAGGCTACTTGAGCCTCAAGTGAGAGGGAAGAGTCTAAAAAGACTCCCAGACTACGAACCCGGTCCTTTAGGGGGAGTGTAACCCCGTCCAGGACAGGGTATATATCCACCATCCGATCAGAGAACCCGTCCACCAACAGCATCTCAGTCTTGTCTGGATTGAGCTTCAGTTTGTTAACTCTCATCCAGTCCATTGTCGAGGCCAGGCAACGGTTCAGCAAATCGACAGCCTCACCTGAAGAAGATGAAAAGGAGAAGTAGAGCTGCGTGTCATCAGCATACTGATGACAACGCACTCCAAAACTCCTGATGACCTCTCCCAACGGCTTCATGTAGATATTAAAAAGCAGGGGGGACAAAACTGACCCCTGCGGGACCCCATATTGGAGAGCCCGCGGTGTCGAGCAATGTTCCCCAAGCACTACCTTCTGGAGACGACCCGCCAAGTAGGAGCGGAACCACTGCCAAGCAGTACCTCCAACTCCCAACTCCGCGAGCCTCTCCAGAAGGATACCATGGTCGATGGTATCAAAAGCCGCTGAGAGATCAAGGAGAATCAACAGAGTTACACTCCCTCTGTGTAGGAACAAAGCCTATAATTGGCCAGTCTCCACCTCACATGCACAGAATCAGTTAGTTACTTCATAGTTTGTAGCAAAGGTTCCATAGGAAATGGAGGTATGCATCAGTTTCAGACAAATCCTGAAGAAAAGCTGGAAGTCTTGGAGGAGATGCCCAGTACAAAAGCCCCTAAATCTGTTTGTGTGCAATTTGGCAGGTTTTTATCCACTCTGAAAGGGCTACTATGGCTGCAAATTTCATCCACTTTTGTCAAGGGGGTGGTGGTGCAAATTATACCTGTTTGATTTCCCAATAGTGGAAAGGAGGGAGGGAGAAATACAATGGGGTTGGATTCCTAAGCCAAATTGGGCTGTTTTATGAAGTGTCAATATTTGGGGTTAAACCACATCTTGTAGCTGGTGCACATTCCTAAAAGGAAGTAACTAAACAAGTAGACTCCAAGGGGAGCAGTGAATATATGAGCATAAGGTTCCAACTCTAGCATCAAACAATACTTTGGGCTTTATGTGTGCTTTAACAGAATTTACTTCAAAGTAAGACTATTTAAAATTGCATTGTTACCCCAATCTACAAAGGAGATTCACAGAAGGAAGCAGACCTTCCTGGGCAGATTTCTTTGCTGGATAAGGATTGTATGTTTTGGATGTCTATCAGCACTGTACAGTGGAGTAGAGGGTGAGACTTTCCTTTCGTTCAGTGATGCAATCAGACTGCACATCCTCAACCCGAGGCCACTGTATACAGTTATTACTCAACACTACCCGGAGAATGGTCAGAAGACTCATCAGGTTGCAGCTAAAGCTAAGCAAGTCGGGCCTATAAACTGCCTGGATGGGAGGCTGCCCAGGAACGTTATGCAAGTTGCTCTTTGGAGGAAGAGTAGAGCATAAGAAAAATAAATAAACAGACCTTCCTGGGTGCAACACCTTTCTTACAGCACAATCCTCCATATTTTTACTCTACCGTGTACCATGGGGCTCATTCTGATGAACGCATGGGTAGGATTATAGCTTTAAAGTTTCTTCAGATGTTGTTGTTGCAGAACACAGCTGCTACAACAATTAAATATGTTCCTCAGTCAGCTATAAAGACTAACTAACTGAAGGGAGAGAGAGAGAGAAGAGCAATAAATTGCTATTTATATGAGTAATACAATTTTGCTTTCACGAGGAAAAGAGTAAAGTCAAGATAATTCCAAGATTTAATTACAATCCCTCAGAGCAGTTTTGCAGAATAAAAGCATTTTTTCTACTTGTCCAATACCTGTCAACATATATGAATAATGTGTGTTCAGCCGTAGATGGCCAAAACATATAACAGAGACCAGTTCAAACACCAGCTTCTCCTCATACCCTAGCCTAATAATCTTTCCTAAAGGATTATGCCCTGGCTGTTTACTACAGGGCCTAAGTACGTTATATGAAAATGCATGTAAGAAAGCCCTGATGCTCCCTTTCTGTAACAAAAATCAGCTCCAGGAGGAGAAGTTAACAAAGAGATGCAGCAGGAAGGGTTTACCTTTTCAATATAAACTTTTTTGTCTAAGTCACCATTTGATATGTTTTTCCCTTCTATGGCACTATGTCATCATCCAAGTCTATGCTCCAATGGCAAACACAGAAGAGGAATTGGAAAGATTTTATGCAGAAGTACAGGAAGAAATTGATCACACACCAAAACAAGATGCGCTGATAATCATGGGGGACTGGAATGCAAAAGTAGGGAACACAGAAGAACTAGGAATTGTGGGGAAATGGGCCTTAGGAGATAGAAATGAAGCAGGAGAAAGACTTATTGAATTCTGTGAAGCCAATAATTTGTTTCTTGCAAACACATTTTTTAAGCAACCCAAAAGACAACTGTACATGTGGACATCACCAAATGGTCAACATAGGAATCAAATTGATTATATAATGGGGAGCAGAAGATGGAGAAGCTCCATACTTTCTGCAAAAACAAGCCCAGGAACAGCTGCGGTACAGATCATGAGCTGGTAATATCGAAAATCAGAGTAAAGCTAAAGAAGAACAACAAAGCAATCATAATGCCAAATTACAATTAAAATAACATCCCAGAACAATATAAAGATCAAATAAGGAACAGATTTGAGGCTTTAAACTTAGTTGACAGAGAACCAAAATAACTATGGATTGAAGTCAGAGACATTATCAGGGAAGAATGCAGAAAGACAATACCACTAGTTAAAAAGAAAGAGTGGATGACTGAAGAAACTCTTAAAATGGTTAAAGAGAGAAGGAAAACAAAAGCAAAATGAGATAGGAACATGGTTAGAACCCTAAATGCAATAATACAAGGACTAGTACATAGGGACAAAGAGACCTATTACAATAGTTACTGTATAGAAATAGAAGAGGACAACAAAAAGGGAAGATCAAGAGCCCTATTCCAAATAATTAGAGAAATTAAATTTAAACCACAAGTAGGGGTGTTGAATAATCAACAGGGGAACACTGACTGACTGAGATGAAATAAAAGGAAGATGGAAATAATACACTGAAGAGCTCTATAAAAGAGATGCAAAGATAACAGATTCATTCATGAAGGAACCATATGATGAAGAACCAAAAGTTTTAGAATGTGAGGTGAAAGCTGCTCTTAAAATACTTGGAAGAAACAAATCACCAGAAACAGATGGCATACCAATAGAGTTGCTACTAGCTACTGAGACTGAATCTGTCCAAAATTTGACCAAAGTTTATCAACAAATATGGAAAACTAAACAAAGGCCAACAGACTGGAAGCGTTCAATATACACCCCAATTCCAAAGAAAGGGGATCCCAGGGAATGCAGTGATTATCCTACTATTGCCTTAATATCCCATGCAAGTAAAGTAATGCTCAAGATTCTACAACAAAACCTCTTATTTATTTATTTATTTCATTAAACTTATAGACCGCCCCATAGCCGAAGCTCTCTGGGCGGTTCACAAGACAAGAAATAGCAAAATACAAGACATGTATCAACATAAAACATATAAAAAGTTAAAAATTATTAAAAATTAAAACAATGTCAGCGTATACTAGACATAATTAATTAAAAAGCCTGGGTGAAAAGAAAAGTTTTGACCTGGCGCCGAAAAGATATTAACGATGGCGCCAGGCGTATTTCCTCCGGGAGATCGTTCCACAGTTCGGGGGCCACCACAGAAAAGGCCCTTTTCCGCGTTGCCATCCTCCAAGCTTCCCTATGAGTAGGAACTCGGAGGAGGGTCTTTGATGATAAACGCAGTGTACGGGCAGGTTCATAACGGGGGAGGCGTTCCAACAGGTATTGTGGTCCTGTGCCGTGTAAAGCTTTATAGGTCAAACCCAGCACTTTGAACCGGGCCCGGAAACAAATAGGCAGCCAGTGCAAGTGGGCCAGAGTCGGTGTTATATGGTCGGACCGTCTGGTCCCCATTAAGAATCTGGCCGCTGCATTCTGCACAAGCTGCAGTTTCCGAACCGTCTTCAGAGGCAGCCCCACGTAGAGCGCATTGCAGTAATCTAATTTCAAGGTTACCAGCGCATGAACTACTGAAGCAAGGTTCTCTCTGTCCAGATAGGGGCGCAGCTGGGCCACCAGCCGAAGCTGGTAGAAAGCACCCCGTGCCACAGAGGCTATCTGAGCCTCAAGTGACAGGGATGGATCTAAAAGAACTCCCAAGCTAAGAACCCGTTCCTTCAGGGGGAGTGCAACCCCATCCAGAACAGGTCGAACATCCCCCATCCCATCAGGAGAACCACCCACCAGCAGCATCTCAGTCTTATCTGGATTAAGTCTCAGTTTGTTAGCTCTCATCCAGTCCATTGTCGCAGCTAGACATTGGTTCAGCACGCCGACAGGCTCACCTGAAGAAGATGAAAAGGAGAAATGAGCTGCGTGTCATCAGCATACTGATGGCAGCGCACTCCAAAACTCCTGATGACCGCACCCAACGGCTTCATATAGATATTAAAAAGCATGGGGGACAGAACTGACCCCTATGGGACTCCATATTGGAGGTCCCAGGGTGCCGAGCAATGTATATGGAGCGAGAAATGCCAGATGTCCAAGCTGGATTTAGAAAGGAAAGAGGCACCAGAGATCATATTGCAAACATATGTTGGATAATGGAACGGAGCAAAGAATTTCAGAACAAAATCACCCTGTGCTTTATAGATTACAGCAAAGCCTTTGATTGTGTAGATCATGAAAAACTATGGAATGCTTTAAAAGAAATGGGGGTGCCACAGCATCCGATTGTCCTGATGCACAACCTATACTCTGGACAAGAGGCTACTATAAGGACAGAATATGGAGAATCCAATTGGTTCCAAATTGGAAAGGGTGTATTTTATCCCCCTATTTGTTTAATCTATATGCAGAACATATCATACGGAAAGCGGGATTGGACCAAGATGAAGGAGGCGTGAAGACTGCAGGGAGAAATATCAATAATTTAAGATATGCAGATGATACTATACTCTTAGTAGGAATGTAATGATTTGAAATGAATTCTGTTGAAAGTTAAAGAGGAAAGCACAAAAGCCAGACTACAGCTGAACATCAAGAAGACTAATGTAATAACAGAAGATTTATGTAACTTTAAACTTGATAACGAGGACATTAAACTTGTCAAGGATTATCAATACCTCGGCACAGTCACTAACCAAAATGGAGACAATAGTCAAGAAATCAGAAGAAGGCTAGGATTGGGGAGGGCAGCTATGAGAGAACTAGAAAAGGTTTTCAAATGCAAAGATGCATCACTGAACACTAAAGGGAGGATCATTCAGACCATGGTATTCCCGTCTCTATGTATGGATGTGAAAGTTGGACAGTGAAAAAAGCGGGTAAGAGAAAAATCAACTCATTTGAAATGGGGTGTTGGAGGAGACCTTTGCGCATACCATGGACTGTGAAAAAGACAAATAACTGGGTGTTAGAACAAATTAAACCAGAATTATCACTAGAAGCTAAAATGATGAAACTGAGGTTATCATACTTTGGACACATCATGAGAAGACATGATTCACTAGAAAAGACAACAGTGCTGGGAAAAACGGAAGGGAGTATAAAAAGAAGAAGGCCAAACAAGAGATGGATTGATTCTATAAAGGAAGCCACAGACCTAAACTTACAAGATCTGAACAGGGTGGTTCATGACAGATGCTATTGGAGATCGCTGATTCATACGGTGGCCATGTCAAAATTGACTCGAAGGCACATAAGAACAACAATGGCACTCCAGGAATAGACTTGTGAGGATAAACATGTCTCTAGAGTATTTGCATGTAACACACAGTTTGCCCCTCAGTTACCTGATCAATTACTAGAGTAGCCATGTAAATTAGTCCACAAAAGCTAAGTCGCCTGCAAAGAAAAAATTACTAGCTTGTTGAGAAGGTAGTAGACTGTGCTGTCATGCTGGTCACAGAGGAAAAAAAGATCCTTCCTCAGCAGTGAGAACAAAAACAAAGCGGATTGACGGAGCAGGGGAAGAGCAATCCATCCCTCTTCAGCCAGCCCACTCATTTGCCTGCATGGAATTCCTTGTTGCCTATGACTACAAGGCAAGGTGTTAAATACAAGATTGGCACAGAATTTGTATATGTTTGCCGGCACTTTCAATGGTGCTATTCACATAAGGAAGCCACAGACCTGAACTTACAAGATCTGAACAGGGTGGTTCATGACAGATGCTCGTGGAGGTCACTGATTCATAGGGTCACCATAAGTCGTAGTCGACTTGGAGGCACATAACAACAATTCACATAATCACTTTAAAGAAACAGTATAGCCTCTGCAATCTCAACCAGCTGCAGTAGAATTGCTAGTGTGAAACTTCTAAAGATCATTACTTTGCCTATGTGGTGAAAAATAAGGCTACATAAATAACACTGTAGATGTGTTTTATGAAAACATTGCCTGAAGTGGTCAAGAAAGGGATAATAAAAGGACACCTCGCAGACAGCATCCAGGATCAGGCACAAGATAAAAATAGTCCTTGCAATACAGTACTGCTGCACTGTCTAGGACGGTACTGCAGAACTGAAGGAGAAAGCCTGTGAAATGTTCTATTTCTCATGATTAGCCAACTGAGTGAAAGGGAGGGTAAGACCTATATACTCTGCTAAGGTCCAAATTCCCCACAGCTTTGGGAGGTTGCTAGCTTGAGAAGAAGCAACCATATGTAGACCTACACACTAATGGTTGACTATTAATTTATCCAGGATTTTAGAACCTGATGATGTCTGATGGTTGAAGTTTAGCATTGCTGTTTCTATAATAGGTGTGTGATTTTATTTTATATTACTGTTTATCTTGTACTCTGTATTGTAAGCTATTCTTCACTCTGATCTAGAGGAAGGACTTGATACAGAAACTCTGAAACAAACAAATACTCTGCTGCCTCTCTTTATTTGGTTCTTGTCCTATTACTTTTCATGGACTACTTCCCATGGAAATTACTTCCCTCCCTGCAGCAAGTGGCTGGCTTTTCCACAAGTAAGTGCAAGATTGCCAGTCACTGTTTTCAGCTCAACCTACCTCACAGAGATCTTGTGAGGGTAAAATAGGGAGGGGAAGAACCATGTGCTTGAGCTCCTTTGAGGAATTAAAATGCAGTAAATAAAGTGACAAAGCAAAAATAAAAAGTGACAAAAAGGCCCCAACAGTAGGTCACGTACTAAGTTCATTGATGAAGTGAAATATGAACTGTGATTTCCTGGCTCCCAGTTTACATACTTGAGTGTTTCAATATCTACATGACTTCATGTGACAAAAGTTGTTCATTGTAGTACCTAAATCCCTGTAAAAAGGCCACAAACCTCATCACAGCTAGTTCAAACACCATCACATCTTCTTTTCATTGGCATGTACTCACTATTCCGGTTGTAGCAGTTTAATTTTTTGATGTGTGTGATCTAAATAGGATTTTCTTACTCTCTAGGCTGGAAATTACTCAAGACACGCAAACTATATTCTATTCTGTTGTACAGAAATGGCTGTAGGAAAGAGAGCAAAACACAGCACAGAGGACATCACAGTCTCTTATTGAAAGAGATATTTCATTCTGCAGTGGAGCAGAGAAACAAGAGTAATTCAAAAGAAAACAAAAAGAAAGCTCTGGAACATTACTGCTCAAATTAGATTTCTTTCTTACATGACCTTGACAGAACGGGAAATTTGGAAATCTTGAGTGGGAATGTAGTGCTAAAAGCTTACAAATGCAACATATGTGGCTAACTGTGACCTGTTTGTCATATGACAGGATATACTAGATCCACTGGGAAAGGAAAGATATCACACTTTGGATGGGCTGGTACTCTCTTTAAAAAAAAGAAAAAGATGCCCCTTAACTGGTTTCACAGTTATGTTACAGGTCATGGCAGAGCAAATGATGGATATTCCTTGTCCCTGGTTTCAGAATAGTACACTAGCAGCAGGCATCCTAGAAGTGACATCGAAAACCACTGTTTCCCATTTTGGTGAATGTTATTTTGGTACTCCCATCTCCAGAAATGCACTTTGGAAGTGAGAAGTTAGAAACACTAACCATTCATTATATCAGTCTAAAAGTCAAAAGCAGCTACTAGGCTTTTGTTGTACCATCTGGGATGTATATTATGAACAAGGCAAAATAGGAGGCACCTGGTAAATATAACTAGTGTCTCAAATCTCCTCTTTTAGATGACAGCCCAGGAACAAAATAGGTTTTCCTACAGTACTTGAAGTGCCCAAGAAAATGGGGCTACCAATTCAAAAACACTCAGCAGGGATTCCCCTCCCTGCAATACCTTTTAGTTGGTGACATGAATACGTGTGTTCCTTCATGTTACTTATCCCTAGAGTTGCCATCAGTATGGCTCCTCCCACGCCCCCCCCTCCGTGGCAAGATTAATACTTCTTTAACTAAAGGGGACAAGCAGGAATTCAATAGGTGGAGCTTTCCTCTCCCAGTAGACAACTCCATCGGTTGAGCTTCTAATCATACGGCTGTTAAAACCATATGAAACTTACAAGAGAAGAGAAGAGAAGAGTTTGGGGGAAAAGGGGGCTTTGCAACTCTTTCGCCCTCCCACTTCCCGGAGGTAGTGATGGGTTGTTTCCACGTCGCCCTACCTGTTGTTGCGGACGCTGCTTAACACGCAGAGCACAAGCTCCAGGTACGTCCTCAGCAGCTCCAGCCAGCGAGGGCACAGCGGCGCTTCTCCCTCCGCCGCCGCCGCCGCGGCTGCCACCGTCGCTTCTTCGCAGACCCCGCTGGCGCCTCCGCCTCCCCCGCTGGGGTAGTTGTCGGCGGCGAACTGGACGCGGAGCTCGCGCACGAACCAGCCGCACTTGCGCATGAGGAAGTCGAGGCGCGGGCGCTCCGCCGGGCAGACGCGCAAGCTGAGGCGCAGCCGGGGCCACAGGGCCGGGTAGAAGAGGCACTCGCGCCAGTGTGAGCAGGAGGCCGAGGCCCGAAGCCGGTCTGGGGCGGCCAGGAACGAGAAGATGTGGACCACCAGCTCGCTGGGCAGGGAGCCGGCGCCCACCGGCCCCCCGCACACCGACGACATCGCCGGCCTAGCCGCCGGTGGCCGCAGCCCCGAGCCCGGCCTCGGCCTCCCCTCCGGCTCCTGCGACAAAAACAACAACATCAATGACAAGGCGGAGGGAGGCGGGGCGGGACCGGACGGGCCTCTGCTACTGCCGGAGCCAACCACCGCTCCCAGCCGCAGGGGGAGAACGAGATGTACCATTGGGCTCCGGGGTAGGGTATCGGGATGGGATGGGACGCACCAAAGAGCTGAGAGAGGGGGAGGGAGAGGCAGAGCATACCAAAATGTATTCAGCCGACGGGGGTGGTGGGGAACTGTTGATTTTATGACTCAGCATAGAGAAGGGCAACTGCTTGCAAAGAAGGCAATGTAGCTAATGGACGCCATCTAACGAAACTTTCTCGTAGGGGGACGGCACAGAGGAAGCGGGATCTCTTCCTGCAAAGCAACGGGTATGGGTAGAAGGACGTTGGTGTCTAGTTGCATAACAGGGAAGTTGTCCAGTGATTCTGCATCGCTCAAATCAGCTAAGGATCACCATCTTGTTAAAATGAAACCATTTATTCCAGAGGAGTTTGAGGAATGGAATAGATAAGAGTCTGATAAAGAAACCACGAGTATTTCCACCTAAGTGGAGTTTATTTTCTCTTTAGTTTTGAGAGGCAGATAGGAGCAAGGGAACAGAGGCTAAATATCCTCCCTGTACTCTTGCTGTTTCAGAGAGAAGACTACTGTGCAAAATGATTTTTTTGTTCATGGTGAATAATGTATCGACAATCTGTAAAGGCCTTCCAGGATGAACAATACTCATCTAATTCATTCTGGTGCTTTCAAGTCTACTTCTGCCACTTTGAGGCTGGAGTGGAAAAGTGAAGAGAGCTTCTAGAGATGGAAGGAGCCAAATGCCACTTTGTTCAGCCCCCAGCTGAAGAGCAGAACCATCTACCTGGCAGTTTCCTACAGAATATAAATCACACAAGGGAGGGGAACCTATGATGCTCCAATACTGTTAACCTCCCATCATCTCCAGCCTTCATCTCCGATGGTCAGGAATATTTTTTTATAAACTGCTTAGAGGTTTCTCACAATCAAGCAGTATATGAATTTTGTTAAATAAATTACGTGAGTTGTAGTAACCCAGGAACATCTAGAGCATCACAGATTTCATAGAATCAGGATAGTAGAGTTGGAAGAGGCCTATAAGGACATCAAATCCAACCCCCTGCTCAATGCAGGAATCCAAATCAAAGCATTCCCGACAGATGGCTGTCCAGCTGCCTCTTGAATGCCTCCAGTGTCGGACAGCCCACTATCTCTTTAGGTAATTGGTTCCATTGTTGTCCCCATTCTCATCCCCAGTGGGATCCCCAAGTGATTCTGTTTTCGCTCGTGAAATAGTTGCCATTCTCTCCTGTGAGGAAAAACAAAGTGTTGCATTTAGGAATACAGATGAAGTGCGGGCTGAACCAGCCTTCCACCCCTGATATGCGGTGACTGGCTTTTAGTGACAAGGAGTCTGTAGAAGTGTGTAGTCTGTTTCATAGATATGGAAGCATATGGCATAACAATAGGCATTTTGATGATTGCAATAATTTGATGATGGTGTTTTCCCTGCATTAATGAAGGTATACAATCTAAACATACATTCACAAGCAAGTGTTCACATACAATCCATATACTTTTGATGGCTGCATCAAAACATACTTGAAACACTCCTAAACATACTTGCTTGGGAGTGAACCCCATTTCACTCACTGGGACTTCTTTCTAAGTTAACATGCAGAGGATCCGGCTCATCTATGGTCACATGCTTATGTATGGTTGCCATAGCTGTAACATTGTTTCAAAATATAGACATCTATCTACTCAGTAATGATGTCACTGCTCAGGGGCAACTGAACTGTGAGTTCATAATTCATGAGCTCACACTCATAATTTGCTAGGTTGATGTCATGATACATGTTACATAGGGCTAGTAGATGTGATGCTTTAGTGCAGGCTTTTGTGCAATCTGTAATGCCACAAGTGTCTATTGTAACACTCTCCCGTCTAAGACCAATTTTGTGTTTTATCAAAATCTTGCAGGTTGAGGCATCTGCTTGGAAAGACAATGTAGGCTTTGGCTGGCAAGGCTGATCTGGGACAAACGTCTGAGAGCAGCCTGGTGTTTTCCAAGTCTTTTTCACCTGAGAGGGCAGGGGAAGCCAAACAAACTCTTCACCACACATTCCATCAGCAATAATTGCCCACACTCCTTTTCAGTATGCCCTCGTTAGCAACTAGTTTTTGTTAGAGGGTGACTTTGAAAAGGAAGTGTGGGAGGCAGGCCTAAGACTTCCCCTCACATGGCCTGTTAAGAACCTCTGCTGCAATTTCCCACACTACCTTTTACCTCCACCTTGGCAACTGGGGGCTTGAGGACATTGCTCTCTAGTTTAAGATTCAGCCCAGGGTCCTCTGTTTGCTGACCCTTTAATTATGGGATTACATTGCAAGGATTACATTTCAGTTTCAGTGAATGAATGCATTGTTTTTAATGGTGTTTTATGTTTTATTGTATACTACCCTGATATTTTAATGATGCAAGTACTTTTTATTGAAAAAATATACATAATACTATGCAACAGAGCTTTGGATAGCAGTCTGTTCACCCTAGCGCACATAGGGACCCTCATAACTTCTAGCCTTTGTTGAGGCTATTTTTAGCACCTGCCAAGACTGTGTGATGCTCACCTCAATTCCCGAGTGGAAGTGCGAGCTGAGGAGAACCTGATTGACTGCTGGGCTTTCGGCCAGGTACCAAGTAAAGACAAATACAACTTCTTGATCAAAAAGTGGCCTCAGTCTCAACACAGGCACAACAGCCTGTTATTTGTAACAGTGCCAATATATAGGATTTACAAGCAAAACATCAACAAACAGAATGTAACATAACATACGAGACAAGTAACAGGCCCAAGATACATATCACTGGTTGTGTATCAGATGTCAGGATGTCCTTCCTTTGAAATTCGGACCCTTGAGCAATATGTTCTAAGATAAGGGCTGGGAAGAGGGGTTGGTTTGACACTTTGGGGGTCATAAAACATGGGAACATTCACACAAGAAAATACATATAGCCCTGAAAGGGGCGCTTATCAATAACCTTATGAGATTTTATTACTACATCTCTAAGGGAGTATCCAGAGGGAATTCAGAAAGCAATACAAGCCTCTGATTATTTACAAGACAGATACATGAGCGTGAGGGAAGTACAAGGCACATGAGAGGTAAAACAGTCAAGGACAGCTGAATGATTATCTTCTAAGACATTGCTAAAACATTGCTGCCAACTGGCAGGCACCTCTGGGGCTAGGTTCCCAGGAGAGGAAATGAAAGAGCGGCTGTTGTCCCCCTCCCTCCTCCGGTCTTAGCAGTGTTCCATCATGCCTTGCAACTTTGGTTCATGAAACTCCCAAGTATCATTTAGGCCCAGAGAATAGGATTGTACCTAACACCTTCATACCAACTGAGATACAGCCCAGTCCTATTTATGTTTATCTGAAAATCAGTCCAACTGAATTTAGTGGAAGTAAGCCCAGTCTTAAACCTAAGATTAAGTATGCCTTTCTCTTCACAGTTTAAAGCTGTTAAGCCTTAGCCTGCATTCCTAAACCCACTTCTTAAGGATTTAATTTCTGAGTAAACATAGCATTATCTGCATGAAAACAAATTTTAAATATAATTACATGCCTATTCTCTCATTGATTCAGTGTGCATATCTGGCTCCTTTCCAACTCTGCTTATAACAGCCGTATCACTTATAGCTGTCTTGCTTATTTCATGTGACATCTTTTTGCTTTTTCATAATTCTACTGGGTACTATCAGGATCACAAAATTTATTTTTGTGTTGCTCAGTTCTGACAAATTTTAGAGGGGCTGCAATGTTAGGCTGCTGAAGCAAAAACAACAAAAAGAGTGAACACCACATTTACTGTAGCATACATTTTTGTAGGCTCAAATGTATCATTAGATATATAAAGTGTTATCTGCAGCTTGCAGACATGTACATGGTATATACATGTATACTAACAGTAAAGGGGGCGGGAATGTGAGGCCAGAAGGCCCAGCAAGACAGGTATGTTCTATGAGTATGCAGAATACAAATGCAAATAGGATCCCGCCAAAAGTGTAAACATTCAGACTCCTCACTGATGATGAGTCTGCAATGCAAGATGAACAGCATGTATAAACACCTAAGGAGGAGCAGTTATTTTCTACAGTAAATAAACTATTCCCACTTTGTATTCAGCTCAAGTCTGATAGTGTCAAACCTGCACAGAAATTCCAGCTTAACAGTTTGCCCTGGAAACGTTTTTGTTGAAGTATGGCAAAGTCGGCTGTTCAATATCCAGGAAAAGTGAAGTGCTCCCCCACTGATTTCTAAGCATTACTATTTTTTAATATCTGATTTGTTACCATTTATTCTCTTGGGCAGTGACAGTCCCGTTTAGCGAATAAGCTGGTGACTTCAGGCAAGTCACTCCAAAACATCCATAAACAATTCTATGGGACTTCAGTTAGGCTGCTGCAGAGTACACGAAATGCCAAAGAACATCAGTAACTCTACGCAGCGAGCATCCCCTCTGTTAGGGCGTTATAGAATCTGACGTCAGAAGAAGTAGGCGGGGCTTGACGTGCGAGCCGGAAGTTTGCCGTGACTCTGGCGTCTGGACCTGTTCTTTCTCTGTGTAGCAAAGAGACACAGGCTGAGTGAATGATACACTTCCGGCTCGTGAGAGTGACAACCAATGCAAAGAAATAGAATGGGGACCATATAAATATAGCCCGCTCCCTCATTTTGCTCTGTAAAGGCGGGGTAGCTGCGTTGGTCCGTTGTAGTAAAAATAAAAAGTCTTAAGACATATCACAAAAACAGTTACTTTTTAAAATGGCACGGATGGACACATTGTTTCCATTCTGCCTTCTGTGTCAGCTCTGAATATGCCGGTATTCCAATAGATACCGGAAGTGTACTGAAACACTAATCTTTTTCTATCTCTAAGTTTTGTTTTTTATTTGGGCCAGTCGAGCTGCGGAGTTTTGACGTGTTTTGTCTCCTCCCAACCGTCTCTATGGTTTGTTCTAGCTGGAAGGTTGGAATTTCCGATGGTTGTGCACGTCATATCCGGACGATTCTGAGATGCCGGTAAGAAACGCTTGTCCCGAGAAAGGGAGAGAGTTTAGGCACCCCCTCGCTTCTTTCACTCAGTCCGCGGAGGGGAAAGGGTGACGGCGGCGACGACGACGAATGGTCTCGCGGGGCTGCTCCCCGCGGTGGCGTCTCTCCGTCTCCTTACACCTCTTTCCTTTACCTCTTGGGTCCAGTCTGGTCCTGAGGAGAAGTCCTTTCCTCTCCGCTTTCCGTGTCGTGGGAGTGGCCTAGGTTTGCCTTGGCCTTGTCGTAGGGCAGGCGCGATGGGATGGGTCGCTCGCTCTCCTCGCGGCGCCAGCCCACGGTTGGCTGCCTAGAATGCTATCAGGGTGATTCGCCCTCTTCTCGGGGTCGGCGGGTGACTCCGGTGTTTGTCTAGGATGGCCTGATCGTTTAGCCACTGAAAAATCTCCAGTGTTGTGCGAGGGGTCGTATGATGGATGATCCTCCTTGCCTCAGATTCTTCCCGGCCTTCAGGAACTCTTGCGATTTTGCCAGAAGTTGCTTTGATTGTTGAAGTCTCTGGTGTGCTTAACGTTTAAAGTAAGAAAAGCTGCGGATTAAGCCTGTGTGGAAGTCCTTGGTGATGCTGACTTTTTCCTGTTTCCTCAGTGTAAATGGTGCTTTATAGAGTTATGTAAAGAAAAAGTCTGGCACCTGCCCTGAAGAGTTTGTATGTTGATACTTGGGCACAGGCAACAGAGGAGAGAGAGGGAAGCAGTGAAAGCAAAGGATGAGTGTGAGCAAGTTGATTATACGCTAACCATAAAGAGAGCAGGTGTGTTTCACTTGGGAATAAAGATTAAGAGGTTTTCATGTAACACATCCAGACCTGATGTTAACACCTTGGCATACACAGGTAGCTGCCAGGGCCCATGCACTTAATGTGGGGCTACTGACAATGATGCCTACTGTGCCTGAGTATATATGTCTCTTCCCTTGTACAGTGGGCACTGCTAAGTGGCCTCCCAAAAGCTGACACCAGTTGGATCTCCCCCCCACTCCAGGGCTGCTAATCAGCCTCTATCCTATTGTCTTACCCAAGCAATGTTGTCTGCTTCCTAGGGGATTTAGTGACTCCTGTTTCTAATATTCCATATGCAAATTCTGTGGAGCATATGATGTAGTGATACTCAATTGGGCACTCTGTAGCATTGCATTATGAGATATTAAATATGAGGGCTGCTTGTTTCTTATCAAAGTGCGCTTCCTCAAGGCCATGGGGGATTCAGACAGCGAAATACTGCCAGGGGATAGCTACTGCCAGGTATCTGGCGGCTGCAACAGGGGTAGACTGCCATAAAAGCTAATTACTGGTGGTGCCAGAAGAACCTGTCGGCACCAGTATGCTGAGGGCTGCTCAGACCTGGTGCTGGCCCTGAATCTAATATGCGTTTGAAGGAAGAGAGAGAAGGAGATTCTAGGAAACGAGAGAACAATTTATTAAGATTTGGTATTTAACAAAATGTTAATTTTTGCACTCAAGTGTTTGTCCCAAAAATTATATCTAGAGTAGCTTGTTGCAGTTATGTAGGAGGGAGTGAACAATACTCTGTAATGCTCAAATATAAGATTCTTTTTTGTTATTGGCATATCCCTGTGATGAACCATAGCACTGAATGTGTTTTCTGTAGCTGACCTCTTGCAAAGTCAGTGGAGCTTAAGAACTGTGACATGGAGTGGAACTAAAAAGGCTTTTTATGACAAAAGAGAATGCAGGCTATACTACTGCTATTTGGTATGGGAGAATTAATTGTGTTTTAAAATATGGTAGCATGACTGGTAATATGTTTAATATCTGATTCTTCTTCATTTTTGTTCTTTTTCAGGTTAAACTGAATAGCTCTCTACTACGGCTTCTCCTAAGAAGATCCTCACAAAGTTGTGAGGCTGGAATATATTTATAAACACAGAACGTTGTTCACTTTAAACGCTAAAGCTTCGTGCCTTATCCAGATCGACTTTGGGATTTGGAAGCTTGAATCAATGTTATCGGATGAGTTAGAGTCCAAACCAGAGGTCAGCAACAGCTAGATTTGTTTTGTGGCTCAGTGACTGTATTCTGGAAATTGCAAATGCGACTTTCCCAGTAATTTGTGTAGTTTGCCTATGGTTGTCATGTACAGCAGTGCCAATATCTCTTTTTTTCTTCGTTAAAGGCTCCAAACTTCCTTAACCAATTTGTACCCACATGGTGTCACTTGAAAACCTACCATCACAGGCAACACTTAAGCTGCAATTCTGTGCAAACTTACTTGGGAATGAGCCCCATTGAACATAGTGTGACTGGCTTCTGGGTAACCTGCATAACATTGTGTTGCACAGGGCTTAATTTACATAACATTTAAAAGTTTGCATGGCTCCTGATGCAAATTGAGGTATCCATATCATTCAATTGCTTGGTGTAAAACCTTCCATCAGAGCAGCTATGCTCATGTTGTCATAGTAAATAGCTGCCATGAGGCCCAGTCAGGACCAAAGGAAGGAGGTTTTAAACCTTTCCTATGTCAAAGAGCATGTGACACAGGAGGCAAGAAGCTCCCATTGGTGTTAATTGGCATAGAGGGAAATTAATATTACAAGCTTTGGGGAATGGTTTTCATTGGGACCAGTAGTGCAGGAGAAAAGAGGACCACTTGCCATGGTCTTGATTCCCCCCCCCAAAAAAAACTAATTACAGTATATAAAAAGATATGTATATAAAAATATACATGTAATGTTAAACTGTGTGTTTAACACTGTGTATTTTAGCCTGTACTGTGTGACTAACGCTAAAGTGTTTTGGGTGATTCTTGTAGAGTGTGTGGCCTATTGCCTCTTTTCAGCTAAACATCAAGACGAGGAGGGGCAATAGATCGGTGATAGAGCATCAGCTCTGCATGCAGAATTTTATAGGTTCAATTCTTGGTATCTCCAAGTAGGGCTGGGAGAGACCCCAGCCTGAAAGCCTGAAGAGCTGTGCTGCCAGTTAGTGTGGACAATACTGAGCTCAATGGACTAATAGTCTGATTTGCTATAAAGCAGCTTCCCGTGTTTCTAATCAAAGCCAACAGTTATTGTGAAATTAGGGAAAGAACAGGACTTGTAAAATTTACTGCTGTTACATTTGTACATTGTATTAGAGCACTCAAGTTTTAGAGTTTGAATGAGTTAATTATTTCACATTGGTGACTTTTTTTTGTTTCTTGGTTGAGTTCAGAATGACAGAAAATATTTTAGTAAATTTACTGTAGTGTAAACTATTTCTTTGTTTTACTATTTTTTGCAGTGGAAGGGAGAGAAATTGACAAAAAGCATTCAACTGCAGATCTAATCATTTGCTGCTGCCTTAATACCTTTGCTTTCCCCCCAGCTGCTGGTTCAGTTTGTTCAGAACACATCTATTCCACTAGGACAGGAGCTTGTGGAATCGGAACCTAAAGATATTACCTGTTTGTCTCTCCTTCCTGTTACTGAATCCCCAGAATGCAACAGGCTGATGTTGCCAGGTAAAATATGAAGCCTGATGATGCTAAAAATGCTGGTGGTTGTATGTGTGTGATAGCAACAGCACAATCCTATGCATGTCTACTTAGAAGCAAGTCCCGCTGAGTTCAGTTGGACTTGCTTCAAGGTGTGTTTAGGATTGCAACCTAATAGGCATGAAGAGAACGCAGTACTGAAGAGAATTCTTATAGCAAGAATGCTGTGTTTAGATGTGGGACACTTCTGTAATAAGTAGTTGCTAAATTTCAGCTCTTCATCAAAGAATGGTAAGATACGAATGTAATAAAGAGGGGAGAATTCTGGCAAATGTATTCACAGTTCTCTAACTGTGTGTATACTACAAAAGTTTCTGGTTTTGTCACAGTTTTCTGTTCCTGGTGAAAGTATGATGATTGTTTACATAACCTCACACATGCTTTAAAAAAAATCATTTTTTTCATTAGATGACTCTCCAAGTCATACTAGTTCTTCAAAGGATCTCTCCTCTTCTGCTGTTTTGCGAAGCCTCCAAGTGAATGTTGGCCCTGATGGTGAGGAGACAAGAGCACAAACAGTACAGAAACCACCTGAACTTCTACCAAGCCCTGATACTTCCAGCTTGTTGCAAGACCTCCAACCCACTGACAGCACTTCTTTTATCCTCCTCAATTTAACACGGACAGGTAACTCCCATTTTAGCATTTAGTTGGATCTTTCCTGGTATTAAAATACAAATGATGCATTGCTTTGAAAAGCATAGAAAGATACTGGGACATTGCTGAATATAACAGAAATTATCAGCACCTCCTTCCAGTGAAGTGACTACAAGTCCCATTAGCCCTGATTATTGGCCATATTGATTGGGTCTGATGGGGGTTGTAGTCCTACAGCATTTGGAGGGCTACAGGCTAGCTATGTCTGCTGTAGAGGTTCACTGCAATATTGTGGGAAGCAAGAGGTTTTGCTTATCTTAGTGTCTGATGAAAACTGCTTCTCTTCTAGGCCTGGGTTCTCCCTCAGAGCACTTGGTGTTTGTCCAAGATGAAGCAGAGGATTCTGGGAATGATTTTTTCTCCAATGATAGCACAGACAGCAGTACCCCATGGTTTTTACGAGTGCAGGAACTGGCCCATGACAGTTTGATTGCTGCCACTCGAGCTCAGCTCGCCAAGAATGCCAAAGCAAGCAATAATGGTAAGAGGGCTAATGTTTCTGTTAATCTTCTAATTTGGAAGGTATGATATTGCTTTCATCCGTTGAACAAGTTCAGGATAACTTATAAACCTTGTATGTTTATGGAACAACTGTTGTTGAAAATTTCTGTATATTTGTATCCTGTCTTTTGGGGTAAAAATCTCTCAAGGCAGCTAACAAAGGTCAATAAAACACACACACTCCAATGAAAGGTTAAAAGAAGATCAAAATATTAACTAAAAGGATGGCAGCTAGAGTGGCCCTTCATCTCAATGTACAGATCTCTTTATTTGAAGAAGTCTGCAGAAGAGTTGCCATCCATGTATCCACTCCCCTGTATCTTCTGTACAGAAGACAAATGGAAGCAAACATGTTTTTACTACCCTTTTAGTAGTTAATTTGGCAATACAGTGCTATAAATATCTATGGAAGAAAGTCCATGGATGCAAAGGGGCTTATTCTCAGGTATGTGCATATAGGATTGTAGCCCAAAATATATCACAACACTTTGTTGCAAAATTAAATGCCCCTTTTAAAAGCTGTTTTTGATGACAGATCATATATTCTCCTGTTTGTCTTTGGAATGGTATCAGAGGTAGCGCTTTCCAGAGGTTTTGCACAAGTTAACAAGGGTGCTACACATTGTCACAACAGTACCCAGGCAGGCTTGTGTAAGGTTGTGAGGGAAAATGGAGTTATGTGGGTTGGCAGCTCCTGACTGGCAGCTGTTTGACCAGTGTTTTGTTGTATAACTGCTGAGCCGTGCAGTCTGCTGAAGGCTAGTTATGCCTGACAGCTTCTGGTGCTCAAGGAACACATCTCTGCTGTTGAGGTGACGGAGTTGTTCTCTTTCTCGATCCAATTGTGTGTTGTCGAGTGGGCGATAGGATTGGGTTGCATTTTCCAATGCATGTAGTGTATGCAGATAGACATTATTAGCATTCAGTTGCAACTTCATCTGCCTATACTACGCTGCTTTTAATGGAATTATTATTATTATTATTTATTTATACCCCATCTTTCGGCCCAAGGCCCTCAAGGCAGCTTACAGAAGACACAAATATCAAAATACAAAATACAATATAAGAATACATCAATAAAACAATAAAGCAATACAATTTACAAAACACAATTTGCAAGAGTTACAAGAGTTAAATAACAATAACCATCACAATCTACATTTCCAGCTTAACACTTGCAGTGCTAAAATTGGCCCCAAGGTACCATCTAAAAGCACATGAGTCCGCTACCTAGCTGGAACTAAGCAGGTCTGGGTATGTCAGGCCTGGATGGATATCTGTAAAGAAACCTCACGTATGCTGCCTTGAGTCCCATGATGGAAGGAGGCTTGGTGCCTACAGTAGGCCCTTCCCAGTAGCCAGCTCGCTCGTTGAAGCGGCTCAGGAAGACAAAGGTTAGATTAGTCCTGAAGGAACATGCAGGCAAGGCTCCTGAAGAAACAGACCTGCTGCTGTTGCTGTCGCCGCCTCCTTCTTCACCGAGCTGGCATGAGCCAAGGCCGCTGCGGGACTGGCATGAGGAAGGGGCATGCTGCGCAGGGAAGAGTCTCGGCGGGCCTGCTGGTGTTGGCGGCGCTACTGGCAGCAGGGCTCTTGCTGCTGCTAAAAGCGCTACTGCTGGGCCCCGGCGCCCACTGCACACTCTCCCTCACTCTCCAACAGCTGCTTTGCCTCGGCTCCAGCTTGACAAGCTTGGGGGGAGACGGGGAAGAGGGGAAATGCACATCCTTTCCCAGTTAGGCATGCCTAATTACGTGTGACTAGAGCTAAATCAGGAGAAAAGTCTTGCTGCATAATGATGGTAGACAGTGAAACTGCCAGTACAACATATGACTCATTTTCAAATCAGTTGCCTCTTTCCTCTTCCCCCATAAGTGCAAGGATAATTGAAGGGATTTGTTTGCCCTCAGTGGTGGTCACACAACCAAATCTAACTCTGTGGTGCCATGATGCCAGATTTACTATGTGACTTGGCTGGGATCATACAAATGAAGAAGCCCTTTCAAGTTAAGTGTGTTTTGTTTTTAAAAGGTGCCCAAGCAGCAGCAACAATGAATGTGAAACAGGTGTACAAAAATATGGAATGTAGTGCTTGTCTACATTAATGTGCCTTCTCTGCCCTCTTCTCCTCCATCCCCCTTGAGGAAGCGCTATAGCTGAGTGGTATAGAACATGCTTTGCTTGAGGAAGGTCCCAAGTTCAGTCCTCAGCATCTTCAGCCCGAAACCCTGGAGAAGTGCTACCAGTCAGAGCAGACAATATTGAGTTAGATAGACCAATGGTCTGACTTGGTGTAAGGCAGTTTCCTTAGTCCCCATGTCTGTTCCTGCCCTCTCCTCTCCCCACAAAGTGTAACCTTTGTACAGAAAATGTGGAACAATACAAGTTTAAAGTATGAGAAAAGTTGTGTCAGCTTTATGGAGCTGATTCAACACAATTCTCTGAAATGTTTCTCTTTCTAAACTTGTTTCACATTTTCTTCTCCAGGCATCATCTTCTTACCATTATATTACTTTTTTCCCTTACCAGGTGAAAATGTTCATGTTTGCTCAGGGGACTCTCAGCCAAAAGAATCCAGCCCCATCCCTCACTTGCCCCGGGCGGAGAAAAAGTTGAAGTGTACAGTTGAAGGCTGTGACAGGACATTTGTGTGGCCAGCCCATTTCAAATATCACCTAAAGACCCACAGGTGTATAGACTTGCTATAGCTGTGACTTTGCTGAGTTCTGCAGACTGTTTAGGTATTTATGCATGTGTCTGGTTCCTGCTGTGGAATTTTCCAGTGTTCATATTCAGAGTGTCAACCAAAATAAATAAATCATAGGCAAAGAAAGAGCCAATCACTATTTTGCAGGCACACTCGATGCATTCTTTAAAAATACTGTTCTTTTATTTTTACCTGCCTGGGAGCAGCTTGTGGTTTGCAAGCAAGAATCTTACTATTTTGTTTTGTGTACAAATGGAGCCTAAACTTTTTAATAAGAATATCCAGTTATATAAGTTACCTATACAGTAAGACAGGGAAAGGTGTCTGTTTAAAATGCTGCCACCTCATTTCACATTAACTGCTACTTAAGGTGAAGCCATTAACTCTTTTCAGAGTTCTGTGCTTTCTCATGTCACTTTTCAGCTCTGTGCTTCCTCATTTGGAATTGAAATAAAAACAATCACACACAATGTTGCATTAAGGAAAGCCAGAAATTGACAGTAAAATATATAACAGTGCCATGAAGGTTATCTTGTTTTCCAGGAATGACCGTTCCTTCATTTGTCCAGCAAAAGATTGTGGGAAAAGCTTCTATGTCCTACAGAGGCTGAAAGTACACATGAGAACACACAATGGTGAGAAACCATTCATCTGCACTGAGCTGGGCTGTGGGAAACAGTTCACAACAGCTGGGAATCTGAAGAATCATCTACGGATTCATACTGGTGTGTACCTTTTCCTTCCCCTCCCCATATTTTCTCTTTTACTACAGTATTCAAGTGTTAAAAGACATTTCACTGCAGTTTTATGAGTCATATTATTAACATGGCACTGACTGTGCAACTGCTGCCTCTGCCATTCTGTTTATTATGAAGTATTCATTTTGGATAAGATGGAAGATAAATAGTTTTGGCTGGTGCTTAACGTCTCCTGCACTTGATAAGTAACAGTGAAATTGTCAGCTCTGCAACATCCATTCTCAGTCCTCCATTAACCACAACATTTTGGGCTACACAGTAAATGGGTCAGCATGTAGCAATTTTGTTGAAAGCCTGTAATTGTAGCAATATGTCAGAAAGACATTTCCAATGAGACCCTCAATGTTGATGGTTTTATGACTGTTGGCGGTCATAACAGACCATACCCTCTCAGAGAGGAGGTGCCATTAGAGACAGATTTTGGGTGCTATCAAATTGAACCTATTCTATCCCTCTGGGGGTTATTGTATTTTGACATAAATGTCTAACCTGACTTCCCAGTCCAAAGGGAAGTTTATAATGGCCCAGTGTGCTTGACAAACCATGGCTACAGCTCACAGTAAGGTAGGAGAGAGTTTCACTGTGAGTCCCACACAAAGCCAAACCTTAGCTTGGCATGGAAGCAAACAGGATTAGGGAGGAGCGAAGCAGTTGCAAGTTCCTGTCCAGGAGCCTGTACATCTGGAAGGCTAGGACTGGGGAGGGCACCTGTGAGAGAACTAGAAAAGGTCCTCAAATGCAAAGATGTATCACTGAGCAGTCAGGATCATACAGACCATGGTATTCCCAATCTCTATGTACGGATGTGAAAGTTGGACAGTGAAAAAAGCAGATAAGAGAAAAATCAACGCATTTGAAATGTGGTGTTGGAGGAGAGCTTTGCGGATACCATGGACTGCAAAAAAGACGAATAATTGGGTGTTAGAACAAATTAAACCAGAACTATCACTAGAAGCTAAAATGATGAAACTGAGGTTATCATACTTTGGACACATCATGAGAAGACATGATTCATTAGAAAAGGTAATAATGCTGGGGGAACAGAAGGGAGTAGATAAAGAGGAAGGCCAAACAAGAGATGGATTGATTCCATAAAGGAAGCCACAGACCTGAACTTACAAGATCTGAACAGGGTGGTTCATGACAGATGCTCTTGGAGGTCGCTGATTCATAGGGTCGTCATAAGTCGTAGTCGACTTGGAGGCACAGAACAACAACAAAACACCGAGTCAAGGTTTGGCTTAGTGGCTCATGTGAACCAGGCTAATAAGATTTTCCATAAAAGCTTGCAATAAAATCATAGGTTAATAACTGTGGAACCTTTCTGAACAGCCAAGTATTGTCTGGATGACACAGGGTGTGTGTGTGTGTGCGGGAAAATAGGTAACAGCTGAAGTGCAGAGAAAGTGGAGCTGTTGTGATTTGGGCAAAATTCCACTGGACAAGGCAGATTTGAAGGAAATGAGGGAATTGACTAGCCTAATAAACAATAGGGCAGTTTCAGATTTGGAGATTGCTGGGAACAAGATTCATCAGCAAGGTTCACAGATCTGTCCTTGCATATATTGAAGGCTACATTGTTGTTGTTTTTAAAGCTGTATTTTAAGAACATTTATTGTAGTTTGTTTGCATACATCCTAATAACTATAGAGAGGTGCTCCTGAAGAATAATTACATGATCTGAAAACACAGGTGCTTCCAGATGACATCCCTGCAAATAAAAGGATAGATTGTTACTGGTATTGCTCCAGGCATAAAAATGGTATCAACAGATTCCAGATGCAATCTTTGGCATCTCAGGTTAAATAGATCTCTTGTAGTCTGGCTTGGAAAGACTTCTGTCTGAGTCCTCAGAGAGCCGCTGCTACTCTGAGTGGACAGTGCTGAGCAAGCTAGAACAGTTGTCTGAATTCAGTATGAAGCAGCTTCCTATGTCTAGGCATACAAAGAGGACACACAGGATACCGCTAGTGGATGATGTATTGTCACGTGCATATGTGAAATACTAATCAGTGGTGAAGATGAGATTTCTTGAAGATCTAGAAAACAAATATGGAGAGGAAGAGGGAGAACCTGCAGTGATTTAAAGATGGGGGTGATGTGGTCATAACCACTGTGACAATACTTTATTTTAGTAAAGGCATTGCAAATTGGTTACCTGGGCAGAAATAATAGAATTAATAGGAGGCAGAAATCCAGAAAATGAAATGGCTGAAAGTACCTTTAGGTGATTAAAAGGTAATGTAATAATCACCACACACTTTGTTATGTTTCTGTTTTTTCAATCTTGGCGAAATTATTTTGTTACTCTCCCAAGTAGGAGGCTTCAGTACTAATGTTTGATAGTTGAAGAAGAACTTGTGGCAGGAATCTGTGACTGAATCTGGGAGGCTGCAATGTAAGATTTATGGTTAGAAAGAAGGGGGTCCTTGAGGGCATATGCTATTAAGTGGTCTTTTGAATCAAGTGAACCAAATGCCCTAATTATAACTTGCAGGGGAAAAGCCCTTCTTGTGTGAGGCTCAGGGCTGTGGTCGTTCCTTTGCTGAATACTCCAGCCTCCGGAAACACCTGGTTGTCCATTCAGGTAAGGGAACTTCATCTCTTCAGATAGCTACTCTCAGTTTTATGAGTATCTTGGAGAAGCTGTACATAATTCCCTAGCCCTGTGAAACAATTAACTGATTGTGGGTTTTTTCTTGCTTGCTTACTTGTCCTTTTTTCTTCTTAACCTAAGCTCCCAAGGTATAGGCTTAAAAACTGCATCTCACTTGGTTTATAAGACTGTGGGTCTGAGAAGGTGAGTTCTTACAATCTGTATATCAAACCTTCAAGGTTTCTTGTACAGACAGGCCTGAGACTCCAGATTCCTCAAATTTCCTGACAAAAATTGTCTTGAACTTGGTAGCCTTTTTCTAGAGCTAAGTCTTAGAAATGGCGTCTGAAGCCAAGAGAAATCAAATTGCTTAAGCACAGAAAATGAATGTTTCATACCCTGGTTTAGCAATCTTGAATCTTGTTTTCAGGAGTAAAACCCCACCAATGTCAAATCTGTGGAAAGACATTTTCTCAGAGTGGCAGTAGGAATGTACACATGAAGAAACATCATTCCCGAGTTGGAATGGATAGCAACAGACAGCATGAACAACCAGGTAGGGACTGAGTAGAATGGGAATACATGAGTGGATCCTCCAAACAGTGATGAAGTGATTGGTCAGTTTAGAAAGAGGACCTGATCTTATATTGGGGTGAGATGGTGATGTGGGGCTATTGGGATGTGTATTCCATGAGGACACTTCAGGAACAGGTAGGTTAAAACCTTTAAGAGGCGACAAGAGTATTTTGACCACAATGCGATAACAATTTCCTGGTTTAGAAAACAATCCTAAATTTGGTCTGTGTGAGTGAAGTGATTCTTCATATCTATGTGTCTTTAAGGACACACATCCTGTTCTGTCTCAGTTTTATGCTGGGAATGTGACTAAACTGTCTACATCTCACAATATACCCCCCAAAGACACTCAATTTACCCCACCGCTGAAAGAATTGCACAGGCTGTGCTGCCAGGCCAAGTTCAAGGTGCTGATTTTGGTATACAAAGCCCTTTACAAATTGGGACCAGGATACTTGAAAGACTATCTTACCCTTTATATACCCAGTCGATCACTGCACTCTGCAGGTGAGGGCCTCTTGCAGATACCATCTTATCAAGAGGTCCGTTCCGCACAACATAAGAAGCTGACCTTTAGTGTAGTGGCACTACCCTTTGGAATTCCCTCCCCTTAAATACTAAACAGACACCATCTTTGTTATCTTTTCGACACTTAATTAAGACCTTCCTCTTTCAACAAGCCTTCTAAGTAGAGACCTTATCCCAGCCTGTACCTGTTTTGGAATTGCTTTTTAAGATGTTTGTAAAGATTTTAAAAAGATGTTTTTACGAAGTTTTATTTTTAAAATGTTTTAAGGAGTTTTGTTTTTGAGGTGTTTTTAGTGTTTTGACCTTTGCTGCTTTGGGCTTCTTTTGGGAGGAAGGGTGGGATGGAAGTTTATTATTATTATTATTATTATTATTATTGATGATGATGATGATGATGATGATGATGTTGAAAATACAAGCCCCAAAGAGGGAATCTCAGATAAAGATGAATGAGGAAACAAAGTCTCCACATTGTTCAGATTTGTGAAGTACAGAAAAATCCCTTTCTGTGTGTGATGGTGGACACTGAAGCAGTGTTGTGTGTTGCTGTTCATCTCACAGTGCTTTTTTTTGCAACAGAATCGCTGATGGGCAGTAGTTTGTTGGAAGAATCTGAAGTGCAGAATAAAACCCTGGGGTCCATGAACTCCCCTCCCAGCCTTGATGTAGAATCCTTGCACTTGCCAGACACAGAATCAATTATTGGGGTAAAGGAAGGTGAGACAATGTTTGTCTGATAGAAAGAAGATATTTTATGGGGGGGGGGGAAAGGTGAGGTTGGGAGAGGATATCTTTTTATCAACATAGTCTTAAATGGGATTTTACTGGAGTTTCTAACAAAGAGTGCAAACGAGTGCAGTACAGTAAAAATTAGAAATAGGGATTATGGAGGAAGTTGGAGATGACATTAATAGCTAATCCCAGTGTCTGAATAATTTCTCGAATACAAATGTTTACAGATTGTCATTTTCAGAAAAATTAAGTCTGAAGGGTAAGATTTAGGGAAATAGAATGTGAGTTTCTTAAGCAGGTACTCTGTCCCTTCCAAACCAATGTCCCTTATCTCCCTTCTGCAGCTTGACTGGAGAGGGCCTTTCCATTCTTAGCACTATTTTTAATGTCTTTGGAGTTGCAAATTTGGTGGCTTCTTTTACAATCCATTCTCTGCCTAGGAAGGGTGGGATACAATAATTAATAATAACTTGATAACTATTTTCTGACAATGTAGATGTTTTCCTGAGCACTGATTCTGCCATTCTTACATTTGCTGTGGTCTAAACATCCAGTCAGTACATATTTCATTCTTTATCCAAAGATGTGAAGTAATTTGAGGCTGCAATCCAATACATTTCTACTCAGAAGTAAGCTCCATTGGGTTCTGTGGTAAAGGTGTGTTGGATTGCAGCCTGGGTTTGCTAAGAAAATAATCCTCAATGAACATTTTATGAAGTATAACTTATTCTTCTGTTTGATTTGCAGAGGTTCTTGCTGAAGCAACAACAAACTCTCTCCATACTGCATCTGATGTGGTTTTGCCATCTCATCTGCTGCCTTTATCAACATCAAGGCACTCCTATGGGGTGTCGTCTTTACTACAGTAAATCTACAGGTCAGTCTAGAAGGCTTCTGTTTCTTTTTGAACAGCATAATTCTAGTCTCTCACCTTTTCTACTGTCGACAGATAAGGATAACATATTTGACAAGTGTGGCATAATTTTACTGGAGGATTTTTTTATTGCACATTGTCTAGGGATGCTTGTGTAGAAGGGGAATAATAAAATATTTTTTTTCACTTTATTTTGAAATAAACATTTTTCAGAAGCACAGATATAATACATTAGAAACAAACAAGCAGAACATAACAGAGTCAAAATCAAGATATCCAAATCATCAATCTTAATTCAAAACACTGAAAATTTATATTCAACATTGGGAATAAACCATATATTCTATAATAGTTCACAAATTTATTCCATTTTAACTTAAAAAATGACCAAAGTTTTGCTGTCTACCTCTAATATAAGAAGGTAACTTTGACATAATTACATAATACCGTATTTTAGTATACCATTCTGTAATCATTGGAGGCCCAGGTGACCTTAGTGGCTAGGAGTTCCTTTTACCAGCTTCGGCTGGTAAGACAGCTGCGGCAATTTCTGGACTGGGATAGCCTGACCACTGTTTTCCACGCACTGGTAACCTCCAGGCTGGATTACTGTAATGCGCTCTATGTGGGGCTGCCCTTGAGGTTGGTCTGGAAGTTGCAGCGGTGGAAAATGTGGCAGTGAGACTGCTCACTGGGGCAGGGTATCGCCAACATGTCACCCTGCTGCTGAAAGAATTACACTGGCTGCCCATTTGCTACTGGGCCAAGTTCAGGGTTCTAGTTTTGGTGTACAAAGCCCTATACAGCTTGGGATCAGGATACCTGAAAGACCATCTTATCCCTTACATACCCAGTGGATCACTACGCTCTGCAGGTGAGGGCCTCCTGCAGATACTATCTTATCAGGAGGTCTCTTCTACACAACATAGGAAACGGACCTTTAGTGTGCCAGCACCTACCCTGTGGAATTCCCTCCCCTTAAATATTAGGCAGGCACCATCTCTGCTATCTTTTTGGCACCTTTTGAAGACTTTCCTCTTTCAACAAGCCTTGTAAGTTGAGACCTATCCCAGTCTGCATCTGTGTTGGAATTGCTTTTTAATATATTCTTAAACTTTCTTTTCTAAAATGTTTTTAATCTTAGAAGATGTTTTGATCACTTTTTTTAAGTAACGTTTTTGAAGATGTTTTGGTTTAATGTGTTTTAAAGTTTGGTTTTATGATGTTGTAATGTTTTTAGTGCTTTTGTTTGCTGCCCTGGGCTCCTGCTGGGCGGAAGGGCGGGATATAAATCAAATAATAATAATAATCTCAACCCATGTTGGTGCTTGCTGGTTTCAGTTCACCTTTAAAGCTTACTAGAGTCTACAAACTGTGGTGGATGTAAGCAAGTCTCTTTGTTGCAACCTTACTATATCCCATTGGGTCACTGAACGATTGAACATGGTATCACAGTGTCACAATTCTTGCAAAATAGCATTGTCCTCTATCAATATGCTGTTCTCAACCCACAATGCCAGTGCAATGACATCTCTCAAAAAATGGCATAGGCAGAGTATCTCCCCATGTGATGTTTTGCTGACACTGCAAAATACTGGTTTACTATCGGAATCTTTAGTATGAGGTGGATCTTAAGATGCCTTGCCATTGTGGAAGGTATCTTCTACTCATGGAAGGGCTGTTTCTTATTAGAGTGAGAAAAGTGAAGCAATCTAAGGATGTTCTGTTCACCTCTTATCAAACATGAAAACTGCTAGGAACCTTCCTATTATAGCACAGTGTGAACTTTCCCCTTGCACAAGCATTTGCAGAACCTCATGAGCAATATCCCTTCTGCTCTCAATTCTTTGGATAGAACCCTATGTTAATAGATTCTCCTGATTTTCATTAACTTAATGCTGCTTTTGCTCCAAATGGAAGACTTGTTGTTCAGAGAATTGCCTCTGATTGATTAATGTATTACATTTCTAGTAACTATTACAGCCAAATTGGCAAACAATACTATGTGTGTACTGTCCAATCTAGGATTTGAAAATGTGGTTTGAAGTTGGTCTCCAAGACTGGTTTTGAGGATAAGTGCAAACTATGGTTTGCCCAAACCAGGAAGTAGTTAACTGTGTGCACAAAGGCATGCATAAGCACATGGCTCATTCCCAATTCTCAGTCTAAACCATGGTTTTGGAGCACTGAAAAGATTGTGTGGACCAATCCTCTTACGCTTTCTAGTTTTATTTATTTGGGTTATTAATCCTAAAACTGGCCAAAGGCTAGCTGAAAGGCCTGAGGATGCAGTTTAAGATGATCCACTGATGGGGTAGCACTTGTGCTCCCAGAGGAGCCCCTGATACACCCATGGAATGTTTCATAGGAGTGGATGTGCTGCTAGCAGTAGAACTTGAAGGGACATGTTGCTAGGGGTGGGGGGATATGGGAAGCTTTGGATCTGCAGAATCCAAGACCATGTCAACACACCCTTGAAAAGGGCAAAAAAAAGGCACCCTGAAGCTGGCATACTGATTTCCCCTTTTGATGTCAATTGGATGGAAAGTAGAAAAAAAGGCAAAATAGAGTTCCCCCCCCCAAAAAAAAAACCCCACACAACCTGGCCTACCTTGAGTGTGCCCTGGCAGTTCTTCTGCCATGGGATCTTACTATTTAAAAGTATGTAATAGAAACTATTTAATGTTAATTTTTAAAATAAATGTACTTCTGCTATACCTCTGGGCCAGTGAATTGCGATACAGAGAGGGCTTGAAAGAAAAATAAAAAGATGATGTGAAATATAATGGAGGAGTACGTTGCTTGAGTCACTGCAGTAGTTCCTGTTTTCTATGCCGCTCTGACGTATTAATGAAAATAAAATGTGCTGACTTTGCAGCTACGAAAGGAAGAGCAAATCAATGAAGTATTGAACGCAAGATATGACGCTAAAGAACAAGCTTGTGTGATGTGCTTAAGAAGCCGTTTGGTACATGAATTCCCAGAGTTTGTGCTTTGCCTCTTGCTTACTACTTGTGACCTGCCAGACCAGAGGCCTGGAATATGGCTTTGCTTCACTCACTGGAAACTGTTATCTGAAGAATGAATTCAGGAGCTGCTACTAATGTCTGAACAATGTGCTGTTCCTATTGAACTTGGTGTCCCAAAAGCTGGGAGGATAATGCTCTTGGAACTAGTTCCAAGGTACTTTTTTTCCCTCCTGAAGCTGATCATAAGCTCAGTATTATATTGGCTTGTTCTTCTTGGAGAAGTATCTTTAGATGGTAGTGAATTCTGCAACAAAGCACTGCAGTTCTGTTCTTGCTTCTGAGTTATTGGGTAGTTCTGTGGTTTCACTTTGAGCTAGATCTTCCAAGCCTCCTTGCTTGGTGCAGAAACACTTGCTAATGTGGTTTTTGCTCCAAATTTAAGACCTGATGTTATTCAAAGGATTGCTGCAGACAACTTTGCTTCTTGCTGTGATTTTAATTTCTGATTATTAGGGCTTGATTTTTTTAAAAAAAATCAGAGGTAGCAACTATTTGGTGTTCTTCTGTTGTAAATAAACTATCTACTTCCAACTCCTGATGTTTGTGTTTGTTTGTTTTTTCAATTCACAACTCCACCTACTCAGAGGCTCAGGGTGGGCAACTACCTCAAATATCTTTTGTCATATGCATTACAAAATACTAGTACAATTATATATTTAAAATTATTACACAGACAAATCAGAAATGAGGGGAGCTGTTCTCAGTTCTTTTTGTAATCCTTTTAGAATGTGTCGAAGATACACAGGGTCTGAGTCAGTTATGTCCTTTCTGTTATGTGGTGTCTGAACAGTAACTTCTGGGGATCAACTAAAAACATAAGATTGTGGCAAGACCTTAACGGCTACACTTTGAAACAAACTTCTCCCCCATTCCACAGTTCGTTGGGGAGACAAGGAGGTTGGACTCAATGGCTTTGTAGGCCCCTTACAACTCTGATTCTATGAAGGGGCTCTGAATCTAAAGCCTCCCCCATTCCACCCTTGGAACACCCTTTCTTTGGCCTGACAGTCTGCAGAACACCAAGCACACATTAGCAATAGTGACTTCTGCCAATATGATAATGGAGAGGGTTGTATGTATTGTCTAGCTGCCCTTTGCCAGAGTTTAGGACTGCTTCCCGAATTGGATTAGGCTCTACTAGACATTATTGAGTTTGGTTGTGCCTATGACTATTGGGACAAAGAAGCAAATAGCAGCTGATCCTCTAGTGCAGGGTGTGGAATCTTTTCTAGCCAGAGGGTCCCATTCACTTCTGGGCAGTCTTTCAGAGGTAACTACCAGTGGTGGGTAGGTTCAGAGGCAAAACTATTGGTCAACTTTGTACAGTAGGCTAGTTTCTACACACACACACCCTCTCTATCCATCCAGACAAGCAAGAGGCCTACCTGAGTTCAGGGACGTACTCCAGCCAGGCACACACCTTTAAAGAGTGTATGTGATGGGTGTGGCCTGGAGAGTCCAGCCGGCCACATTTGAGCACCATGCCTGAGGTTCCCACTCCTGTCCTAGGGGTTGCTAGAGATCTCTAAAGCTTGTTCACTATCCTGTGACATTTTTCTAATGGACAAACACAGCTTCCTCTGCTTTTTGTGTCATAGACGTAAGGCTCTATTCCAACAGTAATGATTACTGAAGCGTTTCCTAGCCAGAGAAAATTTAGGGGGGAAAGTGAAAGCTACATTTAAGAACACCTTCATATATTTCAAAGGTTTTGCATATATTTATTGAACCAAATGTATATACTGCTTACTAGAGCAAAAGGCATCCAAGTAGTTTTATATTTGTGAACATATAAAAATGTAATGACAGTCTTGTAGTACCTTGAAAGCCAAACACATTTATTATAGCATAAACTCTCATTGACCACTTCATGATGTCCTACTTGTAATATAAGGAAATTCACAGATCTGTTTTCCCGTCTCTGAGCTCAGAATTAAGTTTCAAGCAAACACAGCTTTGTCTGCACTATTAATCTAAATTAGTATTGATATGGTTCAGATAAAACTTAATAAATAGTATTGTGCCACCCAGTTACCAAGTTCTCTGGACAGCTTACAAATATAACACAATTACAAACACAGCAACCATAAATATATATAATGTAGTATAAAAATCCAGCAGAAAATAAAAGCAGCTTTAGTAGTAGCATCTAGATCAGAATCTTTGGATGACTAAACAAACTTTAAATGTATTGTCTCTAAGAATCTTGGGTTCAATGAGTTTCCTCATGTTTTTGAGCATCAGAACTCATTTTTACTAAAGATTCAGATGGAATAACAAGATTGGACATGCTTTCCAGTAGTTGCCACTTGGACTAAAATGATACTACTTTTTCGAGCTTAGATATATTTGTAGTTTCAGTCAGCTTCCTACACTCACTTATCTGAAAGTAAGCCCATTTGAACTCAATGGGGCTTACTTCCAAGTAAGCTGACATAGAATCAGAATGGCATTTTGGATTGTAAATTTTCTTCAATTTGTAACAGGTAGTCTTCTAGATTGCTAGGACAAATAATTTTATTAGCCCTGCATGGGAGGGAGCAGGGGCTTTAAGAGTCAATCCTCTGGCCATCTTTTCTTCAAGCAGAACAAAAGAACTGCTGAAGGGAGATTAAAAAACAACTCATTGATGCCAATCTGCTTCAGTTTGTAGAAAAAAGCTGACTAAAACATCAGCTATGGTAGCAATTCCTTTCTACAGCTGAGCCAGAGCCGTAAACATTTTAAAACAGCACAGACTCTTGTGGTACTGTTTAAGTTAGTGCAGGAAGCAGAACCTTGAGTTGGCATGAGCATCATTAGCATGAAATACTCAAAGAGGCTGAGGATTCCAGGATGTGTGTCAGCACAGCAAGAATGCATATGCACATACCTCTCCACTTTCATGCATCCACTAGCCCTGTTTCAAGTACAGCTGGTGCTAAATCTTTTTGAGATTTCACTTTTGAAATTGCCTAAAGAAATGCAATACAAACATTAGCTATAATCTAGTATATACCATGACTGCACATTTTAATATAAAAGTATGTTTGCTTCAGTTTTCATGGTGAAAAAGTTGGCTAAAGTTGAACTAATTACATTTGATTAAAAGGGGAGGATGAGCTTTAGGCATCATTGGGTTCTTACTTTAATTCCAGTATTCTCTGCCCTTCTTGAGCTAGTTCTTGTATAATACCAGCATCAATATTCCTCTGCAACGTCTGTATTCTGTTGATTAAAAACAATGATTTCAAAAGTTTCGCACTGTATTACTCCACTGTCTTATTTTAGTATGATTACTGAAGTGGGAGTCGTCATTGCAAAGTTCACATTTGAGTCCCACTCTACTTATAAGGTTCTCAGGACAGCCTCCATACTGTATTCCCTATTTTATTCTCACAATAATCCTGTAAGGTAGTTTAGAAAGCACAATTTACCTAAGCTCATTCTGTGAGCTTCACAGCTCAGTAGGAAGTTTAATTACATGACTTGTTGAGTACAAGTTTCTTTTCAGCATAAAAGTCAATATCTAATAGAGCCAGTATATCTAATAAAGTAGAAGACTGTGTTTAGATTCATAGGGTGGCCATAAGTCATAATCGACTTGAACGCATATAACAACAAACAGATGAGTTAAATACCTCTGCGATTCAGACTGCTCCTTCCCTACACCGTTAGTGGCATCTCTTCCTTTGTTTTTCACAAATTCTTCATTTAACCCAAACTGCTGCAATGTGTCTCGAAAGAGCCTCTCTGCCCCCTGACGGGCACCATTCTATGGAATCAGAAGCAAGACATTTTAGGAGACCCTCTTTCCTTCAGTAATGCTTACAACTATTCCAGTTGAACTGTCTAAACTAGGAAGCTAAGTGGATATTTCCTCGATACTGGAAGCAGCATTTGTATTTTAAACTGTACATTTGAGGGAATTCTCCAAAAACCATTATATTCAAACATAAGTATATACATGGGTCTAGTTTGAAAATGTTATTTTCCTACTTAGTGTATTGTCTTTCCCCTATCATTACAGCTGGTCAATAACCAAATCCAATCCTCTGCCAATATGATTCCTTCACAAGTGTTTTTACACTTTTGATTCCCAGAATGGCAAAGGATTACCTGCATACCAACTCCCTGTTACAGCTTGAATTACTGTTTAATTCTCTAAACTCTGTCAGTTCACCCATTCCAAAATAGTTACCTTTGTGACCTGTTCAAACAGATATGGTCTATTTTTCACTCGCATCTTCATCTCCTCCAGTTCTTTTTTATACTCTCTTGTTCTTTTTTGGTCATTTTGCCTGAAACAAAACGTTTCCTTACTATGCATAATCTCCAGTTATTCTGTTCTGCACTCTTAATTGCAAGTTAAGTGGCCACATTTGGGGACAGCAATCTGCCAATAGAAATAGGTTTTTGCATGCAGATCTAAACTATATAAACTATATTGAATATAAACTATATCGGATATAAACTATATCGGAAGGACAGGGAAGGACGTATTGGTGGCGGAGTTGCTTTATACGTGAAAGAAGGCATTGAATCCAGCAAGCTCGAAACCCCAAAAGAGGCAGACTCCTCCACAGAATCGTGGGTGGTGATACCATGCCCCAGGAGGGACTTAATACTGGGAACGATCTATCGTCCCCCTGATCAAAATGCTCAGGGAGACCTTGAGATGAGATATGAAATTGAGGAAGCATCCAAACTAGGAAATGTGGTAGTAATGGGTGACTTCAACTACCCGGACATAGACTGGCCGCATATGTGTTCCAGTCATGACAAAGAAACAAAGTTTCTAGATATTCTAAATGACTATTCCCTAGACCAGTTGGTCATGGAACCGACCAGAGGGACGGCAACCCTGGACTTAATCCTCAGTGGGGACCGGGACCTGGTGCAAGATGTAAGTGTTGTTGAACCGATTGGGAGCAGTGACCACAGTGCTATTAAATTAAACATACATGTAAATGGCCAATTGCCAAGAAAATCCAACACGGTCACATTTGACTTCAAAAGAGGAAACTTCACAAAAATGAGGGGATTGGTAAAAAGAAAGCTGAAAAACAAAGTCCAGAGGGTCACATCACTCGAAAATGCTTGGAAGTTGTTTAAAAACACTATATTAGAAGCTCAACTGGAGTGCATACCGCAGATCAGAAAAGGTACCGCCAGGGCCAAGAAGATGCCAGCATGGTTAACGAGCAAAGTCAAGGAAGCTCTTAGAGGCAAAAAGTCTTCCTTCAGAAAATGGAAGTCTTGTCCGAATGAAGAAAATAAAAAAGAACACAAACTCTGGCAAAAGAAATGCAAGAAGACAATAAGGGATGCTAAAAAAGAATTTGAGGAGCACATTGCTAAGAACATAAAAACCAACAACAAAAAATTCTACAAATACATTCAAAGCAGGAGACCATCTAGGGAGGCGATTGGACCCTTGGATGATAAGGGAGTCAAAGGTGTACAAAAGAACGATAAGGAGATTGCAGAGAAGCTAAATGAATTCTTTGCATTTGTCTTCACAGTGGAAGATACAGGGCAGATCCCTGAACCTGAACTAACATTTGCAGGAAGGGATTCTGAGGAACTGAGACAAATAGTGGTAACGAGAGAGGAAGTTCTAGGCTTAATGGACAATATAAAAACTGACAAATCACCGGGCCCGGATGGCATCCACCCGAGAGTTCTCAAAGAACTCAAATGTGAAATTGCTGATCTGCTAACTAAAATATTGTATACCTTCAGGGTTGTTTTGGATTACCAGAGATGAAATGCAGACAAGAGGTTCGCTTACAAAGAGTTAAAATTTATTGAGTAACTTAGAGCATTCAGCCAAGTATTCCCAATAAAAGTGGATCAGTCCCACCGCTCTGCAGTAGCGGATGTCAGAGACTGAACACCCATACCGGGCACAGATCAGGTTTATATAGCATAAATCTTGGCATATCTCATTGGCATACACATGCAGTTACATATATGATTGATGAGAGTATACACTTTGAAGTAACATATAATGACATCTGTTGCATATAATTGGCTGTTCTGACCTTTTCACAGAACACCTTCAAAGCAGACTAATTGCTAGAAAACTATAGTATCTTCCCAGGTGCGCCTTGGTATCCTCCCTTGGCAAACAACATAGCTATCATCTTTATCTTCATCTCTACTAACAAGCATAGTTTATCATTGACCTTTACTTGACTTGTATACTAGCTGCACTATCTGCTCATTGACCGTCTTTTCGACCCATCCACCTGTCTATGCTAAACAACATGCTTACCCTTGAATATTTATTTATTATTTATTATTTCAATTTATATACCGCCCTTAGCAGAATAGCTCTCAGGGCGGTGAACAAACAAGATAAAATACAATATATCATAGTAAAAAATCACAAAAACATGTACAAACAAACAACAGAAAGCACAACAAAAATGAAATACAACACAAATTAAGAAGGATACATGTTAAAAGTAGAAAGATTAAGAAAATTAAAAGATTAAAATGCCTGGGAGCATAAAAAGGTCTTTACCTGGCGCCGGAAAGATAGAAATGTAGGTGCCAGGCGTACCTCTTCGGGGAGGCTGTTCCACAACTCAGGGGCCACCACAGAAAAGGCCCTAGATCTAGTAACCACCCTCCGGGCTTCCCGATGAGCTGGTACCCGGAGGAGGGCCTTAGATTCTGAACGAAGTGAATGGGTAGGTTCATAGCGAGAGAGGCGTTCCACAAGGTATTGAGGTCCCACGCCGTGTAAGGCTTTATAGGTCAAAACCAGCACCTTGAATCTCGCCCAGAAGCAAATAGGGAGCCAGTGCAGACGCGCCAGAATAGGTGTTATATGCGAAGACCGACTGGTCCTCGTCAATAGTCTGGCAGCCGCGTTCTGCACCAGCTGAAGCTTCCGAACTGTCTTCAAGGGCAGCCCTACGTAGAGCGCATTACAGTAATCCAATCTTGAAGTTACCAGAGCATGAACAACGGAGGCGAGGTCGTCCCTGTCCAGATAGGGGCGTAGTTGGGCTACCAGACGAAGATGGTAAAATGCATTCCGTGCCACCGAGGCCACTTGGGCCTCGAGAGACAAGGAAGAATCAAAAAGAACCCCCAAACTACGTACCTGTTCTTTCAGGGGGAGTGTAACCCCATCCAGAACAGGGTGAACATCCACCATCTGAGCAGGGAAGGCGTTCACCAGCAGTGTCTCGGTCTTGTCTGGATTGAGTCTCAGTTTATTAGCTCTCATCCAGTCCATTATCGCGGTCAGGCAACGGTTCAGCACATCAACAGACTCACCTGAAGAAGATGAAAAGGAGAAATAGAGCTGCGTGTCATCAGCATATTGATGGCAACGCACTCCAAAACTCCTGATGACCGCACCCAGCGGCTGCATGTAGATGTTGAAAAGCATGGGGGACAAAACTGACCCCTGAGGGACTCCACAATGGAGAGTCCATGGTGTCGAGTGATGTTCCCCAAGCACTACCTTCTGGTGACGGTCCGTGAAGTAGGAGCGGAACCACTGCCAAGCAGTGCCCCCGACACCCAACTCCGCGAGTCTCCCCAGAAGGATACCATGGTCGATGGTATCAAACGCCGCTGAGAGATCAAGGAGAATCAACAGAGTCACACTCCCCCTGTCCCTCTCCCGACAAAGGTCATCATACAGGGCCTAATTGAATCTATGCCTAATTGAGCTCCTTTGATATTCCTTTAACTAACAAGGTACATTCCCAGCATCATACTGGGCAAGCCTTCATATTCTCATTAAAACACCTAGATTAGACTGCAGGTGGCTATGAGGTGATCTGACATACCCAAAGATGCTGGGGCCTGAAAGGGGAATACAAGCCTCCAGGCTTTGCTAACAAATACATATTGAATATATATTGATTAACTTAAGGCTATAACAGCTTGCTTTAGGCCACTACTTGCTGGCTGGAAATACCAAATTGGTACAGGGTATACAAATATGTAACTTGTCTCTCGGGTCCTCCTCCGTGCCTGAGGACTGGAAAGTGGCAAATGTAACGCCAATATTCAAAAAGGGATCCAGAGGGGATCCCGGAAATTACAGGCCAGTTAGCTTAACTTCTGTCCCTGGAAAACTGGTAGAAAGTATTATTAAAGCTAGATTAACTAAGCACATAGAAGAACAAGCCTTGCTGAAGCAGAGCCAGCATGGCTTCTGCAAGGGAAAGTCCTGTCTCAGTAACCTATTAGAATTCTTTGAGAGTGTCAACAAGCATATAGATAGAGGTGATCCAGTGGACATAGTGTACTTAGACTTTCAAAAAGCGTTTGACAAGGTACCTCACCAAAGACTTCTGAGGAAGCTTAGCAGTCATGGAATAAGAGGAGAGGTCCTCTTGTGCATAAGGAATTGGTTAAGAAGCAGAAAGCAGAGAGTAGGAATAAACGGACAGTTCTCCCAATGGAGGGCTGTAGAAAGTGGAGTCCCTCAAGGATCGGTATTGGGACCTGTACTTTTCAACTTGTTCATTAATGACCTAGAATTAGGAGTGAGCAGTGAAGTGGCCAAGTTTGCTGATGACACTAAATTGTTCAGGGTTGTTACAACAAAAAGGGATTGTGAAGAGCTCCAAAAAGATCTCTCCAAACTGAGTGAATGGGCGGAAAAATGGCAAATGCAATTCAATATAAACAAGTGTAAAATTATGCATATTGGAGCAAAAAATCTGAATTTCACATATACGCTCATGGGGTCTGAACTGGCGGTGACCGACCAGGAGAGAGACCTCGGGGTTGTAGTGTGCGGCAGCTGTGAAAAAGGCAAATTCCATGCTAGCGATAATTAGGAAAGGTATTGAAAATAAAACAGCCGATATCATAATGCCGTTGTATAAATCTATGGTGCGGCCGCATTTGGAATACTGTGTACAGTTCTGGTCGCCTCATCTCAAAAAGGATATTATAGAGTTGGAAAAGGTTCAGAAGAGGGCAACCAGAATGATCAAGGGGATGGAGCGACTCCCTTACGAGGAAAGGTTGCAGCATTTGGGGCTTTTTAGTTTAGAGAAAAGGCGGCTCAGAGGAGACATGATAGAAGTGTATAAAATTATGCATGGCATTGAGAAAGTGGATAGAGAAAAGCTCATCTCCCTCTCTCATAATACTAGAACTCGTGGACATTCAAAGAAGCTGAATGTTGGAAGATTCAGGACAGACAAAAGGAAGTACTTCTTTACTCAGCGCATAGTTAAACTATGGAATTTGCTCCCACAAGATGCAGTAATGGCCACCAGCTTGGATGGCTTTAAAAGAAGATTAGACAAATTCATGGAGGACAGGGCTATCAATGGCTACTAGCCATGATGGCTGTGCTCTGCCACCCTAGTCAGAGGCAGCATGCTTCTGAAAACCAGTTGCCGGAAGCCTCAGGAAGGGAGAGTGTTCTTGCACTCGGGTCCTGCTTGCGGGCTTCCCCCAGACACCTGGTTGGCCACTGTGAGAACAGGATGCTGGACTAGATGGGCCACTGGCCTGATCCAGCAGGCTCTTCTTATGTTCTTATGTTCTTATCTTATGTTCTGCAGGTGCAGAAGAGCATTTCTGTATCTCTGCTCCCTGGCAATTTATTCATAACATTTTTATACTGCTTACCATTTCTAAGCAGTTTACATACAAATAAAAATACAGCAATAAGACTTCCTAAAAATAAGATTTACTACATGGTATCTATTTTGAGCAAAATAAAAAAAATAAAAAGACTCATTAAACATAATTTATGTACATACACAGTTGTTATTTATCATTATTTATTTATTAAATTTATATCCCGCCCTTCCTCCCAGAAGAAGCCCAGGGTGGCGCTCGCGGTTGTAGTGGCACCTCTGCTTTTCTGCCAGCTTTCCAATCTCTCTATCTGGCTAATGCAAAAACAGAGTCAGAAGCACATCAAGGGTCATTTGGTTCAATTCCCACAGGTTTCCATAAAACTAACACATGACAGGTGCTCATCTAGCCTTCTTTCAAATCCTAGAGAAATGGCAGTTACACTGCTTCTTCAAATCAGTCTCTTCCATTACTCAAATCTCTTACTGTCCAACCTTACATAAGCTTTTTTTGCCTGTGGCTATATTAATTACATATCTTATGGAAGCATTTTAAATCCAAATCTGAATTGCTTTTCTATTACAAAATATTACTTCTCAAACTGAGGGTGTCTGGGTGGTATCCGATGCCCTCATCCAGTTAGTGCAAGGATTTACAGTTGTGCACTGGAAGTCCGCCCCTCCTCAGATCTGCTTCAGAGGGTTGAGGGAAACCCTACAGCAGATTTAGGAGGAGAAGGGGGGAAGTTTTGCTGAGCAGAGAGAAATCCTTGTGCTAACCCAACAAGTGACTTAGTGCTACTTTGGGTACAAGCCTCTCTCTCTCCAATTATGTATAAGGATGGTGGGGGAGCTAACCATGACATGTCAATAAATAATACAAGTATGATTGCTATGTTTTGGCCATGAGCACTTAAAGCCAAAGCTCATTTCACATGAAGTCACCAGTAACTCCAACCAAAAGGAAATATTTTCTTCCAGTAATGTGCTACCTATGTCAGTTAGAATACTGACCAGTTTTGTTTCAGCTTTTCTCTGTGCGTTTCCTCCAAGCTTTTATGGGGATCTAAAGCGTTTGCTCGGCACCTCAGAGACTTATGCACAGCTTGACATTTCTTTCTCTGCAACTCTGCCCAGCGAGCTCCTTCATTTTCCTTGTATTTTTTATCTTCTTGGAGGAGTCTATAAAGATGCACGTGGATAACAGAACACAAATTTATTTCAACATAGAAAAAATGTTGTCCAAAATAAAGATGGATGAAAAGCCCATTCATGTATCCAAGTTAAAACAATATTGTTCAAGGAGGTTGTTAATCTGGTCAAAGCTGGGCCTGTATATGGCCTAAATAAGGTCTACATATGGCAGGCAGGTTAAAAATGGAGGAACAGACTAGAGCAATGGTGAAGCCATGATGAACCAAGATGGGTGACACTTTTGTGCTGTGTGTTATTTTTCGCTGGAAAACTGCTTGGATGTCTGCAAAGCATTGTCACTTTCTGCTGCCACAGCAGAAGAGTTTCTGAAAAGAAGCTGGTTCAGAGCTGCCTGATAGACAAACCAGTATTTAAATAAAAGAATAACATATGCATGTGAGCTGAGGTGAAAATATGCCATAGGTGCCAGGGGAAAATCACTGACATGGGTTCAGATGCTCCTCTTTGTCCCCTTTCCAGACTGACGTATTATGGGGTCTACCCACCATCACTAAAATTAATGTTAATTCACTGGATAATTCATACTTTCTGATTCATACTAACCTGCTGGTTAATATAAAAATATATTCAAATTTTGGTGAGTTTGAACTTCTTTGGAAGGTGGTGAATTGCCTTTGGATTACTTTTTCTTCTTTTCTTACTGATATCTGCTCTGCCCTGCCTTCACATGCTCTGCCCAAGCTGAAGGCTTTAGGCCTACCCACTCATAGGTAACTATGATTTTCTTTAATATTCTAGGAAACTTAGAGCTAAAATGCACAAGTTGTGGGGCTGGAGGGAGTCAGGAGGAAATATATGATACATTCTGTTCATATTTTTATTGTTTTAATTAATTAGCTTAGTGCAAATATATATCACATTGCTTTAAGATATTTTCCAAGTTGCTGTAGTATCACAGTATTATTTTTGTTTTATTTTCTATCAATCCCATACTACTATTACGTTTTGTACAGCAATAAGCCGGTATATTAGTTACATTTTTTAGTCTGTAGTTTTGAGTCATGGAGTGTTTTCTTCCCTGTTTCACTGGGTCACTGCTGAGCAAATAGAACCAGGATGAAGAATTCAATGAAGGTTGATGCATAGGCCAGAATTGGGCATGTTATGGGTGAGCCCTGATTAGATCCACTAATTAAGGTTTAGTAGCTAATTAACAGAGGTAATCGTAGGTAGTATTCTATTCGCCCAGGATTTTAACTGGCTTTCTGGAATTTTGTCCAACATGAGGGAGGCATCCAAGGGTAAGTGGTCTCAGCCTGCCATCCAGGACAGACAGGGTTACTTTGTCACATTTTGAAGGTATTGTCTGACTCGGGAAGCTCTACCCAGGGCAGCTGTGAAATACGTAATAAACAAACAAATAAGTTACTCACTTAATAGCAGACTCTCTCTTTCTCACTGCATCTGTGATATATATAGGGAGTGTGTTGGAGGAGAGGGATGAAAGGTAAGTCAAAGACCGGCTTCTTCGTATTGGTGCCTTGGAAGGTTGTTGAAAATCCTGAAAAAAATAGTATTTAATATTGGCTTTTAAAATCTCTTTTGGAAGGTGCACTCTCTCTCTCATATGTGTGTGTATTACTGTATTAATTTGCAAATGCTTTTTTCTTATGATGTTCACATTTCTACATCACCACCTTACACTAACAGGCAGGCAGAGCTGCTGCTTGAGGAAGTGCCACATCCTGTGCCCTGCCATTTCACTGCGGGCACATCAGGAAGGGGGGAGGGCAGCTTTTTCTTTAACCTCCCATTGACTGGAATGGGAGGGAATTTACTACACCACACAATCAGACTGTGTGTCAACGAAGCTTAGGATGTGGTGCTTCCACACCCATCCTCAGAGGAAGCTTGCCAACACAATATCTACAGCAGCAGAGCTTTCCACTGGTAGGTTACAGGATCTCTGGCGCATGTCATTATATTAGCATACCTCCCTCTCCAGTGGCAGAGCACCACTTGTTCAGCTTCCTGCAACCCTTCAGCAGGCTTACTGGTGAGGGTAGGCCTGTTTCCTTAAGGGGTTTTTACCTTGCTAATTTATGAACTGGTATAGCTTCCAGTTCAGAAACAGAAGAATTTAAAAGAACCCTTCTGTTTTGCATAGAGCGCATTTTTTGAGAGTGATTTTTATCAAGGTTCAAAGAAAATAGAAGTCCTTTATGTGAAATATGTTGGCTACCCTTTTCCCTTGCCTATGAGAGCAACCTGGACGTTTTTACTATGATGTACTAGCTTTGAGATTTATATTCAGTCATTTACAGCACAATCCTAACCTTGTCTACTCAGAAGTAAGTTTTACTGAATCCAATAGGGCTTACTCCCAGGGAAATGGCGTTAGGATTACAGCCTTAATTATTTTACATTTTTAGTATTTAAGTACACAAGTTTTGTTGGTTTAGTCATAAGCTGTAACAAACCTAATGGAAATGGAAAATGGACTGCTTTCAAGTCGATCCCGACTTATGGCGACCCCATGAATAGGGTTTTCATGGTAAGCGGTATTCAGAGAGGGTTTACCATTGCCTCCCTCTGAGGCTAGTCCTCCCCAGCTGGTACAAAATAAACTCCAAGAATTTATGAAATCACAAATCATTAATTAGATCAGCAATTTAATATTGGAGATATATCCTTTTTACTCTCTCTCCCCTGAAGACAAAGCAGGCAAAGGGCTTGTTCAGACCAGAGTTTAATGTATAGTTGTAGCTGTTTGCAATCCATTTCATTTGCCTCATCCACATGACATCCCTCTCAAATATAAAGTATCCTGCTGTTTTTTTCTCTGTAAATTTGGATTTCCCAAATTGGGGGAAATTTCTACATGTGGGACAGCAGACACATTGCACACGTTGTCTTCTTCCCTGTGGATGGATCAAACTTAATTTTTACTACTCCCCTTTCTGCCCCCCGACTTCCCTCTAGTGATAAGCTGGTGCCTATTTCCAGTGAGCTCCAGAAAGTACAGCCACAGTCATGAACTGGCTTTCCTTTTTTATACTTGGTATTTTGATGGGAACGCTCCTCTTGAAGAGGTTAATGAGGGTGGCAGCAAAGGCCAGGGGCTGACTGAAGCTTGCCTACTAGGAGGAGAAAAAGAAGAACCTGTAACCAGCAGCCTTTCCTGCTCAAGCCCTCAGGTGCTGGGAGAGCGGTTCATCTCTCCTCACAGGCAGAGAGGCTGAGGAAAGCTGCGTCTTTTGGGGGTGGCAGGCTTGCCCTTTGCTCCCCCACTCCCACAGTGGGATTCGTTCTCTACACCTGGACATTCTATGCCTTAGTGAGGTGCAACACAAACATTTTAAAAAATAACCTTCAATTTGCACGAATCTGAGAGAGCAAATATTCAGTAGTTCAAAAAAATATTAGGCAGGCGCCATCCCTGTTATCTTTTCGGCTTCTGCTGAAGACCTTCCTCCTTCCACAAGCCTTTTAAGTTGAGACCTTATCCCAGTCTGTGTCTCTGTTGGAATTGCATTTTAATTTGTTTTTAAACCTTTTTAAAAAAACAGTATGTTTCTAACCTTTTTTTAAGATGTCTTCAAACTTTTTAAAAATATGTTTTTAAAGAAGTTGTGTTTTAATGTATTTTAAAGTCTGTTTTATGATGTTTTAAAGTGTTTTTAGTGCTTTTGTTTGCCACCCTGGGTGCCTGCTGGGAGGAAGGGCAGGATATAAATAAAATAATAAATAAATAAATGACAATTTTTTACCATTGGGGGGGGAGTTTGCTGTTGTGCAATTCAACAGCCTTTTTAAAAAAGTGCACGCACATACATAGGTAAACAAATATCTGCACCTGCCCACAAGAGGCCTCTAGCTTCCAGGACTCATGAAGGGTGGGGAAGTACTAATTTTGGGAAAATAATACACCACGTGAATACATCCCATAGAGCACCGCTTGTTAGTATGAATGGGAAACATCTATGTAGATTTGTATTAACAAATAGTGTGGATCAGCCCAAAGTTGCATTTCAACAGAAGTGCCACAAGAGTTCAAGTATAAATTAGTGCCACTGAGGCTCTTCTTGTGTTATTCTATAACAAATTTGTTCCTAGAAAGGCTAACTTTGTCTAAAATTACCTCAACACTGAGAAAATAGATGGTAAAATATATTTGGCTTTTTACACTGATGAGTAATTTGCATGTAAGAGAATATAAAGTAGTAGAAAGATAAAAGCAATCTCTTTTACCATCATCCCATCGTTAGACACTCGATGTTTGCAATGGAGATTAGATGTTCTCAGTCTGAATGGTTTATTATGAGTTGGTTCTTTGATTTCTTGTTTGCTTATTGCTTCTCTCTGGAATGCCCAGTAAAGTCCATCAAAGTCAGGCACAGATGTATTAATTCTTGGTTTAAAACTGAAGTTGTTCTGCAGAAAGCTCAGTTTTTGTTCCCTGTTTTTAGAGGCAATTTGGGATTCTCTTTGTCTGTTGCCAAGCTCAATAGGAGCCCAGGAACTTTCTAGTAAATCCTTGGCTCTCATCTGAATACGGATTTTTCGTAATAGTTCAGCCTCTGGGAATTAAAAGCAAAAGTAATGAACATCCAGGCTGGGAGAAGATATGTAAATCTGACTAATGCCACATAAGAAAAGTGGGGAGGCAGAGGGCCTACCGAGATCTTTAAGTATTAACAATATAATTAAATATTTAATTCCCAAACAAAGACTTTTAGGACAGTCTAATGGTTGAGCCAAGTATTAAAACCAAGAAGTGAAAATCAAGAACACTTGAAATCACACAATAAAAATATTTTTTCAGATAAAAAACTAGTTGTAGGATATATCAGGCAGCACAACTTAATCATTCTCTTTATTTTTCTGTTTGCGCTCAGAAACATCTGTGTGCTCTGGAAAGGAAAATGATCAAACATAACTTTATTTGCATTATAGCTCTGTCCCTGAAACAAGCAACAGGAGCAATTCACTTCTGGATAAATTTTACCACTGAAGAAAAATAATTTGCAAAAGTGGTGGTAGAGGCTGGCGTCCTTAAAGGGAATGAGAAAGTTCCTAGTCATCACCTTTTCCAGGCTAGCCAGCTCCAGAGATTAGTGAGGCAGATGCTGGGACCCTGAAGATGCCAGGGGTCTACAGAGGAAGTCTCTGGAAGCTGGACAAAACCTTCAAACAGAGGCTTTACTTTCCCTTAGATATTAATTGGACTGTGTAATTGAAGGGCAGAACTGATGTCCAGAAAGATGAAACTGCCCTTTAGTTAAATCACTGAAAGTTAAAAGGGAATACTTTAAAAAAATGGCCAAAAAGTTGTTCGCACAACTAATTTGCTTTCTGTATTCCCTGTTTCCCTCAAGTTAAGGGACTCGACTAATGGTTTCTTGCCTAGAGGCCCCTGAAATCCTGAAACTGTCCAGATTCATCTACCAATGCAAAGTTATAGCATTAAAGAAGTTATCTGCTAGTTTGTATGTGATTGTTGATCAGTTTGCCTACTACTTAATCCGAAGTTCTGCTTTTACATTGATTGGTCCTACTTGTCTTTGATGAGAAAAGTGTTTTGAGATATGGCAGAATAAAAGGGCCATTTTCTTTTCTTCCTCTTGTACTGGTCTGACAGACACTAAGTTTACTAACTGGGGTGTCTCCTACTGCAGTTGAAGGGGATGCATTCATACCACCATTATGTATTGTTAATGGAGTACACTAAGGTCGTTACCTTTGAGTTTATCCCCAAACACTGGTTCATAGATGGACTTGGAGATCTTCTTCCTGACCTTTGGCACTGATTTCTCAATTGGAGTCAATGCTTCTAAAACCTTCTGTCCGATGGCCTCCTTTCTCTTTTCTTCTTTTACGTGAAAGCTGAAAGGTTTTTGCATTGAGAGGAGCAGCTCTCTTCTCTTCTGTGTTTCCATTTGTCTGCGAATTTCATTCTTTTCCATTATTTCCTGGTAGAGTGGCAGATAGATGTGGGCAGGCACAGGTTGTGCTCTGAACTGTTTCTGGCATTCAGCTTCTTCCTGGCTTTGCCTTTTGTATGTGGCTGACTCAATTTCAAGTAATACATGTGATTTTAACTTTTTTCGAGCTTCTCGAAGTGTCATCTTGAAGGGCTGAGGGATGGTGATAGAGGAGATCCATGCAGCTGAAGCACTCTTTGATCTTGAAAAGGACTGAGGAAATGAATGATGATTTTGCTCATCTTTTGAGTTATCAACAGTGAGGTTAGTCAAAGAACTGAAACTTCTTAAGTTGACAGATCTGAGGATATGGTAAAAATAATGTCATCAAAGGCAAAGAAATAAGATGAGAGGTTGTATTTCAGAGCACTATACTTTGAATAACTAAAAGATAGTGTATTCTTACCAGGCACTCACAGACCAAGGTCCAGTTCATTAGTTCTGGTATGCAAGACTACTGTAACAAATTAAGCCTGTCAAGGAGAATCACACTATGGATTTCACCATCATCTCCATAATTACATAGTACAGTGGTTCCCAAACTTTTTCCCTGATGGACTACTTGAAAATTGCTGAGGGTCTTGACAAACCACATAAATGCTTTTTTTCCTGCTTGTTGTAGCAATTGTATTGTATTGCTTCTTTTATTTCTCATATATTGCATCTTATTGTAACACAGACATGGCGTGGGCCATGTGAATGAAGATTGTGGACTGACTGCTGGTCTGTGGACTACAGTTTGGGAACCTCTGAGAAAGTACAACTTGTGCCCATGGAGAAATCAGACAATCTGTTGCATCTTACCGCAAAGCTTCATGGAACCTTGTTGGCAATGTCAATCTTCCATTGTCTTGGAAAAATTCTTCCAGTTCCTTATCTTCCTTGGATGGTCTGTTGTGGTTTTCCAGCCGTACCTGGTATATGAGACCTAGTTCTAACAAACATTGTCTGTTTTTCCTTTTGAGAGCCTGAAGGGAGTCATAAAAATCCTTCCCTGAACTTGAGGAAGCTACTATTTGTTCACCTGGCTGGAGAAAATCCAATAGCTCACTTGTGTTGGGCAGAGAAACATTACTACCCAGTTCTGATTCTGAAGACTGTGCTTTAGTTGGAAACACCTAGACAAATCAGAAGAGCAAAACAAAGATATCAAACATAGAAAAAAAAAACTTTGAAAACGTATTTCCATTTCAAATATGCTGCTTGCTTCACCAAATGGCTCAACTTCGCATTGATCCAGTCAACACACATTTTTCAACAAGCCAGTCTGGTTGGGAAAATCAGACCCTTTAATGTTGCAATGCCTTTGCACATTCCACTTAGGGGCAAGGCCCCTTGAACTCCCTGGGGTTTGCTTCCAAGGAAACATGAAATGGAATCAGGCTGCAAGAAAGAGGTTATTTCCTTGTTAAAATATATTTTGATCCTGTTATTTGCAATTTGTATTGACTGAATCCAGATTTCACAGGCTGTGTTACAGGTCTGTGTCAAAGAATTGTCCCCCTGGGGTCCCTTGCCCTCAGCAGCCCAAGGGGCGTTCTTTGCTTCTGAGAACAGTCCCAACACCTTTGGGTCTCTGCTTCTCAGGCAAATTATCCCTCCTTCAGAATTAAATCTATGGTAGAACTGCCACCACCCTTCTTTCTAACTTCCTTCTCTGAGAAAGGGAATCTCAGAGAGCTACATGAGTTCTAAGGGTTCTAAGGGTATTAACCCACATTAATCAACAGTAATTAGTAGCGTCCAGCGGTCAAAGACTAGATTTAGTATCATTAGTTTCAAATAATACACAGCAATTATAAAAAGGTAGTTTATGTAAAAGAAAAGAAAGGTACATACAAAAGAGAGCAGCAAATGTTTCCTTAAAGCCAATCGCCCTCAGCCGGGCTACAAGAGATACATTGGCATAACAAAGGTGAGAGGTTAAATACCTACCGAAAAACATAACAAAGAGCTTGCTAAGCTAAGATCCTATACTTACAGTAGAATAGCCTGGTCCCCAAATGGCTTTTTTTTCTGTAAAGCTTCAGGCGAGTGGAGGTAGTTAGAAATAGGGAACCAAAACTGAAGGAGCATCTTTCATTTTTATGGAGTTTCCCCGTTAACAGGGACGGTGGGCAATTAGCCATATTCCGCCCCTGCCTGTGATCAAGTTCTTTGAAGAAAAGGGAGCTAGACAGCCCCACCCAGGGGTCCTGATCTACAACACCCCCTCTTCCTGACTTTTGATCTCAGGAAGCAGATAAGTGATAACAGCTAAGGTTCAGTTGCATCTTCTTGACATTTGTAAATTGCGTGTCTGGCCCTGAGCAGCTGATCTCCTTCAATAGGGCATCCCAGGGATCCACAGGGTTCCCAGAATTCTCTCTGAACCATTTTAGCTTGACCAATGTTAGCTATTATTGACAGTCTGGGCCGCGACAGACACGCACACTGCCGCTCCGTTTTCTCCAGGGATGCCCTTAAGACTTCCCTCCCAGCCACACACCTACCCAACCCCGTTTCCCTCCCAAGTGAGGCCAACGCGGCCAGTGAAGGCACCCAGGAGCAGTCACGGAGAGAAGCCAACAGCAGTATCTGGTTGCCATGGAAACAGCCGACTATAATCGTTCATGCATACCCATCGGATCTCTTCCTCTGGGAATACCACTTCGGCCCCACCCGCGGCCCCCTGAGATTCCGACACTGTCATCTCAGCTTTGCAGCCACTACTCTGCTTGCAGCACTCCACGACTACAGTCTCGCCATGCCCATTGTAGCTCTAACTCCGCTTTTTTGGTCGCACCTTGCACAGTGACCAATGGTCGCTCGCCATTGTCCTTAGCTCCGCCCATCCTGATCGAATTTTCGGGTTTCATTGGTGTGGTTATGTTCACCGCTGTCAGTTGTCAAGGTGTTGGTGAGGTCATTTCCCGTTGTGAGTGGTTGTTATGGTGACGTATGCGTCACTTCCCAAAAGATGGCGGCCGTAGTGGGCTTGTTACCGTGCTGCAGCTTTGGGCCCTATTGTAGGAAGAGCTTTTGTCTCCGTACCAGCCTTGTCGGGTCTCTCGTGCGGCGGGACTCATTGAGATCCAATGGTTCGACGGCGGTGTACGATGTGGTGGTATCAGGTGGTGGCATGGTCGGGACCGCCATGGCTGCTGCACTGGGTAGGAGACTGACCACCTGGCGACAGACCCTTGTGCAAGTCATATTCGTAATTTTAATTTCTGCAGGTTCCTGTTCTCAGGCATGTCGATGACATAGGTCATTCACTATCTAGGCAGTAAAGTGCGTTCTACGGTAGTAGTTTTACAGCTGTGCTAATATGTAGTATATTATTACGGTTGCTGCAAACATTTCAAAGGGGGATCTTAATGAAATGGACTGAAACTTCTGTGTCCATCATGTTCATGAACTTCATGTCAATAATGTAGTTCACCAAAATTCAGTATGTGCCAACAGCATCTGAAGAGGCTGCATGAATTACTCTCTAAAGTGCATCTCTGCAGCAATGTCTCAAGGTTATTGACATCTGGAAGACCCTGGCTGGGTTCAAATGTTGAAGGATGCATTAGCTCTTATCCTTCTGACTAGATGGAGTTTGTTCTGCTGCAATGGGAGATTTAAACATAAGTCTGTAAAGATGAACTTATCCTGTCTATTTTTCATACTTAGGTTTTAGAGGGGTAAATGTTAGTCTGTGCAGTAAACCCACAGAGTATTGCAGCACCATGAAACACATTTATTGTAGCATACGCTTTAGTAGACAAGAGTCCACTTCATCAGAATCCATTTCAAGTGTTGGTCTGAGTTGCATTTGTGTGATATTTACAGGCACACACATTTTTGCATTTAATTTCCCTTTCATCTTACTGCTTACAATCTCCCCAACTATGTGTTTAGTTTATATATCAGAAACTCAGGATAACACTTCATGCATTGGATGAAGGGGACTAGTCCACAAAAACTTATGCTGTAATTAGTTAGGTTTTAAAGTGCCACAAGACACTTAAGGTCATAGTAGAGCAGACGATAAAGTTCTTAGTAGTGGTCAGTGGGTTGAGAAGAACCAGGACATACATTCATTTAGAAAAAAGTTCTGTGGTGGCTTTCAATTTTTAGGGATTAAAGAGTGTAAAGACTGCATGTTCAGGGGAAGACACAAAATGGACATCTGTGCTTGTGGACTCTTGTTGCAGGATGTTAATTATTTAATCTTTGATAAAGATTTTAAACATCTGGCTTTTTTTTTTATAAGGGCATGATGTTCATCTCTCTGATAAGAAAATTCTGCTACTTGAAGCTGGTCCAAAGAAAGTGGCTAATCAATTGCCTAAGAGTTATAGTAATAGGGTCAGTGCTATTACACCTGGCTCAGCCACACTTCTTGGTAGTAAGTATAACATTCACCAATTATCTGGTTGCCAGCTATGAGTGTATACAGATGCATGGTGTTTTGATGAGTATGAAATGACAGATGTAAGTCTACATAGCATTTTGTGCCATGTAGGATATTAGCTTGGGAGAGATGGGGAGAATGAGACTCATACATTGTAGAACTAGCTTGAGTCATCTAGAGAAAGAATGCAACTGTAACATTCACTTAAGGAAATTAATTTTCAGCTTCACCAATGCTTATTCTTACAAGTTTGGTCTGGTACATGTGAGCTGTTTGTTTGGAGGCCAAAAGTTGTAACCTGTCATTCATATATCTGGCCCAGTGCTGGAATCTAAAAACATGGACTGGTGATGTGATGGCTGCTAACTTGGGCAGCTTTAAGTGGGAATTAGGTTTATCTTCCATGAATTTGTCCATCGGTAGCTACTAGTCGTGATTTATTATTTTATTTATTTATTTAAAATATTTATACCCCGCCCTATTTCCAAGGAACTCAGGGCGGCTTACAAATAAAAAACATAATCAATTAAAAACAAGCAATATACAGTTTAAAACAATTAAAAATAGATTAAATCAGTAAAAGTTAAAAAGACAATATTAGTTAAAAGCCCGTCTGAATAAAATAGTCTTAACTTGGGCACGAAAGGATGAAAGTGAGGCAGCCAGTCGAACCTCGCTAGGGAGGGAATTCCACAATCTAGGGGCAGCCACTGAAAAGGCCCTATTCTGTGTTTTTACAAAGCAAGCTTGTGAGAAGGATGGAATATTGAGCAGGGCCTCACCAGATGATCTCAAAGCTCGGACAGGATCATAGAGGGAGACACGATCTAACAGATAGCCTGGACCTAAGCTGTATAGGGCTTTATAGGTTAAAACCAGCACTTTGAATTGTGCTCGGAAACAGATTGGAAGCCAGTGGAGCTGGTACAACAGCGGGGTTGTATGTTCTCTGAGCCCAGCTCCAGTTAACATCCTGGCTGCAGCTCTTTGTACCAGTTTAAGTTTCCGAGCAGTCTTCAAGGGCAGCCCTACGTAGAGCGCATTACAGTAGTCCAATCGGGATGTAACTAAGGCATGTGTCACCGTAATCAAGTCTGACAGGTCAAGTAACGGGCGCAGTTGGCGTACCAATCTTAGTTGACCAAAGGCACTCCTTGCCACAGCCGAGACCTGTGCCTCCAGGTTCAAGGCCAAGTCGAGGAGAACTCCCAAACTGCGAACCTGTGATTTCAGGGGGAGTGTAACCCCGTCCAGCACAAGTTGGATCCCTATTCCCTGATCCGCCCTTTGACTGACAAGGAGCACCTCTGTCTTGTCAGGATTTAATTTCAGCTTGTTCGCTCCCATCCAATCCATCACTGATACCAGGCAACGGTTCAGAACCTTGACGGCTTCCTTAGTTTCGTTAGATGGAAAAGAAAAGTAGAGTTGGGTATCATCCGCATATTGGTGACATCGAACCCCAAAACTACGGATAACCTCTCCCAGCGGCTTCATATATATATTAAATAACAAGGGGGACAGAACAGAACCCTGGGGGACTCCATAGCTCAATGGCCAAGAGGTCAAACAGACATCCCCCATAATCACCTTCTGGGTTCGTCCCTCTAGGAAGGACCAGAGCCACCGTAAAACCATGCCTCCAAGTCCCATCCCAGCTAGGCGACCCAAAAGGATACCATGGTCGATGGTATCAAAAGCAGCTGAGAGGTCCAGCAAAATTAACAGGGACACACTCCCCCTGTCTATTTCCCTGCGTAGGTCATCCACCAAGGCGACCAAAGCCGTCTCAGTCCTATAGCCGGGCCTGAAACCAGATTGAAAGGGATCTAGATAATCCGTGCCATCCAAAAATCTCTGGAGTTTGGTCGCCACCACCCGCTCTATTATCTTGCCCAAAAAAGGTATATTAGAAACTGGGCGATAATTGCCTAATAATGAGGGGTCCAGGGAGGATTTTTTCAATAAGGGTCTTATTACTGCCTCCTTTAAGCAGGACGGTATTCTGCCCTGAAGCAAGGAGGCATTAATCACTTCCCTGACCCATTCAATTAGTCCTCCTCGGGCATTTTTTATAAGCCAGGAGGGACAAGGATCTAATATGCAGGTGGTAGGATGCGCCTCTCCAAGGAGTTTGTCCACATCCTCGGATTGAACAAGCTGAAAAGAGTCCATTCTAATCGAGCAAGTAGAGGCCAAAGTTACATCCACAGAGACTGTATTAACGTTGGTGTCTAAGTCAGAGCGAATCTGAGTGACTTTATCTGCAAAATGTCGTGCGAATTCATCACAGCGGACTGTTGCATGGTCACTATCATATTCACAGGGGTCAGAATTTAAGAGGCCCCTGACCACTCAAAACAGTTCCGCTGGACGAGACTTGGCAGACGCAATGGAGGCGGAAAAGAAAACTTTCTTTTGAGCCTGCACTGCCACAGAATAAGTCCTTAAATAGGTTCTAGCACGTGTTTGATCAGATTCGCTCCGAGTTTTCCGCCAACAGCGCTCTAGCCTTCGTCTTTCGCGTTTCATCGCCCCTAGCTCCTTCGTAAACCAAGGAGCAGATTTGGTTCCAATCCGTGAGAGGAGGCGCTTAGGAGCGATTGTGTCCACTGCCCTGGTCATTTCCTCATTCCAGAGGTCAACCAGGGCTTCAACAGAATCACCTGCCGAGGTGACAGGAAACTCCCCAAGATCCGTCAGGAAACCGTCTGGATCCATCAGTCTCCTGGGGCGGACCATTCTAATTGGTCCTCCACCCCTGCGGAGGCTCTGAGTCCCAGTAAGTTTAAATCTAACCAGGAAGTGATCTGTCCATGACAACGGAACTAATGAAAGGTCCTCCACACCAAGATCACATATCTCTCGACCAACACAGAAAACAAGGTCCAGAGTATGACCAGCAACATGAGTGGGGCCAGATATTACTTGGGACAGACCCATGGTTGTCATGGAGGCCATGAAATCCTGAGCCACTCCAAAAAGGGGATGCCATATGTTACCTCCAGTATCAGAGGCAATATGTGTCTGAATACCAGTTGTTGAAGAACACAAAACAGGAGAATGCTGTGGAGCACATGTCCTGCTTGTGGGCTTCTCATAAGTATCTGGTTGGCCACTGTGAACAGAATGCTGGACAAAATGAGCATTTGGTCTGATCCAGCAGGACTTTTCTTGGTTAGTGTCCTAGTTAGCTGCCCATTGGGAGCCCATTGGAACATCTCCAAATTATGCCACTGTTTGTGCTCATGACTGCCTGGTTCTGTGTGTTGGGGATGCTTTTTCTTAGAAACTGTCTAATATGTTTTGAACTTATTGGGTAGATTATGAATTGGTTCACTATCCCTTTATTCAACTTGCATGATACTTCTTATGTAGTTAATGAACATGAATACTTCAGAATGGTCAACTTGAAAATCCCACTTGAAGCATATTTGTTTTATTGTCATTTTAACATTTTGTAATCTGCCCAGGGAACTTGTTGAAGGATGGGTTTTAAACCCCTTAAATGAATAAAAATTTGGGATTGTCAGGTTTAAAGCTCAGGACAACACTTTGCAGAAAAGAAAACTTTTGGTATACATCTTAAGCTTTCCTCTTCCAAATCTGCTTATCTGTGAAAAGCCAGAAGTTTGCTCTTAATAATCTCCATTATAGTTTCTACAGACAACTAAGCCAAAGAAAATTTATTCATTTAAAAACTGTATTTTTTATGCCTTTTGGTCCCAAAGATGAGTTCCCCTCTAAAGCAGCTAATAATCACAGCAAAACAAATATTTGTAAAAAAATACAAAACTATAAAAATTACAATAAATAATTCAAAAATAAAACAGCAACATATATAATAATTCTTGAGAAGACCAAAACAGACTATAGAGAGAGGCTTCAGCTGATAAAAAGTTTTAATTCGATGTTGCAGGAAAGGGAACAACCAAATTTTCTGGGACAGGGCATTCTAAAGCCTGCAAGTTGCTCAGGAAATCATGGTTATGCTTCTTTGGAACTCGATTGGCTTTTCCTTAGCAACAGAGAAAACCCAGAAGCTCTAAGCAGGGATGGAGAACCTATGGCCCTCCAGATGTTGCTGGATTACATCTCCCATCATTCCTAACCATTGGCCATTCTAACTGAAGAGAGTTGCAGTCCAACAGCGTCTGGGAGAAACACAGGTTCCCTACTCCTGCTCTAAGTCTGCACAGCAGCTTCCACAATGATGCCTTTTCTGTCACTTTCCTTGGGAAATTCACTGGATCCATATGCTGCTTTTGTTTCTTATAACCCTCTACGTACCAACCAGGCAGTTGGGCCATAATAAAACTACAAGCTAAATCAAGGAAAGTTGCAAGAAGCCAAATGGAAATAGTGAGAAAATTTAAGTTGACCCTGAGAGTTCTCCATTAAATGTTTGTTGAGTATCAGAACCATTCCTTTGATGTTCTGAGATCTTTTCTTTCTTTTCTAGGCTTTGGTGCTTGGGATCATATTTGCAATATGAGAGTCAAACCCTTTCGACGGATGCAGGTGCCTGATACTTCAGCAAATATACTCTGTGTGTGGTAATGTTAACTCTGAGGTCCATGCAAGTGAGTTGTGCATTCTCTTTCTTTGTTTCTAGGGTCTTGTGCAAAGAGGTAATACATATCTCCTATGCAAGGAGATAAGCAAGCTATACTCCCAACAGGAACATTAGTATTTCCTGGTGGGTTCCCCTTTTGCACAGACCTCAGAAGTGTGAAAAGAGGATAACTCACTCATGTGTCCTCTGCTACTATTTCCACGTTGTGTGTTAAGTTGCTTAATGTTAACTAGATATGTTCTGCCTTTGGGTCTTGTATCTTTTTTGCTGTGATTAGTACTGTTTCTTTTCTCTGCAGGTGTGGGATGCTTGTTCTGAAGCCATGATAATCTTTGATAAAGATAACTTGGAAGATATGGGTTATATAGTGGAGAATGATGTTATCTTGTCTGCTCTAACGAAACAATTGGAAGCAGTTTCAGGTAGTAGCTACTTTTCCCCCAATCTTGGTTGATATGAGACTCTTCATGAAGTGGGTTGAGTAGAGACATAGAAAACCATGAGAAATTGATATGTTTATGTCCAACAGATAACTTGGGATTGTAACAGTGAACTTCTTGAAGTTTCATGCTTTAGAATATGGTACAACCCTGGCCCCAGTAGCTTTCTGTACTTAGAACGGTGAGATACTTAACTGACAGCCAAAGAAGTACTTAGATTTAGATTTAGCAAATTAGTTAGCTATCCTGCCTGGCTAGTTCTGATTTTTTAAAATTGTATTTCTTTATTTATTTTGCTTCTTCGTTCATTTCTGTTTGGTGACACTGATATGTTGTGACCCAATCAGACCAAGTGGAAGTTCTCTACAGGAGCAGAGCAGTTGGGTACACCTGGTCCCTTCCTTATCAGACCTCTGACTCAAGCCCTTGGATTCACATTGATTTAGCAGATGGACACAAATTACAGACCAAACTGCTGGTAACTTTTTATTTTCTGTTTAGTAAGGCACTATCTGTTGCTAAGTCCTTTCCACTGGATTTGGTAGTAATCTATCAGCATGAAGGGGCTGAGATGAGTTGAAATGGTGAGAGGTAAAAAATGTTCAGTGTGCTTATACTTAATTAATTAATTAATTAATTACATTTATATACCACCCCATAGCCAAAGCTCTCTGGGCTGTTTACAAAAATGAAAAACATTGAACATTAAAAACAAATATACAATTTTAAAAACCATACAAAGTTTAAAACCATGAAGCACAAATAAACCAGGTAAAAGACCTGGGGTCAGAGCTCAGCACATGCTGTTAGAATGCCTGGGAGAAAAGGAAAGTCTTGATCTGGTGCTGAAAAGATAACAATGCTGGCACCAGGCGAACTTCATCGGGGAGATCATTCCGTAATTTGGGGGCCACCACTGAAAAGGCCCTTTCCCTTTTTGCCATCCTCCGAGCTTCCCTTGGAGTAGGCACCCAGAGGAGGGCCTTTGATGTTGAGTGTAGTGTATGGGTGGGTTCATGTCAGGAGAGGTGTTTCATCAGGTATTGTGGTCCCAAGCCATGTAAGGCTCTATAGGTTAAAACCAGCACCTTGAGTCGGGCTTGGAAGTATATAGGCAGCCAATGCAAGCGGGCCAGAATTGGTTTTATATGTTTGAACTCTCTGGTCCCTGTTACCAATCTGGCTGCTGCATTTTGCAGAAGCTGCTGTTTCCGAACTGTCTTCAAAGGCAGCCCCACGTACAGCGCATTGCAGTAATCTAATTTGGAGGTTACCACAGCATGGACAACTGAAGCCAGGTTATCCCTGTCCAGATAGGGGCATAGCTAGGCCACCAACCAAAGTTGATAGAATGCACTCTGTGCCACCGAAGCTACCTAAGCCTCAAGTGACAGAGATGGTTCTAGGATAACCCCCAAACTATACTTGATGTTGTGGCCCTAAACATGTTTACTAGGAAGTAATTAAATATGGTGACATTCTGGGTATAGGAAAAATCAGTTTTTGTAACATAAATAACCCATGTATAAAAGTGCAAAGAAAATCTTTAGTTGGTAATTATTCACAATGAGACATGGAGTAATTTGTTTTTGTTGAAACTGTTAACTTGACTACTTTCAATTTCTTTTTTCCACAGATTGGTGCGGATGGGCAAAACTCTATGGTCCGGAAGGCAGCTGGTATTCAGAATATGCAGTATCGGTATGAGCAGTCAGCTGTAGTTGCTACCCTTCACTTATCTGAGGTCAGATCTTAGAAAATTGGTCATTAGTGCTGCTGCTTCTGAACATACAAAACAGGTGATAGAAACTTGACAATAGTAATCTGTCCTCTGGTTTTCATGTGTTGCAGGCAACGGATAACAATGTAGCATGGCAGAGATTCCTCCCATCGGGACCAATTGCTCTCCTCCCGGTAAAGGACTCAATGCCTGACTCGTCCAGTTTTTAAATCTTTGTCTTGCCTCTCTCTTTAAGCACTAGTTCAATCAAAACATCTGTTAGTGTGTGTTGTTTTATCTTCATTAATGTATTTATCATCCTTTTGCTTCTTCCTTCCTGCATTGAGGGGGTTGGACTTATAGGCCCCTTCCAACTCCACTGTTCTAGGATTCTTTTGGAGTTATAAACTCTTACATATTTTTTGGGAGGAGGATGTTTTTTAGAGATTAGCATAATGGATGGATATTTTCTGTTTTTTATTCCTAATGTTGGCCAGCTCTCTGACACTGTCAGCTCTTTGGTTTGGTCCACATCCCATGAACATGCATCCCAACTTCAAAACATGGAGGAGGAAAGGTTTATAGACTCTATCAACTCTGCTTTTGTGAGTATTTCCCTCTTTTTATTTATGTATTCTTAAGGGAGTCATGAGAATCAACTAAAAAAAGCAAGCAAAACTGATGAATTTCTGAATAAGAGAAAATGATGCGTATGGTAATTCCTGTGGATAGGGAACATATTTTTAGCATCAGTTAGAGAAGAAATAGATCTTTGCTCCTCTCTCTGTTATACCTTACTTGGTCAATCTTTTAAGCATAGTACAGCCCAAGTTGGGGTTTTTCTTAAAAATGGAACCTTCTAAAAACATAACATTTATTTTGCATGGGTAACTGTTCAGTTCACATCTTTGGCACACCACTACGTGTAGTCATTTATACAGCATAAGAGGACACTGAGAATAGTCGTTAACTTGATTCACCCTTAGACAACCCATATAGGAGTCCCTATTTCTAGCTACTGGCTGTTCAGTTTATTTTTGAAGCTCTTAGTTTTCTATAACCCAAAGTACAATCCTTCTGCTTTATATTTCATCTGTGGTGTTTATTTTATACTTTAGCTATGAAATTTCATGTGTAGTCAATGATCATCATGTATTACACTGGCAGTGTGGAAGCCACTGTAGTTCAGTTCCTTCTTGCATTGCTAGGAGTAATATGAGAAGCTTTGGCCTGTATGAGGGCAGCCCACAGTGTGACACCACCTCATGCCAACATCTCCCTTCTTGATTATTAGATGGTAGAATACTTTTCTCATTTGAAACACGAACTATACCTTGTCTTATTTTGCCACTGCATTTCCTGCATCAAACACATACAGGTGAACTGCAAAAACTGAGGTTCTTCTGGACATAAACTCTACTGTAGGTTTCCTGTGAGGGTGTCTACTGAAAGTCTGTATGGAGGGCAGATTAAAAAGGGGAACTTCTGCATTCTAAGATAGGATGTCTTAAAACAGTATCAACTCTCACAATTTTGTAGTCTATTGAGAATATTAGGGTACCGTATAAATAAATCTCTATCATTATTCAGTGGAGCAACGCCAATCATTCTGACTTTATTGATACTGCTGGATCCATGTTCCGATCTGCTGTTTCTCTCCTGATGCCATCGGGGACTGCAGCCCGTCAGCTGCCCCCAAGTGTTGCAAAAGTGGATCCAAAGAGCCGAGCTGTATTCCCTCTTGGACTGGGGCATGCAACAGAATATGTCCAACACCGTGTGGCTCTTATTGGGTAATTTCACAATGAGGAATTTTAGTGCTATGACAAATTTTTGGGTGGGTGGGTTGATTTGGTCTGGAAAGGGGAGTTTTTGAGTAATGAAAGTAAGCTGTTTCTAGTGCCAGAGGTAGACATTCTTGAGGATATAAAATGAACTTTGGAGAAGGGATTGGTGGATGGTGCCTGCAGGAAATATAGTGTCATGGGACATGAAAGACTAACGCTGGCAGGGATTCATGCAATGTCTGGGAGTAGGCAGTAGGTATCGAGTAAGGTGTTCATTTAAGTTATAGCGAGTGACAAAGAGAAGCTTTTGAGTCCAATATGGCGAAACCTGTGCAGTACTACTCGGCAGGGTTCTTATTGAGTACTAAATTGTGTTGTTCTTTGTGTTTGGCATAAGCTGTCATTGTCCTTTCTTTTTAGGGATGCAGCTCACAGAGTACATCCTCTAGCAGGTCAGGGTGTGAATATGGGCTTTGGTGACATTGCATGCTTGAGCCATCATCTCAGTGCTGCTGCGTTCAATGGGAGGGACCTAGGTAAGAATTTCAAACTTTGAAGAAACTTATAGCAATATGAAATGTCACTTCTCTTTGCCATTCAGTGATATAGGATCTGCCTGAAGTGCTGGTTACTAGCTCAAGAAATAACTTTACCTATTTGTTGAGTATCTGTGGCAGGCATATTTTCTCCTCCCCTAGATTGGGTAGAAGGAAAAACATTTTTCTGAAAAGAGCTTGATGTTACCAGGTTGGTATTAATGAGGAAAGGACAAAGGTGCAACATAAAATCTGTACTTGTTTACGCAAAGTTGTTTTAGAAGATGACTCATTTCAGATACGTTAGTAGGAATCCAAGGTGTTCACACACTGTTGCCTGCTGTTTAGGTTACGTTCATATCACTGTTTGCCTACTGTGATTTTTGTAGAATTCCCGCATGGCAGCAGGTCTGGCCTGACAACAGAGGCAACATAATCCACCATCTGGGATGCAAGAGCGCCACTGTTGCCCCTCCACCCACCCTGCTTTACTGGTTTGGTTATTTCATGGAGTAATGTTATGATGGAGATTGCATGGCCAAATTTTACCTGCCTAAGATCTTAACATACTGTGAGTCAGCCTTCATGGTATACCAGATTGGACCTTTTTGTAGGAGGATCCAGCCCACATGTACCTGCAGGTGGTAAATGAACCACCAATTAGTTAATTTAGGAATAATCTTTCTGTTCCAGGCTCTTTAAAGCATCTACTACAGTATGAGGAAGAGCGACAGAGACACAACCTGTCTCTCATGGCTGCAATTGACATGTTGAAGAGGCTGTACTCTACAAGTATGGCTCCTTTGGTGCTACTAAGGACATGGGGATTGCAAGCAACTAATGCTGTGCCTCCAGTTAAAGTAAGATTTTTTTAAAAAGCCTCTTTGATATAAGGAGCTAAGAAACTCACTTAATCCCAAATAAGATTATGGTTGCAACTAGATAATAGTTTCCCTAAATGTGTTTCCCCTTCCTGTCTGTGGTAGTGGTGGTTATAGCAGGGTTGCTCAGAGTTAATTAGCCAGCATTTAGACAAGGGCACCATATCTAAAGATTATATATTTATATTCCTCCTTTCTCTGTTTGGTCTACCAAAGTTGGGTAACAATTAAGATAGTTCATAAATTAAACAATTCGCTCTTAACTGTGGCTCAGGTGAAATGGTTCCTTCTTTAAAGAAACCATCCAGTTGCCCTGTTCTGACTCAACCACATCAAGCAACAGCATTTGTAGAGATGAATGCATGGACACACTGTAATGTCCATATACATTGGAGAGCATCCAAAAATGGCACTGACCTGTGGAAAACATCTAGGGCAGAATCAAATTTGATCTAAAACAAGGATAGGCAAGTGGCAGCTGCTAGGTTGCATCCTTCAGCAATTCTCTCTCCACCCACCCACCCACCCCACACTCTTTCCAATGCCAAGCTGTACTTGCGAGGTATCATTTCTCAACACATACACACCAGGAAATGAGATCACCTTATTTCCTGCTGATATAGGTTTCTACTAGCTGAGAATTGATACGTTACCTGCTGCTTTTGACATAGTCAACCTGGTTCCCCAAATGTGTGCTTGGTAAGTAGTGTTAGCCTGTCTAGAAGCAGCATAAACTCCCCCAGCTGACACCCCATCTCTACCCTCGATTTGGGGAATGCAACCTCTGTGGCAGTCTTCCATTTCCTGGTGGAAGGTGCAACCTGCTACGTGAGAAGCATTGCCATATTGTGCTTTGAAAGATAACTCCCAGGGCTTCTGGTACAGACTCTCACTTTCAGCTGGGAAGGCCATCTGCTCCGTTCGCTTCTGAATAGATATATATAGGATTTCACTGTTACTTTCTCTATCATGTACTTAAGAGGCAGAAAGTAAACAAAAGCCAGCTTGTCCATTCATAGTTGATGACAAGGAGAGCTACCTAATATCTTAGTAGATTGTCTTGTTTTGGATCATCTCTATGCCCTGTCAGATAGCAAGGAGATGACCATCAGAGGGGGGGCAGAGGAGATAGAGCTCCATCAGAAACAGAAATAACGTGTCTATTTTTTCATTCTTTAGGAGCAGATCATGGCATTTGCTAGTAAGTGATATTCTTGTGAAGCTAGAGTTACAGTTCCCTGATGGTTGCTGTATATTCATCAATTATAAAGACTGTATTACATTTGACAAGGTATTTAAAATAGAAAACAAGGAGCACAATATTTCCTTATGTCTGCTTATTCTGGTTGAAGAAGTTCTTTCCTCCAGTGAGACCAGTGGGTTGTTTTGTCCTAGAAAGCCCAGTACTGGACTTCTGAAGCTCTAAATATTGGCCTTGCAAAACAGTATTGTTGGAATTAATTTACTTGGAGTCAGTTTAAGGGTTTATTTTTTTAAAAAAAACCTGCTTTGGACAAAGGATTCTGAGCTGCAAGCTTAGTCACATACAGGTCGGCTTTTCCCAGCTCAGCATATTTCAGTTTTGGCCTCTTAAGACATATGTCAGGTGGCTGTGGCATAGATGAGAGGATTGTTGTTTACCCACTCCCACTTAAAGGTTGCAATAACTCTCTTCTTCCTCCAAGGATTGCAAGAGTGAGGTTGGAGTCTGAGAACATTCTGTTAAAAATATTTGTTTTAATTACTAAAATAGACATTCAAAGAGCCCTGTCTTATTCATGTGCCAAACAGCTGGGCTATAAAGTATTCATTTACAGCACCAAGTAACATGAACCCAGCGAATAAGCAAGGCTATTTATGTTATCCTCTGACAATTAACTACTTTCAGAACAAAGTGTGAATGTATCTGAAAATTCTAAGGCTTATCAGTACCCAACTTACACTTGCAGTGCTACATGTGTGGATATTTTTTTAAGAGGGACTCAGTCTGTTTAACAGTTTAGCTTAATTTTATTTAAGATTTCAGCTAAACCAAAATGTCCTTTAAACCTACCGTGCCAGCATGAAGTCTACTTAAGATTCTGTAAACACCTAATCTGCCTTCACTTCTGAATATTTAAAAATTTAGTACTTAATTTAGTACTCAGTTAAATATTTGCTTTATACTTCCTCTGCCAATTACAAATATCCTTTTCAACAAGGCCACTCTGCAGGTGATGATACTTGTGAATAATCTCATTGCACTAGGAAAGGTATGGGCACTTGTAGAAGCAAGATAAAATTCCATACCACCACTGAGATCGTAAGAGGAAGAAACTTAAATGTCAGTCTTGTACTCCTTACCCAGACAAACTCCACTGGTGTTCAGTTCTGACCAACTATAAGAAATGGTGTTGTAATTAGCAGCAAAAGTTACTCATCAATCAAAACACATGGTACCAAAAGAAATAAAGTAGTCCCATGCTGGAGTCCAGGTTACGGTACCATTTTCTAAGCAAGTAAAAACATTTAGGAGTCATAATAGTAGACACTAGTAAGAAGCCTTCATTTTCAACTGGAATAAGACAGCTGGTTGTCTTGCATTAAAAAATTTCTGCAAGACTGGACTGAGGATCAAATTATTTGTGGCAGTTTGTCCTCAGCACTCTTCTTGGCCTTCTAAAGTAACCAGAAAATGCTTTGCTCTCCTAGCTTTTGAGATGTGGAGACAAGTCCTCAGGGTGTTCCTAAAGTCTTCTCTCTGTTGATTCTTTTGGCCAGCTGGTTAATCGGGGTGGAGGGTTGACAAGTCACTCCTGCCACAATCAGTGGGAGCATCCTTCTTGATGTTCATGAATCAGCTAATCCTAAAAGTTTAATTACGTAAGTCTCAAACAGTTGAAGGGTTGGTAAATAGCACACTCCAGCTTTGTTTAAAAACAATTACATTAAGCTTCTGTTTTAGATAGGAATCTTCTAAAGTGTCATGCACAAGATGGCCCGCAAAAAGGTATGGAACAAAACTAGTATTGGGATGGATTGGTACCAACTGCCTTGGCCAAAGATGTGCTTGATCTCCCTGCATAAGATCACTCCCAAAGCTATTAATATAGAACTCGGGCCCTTTGGCATCAGTTAAGCAACTGTATAATGGAGCACTTGTTATTACGCTAGAAGGATCCATCTTATTATAGGTTGGAACTGCCCAGTCTTAAAGGCAACCAATTCCTCTGCTTTGGTCTGTTTGGTACAAGCTCATCAGAACTGCCTTTCCTTGTTTCAAGAAAAGGAAATGTCCTATAGGTGATGCTTTCTCAATGGGAGAGTCCTAGGGATTGCAGAAGATGAAAGGTAGCACCCAGAGCCCAGCTTGTCTCTATGTTGTTCACCTTCTTTGCCAGCTGTAAAAAAAAAAAAGGAAAGCAAGAGATCAGATAAAACATTTTTAACTCCATATAGGCGGACTATTTTTTATTGTAAATCCAGATGGAGATGACCGAACAGCTGCAATTGTACTTGCAAAGTAGGAACTACAGCAATCTCCCTTTTCTTTGGATGAAATTTTAGCAGCAAGTAAAAAATCATTACAATATCTGGTACTAGACACAGGATAATTTGTTTTTGCAGCACTCGAGCCAATTCAAACTGGGAGGACATTAACTACAACCACTGAAGCTACTCATTAAAGAACAATTACTGCATATTGTGGAGACTTTTTAAAAATAATATGTTTGGACAATTCCAAGCTATGAGTCTATGTTTGAGTTGTATTTGACTTGAAGAAGAAACCAGGAACTGCAAAGACTTCTTGCAGTAACAATATCTTTTGTCTTGCTAAAACAAGTAAACTGTGGCTTTCCACCTCCTTTATCAATGTATTTGGAATGAAGTACCTGTACCACAATCTAGTTAATAAAATGAGAACATTCTGTTTAACCAAAGCTTCTTCCAGCCATTTTTACTTGCCTGTAAAATTGTGCTGTCTCCAAATCCAAAGCCTTCTTTTAATAAAGCTGTAATGTAACTGAGATCCATACACAGAAAAGGGCTGGCGGAGCTGTAGCTTTCTAGATTATTGCACACTACAAAGAAAAATTAAGAATATTCATTAGTGTTAGATCAGGTGACTCAAAAACAAACACAACTGGTCCTACCACAAAAACTGCTTTCTATAATACTAACTAGCCACTAACCATGGCTGAGGGATCTGGAATGAGCTATGGGATCATATGTTTGCTTACCTCCCACCTGTGTTACTCTTGTGCATGAATTGGTTTCAAATGGTGGTTTGTGAGCACCCTGAGAAAGAACATGGGTCTTGGTAAATGTCACTGGAACTATAATAAGTAGGGTTAGGAAAGTCTTGATCCCTCAGCCTGTTCCCAATCCCTTATGCATGATTAATGATCAGCTAGTATATGTCTTTACCTGCCCAAAGTAGAATATTTTCCACCTTTATACAGAGAAACTGTAGGATCATATTGAGGCCCTGCTTTTGGAATGGTTCCTGTTGATATGTACACATGAACACAATTTATTCGAACAGATAATCTATGCAAGAGATTCCATAAGATGGAGCCCTGACTTTTGTGTTCATAAGGTTTGGAGATTGGTTGACTTGCCCTTAAATTGTCCTTCATATAGCATAATTATTAAAGAACCTTATTAGTCATATTTTGTCCCTGAAGAACTATTATATTTCAAATTTAGTCTCTATAGAAAACATATCAGTGAGTGACTAAAATATTCCCTCTGATGCACAGGTGAAGGAGCCTGAGTATGAACCCACATGCAGCACAATTTCAAATTGGCACAGCTGCAGCGACTGCTCCATTATCTTCATGTCTCAAAATATGTTTTACCTTCTTGGGCTTTTCTTTTAAAATCTCTCACTTCTAGAACTCCGCCTTTTTCATAATCTGAAATGTCAAAAAAGAAGTGTTATCCTCGGGCTAAGATATTGTAAAGGACTGATAAAACACATCTCAGAGGCAAGTAAAAACGTTTATGCAACACATGTTATATTGGGACTTCCAGATCAGTTAGGATGGCATGAGATGTTAAAAAATTAACATTTGATTGAATTACAATTACAAAGTGAAGTGCTGGGGATATTCAGATACACAAAGGTTCTTCCAACAATGGTTTTCACATTTTCTTTTCTTACATAATTCCTTTCCATGATAACTTGCCTATGAAGGAAGCACTGCAAGTTTGCCACAGAACTGCAATACGCTGCAGAGAAACACAGGACTTTTTCATATTCTGGTGAATATAGTCAGTTGACATGGAGTGCTGCTCACTGCCCTGCTGAGCTTCATGTTGCTTTACAGTGGAAGACACCCGGTTTGGTAGTGGTAAGCAAGCGAACTTTCAGTGACAATTGACCAACATTATTTGTTTTCCCATTGAGGAATCCTTAAGCTTCTAAGAACCACAAAATTCCCCATTACAGTTTGAAGCCACAGTCTTAAAACAATTAAAACATACATATAACTGTGTGCTAGGTCAACCATATTGCCAACTTGTTAGAGCAGCAATACACATGCCTCTTTGAGATTTTAACATTTAGAAAAACACAAATTTAGTGTAAAGTAGAATAGTGTTGCAAATGGGCACTGCAATTTAAGAATACAGTATCTAGAACAGGGATGGGAACCTCTGGCCCACTCAATGTTGCTGAACTACAGCTCCCATCATTCCTATCCATTGGCCATGCTGGCTGGAACTGATGGGAATCCAACACCACCTGGATGGCCACAAGTTCCCTATCCTGCTCTAGGACCACATGTGGCTATGGTGTTGCTTCTGAACCATTTTGAAAGAAAACAAGTTTGTCTAAGTTGCTGAATAGAGCACATTTAAAGGAGGTATTCAATTTTGTGAAACCATTACACAAAGCATGAAATACTTCTTTTATTATGCATTGTTTGGCTTAGCCTCAGTTGCAGGAGAAAGGAGGGCTGAACAGGAAAGCAAGAATACAGCAAGCATTAACGATGGACCTTTAAGATGAGAACTAGCTTCAGCTAGGACCATGGTTGCCTATGTGGCTCTTGTGGGCAAAAGGGCAGACTTAAGGACTTCTGTTGCAGGAAACGCCTCTGAATCCCTCCCTGCTTACTGCCCCCTTGGTCATGAAGTGCTTAACTTCCTCCTTTGGCCCTGTGTCCTTTTTGCGGGAGGGGGAGTAGGAAGAGAAGTGCTCTTCCTCACTGCTTTCAGCTCTAAATGCTTTTCAAGGCCCAGCTCAGCAGCTGAACAGAAAGAACAGTGAAGAAAATGGTAGGAAGGAAAGGGAGGCAATCTGGGATATTGGGGGGGGGGGAGAGACAAAGACTTGGGGGAGAAAGAGTGGACACGAGAATGGAGAGATAGAAAAAAGGCATGCTCACAGTCAAATCCAGTAAAGCAACTTTTTGAAATTGTGACTTCAGGGGTTTCCCCAACCACCACCTCTTCATTGACGGAATCATAAGAATCACAAATAGTGCTTTCCAGCACTGTTATGGCACAAAAACATGGATCCAAGGCACAAATCCTTATAGAGCCTCATTATTCCTGCAAAACCATGACAGAACATAGGTTCTGTGCTTTGTTGTTTTGTTCCCATTCTCTGTAAAATCATGAAGATCCATAAGGATCTGTGCCTCAGAGCTATGTTTCTATGATTTTTTACTATGTAGACCAATGTAAGCTTTAATTTGATGGTGTTTCTTCTGCAACCCCCCCCCCCGGTAATACCATACAGATGGAAGAGGATTCATTTTAATTCTGCATCTTTCTACCCAGACCCCATGAAAAAACAACTGAGAGTGCGCACACATGTATACTCTTACAAGACTTACTGCAGAATGTTCCATCTCTGTATTATCCAGATATACCAATGTAATATAAATGTCTGCTAAAGAGCCCTTGACCAAAAAAGACATGCTGACTCAATATCTCCATTTGTCAACTATACTTTGTCTGTCAAGGATGGGGGAAAAGCAACTAAAGGGGGTGAACTCTCTCAAAATTCCAGATGTGCCCATCAACCCAAGAAAGCTGGCAATGCCTGAGTTAGGACAACCAGGCAAAATGGAAGCCTTATGTGGCACCCGCTCAACCAATTGTATAGTTGCACCAGTTACTCTTTTCCATAGGAATGAATAAAATAACAGTGATCATTTATATAGCATTAACCATGCAATAACACTCATTTATATTAGGATGGCTCCTCTAGAGATCAAAAAAGGATTTTTATTCTTAGCATATTTAAATTACCCTCAACTAGCACTAGCAGCATTATATTTCATCCCAATCCAACTGAAAAAGGGGGAGGCACTTTTTAAGAGGCACATAAAGTGGTGTGGGCGTTTGACGTGGTGCTTATATTGCTCATCGCTCACGATATTCAATAGGTGCCTGTGCCATCGGTGCATCCACATTCGACCCAGTGTTCCCAATAGCAATGGATACACTAGCAGGGCTGGGCAGAGCATCACATTTCTCCAAATATTATATTCTCCAAATACAACACTTAGTGCTCGGGAAATGAGATATTCCCACAATAGGTGCAGTTCTTGGAAGAAAGATGTCAAGATCCTACAACAAATGAATAACCACTGTCCATTTATTGTATGAAAAAAGGAGCGTCTGGAATGGCTCTAAGTCCAATCATAAAGATGGATGAGTGAAAGAGGCCTAATCACTCCCCAAAGGACATAGAGCCCAAGCAAGATTTCAAATGTTTGCTATTCACCTATCAAGTCAGTGTCTACAGCCCGATCATAATAATAGGAAAAGGCATAGAAGGAGCTGCTCTGAATCTCATCTGGTTGATGCAGTTTTCCTTGTACAACCTTCAACACTTCAGAATAGCAAGGCTCAAATCCCGTTTCTCCTGTCAGAGGAAACACACAAGTGAAAGTACAACATAAGCCATGCAGATAACACAGAACAGAATCTTGCACTGCTTTCCCTGCCACAAGCCAGGCTTGCTTTCAGCACTAAATTTAAATTCAGCATCAGCGCTGAAAGTAGGACTCACTTGTGGCAGGAATGGCTGCGCTTGAGAACTCTGATTAGGGGGTCCTGAGTGGAAACAATCCCAGCAGGGCTGGTATTTAGTGCCAAAATTAAAAAGGTAACAAATGGAAGCCCCACTTACAGAGGAACAATGCGAAATGTACTGTAACGCCTCCGATTGCTCCTTTGCACCTACAGCTGTACCTGCTCCACACTCAGAGAGTGTGAAGTGTGCAGCAGTGAGGCAGGGGCTTGTGGAAAAACAGCCTCACAGGCTAAACTGGGACCCCTGGCAGACCTAATTAGGCCTGTGGGCTGGAGGTTCCCTGTCTGTGCCCTATGAAATTTATTTAAAATAGTTACTTTAAAAAAAACACCTCTGCGTATAAATAGCAAAATGATTTTTGAAAAGGAGCAAACAAAGATCCATGTTGCACAAACAAATTCTTATGGCAATAGATGGTTTCACTGGGATTCAGACCAAAGATTCCCAGGTTAAATAGAAGAGATTGAAAATGTGTTGATACCTTTCTCTAACAATTCCCAATGCTTATTATTGCTAAGGAATCTCCTTTTTTGTGTGTATAACTGTTGAAAGGAATAAGGTCTCACTCATCAAATATGAGCCTGTGGACAACAGGGCATCTTATTTCATTTCCAACTTTACCACAAAATGGAGAGGGCTATATTTTTGACCAGTGTAACAGACCCAAATGAAATAATTAAACAGCCATATTACTTCAATGGGACAATATACTCTAGTGAGCACAATAATGACTTTTAGGCTTAAGATTTGTTTTGTGATCACTTTTATGTCAGACTGGGTTTAAACCATTTCAAGGCAGGCCCCCGGCAATAGGCCCTCTGGGACCAGAATACAAGAAGAGTGAAAAACAAGGAAATGATCTCTTTCTAACTTACCTTCTTTGTTGCCACCATACTGGTATTTCACTCCCCCAAAGTGCCATTCTGCTTCCAGCTGTTTTGGCAAACAAGAACTTCGGAATGTCTGCCTATCCGCTGCGGAAGGGAATATGGGGGAAATCAAGAAAGCTTAGGTTGTCTCATACCTTTGGGCTTGCAGGAAAAGGAAGTTGGAAAAAGTTCAAATTTCAAACTCCATTTCTCAGAGAAAATGTTTTTTTCTTGTTTCTCCAATTGGGACGCTCGATTCAGTAGAACAGGAGTGGCTAACCTTTAGCCTTCCAAACATTGGCCATGCTGGCTGGGTCTGATGGGAGTTGGAGTCCAACATCTGGAGGGCCACATGTTCCCCTCCCCTGCACTAGACTATAAAGGGAGGTGGTCCTGGCCTTGAGTACATAGGTGAAAAATGGAAGAAATGGATAGAGGTTGGGGAATGCGGCTGTTTCAAGCCAAACTGGACTGAAAATATATGGATGGCACAGGGATCAATGACACAGATGGATGGCAGGGAACCTAGGTATATTCTAGGTGAGCTGGCAAAATGCTCTACAATGGTAGCGGGATGGGAAAATGTTGTTAGTAGTTGTTTGCGTGACTCAAAGGGTCTTGATATTCATAGGCTAATCACAGAACAGTAGGGTTGGCCTATAAGGCCATCGAGTCCAAAAGGTTGAGACAATACTTTAGTGTTCTGAAAGAGGATGAGCATTCCCTGAAGGTAAATCTTTTCACATTTCTGCAGAACAGGAATCCAGGTTGTACGTATTTAGAAAGCAGATCATGACCAAGTTTTCTATATCTGTTAAGACTCTGCAATAAAAGCAAAGTAATCACAAGCCAACCTCACCTTCACCCAGGGCTTTGGTTTTAATAAGTAATTACCTCCCACACAGGGCAGCTTAAATTGCTTTTCAAAGTTTGGCTCCTCATAAAGTTTATCTTTCATGCTGGTGTTATACAGCTTAGGTTCTGTTTGAGCTGGTTTGCATAACCAAATAGAGTACTAAGTTACCTGCCTTAGTGACAGAAAAAAAAATTCATTAGAAAGGAAATGCATATCAGCAAGAGGATAAGAGAAGTTCAACTGAATGCAGTTAGCCTGTCAGACCAGGAACATTTCCCAGGACACATCTGAATAGGACAAATTGTAAGGACTGGATAAACCCATTTAGCATATTTGATCTCTACAAGCCACATAACAAGCCAGTAATCAACTTGGAGCATAACTTGTTGAACTGCATTCCAGACAGGTCCAGCCCTAGGCAGAGTGGAGTGGCTGCCTCAATCAGCAAATGCTGGAGAAAGGGTTAGGGCCAGCAGTGGCAGCACATCGCATCCCCCCCCATTCCCATACTCCTGAACCAGCATCCAGTGGCAATGCTTGTTTATTGCTGGCCTGGGATGCCTGGCTCAACCCTAATCCCCATCTCCCAACACTATTAGAAAAGTCCCCTGACCAAGCAGGCAGGCAGAGAAGTAGCCAGCCCAGGCCATGCACTCCAGCAGGCATCACATGGGTGTACGGATTGCTCCTCTTACACAAAGTACTCCAATACCACCTTTGCTACATTGCAGCATTTGTTTTGAGAGGATACCAGGCACAGCAGTGAAGGAGCAGCGGTAAGGCACTGAAGGACAGAGCTGTGTGTGCTATGCACCATGCCCTGCACCCTCTAGGCTAACCAGCTGCTCTCAAGTGCAGTGGATAATGCTGCCCCATCACCAGTGTTGAAATAAGATCATCTTCTCCTCTCCCTTCCCAATGGTCATCTACCAGCAAACGCCCTGCACAAAGAATACTATCAAGAGAGAGGTCAAGCAAAGACGATATCAAGCACCTGTTCCTCTTCCATATCGACTCTCCCATCCACCACAGGGCCATCTACCACCAGCTGCCCTGTGGGAAATACGCTGATAATCGCTGTATATATTGATACTGTTCACTGTGATTTTCAAAAAAATGTATTTTAATGTTACTTGTAATCTTGGGAGGATGTGTGTCCTGAAAGGTAGATACAAGCAACTGTAATAAAATAAAATAAAAACCCAAGAATTAACTTCAGTCCAATCAGCTTCTGTAGATGAAATGGGTGTGAGTTGCCTTCTGGACATTTGTATTAAAGGGTCATTAATTGATTAAAGCCAGGTGATTGATCAGCTGACAGCACTAACTAAAAGTGATTGCCAAAAGATGACTACATAGGTGAGGACTGAGCCTTCGCCTGAAAAGAATGGAAGAACCAGAGGAGGGTGTTTTTCAGAAAGTATGTGCTAACATCCATTCCAAATAGTGGTAACCCAATGGTAGCATGGGTTTTTAAAATGTTGCCTGCTGACAGAAGCATTCTGTATTTTTTTATCATTAAATTTCTATCTTACCCTTCCTGCCAAAGGAAGCCAGGGCGGTTAACAACAGAGTACTAAAACAACACAATTAAAATAAAATTCAAAATGTTTAAGAACGGTCACATAACCCCACAACTAATAATTTCAAGTTTGCCAGAAACAATATCTTTTAGCCATCAAATGCCTGAGATGAACAGGAATGTTTTTTAATTCCTCCTGAATGTTAATAATGCGAAAGACAGCTGCACCAAACGAAGGGCATTGCACAGACAACTACCACCAAGGCCTTGGCACGGATCAGCGCCACCTCAGCACCACCACCAATGGTGCCTCCTCTGCTGATTGTAGGCCCCAAGATGGTTGACATTGGAGGAGGTGCTCTTTTGGGTACTTGGGTCCCAAACCACTTATGCTACATTACATATGTACGCTAGTGCTAACACATTGAATTGGGCCTGGAAGCTTACTGGCAACCAGTGTACTGCTTTCAGGATCGATGACACATGGTCCCATCAGGCTGCCCCACTCATCAACTTAGCAGCTGCATTCTGCGTTAGATGTAGCCTCTGGACAGTCTTCAAGGGCAGCACCACATAAAATGCATTGCAGTAGGCCAGGCAGGAGGTCACATGGACCACTGAGGCTAGGCTATCACAGTTCAGGATTGCCATAGCTGGCAAACAAGCCTTAGCACTCCTAGCAATAGCATACAGTAGCAGGTTGGAATCCAGGTGTCCCCCCAGATTATGAACGTGTTCCTTCAAGGGAAGTAAAACCCCTCCCACAACAGGTTGTCCACCTAATTCCTGGACACAGAAACTGCTTATCCACAGCATGCCTGTCTTATCAGGATTCAGCCTCAGTTTATTGCCCCCCATCCAGCCCATCACTGCTTCCAGACACCAGTCCAACACCTGCACAGCCTCTCCTGATTCAGATATTGCTGCATGTCATCAGCATGCTTCAGATCCCTAGACGACAGCTGCCAAAGCTTTCATATAAACGTTGAACTGCATAGGAGACAGAATGAACCCTTGCAAGACAGCACAGCTCAAAAGCCATTAGGCTAAGCAACAGTCGCTTAGTACTACTTTCTGGTAACAATCCTACCTGTAGGTGGAACCACCGTAATATTGTGCCTCCAATGCGCATCGTCTTGAGTTGTTCCAGAACGACACCATGGTTAATGGTATTGAAAGTCACTGAGAGATCAAGGAAAACCAGTATTGCACTCCCCTAACTCTTTCCCAATAAAAATCATCAATCAGGCCAACTAAGGCTGTTTTGATGCTAAAACTGGGCCTGAAATCTAACTAAACTGCATCTAGATAATTTGATTCCTCCAGGCATACCTGTAGCTGATCAGCTACCAACCTCTCAATCACCTTGCCCAGGAAGGGAATACTAGAGACAGGGCAGTAGTTTTCCAAAACCTGTGGATCTAGGAAGGGGCTACACCACCATTTCTTTCAAGGCAGTGGGCATAATTCCCTCATATCGTGAGGTAGTAACCACTCCTAGACCCAACCAGTCAATCCCCTCCTACAAGATTTTACCAGACATGATGGGAAGGGATTGAGAGGGCATGTAGTCTGCCTTAACACTGCAAGTGTCCTGTCAACATCCTCCAGCTGCAACAACTGAAATTAATCTCAGAGGCTGTAACCCAACTGTGCTCCAGGATCCTTCAATAGGCCTGCACTAATTTTGGCATGAAGTATGGCACTGATCTGAGCAATTTTGCCCTCAGAGTACATTACAAGTCTTTCATGGTAGGCCACTGAGTGATCAGTAGTTAATGATATGATGCTGGTCTGAACCACCTCATTTATCTCTCTAAACAGATCTGCTGGGCATTTAACTGAGGACACAATAGAGGGTGAGAGGTATACTCTTGGCTGTTCTCACTGACGCAGAGTAGGTGCAGCTGTGCGCTCACACCTGCATTCAGTCAGATTCGTATTGGGACTTATGCCACATGAGCTCTAGCTGTCGGCTAATCTGCGTCATTGCCTGCAGTTGCCCTGAAAACCAAGGAGCCTCCTGGACTCCCCATGGCCAGAAAGGGCACTTAGGAGTGATCATATTCACGGCCTTTTCTACCTTGCCATTCTACAATGAAACTACAGCCTTGCCAGGGGCATCAGCCATGCCACCTAGAAAATCCTCCAGAGCATTCAGAAATCCATCAAATTTCTTCAGTTTCCCAGGACAGACCAAGCTATCTGCTCCCCCAACCTGCAGGGAGGATCAGCCAGAAAGTCCAAACTTCATCAAGGAGCGATCCGTCCATGACAATGGGGTAATAATCACCCCTCCAACACTGGATCTTCCAATCACCTCTGTACCAAAGACCAAACCTAGGGTATGACTGGCAGTATGTGTTGGATGCACACTATATTGAGACAGCTCAATGGTTGTCATGGCGGCTATGAAGTCCGGAGCCAGACTACAAAAGGCAGAATTGGCATGAATATTGAATCCCCCAAGAATAATGTCCTGGGGTCTCTATTATTTATTTTATTTACTTATTAAATTTATATCCCACTCTTCCTCCCAAAAGGAGCTTAGGGCAACATTAAAAAACACTAAAAACACTCTTAAACTCTTAAGACTTTAAAAGTATATTAAAACAAAAGATCTTTACTTCTCTTTTTAAACATCTTTTAAAAAAAACGCTTTAAAAACATTTTTAAAAGCAATTTCAGCACAAACACAGACATAAGGACTCTACTTAAAAGTCTTACCGGAAGAGGCTTTCACTATGTGCTAAAAAGATAACAGAGATGGTGCCTGTCTAATACATAAAGGAAGGGAATTCCAAAGTATCAATGACAACACTAAAAGTCTGCTTCCTATGTTGTGTGGAATGGACCTCCTGATAAGATGGTATCTGCAGGAGGTCCTCATTTGCAGAGCACAGTGATTGATTGGGTATATAAGGGGTAAGACTATCTTTCAGGAATCCTGGCCCAAGCTGCATAGGGCTTTGTACACCTAAACCAGAACTTGGTTCGGTAGCTAATGGGCAGCCAATGCAATTCTTTCAGCAGTAGAGTGACATGTTGGAGATACCCTACCCCAGTGAGCAGTCACACCGCTGCATTTTGCACAAGCTGCAGCTTCCAAACTAACCTCAAGGACAGCCCCACATACAGCGCATTACAGTTATCCAGCCTGAAGGCTACCAGTGCATAGACAACAGTGGTGAGGCTATCCTGTTCCAGAAACAGCAACAACTGTCTTACCAGCCGAAGCTGGTAAAAGGCACTCCTAGCCACGGAGGTCACCTGGGCCTCTAGTGAGAAAGATGGATCCAGGAGCACCCCCAGACTATGAACCTGCTCTTTCATAGGGAGTATGACCCAGCCAAAGCAGGCAACTGACCAATTATCTGAACACGGGAACCACCAACCACCTCCATCTTGCTAGGATTCATACTCAGTTTATTGACCCTCATCCAGCACACCACTGAGTCCAGGCACTGATCCAGGGCTTGCAGGGCCTCTCCCGATTCAGATGTTACAGAGAAATAGAGCTGGGTATCACCAGCATATTGCTGACACCTAGCCCCAAATCTCTTGATGACCACTCCCCAAGGGCTTCACACAGATATTAAACAGTATTGGGGACAAGCTGGTACCCTGTGGCACCACATAGCACAACTGGTGTCATGAACTTGCAAATTTGTTAACCTGGTTTTCTTGTAACATGGCTCAGATGCAGGGAATTGTGGGAGTTACATCTTGGGAGGAGACAGGCCTCTGTGAGAGGAAAATTTTAAGTTTCGTTTCCAGCTGCAAGTAATTAGGAGGCCTGAACAGAAACACCTCTTTATCTCTGCTATCTGCTGGGAGCCTAGTACTCGAGGCCATGTGGGCCTGAGAAGGTTGAGATCAGAGAGGGGAGGGGGGCCTGCAAGGCGTGAAAAAGTGAAGAAGCTTCGGGAATATGATTGCATCAGAAAGCCCCCTGATTGGCTGATCCATCCTGAACTGTTGCTGGGGTTTTTCCCTTAAGTATAGGGGATGAGACCCATTGCTTTTGTTCCCCTGGACGTGCCTGGGATGTTCCCCTGGGCGTTCTCTTGAATGTTCCCTGGATTCCATCTGGAAGGGTGGTTGTCCATGTGGGGTTCCACTGCTTCTTACTATGCTGATGTCTCTCTGAGGAGAGATGAGATTTACCAACAACTACCTCTTCAGTAAGTAGAACAGGCTAGTTAGTTTATTATTTTCTGTTGTGTTTTGAACTCTCTTATCTTATACCTAAACCCCTGGTTGGGTGTGGTTTTGAGGAACTGTTTTTGCTGCTATTAAATGTGCACTTATATTTTTAATAAAGCTACTTCTTATTATCCTTGTGTATTCATTGAGTGAGACCAATTTGGTTCTGAATCCAGCACCTTGATTACTGACCATAACTACCAAAGGAAAGAAGGGATTGTATTTTGGCTTTACCAGAGGCTTCTGGACAAGGAGTGCTTGTTTGGCTCTTGTCTTTAGGAATCCTTGGTTTACCTATATCTGGGCTCTGGGTTTCCCCTAACTCAGAGTGGAACCAGTTGAAGGGGTGGTGGCAGCCTATCTTCTACCTTGCAGGGTTGGTGTTGCTTGCACAGCCTTGGCAAGGGGGGTATTGGGTTCCAGATCGATTGCCCAGGTGGGGGAATTGGGTCTGAAGCATGCACCTTGACAGCCTGCGGGGGTCAAGACCATGACAACTGCCACAATAGAAACCTTCTCCGCCATCTCAGTCAGGGAGCTGGTTGGACAATGGAGTGGGCAGTGGAGTATACCATCCAGAGATATTTCTCCCCATACAGCTTTATACTACTCAACAGAAATAAGTCCTGCCCCGTTCCTAGACAAACCACAGCCAGCATGCAGAGACAAAGATGAGACACCCACCAGAAAACATGGGAATTGCATAGCTACCGCAAGATTAACATGCACACAAAAGCACCAATGAAGTGATTCTGTCTGACTGTACCTTCCATTTCCAGGGCTCCCAATGTTGCTAGCCGTGCAGCTTTCAGACCAAAGCCCAAATAGCTGTAAAGGAAAAGCTGTAAAGTTGAAAAGCACTTTTTAAAAAATTGGTGTCCATCCTATCCCACATGCAAGACTAGGCAGGAACTTATTTGATGAACAAGGATATAAAAATGATACTCTGCTAAAAGAGCTCCCTGCTTGCTAAGCCCCAGATATGAAATGCCAGCATGCGGCTCTCTTTACAGTAATCCACAACCTACCCTGGTTATAATGAGAACGAAGGCCTACATTCATGTGGTATTCTGGCAACTAGCAAAAGATGCTGACTTCAAACTGAACAGCACAAATTATGAAGGTAAATATGACTTCTGACGTGAATTTTGCAGTACCCCCAAGTTGTGAAAGAAAGGCCTTTTATACAGCACCTTCTCACTCACCTGTGTGTGTAGAGCTTATATGTGCTGTTGAACATGTCAAATGAGGTAAGGAAATCTATTGGAGTTTGTTCTAGGGTTTCCTAAAAATTAGGATAATGAAAAAAACTTGTTATTCAAGAGAAAGCAGGTTGAAAACTAACTGCTAAATTTCATAGACATTTGTGTAATGTAAACATACCCAGCACCATTGGGCTAGGGTGATGATGAAGGAGGGGCGGAGAGCTGTCAGGATTCTAGACCAAGAGGCTAGACTCCTAGCAGGGGCACCCAAGGCAGAATGGTCAAAGCTGAGACACCAGACTAACATGCATCCAGACTCAGAGGAAGGCAATGGTAAACCACGTTTGAATACCTCTAACCATGAAAACCCTATGAATAGACTATCCAAAATGCAAAATGAGATAGTGCTGGAAGATGAGACCCCCAGGTCAGAAGGCACTCACCAAGCTACTGGGGAAAAAAGCCACAGACCTGAACTTACAAGATCTGAACAGGGTGGTTCATGACAGATGCTCTTGGAGGTCACTGATTCATAGGGTCGCCATAAATTGTAATTGACTTGAAGGCACATAACAACAACAACAAAACTGATCTCAAATAAACACAACTGGAAGCTTGTTTTTCTTCCACAGTATATATTCCCAGGACAGTAAAGGAGGAGACCCCCCCAGGTCAGATGTCACTCAGTGAGCTACTGGGAAAGAACAATGGACAAGTACGAGCAGCGCTGTGGCTAATGACACCACTGGGTCAAAGCCAAATGGAAGCCCAAAGGCTGGTGTGCACAGATGCGAAAGGAGAGTCCAGAGTTGTACAATGTACACAACAGGAACATGAACCAGGGAAAGTTAGAAATCATCCAGTAAGAAATGGAACGTATCAACATTACAATATTTGGCATGAGTGGATGGGAATGCAACATTTTCAATCAGGCAACTACAAAACATTTTATGCAGGAAATGAGAAATTAAGAAGAAATTAAGAAGAAACGGGGTTGCTTTAGTAATGAGAAGTGATGTAGCAAAAGCAATTAGGAGCTATAACGCAAGGCCTGAGCGAGTGATATCAATGAGATTTAACAGGAAACCTATTAACATAACCATCCAAGTCTACGGTCCAACGGCAAACACAGAAGAGGAGGAATTGGAAAGATTTTGCGCAGAAGTACAGGAAGAAATTGATCACACACCAAAACAACATCTTCTGATAATGGGGGATTGGAATACAAAAGTAGGGAACACAGAAACTGTGGGGAAATGTGGCTTAGGAGGCAGAAATGAAGCAGGAGAAAAACTTAATGAATTCTGTGAAGCCAATAATTTGTTTCTTGCCAACACATTTTTTGAGCAATCGAAAAGACGACTGTACACATAGACATCACCAAATGGTCAATATAGGAATCAAATTGATTATATAATTGGTAGCAGAAGATGGAGAAGTTCCATACTTTCTGCGAAAACAAGACCAGGGGCAGACTGTGGTACAGATCATGAACTGGTAATATCGAAAATCAGAATAAATCTAAAGAAGAACAACAAAGCAATCATAATGCCAAATTACGATTTAAATAACATCCCAGAAAAATATAAAGATCAAATAAGGAACAGGATTGAGGCTTTAAACTTAGTTGACAGAGAACCAAAAGAACTATGGGTTGAAGTCAGAGACATTATCAGGGAAGAAAGACGATACCACTAGTTAAAAAGAAAGAGTGGATGACTGAAGAAACTCTTAAAATGGTTAAAGAGAGAAGGAAAGCAAAAGGAGACAGAAACACAGTCAGAACCCTAAATGCAACAATACAGCGACTAGTACGTAGGGACAAAGAGACCTATTACAATAGTTACTGTATAGAAATAGAAGAGGACAACAAAAAGGGAAGAACAAGAGCCCTGTTCCAAAAGATTAGAGAAATGAAAGGGAAATTTAAACCACGAGTAGGGATGTTGAATAATCAACAGGGGAACACACTGACTGACTGAGATGAAATAAAGGGAAGATGGAAGCAATACACTGAAGAATTACATAAAAGAGATGCCAGGATGACAGATTCATTCACGGAGGAACTCTATGATGAAGAACCAGAAATTTTAGAGTGCGAGGTGAAAGCTGCTCTTAAAATACTTGGAAGAAACAAATCACAAGGAATAGACGGTATACCAATAGACTTGCTACAAGCTACTGAGACTGAATCTGTCCATATTTTGACAAAAATCTGTCAAGAAATATGGAAAACTAAACAATGGCCCACAGACTGGAAGCGTTCCATATACATCCCAATTCCAAAGAAAGGGGATCCCAGGGAATGCAGTAATTATCGAACTATTGCCTTAATATCCCATGCAAGTAAAGTAACGCTCAAGATTCTACAACAAAGGCTCTTACCATATTTGGAGCGAGAAATGCCAGATGTCCAAGCTGGATTTAGAAAGGGAAGAGGCACCAGAGATCATATTGCAAACATACGTTGGATAATGGAAAGGACCAAGGAATTTCAGAAGAAAATCACCCTGTGCTTTATAGATTACAGCAAAGCCTTTGACTGTGTAGATCATGAAAAACTATGGAATGCTTTAAAAGAAATGGGGGTGCCACAGCATCTGATCGTCCTAATGCGCAACCTATACTCTGGACAAGAGGCTACTGTAAGGACAGAATATGGAGAAACCAATGGTTCCCCATCGGAAAGGGTGTGAGACGGGTGTATTTTATCACCCTATTTATATAATATATATGCAGAACATATCATACGGAAAGCAGGATTGGACCAAAATGGAGGTGTGAAAATTGGAGAGAGAAATATCAATATTTAAGATATGCAGATGATACCATACTACTAGCAGAAACCAGTAATGATTTGAAACGAGTGCTGATGAAAGTTAAAGAGGAAAGCACAAAAGCAGGACTATAGCTGAATGTCAAACTAAAGTAATGACAACAGAAGATTGATGTAACTTTACAGTTGACAATGAGGACATTGAACTTATCAAGGATTATCAATACCTTGGCACAGTCATTAACCAAAATGGAGATAATAGTCAAGAAATCCGAAGAAGGCTAGGATTGGCGAGGGCAACTATGAGAGAACGATAAGGAGATTGCAGAGAAGCTAAATGAATTCTTTGCATCTGTCTTCACAGTGGAAGATATAGGGCAGATCCCTGAACCTGAACTAACATTTGCAGGAAGGGATTCTGAGGAACTGAGACAAATAGTGGTAACGAGAGAGGAAGTTCTAGGCTTAATGGACGATATAAAAACTGACAAATCACCGGGCCCGGATGGCATCCACCCGAGAGTTCTCAAAGAACTCAAATGTGAAATTGCTGATCTACTAACTAAAATATGTAACTTGTCCCTCAGGTCCTCCTCCGTGCCTGAGGACTGGAAAGTGGCAAATGTAACGCCAATCTTCAAAAAGGGATCCAGAGGGGATCCCGGAAATTACAGGCCAGTTAGCTTAACTTCTGTCCCTGGAAAACTGGTAGAAAGTATTATTAAAGCTAGATTAACTAAGCACATAGAAGAACAAGTCTTGCTGAAGCACAGCCAGCATGGCTTCTGCAAGGGAAAGTCCTGTCTCAGTAACCTACTAGAATTCTTTGAGAGTGTCAACAAGCATATAGAGGTGATCCAGTGGACATAGTGTACTTAGACTTTCAAAAAGCGTTTGACAAGGTACCTCACCAAAGACTTCTGAGGAAGCTTAGCAGTCATGGAATAAGAGGAGAGGTCCTCTTGTGGACAAGGAATTGGTTAAGAAGCAGAAAGCAGAGAGTAGGAATCAACGGACAGTTCTCCCAATGGAGGGCTGTAGAAATTGGAGTCCCTCAAGGATCGGTATTGGGACCTGTACTTTTCAACTTGTTCATTAACGACCTAGAATTAGGAGTGAGCAGTGAAGTGGCCAAGTTTGCTGACGACACTAAATTGTTCAGGGTTGTTAAAACAAAAAGGGATTGCGAAGAGCTCCAAAAAGACCTCTCCAAACTGAGTGAATGGGCAGAAAAATGGCAAATGCAATTCAATATAAACAAGTGTAAAATTATGCATATTGGAGCAAAAAATCTTAATTTCACATATACGCTCATGGGGTCTGAACTGGCGGTGACCGACCAGGAGAGAGACCTCGGGGTTGTAGTGGACAGCACGATAAATGTCGACCCAGTGTGCGGCAGCTGTGAAAAAGGCCAATTCCATGCTAGCGATAATTAGGAAAGGTATTGAAAATAAAACAGCCGATATCATAATGCCGTTGTATAAATCTATGGTGCGGCCGCATTTGGAATACTGTGTACAGTTCTGGTCGCCTCATCTCAAAAAAGATATTATAGAGTTGGAAAAGGTTCAGAAGAGGGCAACCAGAATGATCAAGGGGATGGAGCAACTCCCTTACGAGGAAAGGTTGCAGCATTTGGGGCTTTTTAGTTTAGAGAAAAGGCGGGTCAGAGGAGACATGATAGAAGTGTATAAAATTATGCATGGCATTGAGAAAGTGGATAGAGAAAAGTTCTTCTCCCTCTCTCATAATACTAGAACTCGTGGACATTCAAAGAAGCTGAATGTTGGAAGATTCAGGACAGACAAAAGGAAGTACTTCTTTACTCAGCGCATAGTTAAACTATGGAATTTGCTCCCACAAGATGCAGTAATGGCCACCAGCTTGGATGGCTTTAAAAGAAGATTAGACAAATTCATGGAGGACAGGGCTATCAATGGCTACTAGCCGTGATGGCTGTGCTCTGCCACCCTAGTCAGTTGCCGGAAGCCTCAGGAGGGGAGAGTGTTCTTGCACTCAGGTCCTGCTTGCGGGCTTCCCCCAGGCACCTGGTTGGCCACTGTGAGAACAGGATGCTGGACTAGATGGGCCACTGGCCTGATCCAGCAGGCTCTTCTTATGTTCTTAGAACTTGCAAAGGTCCTCAAATGCAAAGGTGTATCACTGAACACTAAAGTCAGGATAATTCAGAACATGGTTTTCCCGATCTCTATGTATGGATGTGAAAGTTGGACAGTGAAAAAAGCGGTGACAGAAAAATCAACTCCTTTGAAATGTGGTGTTGGATGAGAGTTTTGTGCATACCATGGACTGCGAAAAAGACAAATAATTGGGTCATACAACAAATTAAACCAGAACTGTCAGTAGAAGCTAAAATGATGAAACTGAGGTTATCATACTTTGGACACATCATGAGAAGACATGATTCACTAGATTAGACAATGATGCTGGGAAAAACAAAAGGGAGTAGAAAAAGAGGAAGGCCAAACAAGAGATGGATTGATTCCATAAAGGAAGCCACAGACGTGAACTTACAAGATCTGAACAGGGTGGTATGTAACAGATGCTACTGGAGGTCACTGATTCATAGGGTCACCATAAGTCATAATCGACTTGAAGGCACATAACAACAACAACAATAGCAACCTTAAGAATCTGCTCACCTCCAGCTGTGGCAGGAATGTAATCTGGGTTGAGGCTCCTCCCAAATCCAGGGTCCCCACTGTCTGCTGGTTCCGGCCATACAGCTGCCCTGCAGGTAACATTGCAGAAGTTCAAGGACTATCTATCCTTTGCAGCCCTGGGTAGATTTCAGCAGCAGAGTCATCTGAACACAGTAGATGTGCAAGGTGGACTGCCTGCTCAGTTTTTATGGTACAGGCTCTCTCCAAGTCTTAAAATTGGTACAGGCATACCCCGTTTAACGTTGCTTCACTTAACAATGCCTTGCTATAACGTACATGCTCCATACGTTCCCATACCATGCTTAACGTTCGAGCACTTCGCAATAACGTACACTTTATTGACATGACGCCGCTGCCATCTAGTGGTGATTGCGTGCAGTACAAGTGAAGACAATTGCTTCACTTAAAGTTTATTTTCGCTTAAATTATACTCTCCAGTCCCATTGCGAACATTAAAGCGGGGTATGCCTGTATTACACAGCAGCAATTACCTGTCAAAAAGTTCACAGTGATCCAGGCTAGAATACCTGCAAAGAGGAAGAAAAGCCACTGTAATCTACCCATCTTTAGACTCAAATACAATCTAATAAAATAGTCATTGCTATTGCACTGGGTGCACCTCTGTTTTCTCTTTATCACTTAACTGCTCTTGTCTAAGCAGAATCTCATTCATTACTTGCTGAGCTTTTGCATTATGTTCTAGACTCCTCCCCCCCCAGCTTTCACTGCTGTTTTCCATCTGACTTCATTTCGTTTCTAACCCATGCAGAATGTAACTTCTTTACCCTTAGTGAACTCTAAAGGACAGTCTTAACTGCCTTGCCTACTTATGGACAATTCACAACCAAGCTGGCATGCTGAATGTGTGGATTGAGCGGATCCAAGTTGACTTTCAGCATGTGACAAGTAAGATGTGATAGGAAACCAAGAGCTATCTCAGCCTCTATATAGATTGCAAGTGTGCCGTCACAGACTATTTATTTTGCCTGTGCTTCCCAATAAATAACAAATAATAATCCAAAGCTCATCACAATGTGAGATGAATATCATTTGGTAAATGTAGGCTGACTGGCAAACCATGAAACAAGGACCCATTACTCTAGGTGTCATATATAGTCAGATCAGGAGTGGGGAGCCTCAGGTCCAGGGGCCAAATGCAGCCCTCCAGGCCTTTCTTATCTGGTCCACAGAACTCTGCCCAAGTCATGCCCCCTCCCTAGGCCACACCTCTCCTCACGCCTGCACTCCACGACCTCCTACAGTGCTTTGCCCTAGCTGAAATGTGTTCCTGAACTGCAATAATGCTCTCTTGCTTGCCTGGGTGGACGATGGAGAGACTGGGGATGAAATGCATATAAACCTCTGACTGAATGTAACCTACAGTACAAAAGGGTCGTATCTGTTGGTTGGCCTGGTTATGGCTCCAACACCTCACCCACCCCTGGCATGTGGCCCTCAAGAAGGTTGCCCATGAGGGAATGCTGCCTGTGGGCTGAGAAAAGGTCTCCCATCCCTGGCTTAGACACACTTGAACTATTTACTCACTATGCCACTTTGGGTGTTGGAATTTGTCCCATGCTTGAGTTTGTCCTAATCAAAGACTCGGTGACTGCTTTTCATCTGATTGTATTTTCATTATCAAGTGTCACCAGCAAAACCAAAGAAGCTCTTTGCTTTCCTGTACACTCCTCCAGAAACTTAAAACACCTCTTGGATTTAAGTAGGATATCATGGTTTTAGCCGCCATGAGAGCATTTTTACCTTTCATTCAGCACCGAAGGACACTTCTCCTTCCCTCTTCCTTCCATAGTTGTTTCTCCCCATTTGGTCCCATCCCACATCTTCTTCCCAGAACCCACCCCCATTGCTTCCGTTTTCTTCTTCCCAGGACCCACCTTCATAAGATCCATCCATGATGCTAACACTATTATTAGGCACTAGAAATGGTGACTTCTCAAAGACAACCCTGACCTGTGGAAAACAAAAATGAGTTTATACCTATAGAATTTGCCTTTGAAAACGGTTTGGAAATTACAGTTGGTTCAAAATGCAGCAGTCAGAATGTTAACTGGAGCACGGCACAGGGAACATATCACCCCTGTGCTTCATCGACTCCACTGGCTCCCAGTCTGCTTCCGGGGCCCATTCAAAGTGCTGGTTCTGACCTTTAAAGCCCTAAATGGCCTTGGACCAATGTACCTGAGGGACCGCTTACACCCATATGTACCTGCCCGGGATTTAAGATCATCCACATCTAGTCTCCTCTGCGTGCCTGGAATGAAAAACATTAGATTGACAGGCACATGGGAGAGAGCCTTTTCAGCTGTTGCCCCCAAGCTTTGGAATACCCTTCCCCAAGAAGCCTGCTCTGCTCCCTCCCTGATGGTTTTCCAGAGACTTCTGGAAACGATCTTGTTCCGGAGAGCCTTTGGCAGGGACTGAGGGTAGAGCCTGACACTGATTTTATGCCTTCTTAGTTTTTACCTCTGTAGTCCCTTTAGTACCCCTCTCTCTCTCTCTCTCTCTCTCTCTCTCATATGTGTGTGTGTATATATATTGTATGTTATGTATTTTAATTGCATTTTATGTATTTTAATTTATTTTAATGTTTTTGTGATCTTCATTGCATACGATTTTATTATGTACATGTTCAATTTTATTGTAAGCCACCCTGAGTGCCCTATTATAGGGTAGAAGGGCAGGATAGAAATATTTTAAATAAATAAATATAGCATTAAAAATGGCAAAACACACAGAGAGAGAGAGAGAGAGAGAGAGGTAGGCATTAAAAAAGGCTATTAAGGATGACCCCCACTTTTGCACAATGAACCACCCTATCCCTTTGCAAAACAACACAATGTTACCTCAGAAAGTAAAGCCTGGGCTTTGTGCTCTGCTAACAACCTCAGACCAGCTGTGGCTTTCAGTATTACCGGGGTTTTATTCCAGTGGCTGGGTGGCACAGCTTCTTTGGCCATGTCTAACAATTGTCTGACCGTTTCTGCTCCCTGAAGTTTGACAGAAACCAAGACACAAGCGTTGATAAGGTTGCTCTCAACTCTAACCAAGTTAGAAGTACACACAACTGCATTTACTCCCTTTCTACCCATGTCTCTCTTGACCCTCCCTCTGTTATCTTTCCCATTATCCTAGACTGTAAGCTCCTGTCATTTCCCCCCTCGCCATTATGAAACCCTGTCCAGTCCCATGTATTCTGATGGTGCTGCACATCAAGGTTCCACAGTTCACTAGTAGAGCACACGCATTTCACGTAGAAGGGCCAATCCCTGGAATCTCCAGTTAGAAGGTTCAAGTAACAGGTGATGGGAAAGATCCCTGCCTGAGACCCAGGACCAGTGTCTAAAAGCCACAGCAGTGGAGGTTGGTCCATTAGGGCAAATGAGGCAGTGCCCCACCAACCTCAGTCTGCCTTCAGGTACCCCCCACCTGCCTACCTTCTTACTTACAACCAATCCAAGGGGCGGCACTGCCTGTCAGCTTCCTCCTCCTTAGTCCCAGTGTTGCCCTTGTACAACTCAGCAGGGAGAAGTATGGGCTCTGCCTGACATTGGCTCTAGCTCCACTCCCTGTTGGCTTCCCTGCCTTCTGCTCCAATGGGCACCAGCCGCCACAGAGCCACAGTATAGGGCTAGATCAGGGCTGTAGTAATCTGGTGTCTTAGGGGGTCTTACACCGCTTACTTTTTTGGGAGCAGGGTCCCTATGTCTCCAGCATCCTATGAGCCAATCAACATGAAAGTATGTCAGCCACCAAGAGGGGTCTTCTAACATGCTTCCTTGTCCTTTCCTGCTGATTACAGCCAATCGGAGTGAAAGGAGGTGAGTCAGCCATTGAGAAGACTCTTCTCAGTAGCTCACTCCCCTTTCATGCTTATTAGCTCCTAGGGGCATTTGTTATGGTGGTAGAAGAGGATCTCATTCTCAACCCAGCAGCAAAAAAAAAAAAGGATGAGTGGGGATGTGGCTGTGACTATCATGAGAGGACCCTGCACTTCTGAATTTGCCACTGTACTACTGGGCTAGATGAACAAATAGACTGCCTTTGTGTAAGGCAGCTTCTTATATATAAATAAATAAAATCTCCTTCAACATTCTGCCAGTGTTCAGTGGATGCTCTTTATCTTTTCCTGCACATGAATCCACCTGTCTTTCCATCTACTTCTCACCTGACTATTTTTTTCCCTTCCCATCAGAACGTCTTACCTTCTCAGGTTGATCAGCGTAAGCAGAGAGACCTGGCTTGACTGATTCAAAGATTTCCCCTTCCAATTCTGTAGGCTTTTCTACAAAAATCAAATCAAACACCTTTCATAATAGTCTGCTTTCTCAAATGTGTGTGCATATGTATTGAGGAATTTACTGATTTCAGAGGATATCAGTTTAACACATAATTATTTCTTCCACACAGTAAACGTTCTAGCATGGCCCACTGTGGCGGTTTTCAACTTGCACCCAGCTGCATTTTGTTGCATAATCTATTTGTGACTATAGCCCAAGGAGGGTCAGTGCCTTGCAGTATCCTACAACCCATCATTCTTTCTTTCCAATTTAACACCCTGCTTCTATTGTGTCTTTTGAGTATGGTAATGCATTTAGATGGGAACAAGCCTTTCTGCAATTGGTCCAATTCCTCATGCTATTCCTCTTCCTGGGCACTGCCCTTCCTCTCCTTTAATACTGGAGCCTTTATTCCCCTTCCCCCGCTTTGTTTTGTGAATCTGTCCCACTGTAGCAGCGGCAAAAGGCCAGTGATTTCATGAGACCAAAATCCAGAGACTTCATCAAGTACATCCTCCCCTTGCCTTTTGTGGCACATTTTTCAGCATATTGCATTTGATGATGGTAGTAAGAATACATGGATGCCATTGTGAGAATTCAGTATTCTTTTGAGAAAGGAAATTCTGAACTCTGCAAATCAAGATGTGAAGAGAAGTAGCAGGACAGAATAGAGCATATAATTAAATGAAATGTGACAAAGGAAGCTAATCTGGACAAGGCTAAATGATCAAAATAAAGAGCTGAAAAGGTTATCTAGCATTTCCTATAACATGATCCATCCCTATTTTTTCCCCATTTATCCATCTTGTTGAAACAAGGTCACCTTCTAAGTTAAAAAACATCCTTCCTGTGTCTGCCAAGAATAGCTTTAAGAAAATATATTTGTTCTGTTTTCCACAGTTAACTAATGATCTCCTAATAATTCACTTCAGAAGTTAATAGGTGGTACAGGGCTACACCTCACACCACTACTAAGTCTCCATCTTCGTAAAACTCAGGCTGCTACAGGCACTATTTCAGACAAAAATACCTTGGTATTTTCTGTGACAAAGTCACCAATTGACCTTAAATTAAAAACCATCTCAAAAGAAGCGTGATAGGCAGTGCAACTGAACCACAACAAACTTTATTTAGGAAGAGAAGCAAACATGTAAAAACTGATCAAAAGTTAATGAAAAGACAGAAACTCTGAGAATAAAGGCTTAGGAATTCTTAACATTAAGAAACTCCAGTTCTTAAGTTTCAAGTATTGGTTACAGAAGTGCTCAAGCTAGTTCTCCAACATTTGGATGATGAACAAGGTAACTGGTATCAGAATTAGCCAAGGCTTACAATATATTCATAATCTAATGTCCCCATGGCATATGTGTAAATCATATCTCTCAGGAGAACCTTCCCATGCAACCTTACCTGGGCTTCTCTGTACAAAGGTGTAAATGTGAATTCGTGTCCCTGTGCTTCCTGCATCAAACATGATGCCATAAAAAGTGTCCATGCTGGCATTCGCAGGGCACACTTTAGAGGGGAAGAGGTCTTGAAACCACAACTCCGAGTTGGGGTGAGAAACTATGCAGTAAATGGAGGAAAGCGCAAATATGGAAATGACTGTGACCCAGGAAAGTGCCATCATGCTTGAGAGCTTTGGACAGCTGCTGTACGAATCAGGACTTGCACAGTTGCAGAAGTTCCTAGAGGCAGAGTTATGAACCAACAGCATAATTAGTGAAACTAAAGCTCTTCAATCTTCAACCTAGAAGCCTTCCACATCCTAGCCATTGTAACAACCCACCACACTTCATGTTACAAATGCAGTTCAAGAATTTGAATCTCACTATTAGAGGCTGCATCTTTTGAGTCTACGGAACTGTTAAAAATAAGTTCTAAGATTCCACACAATTAATTTCATAAAAATGCAAGCTATGCTCCTTCTCCCTTACAAAGTATCTGGATGAGCAACTTCAAGATAATGTTGTAATGGTGCCAAACTCCAGATTAAGTAATTGAGATGAATATATTCAATCCAGCTAAACTACGTTCAGGCCAAGACTTCTGTGTCCTGACTATCACACTAGGAGGGTTGGGCAGGTAAAGAACACAAATGTCATTCAAAAGGACTGACAATGGGAACCTCATCTCCTGCTGACTGCCACACTTTAGAGATTAGCATACAGGGAAGGCAAAAGTCACCATTGCAAGTGGCACCAGAGTTTTGTACTGTTACATTAGAGAGGCAGAGTGAAAACATGGATTTAGCTGCAGTTTTCTCCCCTTGCATTCAGTTTATCTTTCAGGATCATTTTTGTTTTGTGGATTAAGTTTTACTTTCAAATCAGATGCAAATAGTTTTTTGATTAAACTTCCCTATCAATACTGTGTTTAGCTATAGCACATTAGAACCTCACAAGATCCCAAAAAGTGGATAACATAAAAAAGGTAATAAAATGTACTACAGAAGTCATGCTCAAGTCTCAAGTTTCTATATGATTGCCTTAAGAAAAATATCTGGCCTCTTCTGACCGCAAAAGAGAAAGTATGTTGAAATATCAAACTCAAGCAGGTGCCTTTGATAAAAACAGATGACTGCTCTTTGGGAAATGTTTGCATTAGATGGTTTTAGCAGGAGCAAGGGCACATCAAAAAATTCTAATGGTAATGGGTGTGGAGAGTAATGTTACTGCAAGTTTGTTTCCAGAGTACCTAAATTATGCAGACTCAGGATCTCACATCATCATACAGATTTCTTGGTCATCTCAATAAACTAAATATTTGACTATAAAAGCCGCCTCTCCCTCCTCTCAACATCCTAGACTCATTTGATAATTTGTCTTCATAGACATTTGTCTTCACTGTTCAACAGATCCTTGCCTATTCTTTTTCACAGAGTTTGCCGTGTTAGCCTGCTGCAGCAAAAACAACAAGGAGAGTTATGGCACCTTATCAAATAACACACTGTACTATGGCATAAATTTTCATGGACAAGGGTCCACAAGGGGTTCTCTCCTTACTGCTGAATCCCCTTTTTTGTAAAAGGATTTTCCCAAAAAAGAATTCTGACAGGCTGCCACCAGTCCAGCTAAATCTCTCAGGTTATCCATCAGCTGAGCAGGGGGGGGGAGTTAAGTCCTACAAACAATTACTCTTCCCTCCAGCCCAAGTCTAGGGGAAAAAAATGAAAGGTTCTTTAGCTTTACTTTCCCAAGGGTTAGAGGACAGGACACCAAATCTTACAGACCTTTGTGAGAGATCCTTGAAACACAAGGGATAGCTTAATAACCATGCAGTTTGACACACTGGGAAGATTTCAGTAAGAAATTTCAGAGAAATGCAATTTTAAACTCATGCAACAAAATGTCAAAGTACAGAAAGAAAATTTGGGAAAGGGGGGTTAAGAAAAAGGGCTGACAACACACCACACAGAGACTTTCAAGTTAACAATCAAAAAGTCAATCTAATTTAGCTAAATACATTTTACCTATGAGTAGAGCCTTGGGTTTCAGAGCATATGCAGAGCTTGCAGATAAGAAGTTCCAGGAGAACACAAGCTGTTACAGAACGTCTGATAAAATGGACTCAGGTCCATGCAAACTTATTCCACAATAAATTTGTGGGCTTTTAAGGTTCCACAAGTCTTTGCTATTTTTACCCTTACTCATCTGTGGCATGTGCTGCTTTCTAATAAGCCTCAAAGTCTACCTTATTCATTAGCCTTTCAACATTATATATTATCGCATCATCTGTACACGCAGTCAACTGATTATATCTTTCCACCGACCACTCCCCCTTAGAAACTTCATCTGCCCTCTGCCTTTTGTTCCATTTCCTTATCCTTCCGTATCTCCACGCTGGAATGTTGATCCCTCAACTTTATGGCTAGCTGCTAAACAACCTAAATGGAAATGGACTGCCTTCAAGTAGATCCCAACCTATGAATAGGGTTTTCACCGTATGTGGTATTCAGAGGGGGTTTACCATTGCCTCCCTGTGAGGCTAGTCCTCCCCAGCTGGCTAGAGCCTGCTCAGCTTGCCACAGCTGCACAAGCCAGCCCCTTCCTTGTCCGCAACTGCCAGCTGGGGGGCAAATGGGCTCCTTGGGACTATGTAGCTTGCCCACGGCTGCACAGGTGACAGGGCACGTAACCCCTGAGTCACTCACTGTGGGGGTGATCTTTAGCTGGCCCTTTACACCCAGGAGACACAAGTGGGGATTTGAACTCACAGACTCTGGATTCCCAGCCAGGGTCTCCTCCCCACTATGCCATACCAGCTACCTAAACAAACCTTTAAACCTCCCTCAGCAGTGATTTTATTTACTATCTCAATTCAGACCAGTAAGTTTTGTCTCAAGACCAGGAGAATCGATTCTTGGAGAAAAATGCCATCATCAACTTGTCATCTTAACAAAATATGGGAGATAAGAACCATTCTGCTGACATCTTTGAACCACATACAGCTCTAAGGGCTGGGCTTGACATAGCAACATCATTCTAGGCTACATTTTGCCATAATGGAATAGCGAATTGGTCTGACAATCTTGAACCTAAACTTTCAATTTATTGTTCAGATAAAACATTTTTAACTGAACCCTGAACTTTAGTGGATTTCTCCCCAGTCTTTATATTAAAACAATAAAGAAGGCTTCCAGCACTATATATAATGACACAGCAGCAGGTTCATGCTCTAAATCAAATTACAACATTTTAAATGGAGCAGTAAAGGTGAAATCCATTAATCAGCTTTACTAATAAACAGCACTATTTTGAGAGAATATAAATAACAGTCTTGTGTGTGTGATGTTGTTTTGAATCCACCTGTAGTTTCCCTATTAAAATATAAAAGCTCAGGATGTTGTCAAACTGCAGTGTGAATGAAATAAAGGCATAGATAATGACCATAGAACTGGAGGCATAATAATGAATAAACAGTAGCATCAATAGAACAAGCGCAAAAGGGAACAGGAAATGCAAAATGGTCCAGGCTAGTATCTATTAGAAAACGTGGAATTTTTCCATCTTGTTAAAGGCAAAATACCTAAAGTCAGATGTATAATACAATTTTACATTAAGCAAGCCTTAAAAGAAGCTCAAGCCTCATTTATGTTATGTTGTAATCAAGCCTGGGTTTAGATCTCACAGTTACTGTACATAGACAACTATGTAACAGAATCATAAGCATGTTTACTCAGAAGTAATTCCCAGAAGTTTAATTGGGATTTACCCCAGCAAGTATCCAAGGCTGCAATCCTAATCTCATTTACATGGGAGTAAATCCCATTGAACCCAATGTAGCTTATTTCTGAGTAGACATTTCTAGGATTGCACTGTAAAAATCTCTCCTGCCAAGGATAACAGCTCTTGTACTACATGATACAACAAAGTAGGTGTGGTCAACACAATGTTGAACTAGGACTGGGGAGAAACAGGTTTTTAACAACCCTGTAGCCTTGATGATGATAGCTAGTTGAGCTTGGGCCTGTTACTCTCTCATTTCACAGGCTACTGGAGTATAAATTATTCTGCTTCCACCAGTCCACCAACCACCATTTTATTCTTGCAGCAACCCTGTGAAGTGCCACCCTGTGCAATTTCAGGGAAGGTCAGGATAATCATGCAATATATAAAATAATACTGAATGGCATTAGGAAATCGTAGATCATTAGTCATTGGCTATATATAATACTAGGCTAGCACATCTTCACAGACAAGGCAACAGTCAGATTCATGAGCAAATCACATATAAGCTTCTTATACTTTCTCCATGTACTTGGCTGTCAAACTGCACAGGTTTTTATTGTAGATTTAGACATCTGATGCTGAAATCTTATAATCTGTAGAAATGGGCTGGCCAACAAAGATTAGAAAGGAGTTAACTCAAAAGAGACGATTTAAAAATCTGGGAACTATTAATCTGGTTGCACTTGCACAGTATACCTTTGTTACATCACCTTTATTAGTGATTTCAAATCCCACCTCAAAACCTACCTTTTCTATAAAGCTTTTAACACAATCTGTAATCCCCATGCCTGATATCACAAACCCAAAGTATGTGTAATTGAAACGAATGCATTATTTCCCCCTTACTCCTGCCTACATTTCCCCCTTCTTACTCCTGCCTGCATTTCCCTCCATCTTCTCTGTGTTCACTTGTTTCAGATTTTAGATTGTAAGCTCCCTCAGAGATGGGACCTATTCTCTTGTATTTGTAAAGCACCATGCACATTAATTACCCTATACAGAAACAAACAACATATTACACCATCTTAGTTCTTATTTGATGGCATGATCATTGTAATCAAAGACTTGTAATTTAGGCAGCTCCTTTCTATCCCAAAGCCCCCACTCCACCAAAAAGTAGTGTAAGTAGCCAGGAAACTGTGATACAAGTCACCACATATGCACTTACCTATTTCTCAGTTTTATTTGCAAATGCAACTAAAAAGTCTCAGCTGTTAAGTACACAAGCAGGAGCTGCATGTTAAAGTTCAAGCCAACCACCCTCCATGAACCTGGGCTTATCATTTATTGAAAGCAAACAAGAAAATATGCCCAGGTTGGATTTTGTTTGCCTCAGGAAAGTTCAAGAGGGTGCATTTCGGGAGGGCAAAAGCTCCACTGAAAATGACTGCTGAATCAGAAAATGATTTACCAAGATGAATGTTCATTGCAAAAAAAAAAAAAAGGGGGAGGGAAGGTGCAAAGTCAGCTTGTGAATGGGGAAACACAGAGATATGTTTGACTCATCTTTTTATATCACCCTGTGATGATCCAGTTGACATTGCACTAGTGCAGCAATATAGTGGAGCTCCTTGATTAGTGCTATACCAAAGCATCCCTAGAATACCGTACAGCAAATCCCAGAGACATTGGCATAACTAGAATTTGAGAAGGCAGCATTCTTTTCAAGACTTAACCTATTGAGCATATTAGTTCGTAAGTAGTGAAATTACTTGGTCTGATGCTGAAAACAACAACCTGGTTGTAGTTTTTTTGTTTTAATTGGCGAAGTGACTGAAATGGATTTCCTTTGTTTGGATGCAACAGTCTATAACAGAAGCCATGTCTCTGTCGAGAAGGTCTGGATTCCTACTGGAAGATGCGTGCCGAGTGCGCACAACTTGAAGCTCTCTGTTTGAGTATCAACAGGCAAATGCTACCAAAGCTAAACCAGGGCTGCTCAGGAGAAGATAAAAGAGCCAGGATTGCACAGGAAAGTCGGAACAGGGGAGGCTTGTCAGGGCTCGCCCCCCGACCCTGAATCGGGGCAGGAAGCTCCACGCATCCCCACGTCCAGATCTCCACTCACCGCCTTGTCAGAGACCTCAACCTTCCACATCTCGCCGGTGCCGCGTGTCACGTCAACACACTGCGCGCAGCGTCACACGCGCACGCATTTGTCCTCATTTTCCCGCGACGCTTGGTTTCCATAGTAACGGTCGCCTCGGGGAAAACACCGGGAGGAGACGGACTTGGCAGCATGAAGGGGAAAGGAGGGAAGTAGGTAACTAGGCAAGCGGGAGAGGGTGCGACTCCCCTCTGGCGTAATCTGGTGGGCTGCGGGGAGGGAAAGGGCTGCCCGGACCTCCTTGACCCTTCGCTTGCGCGGTATTGCAGGGGGAAAAAGGGCGGCGGCGGCGGCGGCAAGAAAGGGGATTTAAAGACTTTGAAGGAGGAGTCGGAGGCCGACAGGGCGAAAGCTGCGGCCACGTTATGGGAGGCCAGGCTGGAGGTGACCGAGATTTCCCGAAAAGAATATCGAGATGCCGCCCGCCGCCTCGCCCGAAACAACGAGGAATTGGAGCGGCAACAGCGGCGGCTGGAGAAGGACACAGTTGACGTTATAGGATTCCTCAAGAGGCAGGATATGGAGAAGGAAGAGCTGGTAGGTACGGAAGAACCGACGAGCCTCCTCGTCTCTTGCACAACTGTGACCTTTTAACCTGGCGAACCAGCCTGTCGGGCAAAATTAGGCGGACAGCAGAGAACTGCTCCTAGCATAATCATAGCTGTCTAGTTACATGGTTTGAAGACCTACATATAAAGTGGAGAAACTGATCACATTTGACTATTTATTCATTAGGTGATCTCAGAGCATGTACCCTCAGAATGAAGAAGTGATTTGGAAAGAATTTGAGAGCACTCCCTATTACTAGTCTACTTTGTCAGCTTTTTAAGGGGAAAAACAACCTAGTCTGGATGAAGGGGGAAAGTGTTTCTCCTTAATACTTATTTAGCCACCCTTTCTTTGCAACAGATAACTTTGCCAAAATCACTATCCCTGCATTTTCTATTGGCCTTCAGAATCACCAGTCAATAGTACAAAAGTACTAATTTGTAGTGCCTTTTAGCATGAACAACTTGCTTTTTGTTTACCATTTAAAAGCCTACTCATCTAGCCCACCAACTGTAAATCTTTCAGATTAAAAGACCTCTCTACTGTAGCACTTTTGGAAATGAGGATTACAGGAACAAAGTTACCCCAGCAACACCCTTGTAGGAGATCCTCATAGGGGAAGATAGTGCTATTTGCAAACTTGGGACACCTGAACACATGCAGAGTACCCCTTTCTCAGAGTACACCCTAGTAATACCAGGAACCCCTCTTCTAGTTCCTAAAATTAGGTGAAAGTGTTTTCAAGTCAGAAGGTAAGTCTTTCAGCCAAATTAGACTTGTGAGGCTAAGCATATGCAAAGTGCTGTTCCCTCAGCATTTAGTTGGTTGGCCTGGACAAAGTCTGGGATGCAATTACTGGTTTTTTTCCAGTCCATTAAATAATGGTGGTGTTTTCCCCTCATTTTCTTTCTTTAATATAGATTGAGAAGCTGAAGCAGCAGGTCAATGAGTTGAAGCAAAAAGCCAAAGAGGAGAATGAACAATTGGTGAATGGGCATTTCTTCTGGGTTGTTCCTTTCAGATAAATACGTTGGACAAGACTGTTTTGCAGTAAAGATATTAAACCTTTTATTCTCTTGTGGTTCTACTCTTAAGTCATGACAAGGTCCTAAACTGTTTTTTTGGAGGGGAGTTGCTAGGACAAATGAATTCCATTTAAAACTTGTCTCAAGGCAATACACACTTGCCTGGGACTAAGTTCCATTCAACTCAGTGACTTACTGCTGAGTAAACATGCCTAGAATCAGGCAGTAAGAGAGGTGGAGTTCTTATCACCAGTTGGTTCATGTAGCTGGAGGTAGAACTGACTTGGAATTGATATACTGTTATTTGGTTCTAAAAAGTCCTTATTAAAAGCTTCATTTTGTTATTTTGATCCTTTAATGGTAGCTTTTCCCTAGTGATGATCTTTTATGTTCATTGTTTTTAAACATGCTGTACATTAAGTGGATCCTACAGCAACATGTCCATTTGTCAGATTATTTAAAAATTTATTTTTGCCCTGCCTATGTCTCTTACCTAGCAATCCTAGGTCCAGGAATCCATAGGCTTGGAGCTCCAGCAGCATCCAAACCATCCCCAGCTTGGGAGGGGTGGGGGACAACTCAGAAAAAGCATGGTAGTAGGTGGGTGAGCAATCCTCATTTTTCCAAGTTTCCTCCCATGGGAGTCAATGGGAGGAGAATTACTTAGGCCAGGTTCCCTCCATGTTTTGGGGGATAACTGTGCCATTGAGGGGATTTAGACACACTGTATGTATGTTCCTCACCTATGCTACCCATGCTCCACTCATGCCCATTGTTTGTCATTCTACCTCTGGGACTTGGCTGGTGTAATTTTCCGGCTGATGGAGCTTTCCACCAGTGGGGTGCCGTGGTGGATGTCTTGTTCTGCCTTTATGGGTCCATCTCCACCAGTGGAAAAGCACTTCTGCCATTTCCAAGAGCCACTCAGCTGGCCGAACTCTGGGATAGGATTGTACCAGTAGTTGTTTCTTCTTGCTAAAAATTTCTAATTGGCAGATAGAACAATTCACCAAACAGCTGGAGGAGATGGAGGAGAAATTCCACAAGAAGGCCAGAGAAATCGGCCTAATTCAAATTGAGCTGAAAATGATAAAGGACTTTCGCAAAAAGAAAGCACTTTTGGAGAAAGAACTTGAAGATGTAAGTTTATTATTAGCATCTATTATGCTAACTATTAGAAGTGCCTTGTGCAGTCTGTATGCTAAACTGCCATGGTGTAACTTTGTTGTGAGACATGGGATCAGAATGTATTTCAAATTAGAATGGGACAGAAAATTATTTCAATTAGATTTTAGTAGGAAGATCATTTGGTTGCATTTGTAGCTTGATAGCATTTCAGTAACTTATCAAGCTCTTCAGTTAAAGTATATTTTGTATCAAATATTATAAGAATATAAGAAGAGCCTGCTGTTCAGGCAAAAGGCACATCTAGACCAGTATCTTGTTCTCACAGTGGCCAACCAGACGCTTATGGGAAGACCACATGCAGGACCTGAGCACAAGAGCACTTTCCCCTCCTGCAGTTTTCAGTAACTGGTATTCAGAAGCATACTGCCTCTGGTTGTGGAGGCAGAGCATAGTCATCATGGCTAGGTAGCCGTGATGTGGTTTGCATTTCGACTGAGATGTTTTCAAGTACTGTGTGGAGTAGATTTTGAATGATACACTCATCTGAGAGAAAGGAAAAGCTATGTCAAAATGTGACAAGGTATGCAAGGACCTGTGCTGTTTTTTAAACATTGCTCACAGAGTATATGTTGCTTGATATGCAAACATGCAAATACGTACAAAAATGAGAGTACATACAGTTTCTAAGAGATGGCAAAGGAATGCTGAGTTGTAAGGAATGCAGAACTGACATATGCAGAAAATATCTGGGTGTGGAAAGTGCTGGGATAGTGAGGGGACTTGTGCGATACATCAAATTGCCATCTAGATGGTTAAAATAACCATTAAATATTTCTTCAAATCATAGGTAAAAGAAACCCTGGGGATCACAAAAAAAGAACATCAGGAAACAATCTGCATGTTGGAGAGAAAGTTCCTTGAAGAAAAGGTATAGTGCCTTGGGAATAATACATATACTGCTTCAGCATCCACGATCCCTGCAATAATGCACAGGCTGTGTGCTTCAACCCCCCAGTTCAAACAGCTTCTAGGTAGTAACTTTGGCCTTGCAGTCTGTGCATGGACAGCTTTCTGAACCACCAAGATATACATGGATTAAAGAAATATGAGGTACTGTACTGATCCAGGTTTCTAATATTTTGCCTGTTCTCTGTATCTCCTCCCACCATGAAATAATAATTAAGGAAGCAGGTACAGAATTTAAGGAAAAGTTCTGGATCTAGGAATTTCTGTCTATATTAGCTTTGAACCTCAACATTCACAGTGATACCTTTTGTCATTTTCTAGAAGGCGGCACAGACTTTCTTAACATACTTTTGAAATCTGAACACTGCTTTGTGCCTGGCTTTCATTCCAACATAACTGTTCTTATGCTTTCTTTCTTTTAGCAACGACTGGAAAGAGAAGCAGAGAAGAAGATTATAATGCTAGCAGAAAGGGCTCACCATGAAGCCATTATGTAAGACTTACTGGACTTCTCTATTCTTTAATCATGGAAAAGGTGCTAAAATATGGTAATTACTAGGAAATCTACATGGGTGCTTCATTTCTGATAAGCTGATATGATGCTGGACCTAAAGCAGTCTTAACACACCTATGAATGCTATCTCCATAAATTCATTTTGGATCTGCAGTTTATGCACTGTGAAGTATTGTCATTAATGCAGGAAGTTTCTGATGCCAACTGCTAAATTGTCTTTACTCTTATTCAGGCAGTTGGACAATGCTGGAAGAGCCGTTTTTACAGAGAATGTTCGTCTTCATGAGGCTCTTGGATTCCACATGAAGGAAACAGAAGAGTTACAAAAAGTCAAGCAAAAACTGGAGGAGAAAAATGCCTCTCTCTTGCAGGAGAAGGTTCTTTTTATGACTTCTTACATTTTTCATTTCATTCTTCCATAAATAAGTGATCTGGAAATCCTATTTGTGGAGGTTCATTAGGATTAGTACCTCACAACACAGAGAGATGTCAAAATCACTAACAATTCATGGTGTCTTAAAAACTAAGGCTCCTCTTCTGTAATTCAATGGAAATGTTTCCTTCTGAGAAGAGCATCTCGTAATCAATCACCCGATACCAGTTCATGTGTTACATGCACATAGGGCACTCGTGTTGAAGCAGGAGAAGGAATGCACTGCTGCCTCCACCTCTGATTATCATTCTTACATTTATCAGTTGCTGTATACAAAGAAAATGTCTCAAAGTGACTTGATGACATGTTCTCAGACTATCCTTGCCCACAATATCTTCCAAGGAATACAAATGCACGAGCAGCTGCTCTCACATAGCATCTACATGTGACTGGTACATCCAGTTGTATAGGCATCCTGATCAAGTAGAGTCCTACGGCTGAATAGCTGCTTGCACATACAGATTTCTTTTCAGACACCTGCAGTCAACATGTGGACATAGGTGTAGTTTGCCTGAGGATGTAATTTTAAGGGTGGTGCCAGCAGCAAGGCTCCACTTCTGCTTCAATATGTGAGTAATGCATGAATAGGGCTCCACTGAAGACCATGGTCTACACTTTTGCTTTCACTATTTTGAGACTTTGAAATGTATACAATATTTTTATTAGTTCACATCCTATCAGAATTAGAAAGAACTACATTTAAAGATAATTTATATCTGTTGAGCAGTCCCTGTTTCAGTTGCCTGTGGCTAACAGGAAAGCTATAGAAGTTTCACTCCAACATACAAATATCCACTAGTCTTACATATTAACGGGAAGGAAAAGCTAATCTTAAGTTTTTATCAGATTCAGCATGGATTGAGGGAAATAGCATGTCTATGCAACCTGCACAGCAGTGTACTCTTAAATCTGTATATCAAAGATTGGTGAATACTGCAAGCAGGACAAATTTTAATCATAGTTTAGTTTATAATCCATTGAAGCCTTCAGGTTTGTTTATAACCCCTTCAATAATTGTAAGTGTTTGAAAGCCTTATTTTGATCATCAGAGTTTTCAAACAGTGACAATTATTACCTCTCAAGTAATTTTCTTTTATTTTCTTTTAAGGAAACCAATGACATTTTAGTTCAGGAAAAGGTATTGCAAATTACTCAGCAGAAAGCATTAATCCAGGACCTGCAGAACAAAGTGAAAAAACTGGAAGCTGCTATTTATCATATGACCAGAGAATTTAAAACTGAAGTTGAAAGTACACAACAGAAGGCTTTGATGCAGAACCAGGCAGGTCAGACAGAAATTGAAAAGCTGCAGCAGCTGCTGGAGTTGAAAGATAGAGAGATGAGCAGAGTGAAGAAACTGGCCAGAAATATCTTGGATGAAAGGACTGAGGTGGAGAAGTTTTTCTTAGATGCTTTGGAACAGGTGAAGCAGGAGATCATAACCAGCAGGAAGTGCTACAAGCAGGTAGCTCAAGCTGCATATCAGAGAAAAATGATGGCGGCATTTGCAGGGAAAGAGGAATACCCCAAAATCAGAACCTTTAACGACAATGTGCACAGCACAAATAGTGTACAAATGGACCTTCTGGAAGCAGAGAAATGGTACATGTGATGGAATTGACGTTTTAGGTCTGATTACCTTCACTGTCAGGAATGGAATGTGTGTGAAAATCCCTGTGAAATAACATATATCTTTTTGGAGTGTCTTAGGATAGGGCAGGAGTGGGGAACCTTTTTCATCCTGAGAGCCATAGCTCCTGGGCAACCTTCTGGGGCCACATGCCAGTAGTGGGTGTGGGTAGAGGTAACGAGGACAGAGCAACAAATGAAAATGTCTTTGTACAATAGGATAGTTTCAACATGCATATGCACGCACACACACACCTCTCTATCCTCCAAGCAAGCAAGAAGCATTAGAATTCAAGGGCACATGCTAGCCAGGCAAAACACTCAAGGAGCATGTGAAACGGGGCCAGTGAGGGGCTTGGCCTGGGAAGAGGGTGTGTTGTGGGGAGAGGCCTGAGGGCCAGACGGAGAAGTTTCATTTGGCCTCCAGGCATGAGGTTCCCCACCACTAAGGTAGGGGAAGAAAGTGCTTTTCCTTCCCCAGGTTGATGAGGTTATTCTTCGGGTTGCTTTTGTGTAGTTCCAGGGTTGCACAAGTATGTATTTCCACGGCTGTTGAGAAAGACTTAGGGGAAAAAAGTTGTTACAGGAAAGTGATAGGTATGCAAATCCTGACTGTGACCCAGGTCTGTTCCAAGATATTCTACTGTCCAAACGTGATATCAGTTGTAATTCCAAATGTATGGCCCAGGATCTCTTGTAATGTCAAAGAGGGCACATTTCTGGCTGCTTGTACTAGGAGTTACATTTGGGCATCCTCACATCTGTTGCACAGGGTGCTGGGGCACATCCCTTGGATTTTGTCTTGCTTCACTGGTGCACCTAAAAGTGACTGCTTAAGTTGCTTGCCAGCTCAAGCTGGCCCTGTATGCATCTCAACAGCCCATCCAGTTACCCCAGCATTATCAGAAGTGCAGACATAGGAAAAGAGTATGTGCATGAGATATAGGAGTACAGGTACAGATAGGAGGAAAGAACACAAGGCAAATTGACTATAACCAAAAAAGTCTATTCCTGTTTTTCCCTCTAAATTCCAAGAACATGGAAAAGTGCAGTGCAGCAAAGCAATAATGTTCCTAACTAAAGTCTACCCATATAAACTTTACAATATACATGAGAATATACCAAGTTAAACATGGAAAAATATAGAGCCCAAGTCAGCAACATAAGAACATAAGAAGAACCTTGTTAGATCAAACCAAAGGCTCATCTAGTCCAGCATCCTGTTCCCACAGTGGATAACCAGATGTCTATGGGAAGCCTCTGTTTCTGGAGATAGTACACAGCCATCATGCCTCATTTATTTATTTATATCCCACCCTTCCTCCCAGTAGCGGCCTTGCAGATATTGATAACCTTATCTGCCCAAAATTTGTCTAATCCACTTCTAAAGTTGTCCAAGTTGATGCCACCACTACATCTTGTGATGGCAGATTCTATAGTTTAACTATGCACTGTGAAGAAGTACTTCCTTTTGTCTGCCTTGAATATTGCAATATTCAGCAGGTTCTAGTATTATGTGGAAAGAGAAAAACCATATATTTTTCTTATGTTCTACTTGTCTTTTTTCCTACAATAAAAAATCCCAAATATTGCCACCCTCCCTCCATGTGAGAATTGTTCCAACACTTGATCAATTTGTTTGCCTTTTGCAGCTCCACAATATCCTTTTATAGGTGCAGTGACCAGAAATTTACACAGTATTCTATGTATAGTTGCACCATAGATTTGCATAATAGCTTATGACTGGCAGTTTTATTTTTAATCCTTTTCCTAATGATCACTATCATGGAATTCACTTTTTCACAACTGCTTCCCACTGGATCAATGTTTTCATTGAGCTATCATCCACCATGTTCCTGATCTCTTTCACAACCAGTTCTGGCCCTTTTAGCATATATGTGAAGTTATGTGCCCCCCCCTCCCCATATGTATCATTTTACACTTGCTAACACTGAACCACATATACCATTTTAATGTCCTTTCATCAATTTAGGGAGATCTTTTTTTAGTTCCTCAGAAGTCCTGTTTGATTTTAGGACCCTGAAAATTTAGTATCACTAACAAACTTGGCCATGTCACTACTCACCCCTAACTCTAGTTCAGTTATGAACAAGTTAAAAATCACTAGTCCCAACATAGATCCTTGAAGGATTCTGCTTCTTACATCTCTGTTAAGAAAACTATTCATTTATTCCTGCTCTATATGTCCTCTTTATTAAGCAGTTACTGATCAATAGGAGGACCTGACCTCTTATTTCATGACTGTTAAGCTTGCTCAGGAGTCTTTGGTGAGGGATTTATCAAAAGCTTTTTGAAAGTCCAAATACACAGTGTCTACCAGATCACCCTATTCATACATTTATATACACTTTCAAAGAACTCTGATTCTTCAGCCAGATTTGTTCTATATGCTTGGTAATGATATCTTTAATAATTTTTCCACCAGTTTTCCTGGAATGAATGTTTAACTAACCAGCCCATAATTTCCCTGGATTTTTAAAAATTGGTGTTACATTGGCCACTTTTCAGTTCTCAAACACAGAGGGCAATGTTAGGGACAAGCCACATACTTTTGTTAGAAGAACAGCAATTATGCATTTGTTGTATCGAAGAACTCTTGATTGGATGCCACCTGGACCTGGTGATTTGTTTGTTTTTATTTGTCAGTAAGACCTAGACCTTTATGTCCTGCACCACCATTTGTCTCGGATTCCTTTCCTGAGAAAGTTTGTTCAGGCACAGGGAGTTGTCCTACATATTCCACACTGAAGACAGATGCAAAAAAGTAATTCAGCTTCTCTGCAATCTCCCTTTCTTCTGTTAGCACACTTTTGACTCCCTTGTAATCTAAAGGTCCAGCTGCTCACTAGCTGGTTTCTGCTTCTAATTATTTAAAAGATTTTTTAATTGTTAGTTGTAATGTTTTGAGTGATACGTTATTTGAATTTTTTTTGCATCCGATATTGTCTGCTTTCATTTCTTTTGCCAATATTGTGTTCCTTTTTGTTCCCATTTGTGCAAGACTTCTATTTTCTGAAAGATGCCTTCTTGCATGTTATTGCTTCTGTGATACTATAGTGGCAGCCTCTTGGCCTTGGTGGTGTTTTTTCCTCATCTGCAGTATACATTCTAGCTGAGCTTCTATTATTGTTATTTTGATTAACCTCCAGGCATTCTGGGAAGATTTGCCTCCTTTGACTTTCCCTTTCAACTTTTTTTTTATTAATCACCTCACTTTTTAGAAGTTTCATTTTGAAGTCAAATGTAACTGTGTTGGGACTTCCTTGGCAATTATTCACTTATACATTTATTGGATTCATTAGCACCATGATCACTGTTCCCAGTCATACCTGGTCCTTGCGCCATTTAAGAGTAATTCCAGGGTTGCTTCCCCTGTCATCAGTTCCATGACTGACTGTTCTAGGGCACAGTTATTTGGGGTTTCTAGAAATTTTAGCTGTATGTCATAACTGAAACATGCATTTATGCAGTCAATATGAGGGTAATTGAAATTGCCTGTTCATACAATACTTCCTCCTTTGGGTGCCACCTTCATTTCATTCTCTATTTCAAGATCACCCTAGACATATTCCAGTAATAAATTACTTTTTGGGCCCAATGTTGCTACCCACAGCAATTCTGTGGAGGAGATAACTATTTGTAACCAACTAATTTTCACCTGAACAAGGGTTAAAGGACCAGTAATGCTTGGTCCATCCACTGAATCTCCCAAAGAAGCTGAGATGCAGGCAAAGGGGTTTTTAATCTTCAGGGTGCACAGCAACAAGAGACTGTTTAGTTCCCCTCCAAGTACTGCACTACAGTTTCCCTGTAGTGAGCGATTGAGGTGCAAAATAAAGAGAGCATTTCTTGCTGCTCATTTTACAAGGGGTGGAGATTAAAGAGTACTCGATGTGACCTGCCCTGGGACCTCAGGGTGAAGGGCGGATAATAAATTAATAATTAATATTTTTATAAATAATACTTTGTGACTTATTTTAGGAGAAAGTGGTTGAGACTCATAATCATGTGTTGGTTTGTCCTTAGGGTTATGTTGGGGGCCAGATGAAAGGCGCTTGGTAGTAGGGTTTAGCTCTGAACTTCCACTCATCTCTCAAACCTAACACACGCACACATATACATATATATTTCAAGATTTAAATCAAGAATGGCCATACTGCACAATTGGAAGAGACTTTCCTTACAGACAAAATATTCCATATTTTATTTATTTTTATTTAACCAAATGTATATACCGTTTCATTGTAATAAAACCTCTAAGCAGTTTAAGAAATATTAAAATTATCAAAACAGTTAAGTAATTAAAAACAGGAGATCATTAAAAGTAACGGTAAAAAAGAGATTAAAACACATCAACATCTACAGGTTTGGATAGGCTTGCCTAAACAAGATGTTTTAAGCAGGTGCCAAAAAGAGTACAGCAAAGGAACCTGCCTGAGGCAGAGAGTTCCAAAGAGTAGGTGTATATCTGTTAAGTTTCATGCCAGCAATGGTAAGGGCATGTTTATAATTCCTTGGGACACAAAGGAAAGCTAAAGTCCATAACTGAAGTAAATGAAAAGAACTGGTAGCTTATTATATTTGTTATGTCACTGTTTTATTATTTTTTGTTATTAGGAAATTGTTTTTGCAATTGTTTTTGAGATGTATTTTTGTTCCCCTTGCTGTAAGCCGCCTTGAGCACAATTTTATGTGGAAAGGCGGCATACAAATAAAATGATGATGATGATAATGGAGGATATGTTGCTTCAAGTTGGGGGTGTTAATTTTATTTACTATGCAGCTCCTTCCATGAACTTTACTTATTTTTCCCTAAACTGACAGCCCTCTGAGTCTTTCTCTACAATGATATTTTCAAGTACTATCATATATGGACTGATTCTTTTATTATAAATAGACAGCCAAAACTAAACACACTAATCCAGCTGAAAGGTTACCCACCACTTACATAATGCATTTTGATCTGTCAGTACAAGCAACCTTGTCCGTTTACTCGGGCCTTATATGTGAGTGAAATCTGTGAAACCAATTGTATCTGAATGTACTGAAGACTATTTTTATATGCCTAGATAATTGCAGGTTTATGCTAGTAAGGTATGGATTTCTTGGATTTTTCTTACTTTTTCTTTGTAGGACAAATATTCAGAAAGGGAAGGTGGACATTTCTGAATTGACCTGGGAGCAGAAGGAAAGTGTGCTGAGGCTACTCTTTGCAAAAATGAATGGCCTGAGACAACGGTAAAGTCCTGTTCGTTACAGTGAGCAACCATTTGTAGAATCCATAGGGTTCATCCAATTGGTAGTTGTCCATTTCTCAGCTCAGCACTTCTGTTCTAAACCAAAAGTATGACAAATGGGTACCATAAAGAAGGCAGTGCTTGTTTTTGTCAAGTCAAAATGTGACTCCTACAGTATAGATGATTGGGCCCACACTAGTTTCTTAATCACTGCTACCTACAGTGTTAACAGAAACAGACAATGTTAGCAGAAACGAACCAGAAAATCAGCATGTGAAAATGCACGTGGACTGGATGTGCCTTTATATTTGGGTGGGAGAATTCAGAGCAGGGAATCTGAGGGTCTAAGTTTGATGCAAATGACATGATTAGCAATCATATGGCTTTTAAAAATTAAGTACCGGGGGATGGGGGAGGCAGAATGGCCTCAGGAACTCTGTGCAGTGAGAGGAGGTGAATATTGGGCCCTTTTCCTAATGTAAATAGTTGCACCAGGTGTGCAACTTTCACCAGTATTGCTGCTGTGTAGGGAAGGCTCAAATCTCTCTTCTCTCTTCTCTGCATTCCTGGAACCACCGCCACCTTCACCTGGTGCTTAATTAAAAAAAAAAAAAAGCTTTCTGAGGACAAAGGTGAAAAAAGAGGCCTTGATAAGGAAATTGGTAAGATTAATCAGTTGAGCTGGAGAGGTAAAAAGTTGATCCTAGTTCATTGGCAAAGAAATGAACAATGGTTAACTGTTCTATTAATTTTTTACATGTTTCTGATTGTTAAGAACCATATGGATTCTTTTATTTTATAGCAGTAATTGCAGTTATTTCACTATTTGTATGTTATAATTTACATATGTTTGTTCGGAAAACATGGATAATGAAAGGAAATTCTCAGTTTGAACAGTACTATTTTTTTAAAAAAATACTGACTTATGAAAGAATACACAAATGAGGCATTCTATAATGCTACCTATCATGTATACATTTTCTAAGAGAACCATGTCTGATGTGTTTCTGCTTCCTCCTTACATTCTGAAAACGTGTCAGAAAGGGGCAAAAAAAATGGTCACAGATTACTGTCTTTGTAATGTCAGATTGGTTAGATGGGAATGAGAGGGATGATTCACATGTGTATGTACATCACAGTATGTGAATGGACTCCACTGACAAGCATTGTTTGAGATGACAGATGCAAAATTTGTTCATTCCACTTGTTCACAAATGCAAGTAATATGTGTGATGGACATAAATGTATGAACTGGCCCAATGGCATGCATTTGGCATAGCTTTCTGTCCTTTTCTACTGTTCATGCCCTTGGCGAATGTCCCTTTCTTGGGCAAGGTTTTGGAGCGGGTGGTCGCCGGCCAGCTCCAGGCGCTTTTGGATGAAACCGATTATCTGGATCCGTTTCAATCCGGTTTTAGGTCCAGTTTTGGCACGGAAACAGCCTTGGTCGCCCTGTATGATGACCTTTGTCGGGAGAGGGACAGGGGGAGTGTGACCCTGTTGATTCTCCTTGACCTCTCAGCGGCGTTTGATACCATCGACCATGGTATCCTTCTGGGGAGACTCGCGGAGTTGGGAGTTGGGGGCACTGCTTGGCAGTGGCTTCACTCCTACTTAGCGGATCGTCGCCAGAAGGTAGTGCTTGGGGAACACTGCTCGACACCCTGGACTCTCCATTGTGGAGTCCCTCAGGGGTCGGTTCTGTCCCCCATGCTTTTTAACATCTACATGCAGCCTCTGGGTGCGGTCATCAGGAGTTTTGGAGTGCGTTGCCATCAGTACGCTGATGACGCGCAGCTCTACTTCTCCTTTTCACCTTCTTCAGGTGAGGCTGTTGATGTACTGAACCGTTGCCTGACCACGATAATGCACTGGATGAGAGCTAATAAACTGAAACTCAATCCTGACAAGACCGAGACACTGTTCGTGAGTTCTTTCCCTGCCCAGATGATAGATGCTCGTCCTGTTCTAGATGGGGTTACACTCCCCTTGAAGGAACAGGTTCGTAGTTTGGGGGTCCTTTTTGACCCTTCCTTGTCGCTTGAGGCTCAAGTAGCCTCGGTGGCACGGAATGCGTTTTACCACCTTCGTTTAGTAGCCCAACTACGCTCTTATCTGGACAGTGATGATCTCGCTTCAGTTGTTCACGCTCTGGTAACTTCTAGATTGGATTACTGTAATGCGTTCTACGTAGGGCTGCCCTTGAAGACAGTCCGGAAACTTCAGCTAGTGGAAAATGCGGCAGCCAGGTTGTTGACGGGGACTGATCGGTTCGCGCATATAACACCTGTCCTGGCTCGTTTGCACAGGCTACCTATCTGTTTCCGAGCCAGATTCAAGGTGCTGGTGTTGACCTATAAAGCCTTACATGGCGTGGGACCGCAATATCTTGTGGAACGCCTCTCCCGCTACGAACCTACTCGTGCGCTTCGTTCAGTATCTAAGGCCCTCCTCCGGGTACCAACCCATCTAGATGCCCGGAGGACTGTTACTAGAGCTAGGGCCTTTTCTGTAGTGGCCCCCGAATTGTGGAACAGCCTACCTGAAGAGATCCGCCTGGCGCCTACAGTACTTTCCTTTAGGCACCAGGTTAAGACCTGGCTATGTTCCCAGGCATTTTAACGTTTTAATGTTTATGTTTAATGTTTTAGCTTAAATTTGCTGATACTCATTATAGATTTTATTGTAACATTGTATTTTAATCTTGTTGTACACCGCCCAGAGAGCTACTAGCTATGGGCGGTTTATAAATGAAATGAAATAAATAAATAAAATAAATAATTGAGTCTAATTTGACTATTCCTACATTGCAAACCTATGGCTATTTCTGACCACTGTGCATATCTTCAGAGTGGAACTCTGGATTTACTATGTAGAATTCATTGCATTGAAGGTGCTAATGGCAGAGCGTTGCCAGGTGTCCAGTTTTTGCCCTGAGACTCCAGATTTTTGGGATGCTCTCTGGGTGAGTCACCTTAATGTCCAGACTCTCAGCTTTTAATTTTTTAAAAATTAAGTTTCTAGGTGGTCTCGTTCCCGAGATATACACCAAAACATCAGCCGTCCCCTCGCAACTTCAGTTAAATGAGCTCGTAGCTGGCTGCTCTAATCCCGCCCTTTCAGGTTTGTAGCCAATAAGTGAAGTCAGGGTTGAGATTGACAAGGCAGTAACTAGAGCCCTTTGCAAGTCAGAAAACTTGTTTTTTCCTGCTATTCCGAAAATCTCATCAACTGAGTAAGTATATAACTTTCAGTCTTTTTCTCTCTTGTGTGCAGGAATCAAACAAGTTTAAATTTTCCAGGGCTGTTGAAGAGGGTACTGTTCTGAAAACCTTCCCAATATGAAGCTTTAATCCAGTACTTGCTTTTCTGGGAGTAAAGCTGCAATGCTAATCCCACATACCCAGAGTAAACCCCATTGAATTCAACAGGACTTACTTTTGAGTAGACATATTTAGGATTGTGCTGTTAATTGATGGAACTTTTGAATTAACATAGCAAAGAATTGTGTTTGTGTTGTAAATCTATCTCTTCCCCTCCAATCCTATTTTTTAAAGCAATTAGTGCTTACATAGGTATCACTACCGTACTTTTATTATGCAGGAAACTAATACTTTTTTTTAATGTTTGGCAATGACCAACTGGTTTTGACAAACGATTATATGGGGTGTATGTATTTTTACATCTCCAGTGTGTGTGTGTGTGCGTGCTTATGGTGTCTTTCCAACAACCCTGTGAGGTAGGGTTGCAGACTGGAAACCAAGGCAGCTCACACTTTCTCTACATTTTCAATGTGCCCTTCTACCTTGGGGTGTTCATGGTTCCCCTCTGTTGTTTTCATCCTGGGGGGCAAATTAGGCTGAGAGATGGTGAGTAGCCCATGGTCACCCAGTAAACATGATAGCTCATTTGCATTTTAAAAAAAAATAATCAAAACGATTTACATGCAGGCAAAGGTTGTTAAGTAGATCCACACAGTATGTTGAAAGCACATCCAACTTGCATTTAAAGCACATGACTGCTGATGAACTGCCTTTTACTTATCCCTGGGAGCTCAAAGCTATGAATTCAGTCCCTATGTTCTGCCTGTAGCTTCAAGGTCTATTATTTATTATTATTATTATTATTATTATTACCTACCCTTCACCAGTAGGTCCCAAGGTGTGTTTGAGCAGTATAAAATTCAGTATTAAAAACAGTTAAATCACAACCACAGGAATAGGATGGGTCCTGAAAGCATACATCTCAAGTGTGTCTTTAGCATTCACCAAAAACTGTACAGTGAAGGTGCCAGGCTTGTGATTGCTAATCATGTCATTTTTTTTTTTTTGCTTAGGACATTGTTAGACAAAAGTTGAAAAACTCAACTCTCACTAACTAAACCAGTTTTTGGAGGGTGGGTGGTTATTAGAAGAAAAGAAATACCTATTTTGCATTTTGTTGACTCGGAAGCATCTTGGCCTTAGATTATGAGAGACTTTAGTAGCCCTGCTTTCTTAGCAGACAGGACAAAAATGCAAAGACTGGTAAAAAGGAGGAATATTATTGTCCTTTGGGAGGAAGGATGGGATGTCAATTTAATAATTAATAAATAAATAAGAGTTCCAGCCAAACAAGAACCAACAACAAGCTTGATAATAGCTCAACAGTGTCTGCTTTGTTTTCATTCATCTCTCATAACAAAGAAGAGCACAGAAATGGAAACTAATAATTCATGCTCCACTGTCAAGAGTTTGCACGGCACTTTGCAGATAAAGTCGCTCAGATTCGTTCCGACTTAGACGCTATAATTGACAGTCTCAGGGGATGTAACTTTGGCTCCTGTCTGTCCAATAATGATGGATTTTTTTCAGTTTGTACAGCCCGAGGATGTGGACAAGATCCTTGGAGAGGTGAGAGCCACCACATGTCTGCTAGACCCTTGCCCTTCCTGGCTTATAAAAAGTGCCAGAGAGGGACTGGCTGAGTGGGTGAAGGGAGTGGTTAATGCCTCCTTACACCAAGGCAAAGTCCCAGGTTGCCTAAAGGAGGCAGTTGTAAGGCCTTTGTTAAAAAAACCCTCCCTGGACCCCTCCATAATGGATAATTACCGTCCAGTGTCCAATATTCCATTTTTGGGTAAGGTAATAGTGTGGTGGCCTCCCAGCTCCAGGGATTCTTGGATGAAACAGATTATCTGGATCCATTTCAGTCTGGTTTCAGGCCTGGTTATGGGACGGAGACGGCTTTGGTCGCCTTGGTGGACAACCTACGCAGAGACCTGGACAGGGGGAGTGTGTCCCTGTTGGTTCTGCTGGACCTCTCAGCGGCTTTCGATACCATTGACCATGGTATTCTTCTGGGCCACCTTGCTGGGATGGGACTTGGGGGCACTGTTTTGCAGTGGGTCTGTTCCTTCCTGGAGGGACGAACCCAGAAAGTGGTGCTGGGGGATTCTTGTTTGACCCCTTGGCCGTTGGCCTGTGGGGTCCCTCAGGGCACAGTTTTGTCCCCTATGCTATTTAACGTCTACATGAAACCGCTGGGAGAGGTTGTCCGGGGGTTTGGGGTTCGGTGCCATCAGTATGCAGATGACACCCAACTCTATTTCTCCTTTCCACCTAATTCCAAGCAAGCTGTCTCGGTTTTAAACCAATGTCTGGCGTCAGTGGTGGGCTGGATGAGGGTGAACAAATTGAAGCTTAATTCAGACAAGACAGAGGTGCTCCTGGTCAGTCGTATCAGGGAATAGGGATACAGCCTGTGCTGGATGGGGTTACACTCCCCCTGAAGACACAGGTTTGCACTTTGGGTGTGCCCCTGGACTCAGTGTTAAATTTGGAGTCCCAGGTTTCTGAGGTGGCCAGGAGTGCTTTTGCACAGTTAAGATTAGTGCGCCAACTGCGCCTGTTCCTTGAGCCGTCTGATCTGGCCACGGTGACACATGCCTTAGTTACATCCCGTTTAGATTACTGTAACACGCTCTACGTGGGGCTGCCTCTGAAGACTGTTGAGAAACTTCAGTTGGTACAATGCGCTGCAGCCAGAATGCTAACTGGGGCTGGTTACAGGAACCATACTACCCCCCTGTTAAAAATGCTCCACTGGTTGCCAGTCTGTTTCCGGACACAATTCAAAGTGCTGGTGATGACCTATAAAGCCCTATATGGCTTAGGTCCAGACAGTTTATCAGACCGTATCTCCCTGTATGAGCCTGCCCGAGCCCTGAGATCCTCAGGAGAAGCCCTTCTCTGAATACCCACATCTTCTCAAGTACGACTAGTGGGGACGCATGAGAGGGCCTTTTTGGTGGCTGCCCCTAGGCTTTGGAATTCCCTTCCTAGGGAGGTAAGAATGACCCCCTCCTTGCAGTCCTTCCGCCGACAAGCAAAGACCTTCTTATTCCAACAAGCCTTTGGAATTGAAGGCTGTTAAGGATAGGGCGTGAAGGGTGCTGCATTGCTAATGTCTATTATATTATTTTTAAATTAGTTTGAACTCTTTTAGCTATATGTGTGTATGGTTTTGATATTGGAAATAGTTTAATCTTACTTTAACGTAGACTTTGTATGTTTTTAATTATATGTATTTTTATCTGGAAGCCGCCGTGAGGTCCAGTTTTGGAAAAATGGCAGGGTATAAATAAAGACAATAATAATTTCTGTTTCATAGGAAATATGGTCAGGCTTTGGTTCCCATAGTTCCATCCGCTTTTAATTTAGCTGAAACAAAGAAAGCAAGGTAAGACTTTATATTTATCTAGTGACTATGTCATTCTTTTTGTAGCAGTTTCTGGATACCCCTTTCAAGTGATAACTTCTTTTGTTTGGAGTCTGCATAAGGCTCATATTGGCATGGAAGGCTGTATACAGGCAGTAATGGGCATCTCCCATGTTACCCACCAGCATGGGAAACTCTGTGCTGCAGCAGCATTCATGGCGCCAGTGTGACGAAAGACAGGCGAGGGCCAGCCAAAGCCTCCAAAAATTGTGGGCATGGAAGAATGCCTGCTTCACTACATCTGTCCTGTCTAGCCTCTCGAACATTTATTAATTATTTATTATTTTATTTATTTTACTTATATCCCACCCTTGCTCCTAAAAGGAGCCTAGGGTGGGAAACAAACACAAAAAACACTACAAAACATCTTGAAAATGAAAGTCCTTAAAACATATTAAAACAAAATATCTTTAAAAACATCTTAAAAAGCAATTCCGGTGGAGGCAGACTGGGAAAAAGCTTGTTGAAAGAGGAAGGTATTTAGGAAGCTTCGAAAAGATAACAGAGATGGTGCTTGTCTATTATTTAAGGGGAAGGAATTCCACAGGGTGGGTGCCACAACAATAAAGGTCTGCTTCCTGTGTTGTGCAAAATGGACCTCCTGATAAGATGGTATCTGCAGGAGGCCCTTGCCTGCAGAGCTCAGTGATCGACTGGGTATATAAGGGATCCTGGTCCTAAGTTGCATAGGGCTTTGTAGACCAAACGCAGAATCTTGAACTTGGGCTGGTAGGTAAGGGGCATCCAGTGCAATTCTTTCAGCAGCAGAGTGACATGTTGGTGATATCCTGCCCCAGCGAGTAGTTGCATAGCCATATTTTGCATCAGCTTCCAGACAAACCTCAAGGGCAGCTCCACATAGAGTGCATTACAGGTTACCAGTGCATGGACAACAGTGGTCAGGCTATTCTGGTCCAGAATGGCCTCAACTGGCTTACCAGCCAAAGCTGGTAAAAGGTATTCTTAGTCACTGAGGTCATGTGGGTCTCTAGTGACAAAGATGGATCCAGGAGCACCTTTAGACTACGAACCTGCTCTTTCAGAGGGAGTATGACACAAAGCAGACAGCTGACCAACCATCTGAACTCAAACTGCTAACCCATAGTGCCTCCATCTTGCTAAAATCCAGACTCAGTTTATTGGCCTTCATTCAGCACTGGTCCAGGGCTTGCATGGCTTCTCCCAATTCAGATGTTACAGAGAAATAGAGCTGGGTATCATCAACATACTACTGACACCTTGCCCCAGTTCTCCTGATGACTGCTCCCAAGGGCTTTGTATAAATGTTAAACAGCATTGGGGATAAGCTGGTACCCTGTGGCACCCCACAGCACAACTGCTAGGGGCTGAAAGACAATCACCCAATGCTCTTCTCTGAAAATGACTCTGGAGATAGGATCAGAACCACTGTAAAACAGTGCCTCCGATACCCATCTCACCAAGTTGGCTCAGAAGACTACCATGGTCAATGTTATCAAAAGCTGCTGTGAGATCAAGTAAGAAGAACAGGGTTGCGCTCCCCCTGTCCTTCTCCCGATAAAGCTCATCCATCAGGGTGACCAAGGCCTATTCAGTCCCATAACTAGGCCTGAACCCAGACTGAAATGGATCAAGATAATCTTCTTCATCCAAGAGTACTTGCAGTTGTTGTGCCATAACCCTCTCATACGTGATGGAATTAGCATTAGCTTTCCTGGCCTGTTGTAGCTAGCCATGCTGCATGTCTAACTCATCCACTGAGTTTGGTAGCTTTCGCTCTTTTAATGGCTGCTAATTAAGAAACAAGACTGTCACTCTCCCACCAATATACACAGTGAAGGAAGTGTAGGTATGGAAGGACACAAAGAGAGCAAAAAAGGGATTGGAGGAAAAAAGGGGGTGAAAAAACATGTCAAGAAAAAATAGAGTTCAGAGACAAAGAAAAAATGATTAATATGATTTAGAGAACTGTGGAGGAAGAGAAGGGTAGCAGATGTGGTTGTAGGGAAGTGTTGAGAAAAAAGGGAAAGTTAACTGAGGAGGATTTGGAGAGGATTGTGGAGAGTGAAGAGAGAATGCAATGAGGTGGAGAGAAAAAAAGGGTTAAAACCCTGGGATAAAAAGTGAAATCCTAGCAAAAAAAATTCCCACTAAATGTTGTGAATGTGAGAAAAAGGAACCAAGGTGAACTTGTTCATTAAATATTTACTGAACAGATGAAATTTTTTTTAGTCACAGCACTTGGAATTATTTGTGTTAATAAGACTACACAATAGTGGTTTAGTGAATGATCTGTGACCATTGAAGCTATCCATAATCGTTTTAGCATTTGTACCCCCAGTAATTATTCCTTTCGTATATACATTCCCTGAGCCTTAGCAGTTCTGGTAACAAGGCTGCAATTCGCTCTAGGATTATCTCTATAAAGAACTGAACATAGAAGAAAAGTTTTCAGTATAGGGGCAGAGTTCTGTAAGGGCAGTAAGGGCAGTTCATGAGGGGAAACTTCCCCTGAAGTGTGGATCTGTTTTGGGGTTCAGCCTAAATGTGATAAGGGGTTAAAAATACTACTCTTGAGTACAGTTGAGAAGGGTAGTGTAAGATACAGAAGACAGTAGTATGGCTGATCTGGATTTGAATATATATATGTGCTGATCTTTCCTATTTTTTCCACTACAGCACTGAAGATACCATTCCCGTCTATGCTTTCATTACTCAACAGGCACCATTATCAGAGTCATCTTCTCATAAAAAATCACTCCTACCAGATATTCAGGTTATACCACCACAATCAGACCAAGGTGGCTATTAATCAAGAAACATTTATCATGAAAGCCACCTTTCTTCTTGACCTGCAGGTCTATCAGGCAAATAACGTTGCAGCAATGAAATTGCATTTGTTTTCTGTGCATCAGAATTTATTACTTCAATTCTTTCAAAGCAACTTGACTGAATTCCTTTTGTAAAAAAAGAAAATTCACTGACAGGTTTCTTTCAAGATGGAGTCCTATTTCTTGGCTACATACAGCATTTTTCCATTTTAAGGAGTTTGTACTGGAGAATTGTATTCTGAAATAAAAAAATGAGGAAATGTTGTTCAAAGCCCATTTTAATAACACCAAACTTTGTGAAAGAATTAGAGTGGGGAAAATATTTTGACCTCACTACAAGACAGTTTAGCATGCCAAAGTCAATGGGTTCAGGTGGATTGACGCTGTTGAATTGTTATCCTGAAGAAAACCAGAATTCTGAATGTAATAGCTATTTATTCATGATTAACAATCTAAGACATAACATACAGATGAATAACCAATTGAACTATCTATTATGTTTAGTTTAAGCACTTGCTAGTTACAAAAGACAGCATATAAAATGAGTCCAATTTGTTTCGTTAGGTGCCAAAAAGAATCACAGCATGATTTCCTAAGAATGAAACACCATTCACAAGATTTTTTTTAACTCCACTAAAATCTCTATGAAGCAAAACAAAGTAGCATCATTATATCCTTTATCCATCCTCATCCCATGTCTGCCTCCCTCATAGCTAACCTGTGCACACCACACTGTACTCTGTAATCCAAGATGTCATCTTCAGTTGTCTGTATCCCCTGTATGTAGGATGGTAAACATGCCTGTCAGTAGTGCTAGATTCCTACAGTTCTCTATTTACTCTGGTGCAAACCATATTGATAGAACCTATTGCCTCTTTGCAATGTTCATTTCCTTTTTGATGCTGTAATAGTCTAGCACTCCCAGATACAAAAATCACACACAATCTGATCCCAAAAATATTTAGTGCATAAATGGTATGTAGGCACATTGCAGTGTTAAGGTAGAAAATTTGTCCATTTTAAAATTGCTTGCAAGTTGCTTACATGCATGATGGGAACTAAAGTTCCCCATGGTAAGGGTTCACTGTCTCTTTACAAGACCATGCTTTTTATCCCTATGTGTGAGATTTTTGGGAACTACTCATTAAAATTAAGGGCCAGTCAGATTTGCCTCTCGCAAAATTTACTAGTCAGTCCTGCTATGATAAATCTGCTTCTCTGAAGTATCCAAAGTTTTGTTGGAGGTGGGGGGACAGAGTTATATCCTTACAGCAACAGGACGCACCAGCTGTGAACAGAGCAATAGCAGCAACTGCAGTAATTGGTTCTTAAAAACTAACATTCCAAGAAAAATAGAATTTGGATTTTCAACCCTATTGCACGAGTCAGACAAAAGAAGGTGATACTCCTTTTGTCCAACTATTCACAATATATTATTTTCTCTAGAAGAAAAAAATACCTTGGTTAGCAGACATATAGATGAAAAATCTAAATTTTGTGTTAAAGGACCCTGGCCAATTTGATTTGAAATGCAGATCCTGAAATGAAGCCATCTCTGTATTTCTAGGGCAATAATGGCAACAGGCAACATCCAAGAGTAGCCTGCATCACAGTAGGTGAAGAATACTTTCATTAGCATCTCCAGCAAGTTTAACACAGTGCTTTAGTTCCCCATGGTTGGCATAACTACAGCAGGCTTGATCACAGTAGCATCTTCTTCTTTCCACTGAGATGTGATTGTCTTCAGCTGAGTGTAGAACTGCACACCCTAAAAGAGACAGAGTTAGAAACTAAGTCTTGGAGGTTTATACCAGTTCATGCTACAGAATCACTGCACTTTTTAAAAAAACTAAGGAAGGGGTGAGGAACCTGTGGTCCTTTAGACATTGTGGACTCCAAATCCCACTAGCCCTAGCCAGCATGGCCAATGGTCAGGGATAATGGGAGCTGTAGTCCAGCAACAGCTGGAGTGCCACAGGTTCCCCACACTTGCCATAAGGCAAAATAAGTTTTCCCTTGCAAGGTCCTTGTGAATATACTCCAGTTTCTTCTCTTGTCAGAAATAGAACATGCTGATCTGATCCCTTCTTGGTGTCCATTTCATACCAGTTTTTTATTTCCTTCCTTCCATGCATCCTCCTGGCTTGTTGCAACATACATCCACAGTAGTATCATTTGTTTTTTGTTTTTAATAAAAACACCTTCATGAATTACCTGTTTGCCATAGAAATTGGTGTCTCCTCTGAAGGACCCTCGAGAGCCAGTGAAGGAGAACATTGGCAAAGGCACTGGAATGGGAACATTCACACCAATCTAAACCAAAGCCAAATAGACCATTGCATTATATTTCAAGGCAAACACATAAAGAGAAGTCAGCTGTCAGGCAGGGGTGGGGAAATAGGCATGGCAGGAATATTAAAAAGAACTGTGGACTTACAGGTTAGCCACTGAACAGTTTTATTTTGCATCCTCAGGGCCAAAACATCTTAACAATTAAAGTTCTCACTTTTTAAAAGAATGCAAATAGCCACTGCTGGGGAGCAGCTGATAAGTATCAACACACAGCAGGTGGTATGTGTGTGCATTAACCATTTCTTCCTCTGCTGCAATAGTGAGAAGTCAGCCCGCTCCTATTTGCATTTTTTATAACATGCATGTTAAATGCAGAGATGCATTTAACATCATGGTTTGGCCCTCAGTTCATTAATAATAATAGGTATCTATTCTGTGAGAACAGAATGCTGGACTAGATCGGCCATTTGCCTGATCAAGCAGGCTATTCTTATGTTCTTAATAAGATGACCCTCAGTTCCTCGTCAGTGGAATAGCAAATGACTTGATAGGATTAGAGAGGTACACATGTATTGCACCCAGATGGGGATTTCCCAGTACAATGGTTAGGGCTGCTGCACCCCTAGTAGCTGTGTAGGAGAGGGAATTTCAACAGACGTAGCTTGCATGACAACCTTTTCCAACCCTGCTACCCAACAATCTTTTAACTGGAGATGCCAAGGATCAAATGTGGGGCAGTCTGGATGTAGAGCATCTACTCTGCCATTGTCTACGGCTCCTTGGAGGCTAAGTGGTATCATGAATGCTATCCTTTACATACCTGCCCAACATCCACTAAATGGGAGTACTTCCGAGCAGTGGCACCGTTAGTGGTAAAGATTGCTGTTCCATTCCCATAGGGATTCTTATTTACTATTCCAATTGCTTCATCCAGATTGTCTGCTTCCAGAACCACTAGAACTGGTCCAAAGATTTCTTCCTTATAGCAGGTCATATGAGGCTACCAAGAAAGACAGGGCTTGAATTGTAGTGCGTATCGGAGAGATGCTGCAGAAATCTTATTTCTGACACTTAGCACAGGAACATTCTTTCACACGTGACCTTCCTTTCGATACAATGGCTACCACTCTAGGCTATCGTTATAATTGCTCCTTCTAATACTCTGTGCCACCAGGACTGTAGCCAAATGGAGACATAGTGAAATAAGAGGAAGATAACCCAAAAGGCAGCCCAGTGAGGAATGAACATGCTTAGAAGGCAAGAAATGTAGAGTAACAATAGGAAGAGGAAAAAAAGGGGAATGTTTTGTTGGGGAAGGAGTAGTTAAATTCCCAGCTTGGATTAAATGGCTGTCTGGAACCTTGAATGGACACACTTCTATTAGGAGGTAAGAATACACTGCAACATTTTGCACATGACCCACTAAGAACGCTATCTTGAGTGTGGTAGGTGAACAGGCAAAGCCAGGCCCAGCTTCTTTTCCTCACAGCTTCATAGAGGGCTAGCAAGAAGTAATGAAGCGAGGTTGCAAAATGGATAGTAGTCTCTCGATTCCTACAATGACCCCAGTGACAGAAATTTATTAAATAGATTTCCACCCCATATTTTAGGGCATATTGCCCTCACAAGATGATGCACAACATAACATCATACAAACCAATAAATACAGTATTGTGCAATTGTTCATGTGCCAGTCATGCTCAAGGCATTCCAAAATTCAGCACTTCTCTCTTGTATACTCAATGGAAATGGACGGCCTTAAAGTCGATCCCCAACTTATGGCTACCCTATGAATAGGGTTTTCATGGAAAGCGGTATTCAGACAGGGTTTACCATTGCTTCCCTCTGAGACTAGTCCTCCCAAGCTGGCCAGGGCCTGCTCAGCTTGCCACAGCTGCGCAAGCCAGCCCCTTCCTTGTCCGCAACTGCCAGCTGGGGGGCAACTGGGCTCCTTAGAACTATGCAGCTTGCCCATGGCTGCCCAGGTGGCAGGACATGTTACCCCTGAGCCACTCACTGTGGGGGTGATCTTTTGCTGGCTCTTGATACCCAGGAGACACAAGCAGGGATTTGAACTCGCAGTCTCTGGACTCCCACCCAGGCTCTTCTCCCCACTGTGCTATACCAGCTGTCTTGTATACTCAAGATGATATACCATTTTTTATTCAGGGAAAGGACCTCCAGCACATACCTGCTTTCATAATTCCTTAGCCTTCCCTCTCCACATATCCTCCCAACCACCATTCTTCAATGTCACTACTTTTTGATAGTCATTCTACAATCTAGCCACAACCTACTTCACCACATAGGCTTAAGGACATTTCCAGCATTTCACTACTGCACAGAAGGCAACTATGGGCTGACACCAGTCCTTTTAGGACCCAAGGGAAGGCTACCTCTTGGAATATCCGGGATTAAAATGAATTTCTTCCCCTTCCTTAATTTTAAGATGTTCTAATTTGCACCTGCTGATCAGTACATCAGCTCACCTTGACCTTAGCAAGGATAGTCGGTCCAACAAAATTGCCATTTTCAAAACCTTTCACTCTGATATTTCGTCCATCAAGGAGGATGCTAGCCCCTTCCTCTGTGCCACTGTCAATCAGTTGATAGACACGCTCCTTGGCCTGGGGGCTGATCAGTGGCCCCAGATCTGCTCCAGGTTGGTCTCCTATGACAATACACAAAACCTGCTCACTAAAATCTTAATTTCTTTTAAATATATATATATATCAAAAATCAAGCAAAAAAGCAAGCAATGTCAGCATTTGAAATTAAACAAAAAGCACATGAGTGGTCATCAGGATGCACCCTTGTAACACTGCTATTTAATTCAGCTACATGTTTAGTCCATCCAAGGCTCACTGTGCTCTTTAGCTTCAATTACATATTTGTTTTTATTAGTGCCATGTATTCTGAACATTTTCTATGCAGCTAACTAGTTAGCAAGGCAGCTAAGCAACACTTAAGTTTAGAGACAATGCAATTAAGTTTGTAATGTGGTCTTTATTATTACGTTAAAACAATGAGTGTTCTGAAGTAATTTTGTTACATTATAAACAAGGAGAAACTGAGCCCTAAAAAGAAAGTAAACTATTAGACAGTTCAGAGAAATGGTTTGCTGGACAGGAGTTGCACTGATCATCTTCTGGGCTCCAAAAGTTAGCCTTTTGCAAACACATTACAACATATTTTGATGTTCTAGATTAGGGTGGGCAACCTGTGACCCTCCAGATGTTGCACGGCCTATGGTGAGGGATGATGGAGTCCAACAGCACAGGTTGCCCACACTGATCTAGCACATCAACATGTACCAGATCTACCAAAGTGCACATGAACAGATTGGATTATAACATCAGTACCTGCATTAACTCGCAAGTTCTTGGCTCTCTCCACCAGTTCTGGCAGCCAATTTCGAGCCTCTCCCACCAAGATCGCTGTGGATAATGCCATGCAACGCTGCCCAGCTGCTCCAAAAGCTGCTCCAACCAATTGATTCAGGGTGTTCTCCTTGTTGGCATCTGGCATCACCACTCCATGGTTCTTAGCTCCCTAGGATAAAATATACAATTCTTCAAAGCTGAGTAGACCTCACTAGCTCCAGCTTTTTAGGAACAAAATCCATTTCACAGTCCCTAAGATTTTTCTCCCACTTGTCATCTGGGAGCATCATGGATTGTCTCATTCTGCAAGATAGATGTTGGTGGAGTGAGGATCTGTACCAATATAATTTTCTCTAGGCAACACTGAGCAAAAGGGGGATATACTCCAGGATTTAACCGATCATCATGTTTTAAGTAAGGATGGTTTTCTTCAGGTCAGCTTGGCTAGTGAACTTGGAGGCGTTCTGCCTTCCCTGGAATTATGAGCTAGAATCCAGGGAGGCCTGCAAATGCACACAAAGCACAAAGGAAGCTGATTTTTCTTCCTAATAGCAGTTCCTCATACATCATGGGGTGCTGCTCTGACACTACAGTGAACCCACTACTAGAAACAGAGAGTTGAAAGGCCCTCTTATGCTAGGATCACAGTGCTTTGCATCTCAGTTGCAGTCTACAAGGTAACTGACTGCTTTGATGGGCCCTTGCTTCAATCATCTAGAGCTTTCTGTCCAAAACCTTCAATATGGTTCCAAATTGACTGATATAAGGAAATGAATAAATTGAATTAACACAATCTAACTATCAGTCAATATCCCAGAACACAGAATACAAAATGTATATCCATCTTCAAGGCCACTGAAGAAGACGTTCTGTCGAAACGCGTTTGGCCAAAGCACACATTTTGAATTTCTTGGGTATTGAGTCTTGTTTATTGGCCATTGCTTATCAGTTATTTTTCATATTCAGATTGGTATTGTTTTGATTATTTCATTCTTTATCATGTATGGATACTGAGTTGTTTACAAAAATTCTTTTCTGGCCATCTTTGTACTATTATATGAAAACTTCGAGAAGCATTTTACATTGTCTGTTCTTATATACATATTAAAAATCTTTCTTTGATATTATTTTATAAATGTTGCATTTTATATTTATACCTTAACCCCTTTTTTGGCTATGTTCTACCTCCACTGTTAGAGATAGTATGCCTCTGAATACCATTTCTGGGAATCACAAGCTGGGAGAGTACTGTTACACACAGGTCCTGCTTGTAGGCTTCCCACAGGCATTTGGTTGGTCACAATGAGAAGAGGATGTTACACTAGATGGGCCTTTGGCCTGATCCAGCAGGGCTCTTCTTATGTCCTTAAAGCCAGAATACACATAGTTTAAACAAACACTAAAAGCTTGTGCCTAAAAATTCAGGTACAAGTAATCTGAAATCTAGCCTAGCATCAGTAAGAACCAAGTTACAGCAGCTAAGGAATTGTCAATATTTATTCTAGTATGAATGAAACTTTAACCTTTAAACAACTAGTTTAAATAGTCTCAGACCTTCAAGGAAAATATGGCTGTGTTACCAATACAAAGCCAGGACTAAAGGGAGTCACAAATTACATATTTGTAATTTTCTGCTAGAGAATGAAGAGTAACTGAATATATATCTAAAAGTTTTGGGTTAAACATATTTAAAATGTACTGAATGTCAATAATGATTTCAAGGTTTGCCATTTTCCAATGAAATACCAAGACATCAGAATTACAACTGAAGGCATTGAAATTATTACTATTTTAAAAGTGTTTTCAGGATCACCAACAGTTTTCCTATGAACAGAGATGTCAACAGAGATGCATAGTTTTACCATATTGGCTTGCACTCTCTTGCCATTCCTGGAACCCCTTTCATAGATATATTCTCCAGCTTGATTAGATCCCACAAAGCTGATGGCTTTGATATCAGGATGATCACAAATAAAATTCACAGCTTAAAAAAAGAAAAAAACACTATTCATTACATCTCATCATTAAAGAGCTCTTTGTCTTCGTGCTACAGCAACCATATCCATAAAAATTCAAATTCTCTCTCTCCCAATTGCCCGCAACCCCAGAAATTCTGACGTTCTCACTGAACTTCCTTAAAACAAAGACTGTGCTCCCTTTGGGTCATCTACTTGGCTCCCCAAACCCTACACCTTCCTTGTTCCCAGAACACTACATAAATGCATGATCATGGTTATTTGATATAGATAGTAAATCACCTACAGAGCAATCCAACTGCTGGGAAGCCGGTGGAGGGGGGGCCGGCAGAGGAGGACCTGGCGGAATGTTCCGTGGGATCCTCCTCCTGCTTGGGAGCCACCACCCCGGCTGAATGACAGCTCTGTTAAGAGTGACGTGCGTGAGCCAGCTGGGACGCACCAGCTCCGGTAAACAGGCCTCCTAGGGAGTAAGCACTCTGTGTAGGCCTGTATGGGAATTTAATTTTTTTTTTAGCTGGCAGAGTTTCAAGGGGATCGGGACCCAGGGGAGAGGTCTGACCACGAGAAGGATCTCATGTTATCCCCCCCTCCATGGTTCCAACCCACCTCTGGAATGCCCCATTTTTGGGACTTCCACCAGCCCTCTGTCTGCCAGGCCGGTTGTCCCTGGTGGATCCCTGGCAGGGCCAGTAGGCTCCTAATGGAGCCACATCACCACCACAGAACAGCCAGCTCTCTGCAGCATCCAACTCACCCAGCCTGGCAGAAAGGTGAGTTGGATTGCACCCCTGGTCACTCTTGCAAATAGGGATGATCAAGACTGGTAAAGGGGGAAGTTTTTTTCCAGCCTACTGAAGTAGGGGGGACTTTATTCTGCATCTGTGATTACAAGTATCAAAATGGGAAAGATGGAAAGATACTTATTTTGAAATAGTTAAAAATGAATACAAACACATGATCTTGGGCATATGGCATATATCTCCCTGCATGAGATCTACAACATCAACCTCGTCCCACCTAAAGACTGCACCCTGGAGAACTCTGATGCATGCCTTGCAATTACCTGCATGTTGTCCATGGATGATGTTCAATGTTCCATCAGGGGCTCCAGCATCCTGCAGCAGCTTGGCAAGGAACATGAGGGCTCCTGGCACACGCTCTGAAGGCTTCATCAAGAAAGTGTTCCCACACACCATGGCCATAGGGAACATCCAAAGAGGAATCATGGCTGGGAAATTGAAAGGTGCAATGCCTGCACACACTCCCAAAGGCAAACGATAGGTGTAAGTGTCCATATCTTTAGTGATGGAGGGAAGGGTCTCACCCAACATAAGGGACGTCACACTACAAGCATGTTCAACAACCTCTGAAACAAAGAATAGGTACAACTCACCTTCCAAATACTCTTGAGGACACATTCACAATAACAATAACACATTTGGTTATCCTTTCCAGCTCCTTCACTATAACTAACACCATCATCATCATCATCCACAAATGCTTCCCATTCTGCCAATGATAAGAGTCTGTCTGAGAATTATTTCCATTCAGATAATTAAAGAGAGAGGTTTATTCAACATCCCTGTGGGAACAGAACTATGCTAAATGGAATTCTACCATAAACAGATATCAGTGTTACCAGACTAGGAAAAAAAAGGAAAACAGCATTCAGATATCAAAGCTTAAACCAGCAAAATATACAAAGCAAAGAAAATAGGTGTTGTTTATAATTCATAGGGTGCTCAGAATTCCTCCTAGGTAGGCTACAGGTGGGGCTATATTCCAGAGCCCCAGAACCCATTTTAATCTGAAGTATTTTGCTCTTCCCTCAGCCCATGAATAGTCATTTTCTATGTACAAAAGGCGTACGGCAGCAGCTTACGGAGGCCTCGGAACACATCTCCCTCAGCATCAGCCAGGGTCTTCCCTTGCTCCAAGGTGATTAGTTTGGAAATTTCTTTCTGGGGATAAAAAAAGTAAAAAGAATTCACAAAGCTGAGAAAAGGGCAACTCAACAAAGGTGGAAATAGAGCTCATCTACTGAATCAGAAGGCAAGAGATAAGACATACTGTTCCTCAGGAAGCCAAGTACAAAAGTATGGAAGAGCCACTCTGCACATGGGTACTCACCGCCACACCCCAATCCCAGTCCTGGATGCATGGTGCAGCTGGTGAATGGGTCACTTGGACCATGCAGCAAGAGGATCAAACAAAATGCTGTCAAAACCAACCAATAGTCTTGTGGATCTTGAACACTAACAAAAAGTTATTACAACATAAGCTTTTGTGTACCAGTCTACTTCAGCAAATGCACAAAGCATAATCCAACTCAGCTCAACAAAAGCATAGGACATAATAATTTTATATTAGTCTTTAACTGTTGCTGCGGGTGCTTGTGCTACTAAATTAAAGCAGCACAACAGCAGCAGAGAGTAACAGTGGATGCTGAAATGCGAGTGTGCCAGCGTGTGTGTGTGCGTTTACCTAAGAAAGCAGGCTTTTACCCTGCATCAGGATCACTGAGACTGGAGACTTAATAAAATAAGAAAAGCTACTTTATTTATAGAAATACAATGTAGATAGAAAGGCATACCTAGTTCTAACTAACTAGCTAAGTTGGAGGTGTAACACCCAGGTGTGGGAGTTGCCCTCATGGCTAGGAGAGAGCAGAGACAAAGGAATGTCTCCTCTCTCCTGGACAGTCGGAGAAGAAAGGAAGTGGAAAGGGCAGAAGGAGGAGGGGCAGGTAAGCTTCCCTAAAGACGTAACAGCCTAGTAGCCGGAAGGAAGTCAGTCAGAGCATCACAGGTAAAGGTAAACAAGCCTATCCATCTGGAGGACCCTAGCTCTATCTCCCTTCTGGAACATAGACAAAAGAACAAAACAGGAGTTGCTCTTGCCCCACTTCCAACATTAACAAGGCTCTGGACCCATCTGCACTGTACATTTAAAGCAGAATCATACCACTTTAAACAGGGCTTCCCTCGAAGAATCCTGGGAAGTTGTTACTGTGAGTTGTTAGGAGACCCCCATTTCCCCTCACAGAGCCACAATTCCCAGAGTTCCCTAGGAAGAGGGATTGATTGTTAAACCATTCTGCTTTAAATATATAAGGCAGATGGGACCTATTTGTTGTTTTTGCTACAACAGGCCAACATGGCTTCAATTTGTTTAACCCGCATTCTTAGAAGGATAAAACCAGACAGTTCTGTGACTGCATTTGCATGTGGCCAGAATCCAGAATGATCTCTGTGTGGAACAATATCATACACTTCGTGAACTGGTTAAAATTATTTAATGTGCAAAGTTGGTTGTAAGCTTTATTTTGCTCATTTCTGCAATTTTTCCCCAGGAAGGCTATCTCACCACCAATTTAATAGCAAGTGAGTCAAGAACACGGTCCAGTTCCTCACCAGATTGTCCTTGATGAGTTGTTGGTAGCGGAGGAAGACCTGTTGTCGACTCAGAATGGATGTGTCAGACCAGCTCTGTAAAGATTTCTTGCATGAAGTCACTGCTGCTTCCATCTCACTTTGGGTAGTTTTGGGGACACAACCAACCACTTCATTGGTGGCCTGATAGAATAGCAAATCCCACAGAGTTGTCATTATAACTATGCTACCAACTCAGAATGCCCTAACACAGGGACTCACAAATTGTGGCTGCACTTCATAGCCAACTATTATTTTCTAGGAGCCAGGTGCAAAGTCCAACCCTACCACTATTTCATAGAATCATAGAGTTGGAAGGGGCCTATAAGGCCATCAAGTCCAACCCCCTGCTCAATGAAGGAATCCAAATTAAAAAATACCAGATAGGTGGCTGTCCAGCTGCCTCCTGAAGATCTCCAGTGTTGGAGAGCCCACCACCTCCCTAGGTCATTGGTTCCATTGTCATATCGCACTAACAGTTAGGAAGTTTTTTCTGATGTTCAGTTGAAATCTAGCTTCCTGTAACTTCAACCCATTATCCTATATCCTGCACTCTGGGATGGTCGAGAAATGATCCTGGCCCTCCTCTGTGTGACAACCTTTCAAGTACTTGAACAGTGCTATCATATCTCCCCTCAGTCTTCACTTCTCAAGGCTAAACATACCCAGTTTTTTCAGTCTCTCCTCATAGGGCTTTGTTTCTAGTGCCCTTATCATCTTTGTTGCCCTCCTCTGAACCTATTCCAGTTTTTCAGTGGGCCACACTTTCAAGTAAGGATATTTAAGATTACATCCTTAAATGGATGATTAACAGAGCAATCCTAATCCCTGGCATTAGCAGGGTGTAATAGTGACATAATTATTTTGGCATGCAAGTGGTATATAAATCAAATAATTCCTGCCACTCATGCTAACCAGGGCAGAAGGTGGAGGGGCAGGCAAAACCCTGCTCCGCACTATGCCTGCTTGGACCTAACATAGCCATCAGGCCTAATGCCATCAAGTGATGGCAGTGGGGCGGGCTCAGGATCCAGCAGATCCCAGGCCATCTCAGATCTCCAGACATACCATATTTGGGGGCTTTCCATGGGCTACTGCTGGTGGGATTCCCATTGACAATACTTCTGTCTGCCTACCTGCCTCTTCAGCAGGCAGAATAGGGAGCTCTGGGCTAGAGCTGTTCTGGGCTGACCATCCATGACCCATACCACCCCTGAGGCATAGCAGATCGGGGGGGGGGGTTGATTGCAGCCTAACTATATTTAGGATCTTAATATATATAATGATAATGTTATTTGTTATTTAATTTTATTTATTATAATGTTATTTGTTATTTAATTTAATTCTTGTAAATTGTATTGCTTTTACTGTATTTTTATTGTATTTTTATACCTGTGTTTATTTTTCTTTGTAAGCTGCCTTGAGGGCCTTTGGCCGAAAGGTGGGGTATAAATAAAATTTAACAATAATAATAATAATAATAATAATAATAATATATGACTGATTTTTCCCTTTCCTTTTGTGTGAACAGTAAATCTTGTAGTTCTTCAAGAAAACACTAAAGATAATTTAAAAAAATGTTTGCTTCATATGAAGTGTACTCAATACCCACTCATGGGCTTTGCATGGGTTGGGGCAACCGGAAGCTAGAAACAGCAAGCAAAATGGTTCCACAGCTGCTCCAACAGATTTCCTTGTCCTGTGCAAGTAGAGGATGTTTAGCTGCTTCTGCTGCCTCTACTTCAGGGGCACTAATCAAGGAAGGGCGAGGATGTCAACTCTTATATACAGAAAAGACATTTCATGAGAATCCAGGATGGGGATGAATAGCAAACTCTAAGTCTCAGCTGCAAAGATCATTGCCAAGTCTTTAACTAGCTCTGTAGGAGGAGGAAAAGGAAGTCCAGCATGCTTTGCTAGCAGTATGTGAATTCATGCCTCAGGTTTAGGGATTTCTCTTACGGACGCGCCACTCTAAAGTAACCAAAATAGCCTCTACATAAGATCAATTTTAGTCTGCCCTACCAGAAAGACTCAGGGGTACATTGGGCAAACTAACTTCAGTGATTATAAACATGACAAACTGAATGCAACCAGCATGTGTCTTGGAGTGACAGTCTGCAGTCCTATGCCATGGAGGGGAAACCTGTAGCCCCCTGGATGATGTTGAAATCCAGCTCCCATCCCCCCCAGTCAAAATGGCCAATAGTCAGGGATTATAGGAGTTGTAGTCTAGCAATATCCGGATGGCTACACATTCCTCACCCTTGCTCAAAGCAAAGGAAAAAGACCTGAAGTTACAGTCCAAATCTTTGTTTCTCTCCCCGTTATAAACTGGGCCAGTCTGACAGCTTACACAGAGGAATAGTCTTCTGTACATGAGAATTAGGAGCAGACCCTTTCAAAAATCTCAAGGTCCCAGTATATGGAGGAGGTTTTAAATTTCAAGCTAAAAATGGCACTGGTGGTTTTAGATTTCAGACTACTTAAGCAATACCACTTTAGAGTGCTGCTATTCAGTGCCTGTTTCTTCTTTCATTGGTCACCTGCACAATCCAACCCTTTCCTCCTCAAAGAGTAATACAAAAGGAAAAACAACTTTACTTACTGGGTTGTGGATATCAATCCATTCATTACTTTTGGACTCAACAAATTTGCCATCAATGAACAGCTTGGTTGTTGGCTGTAGAATACAAAGTGCAGGTCAGTATCACAGCTTATATGCATGTTAGTTTCAGTTCAGTTCATTACTGAAGTTTGTGTCTGCATCTGTATCAGAAATGTTTAAGATGTTTTTGTTTGTTGTTTGCCACCCTAGGCTCCCTTAGGGCAGAGGAGAAATGTAATAAATAAACAAACAGACAAAGTAGGACCTGTTCCTTATTAACATATTGTGGGATGAGCATTTTATGGATTTTGGATGGACATTATTTTAAATTGTTTTTATTGTTGTATTTTATTTTGTCAAGTTGCTTTGAGACTTTTTTATTGTATAAAGTTATTTTTATGTACACAAAAGCATGTATGACAAGAGACTCATCAGTCCAAAGCTAACAAGTCTGAAGTCCTCTTCAAGCCATCTTGTTAGACTGATGAAATGAAATAACACCAACAACAAATCGAATCTTCCACATACTGTTGAGTCTTTCTGTTAAGAATTAGTTCTCTTTTCCTTTTTCTCTCTACAATTATCTTCACAGAATTGCAGTCATTTATCCATTTATTCCCAGTTAGGGTAAGAGGGTTGAGGATTACTGACTGTGTAATCCACAAGGAATTAAAAACCAAAGTACTTGTTGCAACTCTGTTATTCCCATTGGTTAGGAAAGATTGGTTCCAGTCACTCCTCTTGCGCCTGCTGACATGAGTATGTGGATAGGAGAATTCCTCTCTGCCCCAATGCAGGATTATTTCAAGCAAACTGGTGCATCCCTGGCCTCCGTTGTTAGATGAGGTAGGAGGGGCCTAGTTTGCCTAGACAAACTTTTTCCCCCTGAAGCTGACCAGAATGCCATTCATTCTCACACACAAGCTTAAGCAAGTAGTGCATGATATACAAAGAAGGTTTCAAAAATGGTTGTTTGCATCACCTCCTTCCCTACTGCTTCTTAATGCCTTCTCCTGGGGTAAAATATATTATGCAAAAAATTAACTCACCACTGAAGAAGATGAAAAGAAGGATGAGAAATGCCAGTGGAGATTTGCCTTCCTATGGATCTACAAGACAGAAAAGGCAGGAGCACAGAACTAACTCAGCACAACTACAATATCAATCTCTAGGCTAGAGTCTCTATGAAAATACTCAAAGTATCCTAAATTCAGCCAGGGCTACAACGTGATCAGTCTATATAATCACACATTTTCAAACTGCAGCATTTTACTTTCGCTTTGTGCCCTCTTTTGTAGATGGAGAATCCAAAAATAAACCAGGCCACACACAAATACTAGGATGTCTTGACAGAGAAAATGTCAACAAATGAAGTTTTCCCTATAATTATATTTCCATACTAAAAAGTCTTAAACTGTTGAATTTCTGCCTGACATCCAGCTGTTGAAGGCACAAGAACCCTGCTGTCCAACAATGCCAACCATAAATGATACAAATAATTCCAGTTTTACGAGTTCTAAAGTTATCTTACTGTAGGTCTTTCATCAATTGATCTTAGTTGGCAGTATCAGTGTACCAATTGTTGTATTTCAGACGGGGGGGGGGAGACAGGAAAAAGAGATTTAAGATTTTGAGCAATCAAGGTTTAGATGTCCATGCCTGGATACATTGTTAAAAGACAAGCACCAAATTTTAAGAGCATTTGTTGCAGCAATACCCATTTAAGTGTTTATACCAGCAGCAACAACCTATTCCCAAAAATCTCTGTATTCCTCCTCCATGGGTTGGAAAGCAATCAGTCACCCTTCCACCAACAAGTTGTTATCACAAATAATTTAACAGTCTCCTCCAATGGCACTGCATTTTTTAAAAGAAACACACACACTCAGGATAACTGAATACAAACAGCTGTACCTCAGCTTTTCAGAGATCCCGAGAATGCCCCCGTTTCGTACATTTAAAGCAAGTAGACCGATCAAGGCTAAAGTTAGCTTGCCTTTCCTCTAAAGTTCGGAAAACACTAGGCTGGTTCTCCCAGCTGCAAAGTAATACCGTCGCCAGCCAGACTATGTCTTCTGTTACAAGGAGATAAGGGTGATGACAGAGGGTCGATCAAACTCCAAGGCTAAACTCTAATACTTTAAATTACCCCCACCTCCAAGGGAAGAGAGCAACCTGATGTGTGCGCGTGTGTGCCTAAGGAGGATAGGTGAAATGGTAAGATATTCCCTCCCACTTCTGACAGACCCGAAACCCACCGCCCGCTCGCCTGTTTTGGAGCCGCTCCGTCTGCAATCTCACCCCAAGCCAGAGACGCCGCCCTCTCTGAGACCTCCGAACTGCAGCCACGACCGCCATTCTGCCAGCTACCACCTGCCAAAAGGCGCCCCGCCCACCTCCAGCTCGAGCCCTGTCCAAAACATACGTTTGGCCAATATAATTGCAAAACCAGCTATTTTCTCCGCCTTTTCAAGTCTTAGCAAGCCAATGAGATATTGAAGGCGCCTAGCTCGTTCACACTCCTTCAATTCCAGGTTTCAATTGGCTAGTTTGCCGTAAACGCCCCCTCTAGACGCAGTCTGATTGGATAGTTTCTTTCCCCACCTCCTTTTAATCACGGCCTGCGGAGATCAGAAGCAAGATGTGCGTGTGTGGAGGGGGTGGAGAGATGCTTGCGACTTCGAAAACGAACCGTCGTATGTTTAGACTCCCGCGTGAAGGGGGCTGGTTGTCACGTGATGGGCCAAGATGGCTGTGTCTACCGAAGGTAAGAGCGGATGCGGGGAAGGTTAAGGGTATTCCAATTGGCTTAGTACTGTATCTCTTCGGCTGTTGTACAAAGACTGCATTCCTGTGTCTACTCATCCGCGTCTGAGTAACTGTGTATATGGTGGACCGACGCTACAGTTTTATGAATGCTCGCGTGGGAATAACCCTTCCCTAATACAAAGGGAGCTTATTTCTGAGTAAACTTGTTTTAAGGGAAACGGTTAACAGATCGCTGAGGTTTTTGCTCAGATTCAGAAATGACTATTAGACTCCGATTTGAGGCTCGGTTGGTTCTTTTTCTGTCAGGCTGTAGAGCAGCGGTAATGCTTACTGACATCTCCACTTGGGATAATTTGGGTAGTAGGACTGCTAATAACATCGGAGAGCCACTCCCAGCCAGAGGACATAAGGTTTGGGGGACGATGTAAAAGCCGGAACGGAACGGAACAGGCCGGAAAGGGTCCTTTATAAAAGAAATCGATGTCAAAAACACTGGGATGTGTTAGAGACACTTGAGAACAACATTTAGGAACAAAAACCATTCCGATAGGATTTTTATTAACCTTTAACAACCAAAATGCCCTCCGGAACAGAATGAAACAGCCCAGAACGGCGACTTCCTAGGGAGCCAGACCTCCGAAATTCACCAGTCCCACATGACTACATGGGATGCATGCAATAAGACACAAAACTTCCACGAAAACCACGTTCCGATACCGTTCCGGGCTATAATACGCTTTTACGTACAACAGGCCGGAACGGTGACTTCCCAGGGAGCCAGACCTCCCAAATTCACCAGTCCCACGTGACTACATGGGATGCATGCAATAAGACACAAAACTTCCACATAAGCCGCGTTCCATGCAATAATACATCTTTCTGAACAGAGCCCAGAACAACATCTGAACCAGCCAAGTCAATCAAATGCACCAGTCATGCATAACTGTATGAGTCGATGCTCTGGGCCACAAGGTTTCATAGCAACCACTTTCACTTGCATACACACAAGCACAGATTTGTACTATGCGCTCCAATTGTTTTCAATGGTATATAGCCCAATATAACTTCAGTTAATTTAACAACAGAGACAAATTTCATTTGATGTCAAATTTAAATTGGTACTGCTGAAAGTTAAGGGCACACTTCTGTATTTTTGTGAATACTTTGATTCTCTTATGTTACTGTAATATATATTAAAGATGACCTTTCATTCCAACGAGCGGTAGTGTTTATAAATTATACAGTCATCTACACAAAACATCCTGAATGAAATGTTGATAGTATGCAAATTTAACTGCAAAACAAATTGCTCCAATAAATATTATTACTTAGTTGGCAGCTCTAGTAATGAGTAATGAGGTATGTGTTTGAAAACAATATAGTACATTGTTGTTTTTCTTTCCTAGCAAGGTTTTTGTAGTAAGCTATACCAGTATTGAATGCAACTACAGATAGCTTTTGGTGCTAGAGAATAGCTGCAGTTTACTTTTCTTCCCACTAGGGGCACTATAACGTCTGCTGGTCTCTGCAGAGACAGGATGATCCCTTCTTTTTTCAGACCAAAAAGGTAGCAGCTCAGGTATGCTATATTTATACTGTGGAGGTGGCTCAGTGGCAGCAAGTAGTGTCTTCCCTCATTACCTACAGCAGAAAAGCCATGAGTAAAGGCCAGCTGACTTGCCCCTCCAATCTCTCTTTCTCTCTCTCTCCCCAATTCACCAGCCATTTGCAACCTGGTAGCAGCACCAATAGTGCTGCTTAGTGGACCTACAAACAGCAAGAAAGGGTATTGCTGATCACCCTAGAGGTTCCTGGGTCATCCTGTGTTATCTCCCATTTCCCAACAGAAGGAGAGGCAGCAACATGTGTGGTAGGTGAATTTGGTAGGTCTGGCTCATTGGGAAGTTGCTGTTCTGGGCTGTTTTACGTGAAAGCGTATTATAGCCCGGAACGGGTATCGGAACGTGGTTTTCATGGAAGTTTTGTGTCTTATTGCATGCATCCCATGTAGTCATGTGGGACTGGTGAATTTTGGAGGTCTGGCTCCCTGGGAAGTCGCCGTTCCGGGCTGTTTTACGTAAAAGCGTATTATAGCCCAGAATGGGTATCGGAACGTGGTTTTCGTGGAAGTTTTGTGTCTTATTGCATGCATCCCATGTAGTCACGTGGGACTGGTGAATTTCGGAGGTCTGGCTCGCTGGGAAGTTGCTGTTCCGGGCTGTTTCATTCCGTTCCGGAGGACATTTTGGTTGTTAAAGGGTTAATAAAAAATCCTATCGGAATGGTTTTTGTTCCTAAATGTTGTTCTCAAATGTCTCTAACACATCCCAGTGTTTTTGGCATCAGTTTCTTTTATAAAGGGCCCATTCCGGCCTGTTCCGTTCCGTTCCGGCTTTTACACCGTCCCAAGGTTTGGCTAGATCAGTGTTCCTCAGCCTTTTTAAAGCCATGCCCCTTTTTAGTTAGCATAAAAATCCTGTCCCTCCCCCATCAAACCTGGCTCCCCTAATTATTTTATTTTAATTTTTAAAAAGATTGAAATACTGTGACTTTTGATTATAAATAATGTTATAGGGTTAACAATAAAAACGAATCAAAGTACCTGTAATTTGAAAAAAATAACATTTATTCTGTTCATATTTTTTGGAAACACTCATGCCTCCCCTAAGATCTTCATATGCCCCCCTTGGGGGGGTGCACCCCATTGGTTGAGAAACATGGGGCTAGACTAGTGGCCATGCATGCTTACCAGTAGTTCCACTGAGTTCATTGGGACTTGCTCCCAAGTAACTATGTGTTAGAATGTGGCCTTATTGGGAAGGGTGCCTTTTAGGTAGGGCATGCGGGGCAAATTGCCCCCTGCTTTTGTTTCAAAAAAAGTCTGATGAGTTTCTTGGGATTTCCATATCTCTGCTTTACACATTGGTTCTATGTACCAGGAGTGGGTGTCCCTATGGCCACTGAGATGTTGGTACATCCCACCTGCCATCATCCATTACTGTTGACCATGTGTAGCTGGAGTTTATGGGAGTTTGGGAGTCCAACAACATCTGGAGAATTAAAGGTTTCCTATCCCTGCTGTACACTATGGATTAATGTTGGACTCCTGCTAAAATGGTGCTGCTGCTTATTAGCTGAGAATTATGGTCTTTGACATGTAATGATTGGAGGTATGTTGTTCTAGGCACAGACTTGGAAGCCTCCTTGCTGAGCTTTGAAAAGTTGGATCGGGCTTCACCAGACCTCTGGCCTGAACAGTGTAAGTTGTACTTAAGCGGAAGCAACCAGAAGGCATGTAGAATCTCTGTGGTGACCATAATATGCTCTGACTTTGCAACCTGCAGCTAGGTAGATAGTGACAGTTCTTGTAAAAGATTAACAAAAAGGGTCCTTACACACTTCTTCCCTAAGATGTGGGGACGGGTAAATGTATGAGCTCCCATTATTCTGCATACATGTATATCAGTCCTGGAGCAGTATTCAAAGATTCATAGGCAGGATTGGCTAGCATAGTAGGGCAAGTCTGGCTACCCAATACCAACATTGCTGCTGCTTACCATGGTATGGTGCCAGAGTGGTTGGGGCTGTGAGGGCACACTGGTAGATTTGTTATTTTTTATTTACTTATTATATTTATGTCCCACCTTTCCTCCAAGGAGCTCAAGGTGGCATACATGGTTCTCCTCACTTTTTGCTTTGTCCTTACAACTATCCCATGAGGTAGGTTAGGCTGAGAGACTGTGACTGACTCAAAGTTGCCCAGCAAGTTTCATGGCTGAGTAGGGTTTTGAACCAGGGTCACCCAGGTCCTAGTCCAACACTCTAACTACTGCATCAACTGGCTGTCACTGTCCAATCAAGTGCTCCTGCTGGTGTGCTTGTGCAGCCCCTACCTCACCACCACACTGTCTCAGTAAGTGGTAGCAATATTGCTGTAGGGAGGGTAGCTCTGTAGTGCCACCCAACCATGCCAGTTCTTCCTGTGCTCATGTGTATTCCATTACATAGCTATGCTCATACACGTTTGTTTAGCAAACATTTTTAGTTACTCTAACATACTCTAACAATTGTGCTGTTTTCTGTCCTTTCAGTGTGTGTTTAAAGTGGGTTTTGAAATAGGTGTTAGCTGTTTGTGAGTAAAAGCTTTATTGTAGCTAATCCAGCCTAAGGCTGCAATCCTATGCACAATTACATGGGAGAAAGTCTCATTGAACATTGTGGGTCCTACTTCTCAGTAGACATGTATAAGATTGCACTCCAGGTGGAAACAGCACAATAGTACATTTTAGTGATAAACCAAAGAGAAATTGTAAAAGATAAATTGCTACTGAGCAACGTGTGCAAATGCTATAGAAGCAAAATAATTACTGTTGTGTTAGAGCATAGCAGAACCGAATGTGAATATACAGTAATAATGGTATAAATGAATAGTCCTTTTATGCTGAATGCATTTAGCCTTTTAACTAATGAGTTAGTGACAGAAAATGTAATTGCCTTTGAAATTGTAGAGAAAGATGTAAGAAGACTATAATATAGTAACTGTTTCTGTCTTTTCTCCAGTACCAGGCGTTGCTGAATTTGCAGCTTCTTTTAAAAGTGTAAGTAATTTCTAAGCTGGGTCAACATCCTATACATGTCTATTCAGAAGAAGCAAGCCCTACTGAATTCAGTAGAACTTACTTCCAAGTAAGTGTGTATAGGATTGCCATTTCAGTCTCTTGTAATTCATCCTACTCTGTTTGCTTTTGCTGTTTTTCTGGGATTCCTGATAATCAGGACATAAAACTTCTTAAGTGTATCTTTACACAAGGTTGTTCATTCAGCCATTGCTTACATAGGTACATATCCAGCAAAGTGATCACTATGGGTATATGTATTATTGGTATAGTGTTGTTGAGAAACCTGGTGCATTTGCTCAACAGGCAAAGCCATTCTATTTTGTGCAAAGAGTTGAATAACTAACCCTAGGGTAGGATGTTTTAGCTAACTTGTTAGGGATGGCAGGGTAAGGCAGCATATTTTGTAATGTCATTAAAGGGCAGCAAATTGGCAATTTTTTCATTTACTGTATTTTTAACACCATTTTGTGGACCTGTTTAGCTTTTCTGCTCCAGGCACCAAACTGTCTCGGGCCATCTCTGTAACTTGCAAATACTGGTTGTGTGTTTCTTCACTGGAGGCTTACAAATCTGCCATATTAAAAGATAAATAATACAACCTTTTTTTAAAGGCTTTTTTTAAAAATGAAAAAAAAAACCTTTTGAACTCATGGCACAATGTTGCAAACTTTTTTTCAGCCTGCCCTTTCTTTTAGCAGTTTTTGCCATTATATTTTTTACTATTTGCATCCCTGAGAACACTTTTTTAAAGCTGGATTTTGGGGTGTCTTAATAGGAATCTGGAACTAACAGGTCATAAAATTGTGTTTCATAGTTATATTGCATGGAAGTGTCACGGAGCTGTAAAATGACATGAAATGTACAGATTTTATAATCTTCCTACTGCTGAATAAAGGATCTACTTTGATACACTCAATATTGGGTTTTGGTCTCTCTACTACATTAAAATTGTAGTAATTTTCTACAGTAATTTTGGAACCGGATTGGTAATCTGCAGCTCTTTGTACTTGTTTCATAAGCAGGGCTTTGCATTGTTTGTATATGCCAGTGTTGATAAAATCTCATTTGAATTGAACTTCCATGCTTAAAACTGGAATATTTTGCAAAAACAATCCTTGCAAATACTATCAATTACATTTTGAACCTGCTTTTTTCAGACAAAAATTAGCTTCCAGTTCTACTTCCAGCAGCTAAAATCCAATGTAATTAGCAATTGCAATGCAGTTCAAATAAGCCCCATAGAATACAGGTGCCTTGTATCTAATCAGAGCTGAATTTTATAAAATTTGGTAAACTGAGTATGTTTTTGTCAGTTGGTTTCAGATATTATAAATCTTTCCCATTTTCTGTTTATCAAAGACATGAAAAATGGACTGCCTTCAAGTCGATTCCGACTTATGGCAACCCTATGAATAGGGTTTTCATGGTAAGCCGTATTCATAAGTGGTTTACCATTGCCTTCCTCTGAGGCTGAGAAGCAGTGTCTGGCCCAAGGTCACCCAGTGAGCTTCATGGCTGTGTGGGGATTCGAACCCTGGTCTCCCAGGTCATAGACCAACACTCTAACCACTAAGCCACACTGACTCTCTCCAAGGACATGAGAAATTATAATTTTTCATTGTGTATACTTGTTTTTAATAGCCTATCACCAGTTCTCCTCCCAAGTGGATGGCTGAATTAGAACATGATGATATCGACATGTTAAAAGGTGCGTTACTTGTCAATGCTTGATGAGCACTCACATAAATGGAATTAACAAGCCCAGTGTAGTTTGTTTAAAAAAATACAAATGGTTAAACATTTGGTTTTTATCCTTATAGAAAGGATTTTTAAGTTCTGCTCAGACATTCCTTTGAATACATGTGGACAAAAGATTGGGAGGGGTTAGGGGTACACACACAAGCCCACCATAATGTCCCTGCACATACCTGCTTCACATCAGACCTTCCCATGTTGAGAGGGAAGGCCTGAAGGGGAGACTGTAAGGGCATTCACCTTCAAGGCCTTGGCCGGTGATGGGGCCGGCTGATGTTCATGCACAAGTCAACCAGATCCCAAACCAAGATTATCCAGAGGTCAGAGGCTCTTTTTTTTGGACATGTTACTCTGGCATTGCTATTCTTGTTTGTCTGGACTGTGTATCATGTTGCAATATCAGTATCCAGCCTTCCCATGTCCTGTTCTCCCTGTGTCCCCTCCTAGTAAGTCGCAGTCACAAAAGCCATTTTGGGGCAAATAGCATTGGTGTGGGTCAGCACTGATGAGCATGTGAATATCCGCCTCCTCTTTTACCCTTTACAAGTTGAAGGATAAACGTCTGAAGAAGGGAGCCTCCTGCATTCATCTTCCAGTGTTCTGAATTACGTGGAGAGCGTCCGCAAGTGTGGGAGGCTTCCCGCTTCATAAGTTTACCCACCAATTCATGGGAGGGGATGGAGCATAGCAAGTTTATTGTTCAAAAATATAGGTTATAAAAGTGATTTATATGCTACATGGGAGACTACAGTTCAAGAAATGCAGTTAATTCCAAGCCAACCTTAGACATGTGGGATGAACTGTGAAGTTTCTTAGATCCTGGTAATTATTGTTGTACTGTTTTTGGTATGGTGATTATTCTCTTCCTCAATAAGTTATCTTGTTTAAAATATACACTGTATCTGCGATTCTAGATCTGTTCATTGCACTTAGGACTTTGAGAACATCATGCAAAATGTTGGGCAAATCTTTGAAATATTGGTGGTTTAATACTCCTGTATGAATTTCTGTATATAACATTGGTTTCCAGAATGTTTCTTGAGAAAGAATCATGCTGGGACCAGCAAAACTCTACCTGGATATATGTTTTAATAGCATTCTTATGCCTTAACCATGAAATTTAACACGGTAAGCTTTTTCTTTTTCTTCAGTGAGTTTTTTAAATATCTCTCCTGCTTCAAATCAAGTTATACGGATGATTGGAAGACATAGTCAGAGGAAACTACAACTATTTAATCAGATTTGAGCATTTTTATGTAAAAAAAGAACTGTGATTTTAGGCACATTTGGCCAATGGTGTACAAAATACACTTTGTATAATAGAATAGCTATTATATGAAAGATATATCATGAGGACTCTTTGCTAAGAATTTATTTAATGGCAAGTTAAGCCACACTTCTTTCTTCCTTTTTTAGAGCTGGGGAGTCTCACCACAGCTAATCTAATGGAGAAGGTGAGAGGTCTGCAGAATCTGGCCTATCAGTTGGGATTGGATGAATGTAAGTACTATATAGTTGCTAAAATGTGTTCTGTTTACTGTCTGTAGTTATGTTGCTAAATTTTGTGATAGAGCCATTGCAGGAAGGCTTCATATATTCAGTCAGGATATATTCAATATTTCATGTGTGAGTATGTACACAGGTAAGTTACCATTGAAGGGGCAGTGATGATCACACATTCCATTTCGTACTTTTAGTTTGTAAAATCTTTTCTGTACCTTACTAACAGTCTAAAAACATGAGTGATCTTTCCCTTCAGTGAGACAATTCCCTGCCCCACATTTTGACCTGATGATACTCTGATAGTTTAGGCCGGTTTATAGATGATGGAACTTGAACAATCACAAACTCGAAGTTCTAAAATAAGTGACCACTCATGAAGAGTAATAATCTGATGCTGCAAGGAGCACTTGCTTCAACTGACAATAAAAGTCCTAAACTCCAGAGATCACTGTTTAGTATTTAATATTGATATTTAGTGATGTTAATTATGGGTCGTGTAAATGCTGATTGCTTTTGAAGCTTCAGTTCTCTCTGAATGTCTGTCCTATTTTTGGTTTCTCATGCTGCTGTGGAAGGTTTGTCAGAGTACTGTATTTTAGGAAATATGGCATGAATCCTCAAAGACGTGTACCTAAAATTCATAGGCTAATATTGGTAGAGGGGCTTAATCATTGCTGCCACCCATATTAATGCAAGTTCCTCCCAAATCACTTCCTCATTATTCGTATAGTTTAAAAAAAAAAAAAAACTTTACATAGAACAAACGAGGTAGACCCTCCTTATAGCTCACAGTCAAGGTCAGTGGCTTTCAAATTGTGTTCTAGGGATTGGGAACACTGGAATTCCTCTGAAGCTTATTATAGGTTCCCAAATAGCAAACAAATTATCTAAAACAACCCTTGTATCTAAGCGTTAGCCTGGCAGCCATAGCTGTTAAAAAAATTGCATACAGGCAAGTGAGTGGTCTGGGAAGGGATAGAGTGATCCATCTCTCCTCTCCGCCTAGCACAGAAACTGAAGTGGGCTTCCAATGGAGGGAAGCCCCCTCTACCACACCCAGCATAGTAACGCAGCAGGCTAGTACAGGAAGAACGGAGCTCTCCACCCCTTCTCTTCCAGACCCCAGCAGGCTAGTAAAAGTTTTTGCAAACTGTTACTTTTGTGGGCTTATTTAAAATGCCACTTTGAAAGATATCTTGTCCATCTTTTCTAATCTTCTCCTGCAATATGCTGCTACAGGGGATTTTGGGAACCTTCAAGAGTACATCTTCAGAACAATCAAATCATCATCAGCTGACCAATGCTCTGTTTGGCTTGTGTGTGCAACCTAGAGCGTTCCCCATAATCTCTGTAGTGTATGGGATTTTTTGGCAGATAAATCAACACAGAAAGGGTTCTTACAAGTTTAAAGAACTTGAACACTAATAATGTAAATAAAAAATTAGGGAAAGGGCATGTGACACACAAAGCAGAGGAAACTTCATAGATAGTTAACCAACTACAAGTTTTTTAGGCTACCAATTTCCCATTAGTTTTTATCTGCTTTTGCAAATTGTCTGTACTTTTCATTGAATACTTTTCATTGTATATAGGTTTTAGTGCTTATCACCCTTATTCCTGTTGCTTTGTTCTCACTGAGGAATAGTGTTGAGACAATGGATGGGAGTTCCCTTGTGGGCAGAAAGGCAATTAAAAATTACATCTAATAAATAAGAATAATAAAAAGAATAACCAACACTTTTAAAAAAAAACCATGATGGCTCACATATCAAAGCATAGAGTTAAGCCATCTAAAACCTGAAAATAATGGGCTGAAGTAAATCTTTCCTTGCTGGCAACTATTTCTTAAAACTGTATATAGTTAAGCATAGAATGCCCATCAGCTTCTTATACTTTGTGTAGTACTTCTTTAAACCCTGATAGTGATGTTCGCTCAATATTCCATCCCAACAAAATATAATGGGGAGATAACCTTTATAAATGTTGTTGATGAAGTGAACAACTTCAGAAAAAGTAGGGCAGATCCTGGTCTGTTTGGTACCTTCTTGTGAACTGTGTAGCAGTCTGTTTTAAGTTGCAGTCCTACACATGCTTGCCTAGGAGTAAGTCCCATTGAACTCAGTGGTGCTTACCTCTAACTAGACATGTATGAAATCGCACTGAAAACTAATAGTTTCGCATGGCTGCAGTTGTCTCTACATGTAACTCCTGGGTTTATACAACTGTTGTGTCTCTCAACTATTTGGGTGGGACGTATGTCTCTCACATTTCTTCTGTGAAACTTGCTGATCGTTATAACAGTAACCCCATAAGGAAACTGAAATATGAATTAACAGTAGTTTGGAACACTTGTTACTTGAAGGTGAAATTACTCATTCAGGTTTAAGTACTATGTTAGGGGCAAGATAATTAAACACGGATTCAAAGTAGTTATAGTAGAGTCCTAACAAGAGCTATTCTTCAGTAACCTCTAGATGGCAGCAAAATGCTACCTAGACTTGCCTGCTGCTCTTCAGGGACAATAAAACACTAGAGTTTGTAGATTTTTTTTTATTTGGATGGAGTATTTCATTGAGTTCTCTCTTATTTGGTTGGTGTTCTCACTGAATTTTTATAATACCTAGGTTTCTGAAAAACATCAGAAATATAGTTTTCCATGTAGTAAGTTAAGGTGAAATGGTACATAATAGTTTTGGGTTTCCTGTAAGTAGTGCAGTGTTGAAGGTCCCTTATTTTTGTAGAATGTTTGGTAAAGCAATTTCTAGTGACCATTCTTTTATTCTTTGTTAGCAGTTTGCAGGTTTTGGCATTGTATTTATTCCTTAGGATCAGTCTTTGCTCTCTGTTGAAATTTTGGTGAGCGGACTAGTTCTTCAGGTAATTCCCATTTGTATTTTAACCTATTAATATTTAGTTCCATTTATTAATACCTCCTGTTAGAAAGCTGTTGTCAGAGAGAAGCAAAGAAAACACATTTAGAATATTCTAGCTTAGGGTTGCATCCAACATAGTGGTAGCATCCCATCAGCACAAGAATTACCATTAGCACAATGGGACTTCCTCCTCCTCCTCCCCCCATGCCCTTTAAACCTATTCTAGGGGTTCCCTCAACCCTCTGGAGTAGACTTGGGAAGGACATGGGGTGTGCACGGAGGTGGGAGGTTCCTTTGCGCTAACAATAATGCTTGTGTTGATGGAATGCATTAATTGAATACCACCCCTATTGTATATTACTGCTGATAGCAAGTCATAAGAAAATTACCTTTGTTGGTTGTAACTTAGTAGGGTACTACCCTGTTCATTAGGATCATCTACACAATTTACTTAGCGATCGCATTCGGACAATTAAATCTTGGCTTAATAAGCAGAGATGTGGACAAGCTTCAGGCACCCACAAACAACTTCTTTGCTCCACCCTTTGTGCAAGCCAGGACGCTGCAATTAACTATGATTCATTTTTTACATTTGAATCAGGAAGCTATAGTTAATTGCTTCCAAATGAGCCAAGATACAACTTTTAAACCATGGCTTCTGTATCCTGGCAAGTTTAGCAGCCATTAACCATAGTTTCCCAATTCAAAAGTAAAAAGAAATCATAGTTAATCACGGCTTCCTGGCTGTTCACTTTGTGTGAAGAAAAAAGCAAAGCAGTTGCATTGGGGTGCCTGAAGCTTATTAATACCTCATCTTATTAAATTGAGGTTTGGTCATCCAAATGTGATCACTAAGTAAATTGTGTGGAGGATCATAAATCTTTATATAGCATTTCAACAAAGTTTACAAAATAAAAACACTTTAAATTCTAAAACCAGTAGCGGAGAGAAGACAATTCAGCTCCCAAAACTTGGCAGCGAAAGAAGGGGATAAGCAAGCCTCCTGAGGAAAGACATTCCATAATACTGAGGCCACCACCAAAAGGGCCCTTGTAGATGACAGCCAGACATGCACAGAGAATCCTGGCGCACAGGCAAGATTGAGTCCCCAAAGTAGTTCTGTCGAGCCGCTGGTAGCTCTATCAAATTTTAACTGAGGTATGGTAAACGGTAAGAATTTAGAGAAATTCTGTCATCCGTCTATGTCTGCAGTACAGATCTATGCTGCTACCAGTCTACCCACTGGAAAATTGCTCAAGAAGAATGGTGGCACTGCACATGCAAGGTCAGTGCTATCTCTGTATAGTGTTGTTGTTGTTATGTGCCTCCAAGTCGAATACGACTTACGGCGACCCTATGAATCGGCGACCTCCAATAGCATCTGTTGTAAACCACCCTGTTCAGATCTTGTAAGTTCAGGTCTGTGGCTTCCTTTATGGAATCAATCCATCTCTTGCTTGGCCTTCCTCTTTTTCTACTCCCTGCTGTTTTTCCCAGCAATATTGTCTTTTCTAATGAATCATGTCTTCTCATTATGTGTCCAAAGTATGATAACCTCAGTTCCATCATTTTAGCTTCTAGTGAGAGTTCTGGTTTAATTTGTTCTAACACCCAATTATTTGTCTATCCCAGTATAAGCTGGTCAGATGCAGAGATCCCATTACAAAAAAGGTGTGGCTGATTCTGGAACCAGTTCTTGGAGTTGCACAGATGGCTGCAGAAAGTTGTGGAATGGGTTTTGGGGTGGTGGTGGAGGAAATTGTCAACACATGTGCACGCACACACTGCATGTGTAGCAGAAACGTCTGGATCTGTGACATGCTTATCAATCTGCAGTCTTTTATTGTGCTGGTGGATTCATTGCTAATAGAAGCTGAAGTTCAAGAATGGGCTTGAAGGTTCTACCCACAAGTTTAACATTGATAGTCTGCTGTAATCAGGTACATTTATCCTTTCCCATTATGTAACTTACAATTTCATAGCCACTGGACTGAGTTGGGGGTCAGACTCCTACCACTTTGATGCATCTATGGTTAATCTTAGCAGATAGACATTGTGATTCTCCCCCCACCCCAGCTCCTTGAAATTAGATGATATACATAGAAGACCTATATCTAGTGTGACGCTAAGTGTAATCTAGTTTCACGTTCGGTGCATAGGCCATTCATTGTATTAATATTACTTATTCATTTCCACTTACTTTCTCATATATCAATATTTGTGTTCAAAAGTCAGTGCTTAGACTGAAGTGAAATGAGCTGTAGTTCTGTCAACCTAAATGGATAACTTTAGAACTTTAGAGTAAGCCCAATTTGAGGATCTAATGGCAAATAAATGGTTCAATTTGGCATTTATTTGAAAGTGTGCTGCCCATGGAAGGATAAAATGCACTTCATTAATCAGAAATATCCGTCTGAGATCTAGACAATTGTTGCTAATGTGGTACAGTATAAAATGCAACCAAACCTGAAGTTTAAATAATAAGAGTTGTGACATGTAGAGTGATGATTCAGAAAGAGCTGGTTTCGCCTCGGAGAACTGGCTTTATGAAATACAAAGATACCATCTGCTCTTAAATAAAGTCAGAACTACTTTAGCTAAAATAATTTTAGCAATGATTGGATAACCATGTAAAATTTATCTGTTAAAAAAATTCTTTCATTAAGGTCTGAATAAATTCATCTCATATTAATTTTGTGTTTCATGATGTATGCTTAGGATAAGAGCATTGGATTGCTTTGGGTAAAGAGATAAGAACAGAGGGGTACTAGAAGAGCATTGGCTAGTCATATTTTCCACAAATAGTTGTGGTAATCCAGAAAGAATTGAGTAGCCACAAATTCTGGGAGGAGATCTAGGAGAGAATACTGTTTTGGCATCTAAGTATTCTTCTCTAAAATCCAAACTACAATTATATGTATTTCAGTAAAATATACTTTTAATAGCAGGATAATATGGTAGCTATAACCAAATATGCATATATTTTTATTAGCAAAAAAACCTTAACCATTAAATGAAAAATCACTTTTGCTAAATCTAAATGAGGGTATTAAGCTTGCATTTGGTAAGTATAAATGAGGGTTTTAAGCTTGCTGTGCGCTAGGTTTATTCTTATAGTTGAGTCCAGGACTCGCATAGCATTCTTAACACTAATATCATTTAGGTTCTAAGGCACTTGTTGCTTTTCTTTATTTCCCCTAATGAATGCAATTGCATTTAAGACATTTAATGCTTGTACTTCTGGTGCTTCACAGCACTCATAACTGGTTTAAAATGCTTTGCTAACATTCTACTCCATGCAGGCAGCGTAGCTAGCTAGGTAGGAAAATATTTTGCAAGGGAACTGAGTATACTGTCAGCCTCGAAGAAGCTAGTCAACTGTGGGGAGTACTTAGGTGCCCACTGCTCCTGAGTACATGTGCATGTTACAAGATCTTACAATGGTTGACCTGGGATACATATTTTTTCATACTCCATTCTTCCCAACCTGATTTTGATCATTCTAGGTCTCATTTTAATGCACACCAGTTATGGTGATAGATGTTGTTCAGCTGCAGAGAAGCAAAACCTTCACCTTTGTTTTTGCTGCTCATCACACAGCTGGGATCGTTTACACATTGGGTTGCTTTGCAAGTACTTTTGTTGCAAGAAGGAGCAATCCAAACGCCGCCTTAAAATTAGGATGCATGGAAGATCCTTGAATTGGCTAATTTTTGGCATGTAATATTCTTAACTATCTGTAGTCCACAGATCATGACCTCAACTTTTTGTCATCGCTGTTGGATTGTATGCCAGTTTTAGACGTGAAGGAGCTATGGGGAGTTTTAATTGTACCTGTGTGATTTATTCCCAGTCAGCTCTTTAATTTCTTCTGCCTGTCTGAGGTTTCCGACATGCTGTAAATTTCACCAACTTTTTCATTATCTGCAATTTCTTTATGACTTGTGAATCGGAGTGGAGAGAGAGTGTGGATTTACAGCGGAGATAAACATGTCCATAAAGTCTGTATCTGTGTCAGTAATTGTACTGCTGTCAGTGACTGTCCTGTTTTACAGGCCTCTCTTGGGGAAGGAACACACTTTGCTACTAGTGGCAGAGTAGTGTTCACACTTCAGCATGGATTAACTCACCAAGAGAATAGGTTGTAATAATTGGGATGGAAATTGAGCATATATTGGTCATTCTTGTCTCTTTTTCCTCCTTCTTGCTATTAGCTAATGATTGAGTGGCTGAATTATCCAATATTTGTTTGGAAGGAAAGGGAAATGGACAGAAAGGTGCTTCATGCTAAAATGTGGTACAGTAGATTGACAGTATTATAAATGATTCTGCTGTGCATATGTACAGATTACTTTCATATACTGTAATAAACACTGTTGTATACTTGCTTCACAGGAATGTTTAGACTTAATATTTATTGTGAGACTATTAACTATTAATCTAATAATCTCCGACCATTGATGACTTTTTGTTGCCTATAGGAAGAGGTGTGGAGCAAAGACAAGGAATTCTTTAAAAAGTCCTTTAATGTGCCAGATGTTCAGTGTTTACTATTTTTACATCAAATACGTTGTTTGATAAGCTGTAGTTGAATTTTTTTTGACAAAGACATTTTAGTGTGGCTTGTCCTTGAGTATGTGGACTATTAGGTATTTGGTATAACAAAATGGGTTTTTGACACTCAAGATTATTCATTATGTTTCTGTGAAATATCTTGTTCACTTGTCAAATACCTAGAATGTGAGCCAGGTCCAGTGCTTCTGTTATTTGCCTGTCAAACAGATTCAGACTGTGGAGAATGAAACTTAAAATAAAGCCTGTTCTGGAAGCGTTTGGGTACATTGGACTGTTGATAGCTCCTTTCTTTTTGTTTGTGTCAGTGGATGCTAACTTTGAAGCCTATGACACTTGCATAGCATCTCCTAGAATTGTAGAGACATGGTTCTCCATTTATAGTGAGTGCAGTTGGTGTATTGCCCAACAACCTCCCCAGTTGAGCTGGTGGAGGTGATTTCTCATGTGATGGTAAACAATCCCAGGATGCTAGTTCTGGAGGACCTCTATACGCATATCTAGTGTTTGAGTGCCACACTGTCTAGATTTGCATACAATGGAATATTGTCAGTGGGCCAGGATCCACAGCACCATGGGTAAGTGTCCTGCCTTTAAACTCCCCCTAAAAACCTCAGGCTTCCAGTAATCTCCAGAATGGTACCTCAAGAGGTATGAGGGCAGCCAGTAGAAGAAAACGTTCACCCCTGCTTACAGGTGAGGTGGGAGGTAGATCCTAGCCAATTTCTGAGATCAGCCCTGCATGTTTATATAGTTTATAATTGCATGTTTTACCTTTTGTTGTTGTTATGTGCTTCCAAGTCGACTCCGACTTATGGCGACCCTATGAATCAGTGACCTCCAAGAGCATCTGTCATGAACCACCCTGTTCAGATCTTGTAAGTTCAGGTCTGTGGCTTTTTTCCCCAGTAGCTTGGTGAGTGCCTTCTGACCTGGGGGGGTCTCATCTTCCAGCACTATCTCGTGTTGCATTTTGGATACTCTCTTCATAGGGTTTTCGTGGTAAGAGATATTCAGAGGTGGTTTACCATTGCCTTCCTCTGAGTTTGGATGCGTCTTAGTCTGGTGTTTCAGCTTTGACCATTCTGCCTTGGGTGCCCCTGCTAGGAGTCTAGCTTCTTGGTCTAGACTCCTGGTGGCATTGCTCTCAGCTTCTTCAACACACTCAAACCCCCTCACCACGTTAAGGTGTGCATCCGAAAAGGAGGATGTTTTACCTTAGCTCTGTTCTTACAGGTGAGCTAAGGAGCCTTGACCTTACCCAGTTTTGCCCACTGGGGTATTTCATGCAGTACTAGTCAAGGTTGGAGTGACAGGGAGGGTGCATGATAGTCATCCATATAAGTTCCAGAATTCTCACCAGGAGCCCAGTCCATTAGGGAAGTAGATATGAGGGTTTGTATTTGGTTTTGGGTTGCAGAGACATGACAGGGATCTTGTCGATGTTATTGCCCAGCGACCTCCCCGACTGAGCTAGTGGAGGTGGTTTCTGATGTGATGGTGGAGAATCCCAGGATGCTAGTCCTGGGGGACCTCGATACACATTCCAGTTCTGCTGTGCCTGAGCCAGCTCAGGACATCATGGCTACCATGACAACAGTGCTGTCTCAACACTTCATGCACCAGACACATACTGCAGGTCATTCTCTAGATTTCGTCTTTGCTACAAAGAGTATTGAGGAGAATCCAGTGGTTGGTGTATGTTGTTATCAACCTGATGTCGTGGCGTGATCGCTCCCTGGTGAGGTTTGGACTGTCTATGACTGATCCTCTCTTCAGGAGTAGGGGAGCAGATAGGTTGATTTGCCCCTGGAAACCGACAGGATCTGGTGCATGTTTGAATTCTCTAGGGGATTTTCCAGACAGCATGGCTGATGCTCCTGCTGAGGCCTTAGTTTCACTGTGGAATATCAAGCTGAAGAGGGGTATCCACACAATTGCTGTTAAGTTCCTCCTCTCACCATGGGGAGTCTGGAAGGATACTTGGTTTTCTGAGGAGCTCCAGGCAACGAAGCAGGCTGGACAACAGCTATTGCACACTTCTTGGTATGAATCTGCCAAACAGAGGTACAGGTGCACAGCTGCACCTACCATATGGCAGTTGTGGCGGCAAAGAGAGCATACTTTTTGGCCTCTGTTCTCAGTGAATTGCCCAGCAGAGCTGTTTAGAGTGGTAAACTAGCTGTTCCAGATCAGTATTGTATGATTAACAGTAACCTGCTGAGAGATTTGAGGACAAAATTGTTCAGATCAGTGCCAAACCTGATGCCACAACTAGTGCAGGCCCATTGGAGGAGCCTGGAGCACTGTCACTTACAGCCTGTGACATCAGTTTTAGTTGTTGCAGCCTGAGGATGTGGGCAGGACACTTGCAGGGGTGAGGAAGACTACATGCTCTCTTGATCCCTGCTTCCAATTTCATTTTTACATTATAATGGAATGATAAGCTTCCAATTTCATTTTTACATCATAATTTTCAAAGGTAGAAGATTTGCATTTTATTAACTTATGCTTATCAAATCATAAAGTACTGGCTTATTAGATTTATATCCCACCATTCCTCCCAGCAGGAGGAACTTTAAGTATATAAAATTCCTCCTACTGGAAGGAAGGGCAGGATATAAATCTAATAAATAAATAATACAGTAAACTCTCTGGGTAATACCAGTGAGAGCTGGGGTTGTCAAGTTCCTTGCCTGCTGGACTTGGGCCTGAGTTCAACACTTGCCTCTGTAAAGGATTTGCCTTGGGCGTTGTGCTGTCCCAGCTTTTGTTCCCCATCTGTAGAATGCGCATTATTGTTGGCAGGGCAAATATGAAGTTTGCAAATAAGTAGCTGCTTTATATTAGTCTTTTAATAATGCTTTATGGAAGGTATTCTAGTTTTTTAATGACAAAAGGCACATCATCTTGAAGCAGTATGAAAGCACAAATAGAGGGACACTCCAGTTCAGGTCCAAATGACAGTACAGCATTCTTTAGCAGAATACTGGTTTTCTTACAAGGTCAAGCCAGTTTTGAATGTATCCAAAATTTCAAAGTAATCATTCTATACGCAGAACGTAGTAGACACTGATGATGCATTGCAATTGCAACTGTAGTTTTATAAACAACCACATAACTCTGTTTTAATGTCTCCCCTCCCCTCAGTTCCTTAGCACAGCCCTGTCCAATTAAGTAAGCTTTGCAAACTATGGGGAAATGCTTAATTTCTAGTGGCTCTCCAGGTGACATAGAGCTGTGGACTGTAATACTTCACAAATGATTAGCTGGGGTACACACAGATATCTATTTTGTAAATTACGCCTACAGCACAGTCCTGAGAGGTTCCACTGTATTTAATAGGCTTACTCCTAGGTAAACATAGGGATGCAGCTTGTGTGTGTCTGAACTAGAAGTTTACTTTGAGATCTTGAAGCAGGTTCATCTTGAACAGTTTTTTCTTCATACCAAAGACAGTGATCTCCATAAGCCATGATTCCTATGGTTTGTTTAGGGCAGAATTTGTTGGTATTTTCTCTGTATATGAGGCCCTTGCAGAGATCAGTTTCGTTCCTTTTTTGCATCCCCAGTCAGCATAGCCTTGAAGAGCTTATATATATAGAATGTAATATAGCCGGGCCAGAGCTCTGTGACAATATCTAAGTGCCTCATTAACTCCTGTACACTAAAACAAGATAAAAATGTCATCAGGCTCCTATCAGATGCCTGATATAATCTCCAACAAGCTGGAGTGCCATTAGTTTAAATTCTCAATCAAATGCCTTCCTTAAGCTTAAGGAGCAATGATTAAACATGGAATGTCCCCTGAGAGCTCTTCAGCTGTCATGGGTTGGGGTGGATCCCCTCTCTTACCAACCGGAGAGTCTTGAGCCAGAGGTCCCAGTGGGGCGGGCCCTCTTCAAACCTGCACGTGTCTGCCCCAGCTGTTCTCCTTTGCCTAATGAATTGCTTTACAGGGAGAAACTGGGTATTGTCATCACAAGCTGCCTTCCCTGGGGACTCGAGCTAGCCTCTGTAATGACTAATGTTAGTGATAGTAATTGAAAAGTGATAGCTCTCTGGGGACTTGCACCATATTTGATGCTGTCAGACACTTGTGGCTGGTACAGGCCAGTGAATGGCTCAAAAGTGATTTTTAATTGTTCTACTCCCATAACTACACTTAAAAATAACTTAAAATATTTATCTTTTTCTTGGTAATCCAGTGAATTTATTTTTATTTTTCGAGTGAGTGGTACATGGACAGTTTTTGGAATTTTGAAAGTTCTGCTGTGAAAGGATTGTAGGACTCTGCTGTCCTTGAGGGTGTCTTTGCATCTCTGTTGCCTGCCTTCACCTGTCTGTGGAGTTGCAGTATATGAAGTGTGTAGTGACAAATGGATGCCTCCCTCTTTTTCAGTTCAGCTGATCCCTAGGGAAGGAAGGGTCATGCTCATTGATGCATATTAAATACGCATAGGCATATTTATTCATTAAATTTATATCCCACCTTTCCTCCCAGTAGGAGCTCATACATCAGGTTGTGGAACTTATTGCCACTCTCCATGGGCCAAGTTTAACAAGTGGGCAGCAGGTCTTGCAATCATGTCAGATTTCCAGTTTTTGTCTGCAGCAACAATCAGCTGATTGTCGAGCCTTGCAAACCCCCTTTGGCCCAGCTGCATCTATCTGCCCCACACCTGACATCGTATATGATATCAGGTATGAGGCAGGTGGTTGTGACTTGGTCAAAACTGCCTTGCCAGCCAAATGGAAAGACCTGGTGGGTCTAATTAGGCCTGTAGGTTGGAACTTCCACCTGTATTCTAAGCCTGAATGTTTAAAAGAACATGTTTTCATCCAAACCAGATTGGATTTGGAAAAACTAGCTTCTGTAGATTAGTCCCAAAAGGGTTGTTTAGATTCTGTTAGTAGAACAAATGATTTGTCATGTTAACTTTGTACAGTAATTTAGAACTGCAGTTCCCTGTTAGCAATATGGTAGTGGACTTGGGAAGTGAGAGATGATAGAATGTGGTACTGTGTTTTTTGTATAAAAATGTTTGGCGTCCATATTCTTCTCTGCTCTTCACAGTGCTCTGTAGTAAGATGTAATGAGATACAAAGCAGGATCACAAATGTACATGAAGACATAAAATTATATTACAATGTTTTTTACAAAGCTAAGAAAAGAGTTGGTTAGGAATGTATGACTGGCAATCTAATCAATATCTTGTTACACTGGATCTTCAAAGGATGCAAAGAATCCCACTATGCACAATTTTCTAATGCCCGTCCCATTATAATTTGTTTACAGCCAGTTCTTTCATATGGCTGAAGTTAAGAAACAGTTTAAAAATATTGCTGTTCCCTTGTTGTTGTATATAAATGTTTTGTACCCTTTCGTTTAAACAATACAACAGAGACCTAGAACACAAAATAATAATAATAAATTTTATTTCTAGGCCGCCTATCTGGCCGCACAAGCGGCCACTCTAGGCGGCGTACAAGATCAAGTAAAATACAACATACAAACTACATAACAACCCAAGAACTACAATATAAAACGAAACCGAACCCACCCATAGCTAAAACCAATAAAATTAGGCTACCCCAGGGATCTTGTAGGCCTGCCTGAATAGCCAGGTTTTCAAGGCTTGGCGAAAACTTGGCAGGGAGCCTTTAGCTGTTTTCTCAAACACCTGAGAATAAATACACTAAGAAATATAAACCGTACTCAGCAGCACTGATTTATTCACTCGTCAGTGAACATATTCTGTTAATATGCTGCATGGAAGATTTTTCAGTGAAATTGGTTTGATTTTTTGAACACCACTTGTTCATTTCTACCCCATCTTTCTTCCACAAAGCTCAGGGTAGCATACACAGTTCCCCTCTGTGAGGTAGCCTATGCTGAGATGTTTGGCCCAAGATCATCCTGTAGATCAGTGGTTCCTAACCTGGGGTCCATGACCCCCAGAGGGGCCAGGAAGTCATGCCGGGGGGGGTTGTGAATAGCCAAGAGAGGAATTATTTCTTAATTTTTAAAAAGTCTTTGGGACAGCTGAAACGACTTGAGCAAGTGTGAGCGCCTTTCATTCCCAGCTCTTCACCCTGCCCCCCCCCAAGGAAACCAATTGCTGATTGCTCTTCCTGGGCTCCCAGCTCCTTAACCCCTTATGGAGAAGGGTAGCCCCAGCCTTTGCATGCTGCCCGGAATGGTGGCGGCAGCAGCAATAGGAGAAGGAGAGCACAGACATGGCAGCCAACAGGTACTGGGTGGGAAGTGTGTTTGGTTAGGGGAGGGGGGTCCTCTGGCCTTCTCACAACCCCTTTCCACAACCCACCAGACTCCTGCAATGTGAAGGACACAGTAAGAGGCATGCAGCAGTGGCAGCATATCCTCGCCTCTCCTGCATTTTCCTGTAGTCCCACAAAGGCTATTGCCAGGCTAAGGGAAAGGTGGTGGTAATGTGGGAGGGAGAGAAGAGAAGATGGGGAGGTCGCTCCTCAGCCCTTTGCCTCAGAAAGAGAGGGAGAGAAAGAGGTGGCAGTTGAAGAGGATTCCACCCTCGTGCTCACCATCTACTTCCCTCTTCTTCCTCCTGCAGAAGCCTAACCCTTTGGTGTAAGGGGATAGGAGGGGGGAGTGAGGGAAAGAAGAGGAGTGAGACCATGTGTGTTTTGAGGTCTCACTGCCACCACAGGTCATTCTGAGAAAGGAAGCACTTAGAGAATGGACATGCAGCCCACTTTACTCCAACCCTCCCTCTACCCTCATGTCCTGAATGCCCTCCCTCCCATGTGGCTGCTCCTCTTCATTCTTCCTCTTCCTTGTTGCCTTCTTTTGACCCACCGAAACTCTCCCCCACCCACAACTTGACATGCCTTTCCTCCATCTAACCCTGCCCCTCCCTTCAGATGACTTCTATCTCTTTTTCTCTCTCTCTGCCACTCACATTCGCCTGCCCCCATCCCTGGCTCCCAAGTTTGCTCCTATATTGATTTTGCCTAGGTTTGTGTGAACCGTGTGTTTAAATTTATTATATATTTATTGGATCTTAATTTCCCACTAGGCAGATTTCTCTCTCTCCTGCCTCTGTTTCTCCGACTGCATGCAAATTGTGGTGATGGCCAGAGTAGCAGCAGAAGGAGAAGAAGCAATTATCATGTGCGGTGGTCATCATTTTTTTTTGAGGTTACAGGGGGGGGGGCCATACTCATAAAGGTTGGGAACCACTGCTGTAGTTTTCCTGGCTGAGTGGGGATTTCGATTGTCTCCTTGTCCCTAATCCAACATTCATACCAGTACATCACTCTCTCTCTCCCTTTTCCTCTGAAATACTGCATCCTTTGGCTTGATTCAGATGTAATAACAAACCAAGGTTAGTGATTGCATGCATGAGCCACAGTGAGACTTGGGTTCTCTCCCTCCACTTCCACCTTCATTCCAATTGCAAGTTTGAAACCAGCTGAATATGGAAAATCATGATTTGTAGAAACCAGAGGTTGATATCCTGGTCTGTTAACTAACAGGAAACTTATGATTTGTAGAAATCATAGTGTCGGGACAAAAAGGAAAGTCATTATTTCTCAAACAGCAGGAGAGGAGAAAGATCTGTATCTTCATAGCAGCAGGTTCTCTTCCAGAACAATTATCGGGCTGAGGCATCTTACTAGAGGGTTGGAGAGGCAAGCTGAAGTTTCCACCAAGGATATAGTGTTTGGTGAGTGGCGTAGGGATCAACAGCTAGCAGATCCTGGGGCAAATTTGTTCCCCTGTTCCCATTGCTAACTGTAGATGTAAAATGTTAGAAATGTGGGAGCTCTGCATCTGTGCCGCTCGCGAGAGCTAGATGGTTGCCACAGGTATGCACCAGAAGCTATACATTCCCAGCTCCCAATGTACTTGTGCATGAAGCCTCCCCAGTATGCCCATTCTATACCACTGGCAGGAACAAGATTATTTCTGTTATCATGAACGTTTGAAGCACTTCCTCAAATATCTGGATTTGGTTTCTGATTTTGACAGAATATTGGATTATTTCACTCTATATAATTTTTTTAGTGAATTGAATTGTTGTGGCTGTGGCAGAGCTTGCTTACGTACCAATCTTGGTGCAGTTCATATGTTGGTCCTGTTGATATTTCTGCCTGTAGGAAGAATGCTCACATGTTGATAGCATCATTACAAAGAGTATTGAAGAGTATAGTCAACTTTATAGATATAAATATTTTGCACTTAAATATTTTGCTGAAAAAGCCTACTTCAGAAGATTTGTGCTCTACATAATAAAAAGACACTCTGGGCTGACTGGAACTTCCTGTACAAAGATGAATGGTGAATGTTATAACTACAAAGTGCAAATTCTTAGTTGAAGTAAGGTATTGACAGCATGACCTCAGAAAGACGTAGGAAAACTGAGTAACATTTGTAGCTGAGCAAGTAGCTAGTGACACTGATTTTGTCCAGAGATGCTTTTTCATTAGTTGCATGTGGACCCTTTTTGACATCACAGCAATCGAGCTCCAAATTAATTACTACGAGATACTATGGAGAAGACATTTTCAGTCTTTACTACTAATTTTCTCATTCTGTTCCAAGTAATAATCTTTCATTTTTAGGTGCATTGTAGAAATACTTGGATTTGTTAATTGTAATATAAAATTAATGAACACACTTGAATACCAATTAAATTACATGCATTCCTCAGGAGGCTAGTGACATTTTATTCTGGCTGGTGTACCTGATACCTGCAACAGCAATCTTGACGATATCTATTCAAGGTTTACTTGTGAGTTGGTGGTGCTGAAGGGAGCTCTTTCTATTGCTCCAGCATGTTAACCAGAATAAATTCCTCCATATTGGGAATTGTTTGCTTTCTTGCTTATATGACCTGTACACTATAAAAGCTACTTTACTATTGTTGCCATATTTTCTTGACCTAGGTCTCTAAAGCCCAGGTCTCATCTCGACTTGTGCTCTTCCTCATTTACTTACCCATGCATATATTCTCTTACTCACACTCTCACACTCGCAGAGAGAGAGGGAGAGTCCTATACTTTGTATAACTCTTTTTAGTCAAACCCTTCTGGGGTGGGTGCTCTTAACGCTATTTTAAATGTACATAGTAACAGTTCATATCACATCAATATAAATTCAGGTCAAATGCAACCATTATAATTAGGTTTATACAAGCATGTTTTCTCAGTATTTTGCTCTGTTTTAACTAAATCAATTTTAAAATCAATTTCCGTTAAACCGGTGCACTGTTTGTACAAATAAGACCTTAATGTGGTAGCCTCAGACTTGGTTGGTTTAAGCATCGCGTCTTGGACTTGGTTGTTTTAAGCATTCAGTGCTCTGTTCACTAAAAGCACATATACTGGAAAAATAGGTCTTTATTTTCACTTTGGTTCTGTAAGATCAACCACACTGGCCTAGTTCTACTTAAGCTCCTCTGGATAACAGCCAGTTAACACTGATGGTTACACATTCACTATTGTCTGTTGAAGTGCAGCATGTAGAAATACAAACACTGGTTGACTTCTGTCGGTCCAAGTTGTGCTGGAATAAGCAACAACCTTTTTCAAAATAAGGCATTTCCATAAAACAAATCTGGCAACACTGTTGCAGACAAGTTTTCAAAATCTCTGTGATTTCTGATATACAGGAATATTTAAAAAAGTAGATATCCATGATAAAATTATAATGGGTGATCGTGTGATGGGAGTTTAGCTCCTTAGAATGTATTTTTCCAAGCCAAGCACCTTTCCCCTCACCTTCTGTAGCAGGATGCATTTGTTAGGATGGAGATGCTGTGCCATACACCCTGCCTTACTAAAGATCAAGGCAGCTAAGGGCATTTTTGAGCACAGTCTGTTGGTGGGGGGAAAACTTTCATTTGTTTAGGTGAGCAGGAATTTCAAAGAATGGGAAAAGCGTCCTTTAATCATTTTTCTGTGATAGCAAATTCTGCATTTATACCACAGTATACATTGTACTACTGGATTTTTCCATTTTAATAAATGTTTGCTTTTTCCTTTCTCAGTCATGAATTTTGTCCGCAATACATGTATTCAGTTCTTTCCTTTGGATCCCTCTACCATATCTGCATAACAACAAAACCTCTATTCACTGCATCTACACAAGTTCACCATGTTCAGTATCATCATTAGATAAATAAGTCCTATATGTGTAGGGCAGGATCCAAACTAGTGATCTGGTTTTACTTGGGGGATTTAATGTTGCTCCCACATGTACTTGCAGTGCCCACCCACCCCACCCCCAGATCAAGAGACCCTCCAGTATAGACCTGTCTGAAAACTTGCAGAGCCTCTGCCAGGCCATTGGTCTTGATATACAACAGATTCCTATGTTCCACTTGAAGTACAATATGCTATGGCTAGAAGGAAATTTTGTCTCGTCTCCCCTCCCTCTCCATGAGAGAATGGAAGTGCTTTCTTTTCATATGGGGGGGGGTTGCACCCCATCAATAGTGGGGGATTCCTACTTCTACCTAACACTGAAACATTTCATAAGTTGTACCTTTTTGGGAATTACAGCAATAAACTCAAATGATTCTTCAAAGCTTACCGTATGCAAATAGCTCCACTTCAACAAGTCTTGCATGTAAACATACTAGTAGTCTTGTACCTGGCATTGCTTGCAACTTAAGAAACCAGAAAATTAGTAGTTTTCAAATCAGTGGATAGGATCAGTGTAATTCTGAAAAGTTCGGTCTGCTCTCTTGTTTCAAAATGATGTCCAATTGTACTCAAACAGTTCAAAACCTGATGCTTGGTGTCAGGAACCATTATGCAAAACTTTAAGAGGTGTCCAAATGCATAATGAACAGACAGACAACTTTTTAAAATATATAGTGTTTGTGTACAACTTAGTTCTGACATTTTTTCCTCTCCAGTTAAAGTTCAAGCAATTAAATTTGGGCTGCAGTCTCTGGAAGCATACAGCAAAACTGCAATACCACAATATTTATTTATACTACCATTCCTCACAAAGGAGGTCAGTGTTGTCTCTTTTTAAATATAGTTATCTTTTTTAAAACTTCTAGATGAGTCTTGTACAATATTTTAAAAACACTTGTACTAGCTTCACTTTCTTAATCTGCACGTATGTGTACTTTTAAAATATTGCCTTAAAAATAGCTTATTTAGGATGCAGTGAATTTCTCAACCCAAGGGAGCAATTGCTAGCCAATGTGTGTACAGGATACTTGAGCTAAACTTCTAATAAGTATAATAATGCCTGGTTAGTGATGGGCAATCTAATGAATCCTATGGAAGCAGGTTCTTTAACCTTTAATCCATTGAGCATGCTAAGGGTCACTGTTAGGATGCATTTCTCAGGATGAGCCACATGCTCCCTGCTGCTTCCCTGTTAGAATTCAGCATGCCATACCCTTAGCGTCCTGTCTCCTGAATGGAATTCAGAAAGACACTTAGATTTCCATAAATAAATTAGGAATTCAGTGGCTTCTTCCGGCTAATCAGGACAGGCTGATAAACCTTGCTAGCTGTTTAATAAATGAATTGTGACTGATTACCTATTAATATGGACGCCTCAGGAATTCACCCAGGGGGAAGCAGAGCAGTGAAATAGAGAGGGGCATGGCCCCCTGGGAAATCAGGGCTTCATGTTTGCAGCTTAAATATCTCTGTGAAGTATCAATAAGGAGGTAATTGAATTTTGAACACAAACATGAGCGCTGGATGGATGAAGAGAAGGGGAGGGGGCTCTGATCGTCTCTTCTAGGCCCCTTCATTCTTCCCTCCCCTTTCCCTTGGAGACCACTCTAGTGAAGATAGATGCTAAATCCATTAAATAAAGATTAGACTCTGTCGTGGTAGAAAATGGTAGCTTAGCTAGATCCCTGGGCAAATTGGGACCTTTAGCAATACAGAAAATTAAAATATACATTTTTAACAAGTGTGCTATCGACACGCTAATAATGGTTGCCTGTCTTGGGGGTTTGCTCACCTTTCAGATTTGTTTTTGTTTGTCTATAGTGCTTTCCTTGTTTCTGTACTAGATTTTTTTTCCTTAAAGCAGTGAAAACTGTAGCTGGTTCAGCCTATAATCTGGTAGTTTTTCCAGAATATCTCATTCTCCTCTCTAGAGAGGGATACTCTGCATTTCCTGGGATCTAAAAAGTACCAAGAAGATTGTTTTAAGGCAAGAGGAACATCATACAGATCCAAGGATATGTGAAGCCCCAAGGGAGATAATTTTATGTGTACACAAATTCCATAAGGATTTTGAATCTCTGATTTTGTTCTTTCTGGGTTTGCCAGAGGTTGAATCTTGCAGGTCTGATACCACTTGCTTCTGGTTTCTAAATTGTTCTGTGGGATAAAAATAATGCATTTACAAGCAATCATATCATCTGTTCAGCTGTTGTAGTGGAAGGACAGGATTGCACCATAGCAGCTAAATTAGAACTCTGTGAGGCAAGAAGCAGAAAAAACTATCCCTCTCTTTAAAAACTCTGCACCGTTCACTATGCACGCAATAGACTTTTTGCCGTTACGTTATGCAGTCACCATGTTCTAGCATGGGATAGTATTAAGCCCAGACAGCTTCTTTAATTTAGGGATCCATTCACTAAAAGATTTATTTATTTATTATTTAATTTATATCCCGCCCTTCCTCCCAGCAGGAGCCCAGGGCGGCAAGCAAAAGCAGTAAAAACTATTAAAACGTCATAAAAACAGACCTTAAAATACATTAAAACTTTAAAAGATTCTTTAAAAAAGCTTTAAAAACATCTTAAATAAAAAGGGTTAAAAGCATATTGTTTAGGGGGGGAAAGGTTAAAAAAAATATTAAAAGCAATTCCAACACAGACGCAGATTAAAGCAAAGTGGTCAGAGTGTAACACTGCAAACATTGCACACCTCCTGGTTTGTAGGAGTTTGTATAATAGTTTGTACTAGGTGGATGGAAAGCCTAAATTTGGGCTTGTAAAACGTGTGATTGTAAACAGCAACCCAGCAAGAACTTACAATGCCTACCAACAAGACTCAGTTCTTTGGATGTAATGGTCTTGATTCAGTTTCATCCCTTGAACAGATGGAAAAATCTTTGGTGACAGTCTAAATTTGTTGGTGCCTACAGATTAAAAGTTTTTTTTTTTAATGATTGTTAAATAGTCTTTACCAATGAGCGGTATATAAATTTTGTTAAATAAAAAACTTTGTATTTGTTGCTAGAAAAGCAAATATGCTCAGCAGGATAAGCAGAAGACTTTTTACAGGGAAGTAAATTAGACATACCTGATAACGAGAGATCATGTATAACAGGAATAGGCAACATGGTGCCCTCCAGATGTTGTTGAACTAGACTCCCAACTTTCATCAAACCCAGCAAGCATATGGCAGTTGTAATCCAACAGCGTCTGGATAGTACCACATTAGTTACCTTTGGTGTTTCTAATAAAGGCTTATCACATCACTGGGACCTCTTGGGACATTACTCTGGTTCTGCCTCCCAGTCCCCCCTATTAATAACAGTGAATTTACTTGCAGTTCCACAGGGCTAGGTTGAGCTAATCTGTCATCTCCCCAGACTTAATTCTTGGTACCTGACTAATGTCTCTGCCAGCCTGGATACTTACATTGATGCAAGGAGTATGAAGCTGCCTATATGTCTCTCCTGCCAAAAGGAAGGAAACTGGGGAAACTACTTCTGTGGAGATCCCCTCCTTTCCATGGAGAGGGTGTGGTCTGAGCTGAGAAAGCAAAAGTCTTATATGAAATTGATATTTATGTATGTATTTATTTTGTTTGCAGTGTAGTGCCAGTAGGCATTATTAACAGCAAAATACCTTTATCCCCTTACAAGTTGGTATGGCAAGATAGCTCAACTCTCAAGCCTACAGCTGATTATAGAATGGCTTCAATTTCTACTGTACAACCTTTTCTACTTTTCCTTTATTCTTTTTTAATTTTACAATTTTCATTCTTTGATTCACTAATCGGGTTTCAATTGCATAGTGAAGAACTGATGTGAACGGATCGATTTTGGAGGTCCCACCACACTCTGTAGAGGTGATGTTTCTATTCCAATCTTGCGTACCCAATACAACTGTATTTTGTGTGTGCACTGCTGTGGTTTCCTGCAAAATAAAACTTGGTCTTGTATATGCCCAAGGGGCGCTTGCTCTTTCCTTGGAAAAGGTGGGGCAGAACATTGGCACCCAGAGAAGAATACGTAGAAACGCACTTGTGCCACTTTTGGGAGCAACATGGCTCAGCTGAACTCTGAGCGCCACTGGACTTGGAGAGTTTTACGTAGCTATAGCAACTTATTGGGAGACTTTCACTTACTGCTATATATGAGTTAGTGTAGCATAGTAGTAGCTAAAAAATGAGCTGTATACCAGGAAGTTGCCATTCCAAATTTCCCATGTATGCATTAGGTAGTCTTTGGCAAGCTTCTGCCTCTTACACTATGCAAATGGGACAGTATGAACATAGCTGTTAGGACTATTGGATGTTAAGTGTAGAACCTTGTGAACCCTAAAGCACAATATGAATTCTTGTTAGTGTTGATACCTTGCATTTTCTGGAATGTATGCTAATTTCCCTGAGACAATTAAAAGATTCTGTCAAGAATGCTAAGGATTTAGGTATTTCATCTCTGCTTGGATTTCAGCACTCACAAATCTTCACCTCAAGCATTTAGGTAGAATAAAGTTGTTTTCTATGTATGATCGTGATAGTAGAGAGGGTTAAAGGGTCTTGTCTAGAACTACCCAGTTGTTCTCCTTCTGTTTCCAGAACATACGTGTTGACTAAATGTGATTCACTTTATATATTTTGGGAAGATAAATGCTCTCATGGATTGAAGAGTTTCTTCTAACTAGCATTGCTGCCATTGTATGCTGTTTGTCAGAATTTTGTATTCTTTTCTTCTCCAAGCGGTATGGCAGTCTCCCCAGGATCAGTTTGGCTTGGAAGTTTAACTTGTGATGTCCTTTTCTGCTAAACTTCTGTTTCAATGCAGACAGTTCAGAAACAGTTCTTTCCCTCTGTCCCACTCCTGCAGCCTTGCATCTGACTTTTTAGAAGAACATTTCAGTAGTTGGGCATGTTTGCTTCTTTCTTTGGTGAAATGACTGCTTAATCAACCTGAAGTACTTCCATTAATCAGGTGGTTGGTCCCACTGAATAGCTAGAGCTCTGAGGGAAAAGGCTATTCTGCCCACACTGTTTATGATAGCTATAATCTAGCTGTTAGAGTAGCTGTGTTACTAGCATTTAATTCAGTGAATGTGTGCTGTTTTTTTAATAATTACATAGGGATTTGGCTTTTATAGTTATTACAGTTCTCTGGGATGGTTGATTAACAGAAGTAATCATCTGATCTTTGGCATTTCTGCCAGTGTGTGTTGCATATCAAAGTGAGATGGTTTCTCAAAAAGCATAGTGAAATGTGTATTTTAATCATTAGATGTTGCTTCAAAATTACGTTTGTGCATTTCTGCTTAAAGCCAACTATATCTCCACGGATTTTGTAGTCCCAAGTCCACCCCTCCCCTTTAGTTGATTGTAAATCATGTATAAGAGAACACATTTTGACACTGTACCTGTTTGGTAAGAATGGCAGAACATAACATAGATCAATGACTCCCAAACTTTTTTCCCCCATAGACCATTTGAAAATTGCTGATGGTGTTGGTGGGACCCCTTAATGATTTTTGTAGCAACTGAATGCACTGTGCTAGATGCTACATGATTTTTCATTGTATGTTTATTGCTTCTTTTATTTCATTTATGGTATTCTGATGTGTTACAATTTGCATTCCATATAATTTAAATTACAGTACAATAAAATACCATATAAGAAATAAGAAAGCAGTAAGAATACCATTAAAAATGAATATGAATATTTAGTGTGAACATTTGGCGGAGCACCTGGATGAAGCTCCCAAACCACAGTTTGGGAACCCCTAATATAGATTAAATTATCAAAGGTTCTAATATTGGCATACTACTGCCTAGTACAGTAGGGCCCCGCTTGTCGGCGCCCTGCTTGTCGGCATTCTGCTAATGCGGCGGCGACAGCGGGGAGATCAGCTGTAGCACGGGGAGCTCTCACGTTCCAGCTGATCCCTGTCAGCTGGAGTGCAGCGGCTGGAGCTCCCCGTGCTCCAGCTGAGTAGGGCCCCACTTTCCAGCGGTTTTCACTTTTCAGCAGGTTCCTGGAACGGAACCTGCCATATGAGTGGGGCCCTACTGTAGTAGAATATTACTTTTTCTAAGAAAAAGTTTAAGGTAGCCACGTTGGCCCATAAGAAAAATCCCAAAAGCAGTACTAGAGTACTAATTTTATTAGACCAACAAAAGTGTCACAAGATAGTGTGCAAACTTACAAGTTCTCCTGAACCCTGCGTCAAGATTGATAGCAAACAAAGCAAGGAAAAGGGTTGGCTAATAGTGAAGCCATGGAGTCTGCATCTGGTCACATTCTTAGATGGTTTGCCTCCCATATGCTCATCTAGTTCACCATCTCTTCACCATGGTAATTGCTCGTGTGGGCGTAAACATACTTGGAGAAGCAACTATTTGTACTCTACATGTGCTTGGATAATAATGGAAACCAGGTTCTGATTTAACACCTCTTGAGATACCTTGGTGTTCTTGAACTTTAATACCTTACACAGTGCAGGCTGCCGTTCTGATCATCTTCTGGTCTTACCAATTTCTGACTCAAGACAGAATCTCGGAGGCTGTGGCTTTATGTGCTGTTTTTTGTGTTCTACTGTTTGTAACACAATTATTGGATGTATTTGTTTTAATTGTTAGCTTCATTGGGAGCCCTTTGAGGTTGAAGAACAGAGTTGAAATATATGTAAATGTTTCGGGAAGGGGGGGTGTTCTAGGCACTTAAGATCTATGAAATCCTTTTACTGCAAATGTTTGAATGGATGAAAAGAGTATTCCTTTCCAAGTGTGCAGGGATAAAGGCTGCTGAAGGCAAATTGGCCTGTTCTTGTCTGAACTATAGCTATGACTGATAATCTTCCGAGAAGGGAATCCAATGTTTTGCTTGAGTTTCATTTTCTTGGATGGGGCTCTGCTGGAGGTCCAAGTGATATCAGCTTCACACAGCAATGTTCATCACCTGTTGCCCTTTCTGGGCAAAGCCTGCCCATGGTTATTTATGCTCTGGTAACCTTCCAGATTAGATTACTGCAACATCTTCTATTTGGATCTGTAACTGTAACTTTTAATCTTCTTATTTTATTTTTATCCAAGCTGTCTACAAATATTTTGCTGTATTGTCGTCTTAAAAAATCCTAGACTTCACTCTTTTCTTTCCCCCGCTGCTTCTAAAACCTTTGGCTTGAATTGAACATCCTTAAACCCACTGAAAACCAATTGGCTTTATGAGCGCTTAACTGTGCTGAATTGTGCCCTTTCACTCTTTCATCTTGATTTACTGCAGGGTACTTCTCACTAGTCTTCCTATTTCCATTTTCCAGTCTTGTTTTACATTCTGCTGCTCTGCTCACCTAGTTTACTCTGTATTTTGTTTTGGTAAAAACTCGCATCTTCTGGCTTTTCTTCACAAGCCCCAGAACATTCCATGTGAACTTTAGATTTACAAGTGTTTATCTTCCTGCTCTTATGTATCCCACTTTGCACTCAGACTTAGTTTCTTGGCCTCAGTGTTACGTTCCTACTTTGTATATTCAAAGTATATTGTATATACTTTGTATATTTGTATATTCAGTTGGCTCCAGAATCGTACTCAAAGAGTGCTTATCAATGGTTCCTTCTCAACTGGGCGGAAGTAACGAGTGGGGTACCACAGGGCTCGGTCCTGGGCCCAGTGCTCTTCAACATTTTTATTAACGACTTGGATGAGGAGGTACAAAGCATGCTTATCAAATTTGCAGATGATACAAAGATGATTCCTGTATTGAGCAGGGGGTTGGACTCGATGGCCTTATAGGCCCCTTCCAACTCTACTATTCTATGATTCTATGAATATTTCTTCTTCTGTTATTCATCTCAATCTTTTCTGTCTAGTAGTCTTTTCTGTCTTATAGTCTGTGCTGTGAGGCTGATCAGGCATGAGTAAAACATAACCGTCCCTACTGTGTGGCGGTGAGGACAGCAAAGAAGGTCCACTTCTCTGCCACCATCACATCCTCAAGCAGCTGTCCAGTGGCGCTTTTTTGTATTGTCAGGAATCTGTTGACATCAACTCCAGGAAATGGAGCTTTAGACCCTTTAGAGGCCCGCTGTGAATTGTTTGGAGGGGAAAGTTGCTTGCTTCTATAACAATCTTGATGCCCCATCCACGTATACTGTAGTCCCCAGTGAGATGTCCAGTGCAATGTCTGCTGCAACGTCTTGGGATCGCTTTCAGTTTATGTGGCCTGATGACGTGTACAAGGTGCTTGCGACGATGTGGCCAGCAACGTGTCCCTCGACCCTTGCCCTTCTTGGCTTATTAAAGCTTGCCAAGAGGGTAGGACCGAGTGGATCCAGGGTGTTGTCAACACGTCATTGCAGGAGGGAGTGGTCCCAGCCACTCTGAAAAAGGCAGTGATCCAGCTGCTCCTGAAAAAGCCCACCCTGGACCCATTGGTTTGTGCCAACTACCGCCTGATCGCAAATACCCCCTTTTTAGGGAAGGTAACCGAGAGGGTTGTGACACAGCAATTGCAAGTACTCCTGGGTGAAACGTATTAATTTGACTCATTCCAATCTGGATTCATGCCTGGTTATGAGATTGAATTGGCCTTGGTTGCCCTGATGGATGACCTTTATTGGGAGATTGGCAGGGAGAGTGCGACCCTGTTGTTCTTACTTGATCTCTCAGTGGCTTTTGATACCATTGACCATGGTATTCTTCTGGGCCAACTTAGTGAGATGAGTATTGGAGGCACTGTTTTACAGTGTTACTGATTCTTTTTCGGTCGGTTTCAGAGATTAGCATTGGGCAGTTGTCTTTCTGCCCCCTGGCAGTTGGTATCCTGCAGCACCGCACAGCACATCTTGTCCCTGATGCTGTTTATATCTATATGAAGCCCTTGGGAGGAGGTCATCAGGTGAGCTGTGGCGAGGTGTCAGCAGTATGCCGATGATACCCCGCTGTATTTCTCTGTAACATCTGAATTGAGAGAGGCATGCAAGCCCTTGACCGTTGCATGGACTTGGTGGTGGGCTGGATGAGGGCCAGTAAACTGAGACTGAATTCTAGCAAGACAGAGGCACTGTGGGTTGGTGGTTCCCGAGTTCAGATAATTGGTCAGTTGCCTGCTTTGGATGGGTCATACTCCCTCTGAAAGAGCAGGTTCATAGTTTAGAGGTGCTCCTAGATTTATCTTTGTCACTACAGGCCCAGGTGACCTCAGTGGCTAGGAGTGCCTTTTACCAGATTCAGCTGGTAAGACAGCTGCAGCTGTTTCTGGACCGGGATAGCCTGACCACTGTTGTCCATGCACTGCTAACCTCCAGGCTGGATTAGTGTAATGTGCTCTATTTGGGGCTGTCCTTCAGGTTGGTCTGGACATGCAGCTGGTGCAAAATGCAGTGGCACAGCTGCTCACTGGAGCAGATTATTGCTAACATATCAGCCTCCTGCTGAGAGAATTGCACTGGCTGCCTATTAGCTACAGGGCTAAGTTCAAAGTTCTGCTTTTGGTGTACAAAGCCCTATACAGCTTGGGACCAGGATACCTGAAAGATCATCTTATTTATTTATTTATTATCATCTTACTCTTATATACTCAGTCGATCACTGAGCTCTGCAGGTGAGGGCCTCCTGTGAATACCATCTTATCAGGAGGTCTATTCTGCACAACATAGGAAGCGGACCTTTAGTGTAGCGGCACCTACCCTTTGGAATTCCCTCCCCTTAAATATTATACAGGCACCTACTGAAGACCTTCCTCTTTCAATAAGCCTTGTAAGCAGAGACCATATCCCAATCTGTGTCTGTTGGAATTGCTTTTTAAGATGTTTTTAAAGCTTTAAAAAAAATAATATTAAAACATCTTTTAAAAGTCTGTTTTTATGATGTTTTAGAGTGCTTTTGGTTTCTTGGTTTGCTGCCCTGGGCTCCTACTGTGAGGAAGGGTGGGATATAAATTAAATAGTCATTTTTCTATGGAATTCTCTTTTGCCTGTTGGCTTCACAGTTGCTCCTCTGTGTGTGCATATGTCAATTATTTTGCCTGAGCTTTTTTTTTCCTTTTAAATTGATGCCCTTTATTATGTTGTTTTCCTTCTGTGGCATTCTTTTTTGATTCTAAACCAATGGACAAGGTAAACCTTTATTGGCTTTTTTGGTACAGTGTGGGTGCTATAGAAATATAATTAAATATTCAAGAATTGGAAATGTAGAAAAGGAATGTACAGTTTATACATAAAATGTTTCTTTCTGTGTGAATTGTAGAGGCACATGGCATAGTTCTATACTGGTTGCATTTGTAACATTTCTGGGTAGAAACATTTAAACCCAATGGTAACTTAGGGTGCAGTCAGACTGCTATTTACACTGGGCTGAGATGAATTGGATATGATGGACCTCCGGCTAAGCCAGCTCAGTCCCAGCTCAGCTGGACTATGGTGGCATAAGCCCCGCATCCTGGCTCAGCTGGAGGTCTGCCGGGGAAGCCCAGTCTAGTATAACGGGAGGCATCGGAAGCTGGTAAAAGGCCAGCAAAAGGGGTGTTCTGGGGGCGTGTTGGAGGAGGGGCCGAGGGAGGGGACTTGCGTGAAATCCAGGTCCCCTTTGGCTCCCTCCTGTGGCCCTCCATCATGGCAGCTGGTACGCTGGGGAAAGGGTCGGCAAAACATGTATTTTCTTTCTTTACGCTGTGCTCTGGCTGTGCAGCCAGTGTTGTCCTCCTCCACAAGGGCTCCAAGAGACAGCTGGAAGTGGCGGCCCCTTCTGGCAGCTCTGCCGGCTTCGCTCCTGCCAGTATCCAACAAGTTGGATTGCTCTGCTCGAAAGGTAACAAGTATATCCAAATATCTGTGAACCCTGCATGCATAGGCAACGCTGCATAAGTCCCAGAATTTTGCATCAGATTCCAGGCCATCAGTAATTTAAAACCAGAGTGTGAGTATTTGCTTGGCAAGGCTAGATTAGCAAACAATTTAACTGATTCCAGAGTGGCATAGAATTTTTATTCTTTTCTAAGAATGTCCATCCAGCCTGTAGGTTACCAGCACGTGGATTGCAGAGGTCAGGCTATCCCTGTCCAGAAACGGCCATAGCTGACAAAACAGACAAAGCTGGTAAAAGGCACTCCTAGCCACAGAGGATATTTCATTCATACATTCATTTATTAGATTTATATCCCACCCTTCCTCTCAGTAGGATCCCAAGACATTGGGCCTCTAGTGACAAAGATGAATCCAGGAGTACCCCTAGGCTACAGACTTGGTCCTTCAGAGAGAGCACAACCCCATCCAGAACAGGTAACCTGCCTATCTCCTGGACATAAGAACCACCTACCCAGAGAACCTCCCAGGATTCAAGTTTGTTGGCCGCATACAGTCCACTACAGCATTCAGACACCAGTCCAGAGCATTGGCAACCTCTTCTGATTTAGATATTATGGAGAAATAGAGCTGCATCTCATGATAAAAGTCATCCATCAGGGCAGCCAAGGCTGATTCTGTTCCAAAACCAGATCTGAATCCAGGTTGTGATGGATCTAGATAATCAGTCACATCCAGGAATACCTGCAATTGGTCTACAACCACCTTCTCCACCACCTTTGCCAAGAAAGGGGTGTTGGCTGCTGGTCTATAATTGTTACAGTCCATTGGGTGCAATGTGAGTTTTTAAAGAAGTGGCCGCACCACCTCCTCTTTAAGGGCAGTGGGCATCACCCCATCATGCAAAGATGCGTTTACTACACCTCGTCACTGCAAGCATCTTGTTCCCATCAGGTCACATTAACTGGAATTGATCCCACAACCCCAGGTTCAATGTTGCATTGGATACTTTGGCTGGCACTGCCACAAATAGTAGTGTTTAAATCACTGTAGAGCCAAGTAACTTTGTTCTTGAAGTATTTAGCTAGCTGGTTACAGCTGGACATCATGTGCTCCAGAGGTCCAGCCCCCTGGTCAGGAGTGACCAACCACATGGAACAACTCAGGCAGACGGTTCCTCAAGGATGTAACGGAGGCAGCAAAGTAGGATCTCTTTGCTGCCCCCACCACTATGTGGTAGGCCCAGTTGTGAGCCTGAACATGTATTCGGTCTGCTCCGGAGTGAAATCTACGTCACGTATGCTCTAGCCCTCATCTGGTCCATTTCATTGACTGCAGCTCCTCAGTATACCAAGGAGCAAAGCAGGTCCATGGCACCAGGGAGGGCCCTCAGGAGCGATCATGTCAGTGACCCTACGAGTCTCACCATTCCATAGTAAGACTAGGGCCTCGACAGGATCACCTGTTCTATCCACTGGAAAATCCCTTAGAACGTTCAGGAATCTATCAAATTCCATTCGTCTCTGAGGGTCGACCCTGCAGGGGAGAATTGCTGTTGCAAAACCAAACCTCACCAGGAAGTGGTGTGACCATGACAATGGGGTGATAGCCATTCCACCAATTTCCAGACTACCACTCTTCCCACATGGAGCAAAACCTAGATTGAGGCTATGTCCTGCTCTGTGTGTTGGACCAATGAGCATTTGAGACAGGCCCATAGTTGCCATGGAGGGCATGAACTCCTGAGTTGGACCTCAGCATGAAAACTACCATTCTGAGGTCCTCCAACACCACACTTGAGACCGCCTCTGCCAGCTCAGTCATGAAGGCTGTTGAGCAACAGGATGAGCAGTACACCAACTGCATCCCTAATCTGTCTCTTTGGCCTAACATCAGATGCAGGCCCTCCTGTCCTGCTCAAAGAGAGAGGGGTTTCCCAGTGATAGGAAGCTTATTCCTAAGGACTGTAGCAACAGTGTGGGCTGTTGGTGTACTGAATACCCAGATCTAAGTCAGATCTGGGCAGCCCAGCTGCCCCACTCAGGTCTTGTTGATATATGCCAGGTTGGCCCATTCATCCATGATCAAATCATGGATCAGCATGGCTTTATTACAGACCTGGCATTCAACAGTACAACCACCAGACTTTTGGGGACAATGGTAGAACATCCATTAGTATTAAATGCAGAGAGAGGAATGTCAGGTGCAAGCACTATCATCACTCCTCCGACATCTCCTTCTACCATGCCTACCCCTCCCCTCAACTGCTCAACAACCCCCTCCTCCAGTATTCTCCCTCCAAGAGACATGATATATGTAGAGACACTTTGCTAGATTAAAAAAGAAATATATCAGGCTATGCAGACACAACAATTAGACCACAATACAGTCTGCCCTAGATACACCCACCCTCCAACAAAGGGAACAAAACAAATAAGCAAGCATCCCACCCCATCTCTCTCCTGGGGCATACACAATCACTTCTCTACGCCTGTCTCTCACCCAGGGGCTTTGAACTCTGGCATTCACCAGTCTCTCACACTGGGCACCCCAAAAAGCATAAGACCAATATGTATCATGCAATTAATCTCTCACACACCCCAGTTGTATGTTACATACAATAAAAGAACAAAATACCCACAGGTGGGGAAAGAAAGCCCTCATCCTCACTCCAACCCCAAAGTGATGACCCCCTTTGGTGTCACCCCTTTGGGGTTGTTCCTCTGGGGTCGGCCCGCAGGATGGTGACCCACTGTGTGGGATGAGGCTCTGCTAGTAGCTCTGCTGCTGATAGCAGTTAACTGGCAGCAGCTGCAGTCCTCAAATCCTGTTGTTCTCAGCTGCTGGGCTGTGCGGCCTGATCATAAGAGGCTTGCCAGATGATGGGTGGCAACTTCAGGCAAGTAAAAGGCTAACAGGAAGATGGGGGGAAGATATAGTTACCTAAAGGTATTTAAGGCTTCTCCTTTCTCTCCTCTCTCTTTCCCTGCAGTTCATCTTTACCGCACACACAGCAAAGTCTTGGTGTATAAGGGGTAAGACTATCCTGGTCCCAAGCTGCATAGGGCTTTGTAAACTCAAACCAGAACCTTGAACTTTGCCCCATAGCTAATGGGTAGCCAGTGCAATTATTTCAGCAGTGGGGTAACATGTTGGCAATACCCTGCCCCAATGAGCAGTCGTGTCGCCACATATTACACCAGTTGCAGTTTCCAGTGTAGTAGGGTGCAGATCTTTTCCAACCTGCATGACAAAATGGCTGCCAAATCTAACAGAGCAGAAAAAGAGACAAGACTACCAAATGGTGCAGGAATGCCCCCTCGCCCATGTTAACAGGAAAAGACACCTATATCAGCCGCCACTGTACTCTCACAGAGATAAGCCCTTTGTGTCTCTCCTCGATTCAGAACGGATGGGAGGGTGGTTGCCCAATCCTGATATCCATTGAAATCTGGGCATGTTTAAGGGGACATGTTCAATGTAGAACAGGCTGAGCCCTTGCAAACAGGAACTGAGCAAGAAGAAGAGGGGATATTTACTGAGACCTTTTGTAGGGACCATAGAAGGTACTGGCACTCATTGATGATCCCTGTTTTATAGGCAATTCATTCATCCAGTCTTGTTGATTACTTTTTCAGTGCAGTTTGCAACTACCAGCATTTGACCCTCCTTTTTAATATGTTGTATTTTAGTAACAATATAGGATATATTATATTTATAGAGATTGGCATTAGTTTGCGTCTTTGAATGGGATTTTGTCTACATGATTTTACTTTGCAATATAGGATGTAAATTCAGCTCAGGCTTTGAGCACCGTTATTAAACCTTTTCAAGGAGCTCCCTTGTGGCAGCTTCATAGAGCAGGTGGCCTGCAATGCATATGGGGGAGTCAGGAGCCTGTGTCTTATCAGAACATATAATCTAAAAATTGCTCAGCCTGTTTTCCTCTCCTGGGGAGAGAACGACCACACTGGACTCTTATGCTAAAAACTAATTATTAAGCTACAGTAAACGTCATTCAGCACAAATCCCAGCTGAAAGTGCCTGGGTGACGGATGTTTCTGGGTAGGAGGCCAAGCTGTCATTTGGCTTTTTAATAGATAGTCTGTTCGTTGTCCCACAGAATTTGAAGCTTATCTTTTTGGATTTAACAGAATAAACTGAGCCTTTCTTTTTTTCTAGTAACTGTTTAGACTTCAGAGCAAGGGGGGGGATCTGTACTTTTGAATGGCCTTCATGGGACACTGGCAGCTTTACTGTGTTGGAGCCTGACAAGTAGCCCAGTGGCCCTAGACATAGAATTTGGCTCCTTGAGAATCTCCATTTTCACTTTTACAAAGAAGCAAGCTTCTCATGGTTCCAGAGACAGTGTCTTTAAAAGGCTGTATTGATCAGGATGCAATTTGTGTCCTACCTTACCAGTTTCTCCTTCGTGATCTCCAGTAGCATTGGCCGATACCTTTCTTTTTGTGGCCACAATGTTTTGTGCAAATAAATAAATGAAAGCTGGATCTTTTACTACTTCAAGTAGCACAGCCATATAGTTTGCCTCTTATCTTGCTGAGAATGATGTTGGTAGAACATAGCCCTTGAGATGGTAGATGGGTGTCAAATAAATCTGCCTGTCCATCCTTCGTGCCATGACCTCCCTTTTCTGCCCTTCCCTGCACAACTCTGGCAGCTGCCATAGCATCAGGCGATACTTCCTTGGGTAGGTAAAAGGACATTGAGGATTATGCATATTGCTTTTGCCCCTGTGGATTGGTTCCCTGGTCTGTTCAGACTGCACAAGCAATTTCCAGGCCCTTGGAAAGATCTGTTACTTATGTGACTTGTAAACACACCTCCAGGAAACCAAATCACATATGCTGAAGTAATTAGATATCTGGGACTGAGTGTGTGCAACTGCAGAGGCAGCAGCAACCACCCACGGAATTATGAATCTAAAAGGGGGGGTCTTAGAATGTGCCAAGACTGGCACTCACTAATGTTTCTCCATCCAAGGAAACACAGTGTGCCATGATGACTGGCTGTCTGTGCACGCTCTCTGGGTGAGAGAATGCACACAGACCAGGCAACTGGGGAATACTGTACAGTGGAGCACTAGGGACACTGCTTGTTCATTTCTCTTTCTCCCTTCCTCTCCCGGCAGGAATGGGGAATTGACCATGGCAGCAGCAAGAAAAGGACCTGATAGGATACCCAATGACAGTTTTTGCTCCTCCAAACTGGTAGTGCAATTGGGCTTCAAAGTTAGATCCACACCCAAGTACAACCACAGCTACCAACCATTTTCTGACAGTTCATATGTAATCATTTAACTGTTTATGGGTTGTATACATTTATGTGTCATGGCATAGTAAGTTAATTGCCCTGCCTTTTGAATGTCAATTGGATGTGGTTGGTACACATTTTTCTTCTGACAGGTGTCAGTAACACTGACATTAAATGTTCTAACCACAGCCACCTGGTTATCTAGGTTAAATGTCTATACACTTTTCAACAGTTTCATTTCACACCTTATCTCTCCTCTTACCATCTTCTGAGTAATTATTATTATTATTAATTTTTTTGTCCACCCTTCACCAGAAGGTCTCAGCGTGGGTCACAAGATAAACAGACACTTCATCACATAGACCCCCAGGTTCCAATCCCAGCAAGAGCCTTCATATGTAGGAGCCTAACCCTCACAAATCCATCTCCGTTTTTGAAATACCAACCTTTCTGGAGAAGCTCCCCCCCCCCCCGAGGAATAGGTGGAATCAGGCCTCATTGGCAGAACTCCAACACTGCTCAAAATCTTTTTAAACTCAAATATACTCTCAAATCTGCTTATTTATTTATACACAGTTCCATATCAAAATAAACTGAATTTATTTAAAAAGGCATTCTGTAACAAGGCAGTCTGGTAAAAGAGTTCCTTTAAACAGCTGCATTAAAACTTATTCTTCTCCTGAATGTTCTTTAGAAAAATAAACTGTCAGCCATGTTTTAGGTTTTCAGATTATTTCACAACATGCTTAGAAGTTGTCATGAGCAACAGCAACCAAATCTGTACCACCCCCCATCCCACCCCCAAAATATTGACCTATGTGTCAGGTATCACATACAAGTGGACCCATCCCCTTTGCTTAACATAATTTTCCTTGAAAAACAAAAGATCTGCCTGGATGCCAATAGGGCAAAGGATGCCATAGTCCAGCACAGAAAGAGAGATGACTGAAGCCCAGATATAGTGGGGAATGTTAAGAAGATATATCACAAACATGCAATCAGCGAAGGAGGTTGGCCAAATTTCAAAATACATTTTTTGAAAGGCTGTAAAACATTGATGTTGGTGCTTTTAGCTTTCAGTGTCTTCCTGGCCCTGGTGATCTGTGTCTGAGTGGTAAAAAACATCAGATATCAGGAAACACTGTTAGCCTTTGATTAGGGAGTCTTCAGACAAGGGCATTAAGACACAACTTGGCACTAAGTCATATTTCTTACTTGTGGAAATGGCTTGGTGTTAGGAAACCAAAATTTCAATTATAGCAAGTGAATCTTTGTGGATTAGAAATGGCTGATTTCTGTGTTCTCAAGGGGCCATCATTCTACAAAATGGTAGGTTTTGCTGCACAGAGGCTGTTTACAGAGTACCCTTGAGTATGGCTAGATCATTGCATTTCTCTTCAAGGTTTGGATAAAATATTCAATATTGTTTCTCAGCTTTTAAAAATAATTTATATGCATGGCGGCTTCCCATATGCAGAGCTTGGAAAAGTTATGGTTTTTTGAACTACAACTCCCATCAGCCCCAGCCAGCATGGCCACTGGATTGGGCTGATGGGAGTTGTAGTTCAAAAAAGTAACTTTTCCAAGCTCTGCCCATATGTTATTGAATCCTGGATAATGAGGACCTTCCACAGATACAAAAGGCTCCTTCATTCAACATACAGTCTCCTTCCACAAGTTGGAAATCAGTGGGGGTAGGGGCGGAGCTAGCGCATTCATCCTCTTTGCCCTCTTTTTGTGCGTATGTGTGTGAATATATATATGTATAGTGTGTGTGTGTATATGCGCTAGATGGGATAATATTTAATCCAATCAAAATACAAGGGACAGCTGTTCTCTCAGAATAAGTTTTTAAAAGAGTATAGGCCTCAATAGATGATTAGAAAAAAAATAATGTAGAAAAATGAGACAAAAAGGATTAAGAAGGCAATATTACATGAAGTAAATGTTGGAATAGTGGCTGTATTAAACTACTTTCCCCACAAAATTCTCACAAGCAGTTCAGTTCAATACAAACAATTCCACAATTCCTGAATGATAATGTTATGGTTTAGATGTGATTTTTTTTTAAAAAAAACTAGAATCATAGAGTTGGAAGGGATCTTGGAGGACATCTAGTCCAATCCCATGCCCAATGCAGGGTCTGCAATATAGGATGTGCAGTGACAACATCCCTGACAGCCTCTAAAATATCTCCAGTGAAAGCGAGTCCACTATCTGAGGCAACCTGTGCCTCTGCTGAAAATCCTCATGTGTAGCCAAAATCTGCTTCCTTGCAATTTCCACCCATTGGTTCCAATCCTGCTGTTTGAAGCAACACAGGTGTCTGCTCCATCTTCTGCATAACAAGTGTTCACATATACAAGGGCCACTATCATGACGTTGCCCCCTCCCCCACCTAATCTCTTCTCCAGGCTAAACACATCCAACTCTTTCAACTGTTAATCATAGGACTTGGTTTCCAGACTACTCAACATCCTGGTCGCCCTCAGCAGCCACATGTAAGAATAATGCTCCCCACATTCCACAGTCTCCTTCAGCACGTTGGAATGCAACAGGGAGCAAAGCTAGCATACTCATCCCCACTGCCCCTCTTTCATGTGTTTATGTTGCCAAAATGGTAACACTTGAAGACGGGCAAAGTTGTTCCTCGCTATCTTGGCATACTTCAACTAGCAGTGGGAGTTCTCTCCTCTTTCTCTAACCATCCATGGTGAGAAGTGAGAGCCTTGATTACCTGCTCCATAAGGTGGTGGCAACTGTGGTTGCCACTTGAAGAACTTTCTGCAAGGTAAGGATGCCATCAAGGAAAATGTCTATGATGGCCTGCAGATTGGACTTGCCCATTTCTGTTAGTCAAGAAAGCTAGGCCCCAAACAGGGGTTTTTGTATTAGTAAATGTGGTGAGTTGATGATTAGTAATTTATTTTTATGGTGAAAATTATATGGAAAGAATAGATATTGATAATATGGGATACCATGTGATATATTTATGTGACAATTCTCATTACATTGCATAATGACTGCTGATTGGATACAACAAGCTTTTGGTATGTCTGGAGGTTTTCTTTTTCTAGCTTTAAACAATATTTTTCTAGTTAATTAGCCTCATAATTTAACTCCTTGTCTTTGATATTGACTGGTTTAGCATGTGATGGGTTTTGTGTGTGTGTGTGCATATTTGGCCTTATGCCAGAATAAATATTCTAAGATGCTTGTTTCCTATTTTTTCTCCTTAGCCTGAAACTAGGGGGCAGACATAACCAGCAGTGGGAGAAGTGAACTGTATAAACTACAATTAGAATTGCAGAGCACAGGTGGTTGAATCTTCTCTACAATTGCCAAGCTATGTTGTTTTCTCAAACGAGAGGGAATTTAAGAAAAAAACTGGGCTGAAAATGTTGCTTTCTCATTCAGATGCTTTCAGATATGATGTATATTATTGATGCCATTTGGAGCCATGGTGATAAACCATTTAAAGCAATCCTACAGTGCTGCTGAGAAATGAATATATAACCTGATTCAGTTAGCAGTTCATCTATTGATTTAGATTAGTGTATTGGGAACAATTGTGCCCTTCAGCAGAAGCTTTCCTTTGATCATAGCTGGATTCGGCACCCAGAGCTTCAGAACAAGGCCACCTGTAATAAAGCAAGTTTAAATAAAAAAATGGTTTAAGCATCACAGTTAACTACTATGTCTACAGTGGATATCTAAGACTTCACTAGGGAGATAGGCATCAATCTCTGTGCTATTCGAATACAGAGAGCTATTGCAATGAAAGAGTGGAGTGACTAATGCCTCCTCATAGCATGTAATGTATCTTAAGGTTTACTGATCACCCCATTTTACAATTTAATAGATAGGAAACCTCCTCCCCTCATGTCCTGTATCTTTACATGCTCCACTGTGTCAGATCTGCATTCTTGGGATGTAAGGTTCCATTAAAAAATAAATAATAATCGCAGCCCTGTTCTCCCCCTTCGCCACACTCATTTTCTATAATATGGTAATGATATCACCGTAGCAGTAATTACGGGTCATCTTCATTTCTTTCATCTCTGCTGGTTCTGATGGCTTCATTCCTTTGACGGAGAAGATTTGGCTCTGGGTACTGTGATTATTTTGTTAAGCATTATTCGAATAGACAGGAGTGAGAGAAATTAATCAATCCAAATGCAATTAGCATCATGTTTAACCCAGTGATGGACGTCTCAAGGTGAAACAGCCAAGGGAGTTTCAGTCATTATTATTCAGTCCAGTGGCTCTTATCTAAATTATAATCAAGAAGGGTTTTATTGGCTTCAAGGCGAGGAGATGTAACTCTTTCCCCACGCTTAGTGTCGTGGAGATCATGGGTCAAGGGGGTCAAGCTGGCTGCTGTCAGTTTCTTGAAGTGGGAGGTGCTCCCAGTACATTCATCTTAATATATTGGTTGGTTGAAACAAAATAGCCCTTAGTGAATTTGATACTTGTTGTTTTATGTTCTTGGCCTTCACCTTGATTGTGTTTATTAGGAATAGCAGACACAATTCACTAGAGCCCATGGCAGTCTGTTTTGTACTCTATTCCTTGGAATACTGTACAGTAGGGCCCCACTCATATGGCGGGTTACGTTCCAGACCCTGCCTAAAAGCGAAACCCGCTGAAAAATGGAACTCCTTCAATAAAATGGTGCCCAACGCCCGAAAAACACCATAAAAGCTGAACAAGCGCCATATGAGTGAGGCCTTACTCTAATTTTAGCCGCCGAAAAGGGGCCCTACTGTAAAAGATTTACTATTGCTTTCTTGAGAAGGAGCCAGAAGCAGAGAGGGTTCCTGGAGGACAACCCATTTGGATAGAGAAATTCTTGAAATTCTAAACATTTTTTTCAAGTTGACCATCCAAGCTATGGAGATAAGACAATGAAATCCCATCATGCAAGTAGAAGTCCATTCCATCTACTTGCACAATGAGCATGGATAGCTTTGGATACAACCCATTGTCAAGTCACATGATCAAAAATGGAAATAGAGGAAAGGTTATCAGTATGATCAGGCTTTTCATCAATTTAGAAGTCCAGTGTTGTGAACAACTTGTTCAAAGCATAATTGTCAGCTGACAATTTGACCAGAAAAAAGCAAATCCATGTCTCTTATTTCTTTTCATTGGTGACATAATTCATCTTCCCTTCTTTGATACATGGCTACCATATTCTGGAACAAGGAATTAAAATTATATGTCTGCAATGGAGAAGTAAAGCCAGTACATGTAAACAACATTCCATTTGTGAATGGAAGGTTGTATAGGAGTGTAATATACTGTGCACAATTATATTTGAATCTTATTTATTTATTTATTGCATTTGTATACTGCCCCATAGCCGAAGCTCTCTGGGCGGTTTACAACAATTAAAAACATTAAAAACAAATATACCAATTTAAAAACACATTTTTAAAAAGCAATTTAAAAACATGAGGAAAGCCTTGACCTGGCGCTGAAAAGATAACAGTGTCTTCACGTCTGCATTCAGTTTCTTAAGCATAAGTCTCATGTTTCAACTCTTATCACGCTGACCTTGGCAAACTTTCAGGGCAAGGCTCTTATAAACAAGAGTGTCCCCAGAAATATTTCTAGGTGGTGGGGCAAGGGGCAATGGTTACTATAGGTCATTGGCGACCCACTCCACCCACCATTACATTTAGAATTCCGGGGGAGGGCAAGTGCCCTCATTTAAGGTCCCTTAACATGCACTTCCCATCCTAGTGGTCTGATTTTATATGTAAGTGCACATACAAAGCCCTATTTCTTTTTTTCCTTTTTGAAAAGCTCCGTTTCTGATAACATGATTAACATAATACACCATTAAAAAGAAGTTGTGAGATTGGAAAGTTATAGAGTCACACTTAGTTACAGCTATGTAGTCCTGTATGTTTAAGTTATCTGTTTGTCTTGTGGAAACAATTCCACTGGTCACTGCAGTATTCATAAAATGGTGTGAGTAGTGTTGATTGTCACTAATTACATCACAGGAAACATCAAATGGTTCCCCATGGTACGGCTGCAGCCACATTCCATATAGCAATGAATTGCAGTGGGTATACAGTTGCAGATGAAAGAGGCATGTCTCCCCATGGATAAAACAGTGCTCTTTTGAGTACTTGGAAAACATAGGAAGACTTGGTGAACTCTGTACCAAGTGGGAAATAAATACACTTTTTTGGGGGGGGGGCGGCGAGAGAAATGATAGTGTGAAAAAAAAGTCTAGCTCATCCTCCAAATATCCTCATTTAGACTCTTTTCAGAGCCCTATTCAAGGGAAATGCTTTCCCTCCAATCAGCAGCAAGAAAGATTTGATTCATTTTGCACTATACATAACTGAAGTTGGAGCCTAGGGGGTAAGTATTGCAAAGCTACTGCATATCAAAATTGTATACAAGTCTCTGTATTTTTTATACTTTACCTTTATAATGATGATGATGCCACAAACTTTGATCGTTGACTACATAACAAGACATACTTAACACTGAGGCAAGCAAAAATACATAAAATAAATTTAAATTTAAATAGAGTCACTTGGTTTCTGTCCATTGCTTTCTATCTAAAAATCTCAGTTTTTACTGCTAATTAGATGTGTTTATTATTGGCTAGCTATTTCTTCTGTTCCCAGCTCACTGAAATTGAGTGGTGGGGGTGGGGGTACCAACTGGAGCTGCAGCTAAAGCTTACTGCTTGTGGGATGGCGGGCAGACAGGAAGAGTTTAGTTCTTCACTCAGTCTCTACATTTTCTATATATTTTGGAAAGTTGTTTGTCTGATCTCTGTGTGTTTGGACACCTTTTAAGATACTGTAATCAAATTCTGCTTAATGGTTCCTAAGATCAAGGAGCATGTTTTTGTCCGTTTGGATACAATCGGATGCCATTTTGAATCAAGATGGCAGACTGAGCCTTTCAAAACTGCACTGATTTTTTTTTCCTTCGATTTCCCAACCAACTCTAGATATGAGGCTGCTAGCATATTGATAAACTATGCAGAAATGAAAAGTATTTCTTCTACTCTGCTGGTCATTGGCTTTTTAAAAAATATATATATTGTGAATTTAGCCTCCCGAACAAGACACATTTCAGGGGTTGGGACTCCTAGAGATGTGAAGCCCTATAAAATGGAAGAAGGGTTGTTGTTGTTTTCCCTAAGCCTTTTTTCTGAAAAATTGGAAAAAATGGATTATGAAATATTTTCTTATAGAATTATGAATATAAGACAAGGTGTTCATATATTTACTCTCCCAACATTATTTCAAAAACCAAGTTACAGGAAAACTTTCAAGTAAGACTATGTGATCATTACAATTCCTGTACACTGAGGGCAAGCAAGTTCTGAGTTGTAGTCTGAGAGTACAGCTCTCAAATGCAAGAACACGATGCATTTCTGTCTCTAGGAGGCATTGCCATTAACAGAAGAGAAAGAAGGAGAATTCAGTGCCTTCTTGGTGGGCTTCCTCTTGTTGGCGTAATTGGCAAATCTGTTTGTTCTCTTGAGTAGGACTGAGAGTGGGAGTCAGTACAGAGCAACACAAAAAAGCAGAATCTGATAGAGAAAATGGGATTGACTAAATTTCATGTACAGTAGTATTCATTGAGTCTTGGTTCCCCCACCAGCTCTTTTTCTCAGCTCTTGCTGTGGAAATGCATGCTTTATGTCTGCTGGACACTGTAGAGGACAATTAAAAACAAATATACAAATTTAAAAACACATTTTTAAAAAAACAATTTATGATAAAAATGATTAAAACTATGATAAAAATGATTAAAATGATACAGATGTGTCCTGTGAGGCACAGATGTTTGAAAATGCACCCAGACAAAACAGTCTCACTGCTTTTTCAGCAACAAGTGTGCACCCAGCCAAAGACTACTATCCACATGGAAGAGGGGGGGAAATGGAACCAATCTATTGTGGAAAGACATTTGGGAAACCAAAAGACAAATCTTGAAATATTAATTATTTTTAGCCATTTAAAAAGAAAAAGTAGTAGTGGTCCCTGAACTATATGAACAGTGCTTTTGCAGTCATTCCAGGAATAAGTATCAGTTTTAAAAATTGTGGCATGACTGTAATTTTAAAACATGAACATGTTTTGTTTTAATAGCTAGTATAGACATCCAGTTCCCAGCAACATCAGCAAGTTTTAATAATCTAATTCAGAAGTTTATATTTTATGTTATACAAGGTACAGCTATGACCTTGTTCCCTTATTGGTTGTGTATTTGCCATCTTGGGCTCATTTTGGAGGAATGATGGGATATACATTTAACTAAATAAATAAATATATATAATGTCGATGGTTTCTTCTGTTTTTGTTTTTGCATGCTCCCCATAAACTGGCAAAAACAAAAAATGCTAAGTTCCTTATAGTTCAGCAGCTTGTAGATCAATTTGTAACAAAAAAATTTGAAAAGCAAATAAACGGAATAAACTGTACTTTTAATATACCAATCATGATAGTTTTATGGGCAAAACAAGTTATGCATAATACATTTTCAATCTGTAAAGGGTGCTAAAAAAATATTGCAGATTTTTCCATTTCCCCTCAAATTTCTGGGTTTTTTCCCGGAAAAAATTCCATGCCTTTAAAATTTCCAGAAATTTTCCAAAAGTTTTTGTTTTGTTTTGTACGGGGAAGGACTGTGAGATCAGATCTTACAAGACACAACCTAAGTGTGGGGGGAGGAGGAAAGCTATAGTTTTCAGAGTGAAGGAGAGAGAAAATGCTTCCCATTTTCCAGGACTCAGCCCAGATATTGAAAATGGATTCTTTGAGATGCGCCCCAGAGAGCTGTAGGACAAGTGAAGCCCAGGTGTGAGGCAGAAAAGAATGGAGACCCAACCTATAACAAGGTGGTATGGGGGGAGGTTCCTGCTTCATTTGCTTGTGGCACATCTGAGTGAATTTTGTAGGCCTTGCTATTACATGCTGAACAACGCTACTATATTCTGCCCTTAGCTCACCTGCTCATGCACAGGAGTGCTGCCCTATTTTCATCTGACATCTTGAACAATATATTCTAGTTTACTGGTTTAGGAGGTTATGCCAACTCTCTGTTTGGACTTGAATCTTGTTTTCTTTTTGGCCTAGTCTCGCACAACATACTTGTAAGAAAATTGAGAAATACAGATTAGAATGAACAAAAAGTAAGTTTAAAAAATGCATATAGAAGATGGATAAAGAGCCAGAAGAATTCCCTAGGAGTCAATAGTGCCCAGGTGCTCTTTAATTATACAGACATGACAGTGGCTGTATTCCTACAGCCAGCATGGGTTTTTTGCATTCCACCATGTTAAATTAAAAATACCCCCCATGCCATTCTGCTGCTTCCCATTTCAAAACAAAATCTTACAAAACTTATAGTTCTGAACTCAGAAATGCTTGATTAACAATCCGCTACGTTTTCAAGGCAATACACAAAACACTCAGAGAATTGTCAGTTTAAAGTCCAAAACAAGAGTAAAAAAATCCAGACCCCTATTGAATTTTTTTCTGTTAGTGGTCTTGTAATTTGTTGAAATTGATAAAAAAAAAATCAGTCAAGTTCACAGAATACTTGTAATCCCATTACTGACCTTGCCCCATACTCTGACCTTCATTTTCCACAGTTTAAAGTTTAAAAAATGTATGACTGATTTTTAAATTAATTTAAGAAAATTAATATTGGAGTCAATGATAAGCACAGACATGCTCAGTAAGAACTAACTGTCAGTGTTCTAACAACCTAACAGCTGTTTGGCCTGGCTAATCAGGAGACCTCTGTTCCACTGACAGAGCCCCAGTGGCCAGAGTGGTTTAACAGTCAGCCCCTCTTCCCAGAGAATTCTGGGGATTGTAGGTCTGTGAGAGGAATAGCCATGACTGTTTAAAGTGGAATACATGTCTGGTGTGGATGTGGCCAGGGTCAGCTTTGGTTTAAATTTGGGTGGGAGAATTCATGTGCCTGCTGTAGAATAAAAAGGTGGGGGAAACCCTGAAAAATGATTATACTGTTTACAGTGTTTTCCTTCTGGAAAGGAAAGGGGCTTTCCCTCTGCCCATTGCCTACCCACCTAATCTTCTCCTCTCCCTACCTTTACCTCCTCTCCCCTCCACCTTCCTCCCTACCAGTACTTTTCCTCCACTCTTCCTCCCTGCCCTCCTCCACATCAGTTTCATATATCCTAACCATGATTGCACAGGAGTAAATTCCATTGAACTCAATAAGCATGCAAATTATCTAACCTGCCCTCCCCTCCCCTCCTCCTGTCCCTTCCCCTCTCCCCTCCCTTCCTATTCCTTACCTCCTCCCCCTCTCCCATCCAGCCCTCCCTTACCCTGTGCCCCAGTGGTCAGTTTTACCTTTCCTAAGTATGATTGCATGGGAGTAAATCCCATTGAACTCAATATGCATGTAAATGATCAAACCTGCCTTCCCTCTCCCCCCTCCTGTCACTTTCCTCCTGCCCCTTCCCTCCTCCTGTCTACCTCTCCCTCCCATTCCCCCTTCCTCCTCCCTTCCTTCTTCTCTCTCCCCCCCCTTATCCTGCCTCATGATCAGTTTCACCTTTCCTAACCATGATTGCATGGGAGTAGATCTCATTAAACTCAATAAGCATGCAAATGATCAATCCCAGAGCTTGGAAAAGTTACTTTTTTTGAACTATAACTCCCATCAGCCCAATCCAGTGGCCATGATGGCTGGGGCTGATGGGAGTTGTAGTTCAAAAAAGTAACTTTTCCAAGCTCCCATTCTCAGGAAACTTGCATAGGATCCCATTTCTTACTTCCCAGTTTAAAAAGCAGATAAATTCACTAATAGGCAAAAAAACCCTTGCAGTTTAAGAACATACTTATAGCCAACAGATATTTCTATCAAACTAATCAGAGAAATTGGGCAGCTATAGTGAATGCACCAGGGGAGCAGGAGACCTGACCTCCTCTCTGAGATATTGTACTGCCCTACAAAGTTGTCAAAATGCAAACACAATTTGGGTTGGTCTTTCACAGTCCACTTCCTGTGTAGCTTGGAAGAATTTGGTAACATACGAGCATGTGGTGAGTGGTGGCGTGTAGTTTTGAACTACCTGAAGGCAGAATTAGGTTAACCATTTAGAAATATTCCAAAGCCTAAGTACATCTCACCTATAATACAAGGTGCACAAAGATATTTCTTAGCAATTTCTTGTCCTCCTTTTGTTATCCTTGGATTTTCAAGAAAATATTGGAGCAGTATCCATCAAAGATGTTTGAGGTATAGGATTTAATGTTGTAGGGTAGAAGATATGATTCAGTGATCTCTTAGGTGTGTTCCAAGTCTTGTGTGATATTGCTGAGGCAGTTATAAGGAAAATATTGACAAAAGCATACTTTGATATTTGTTCTCTTTTTTGGATATTCAGCAGTGTTTATATATGAATCACCCAATGTATATGGTTGTATTGTTATGGCTTAGGGAACATAGGAAGCTACCTTATACTGTCAGTTCATTGGTTTGTCTTGCTCAGTGCGCTCTAATTGGCAGCAACTCTCTCAAGATTTCAGATGGGGTCTTTCCCTGCCCTTCCTGGAGATACCAGGGTCCAACTTTCTGCATGCTAAACACGTAGTCTACCACTGAGCTATGGTCCTTCCCTTAAAGGAAATGCTAATTGTATTATCAGAATATAACAAGAATCTCTGTGCACAAACAACGCCCCTCCCCCTTTGAGATCCTCCACGATGATAGCTGCTTACATAAATGTAAGTCACTATTTTCATACCTGTTTTTATCACAGTAAATCCTTCATTATTTCCTGACTGTCCAGATCTTATGATACAGTGTAGTACAGTGTTAACATATGCATAAGAATGCTCTTCGTGAGATGTTGGGGACCAGTGAGCCCCAATCTCTAGCAGAGGGTTCTTTTCTAATTAAATTGCCATTGGAAGGAACATCCGGAGCCACAGTTTCCTCTTTGGACTGAAGGCCAAACATTATGAGTCTTTGTCATTTGATTAAAAATGTTACTTAACCTTTAAATTGCTACAGATGTAGAGATAGCCCTGAGTTTCTAATGTAATCTCCTCAAAGTTAAAATCAGGAAAATCTTTGTGTAATGAAACCCATATGTCATAGTGAAAGGATGCAAAGTGCTGGCAGAGTGGGCTGCTCTTGCAAGAGATTCTGCACCCAATCTTGTTAACCAGGGCTGCTTTTGGTAATCCCTCATCTCCTCACTTGCAAGAAATCAATCTGTACTACTGAATCTCTTCAACCAACAGCCACAAAATTTACTGCAGGAGGCAGTTTGGGGACAGTTGTAGTGAGAAGGAAGACCAAGGCAACAAGGCTAAATACAGGATTGAGGGATTGAAGTTCCAAAGAGAAGATTATATCAAACTGTGCTCCACCCTCCTTAGCAACCGAGAAATTACAATAAACGTCCTTTTTTGGATTCTGCCTCTTCTGTCCACTACTGGGTTTAAGATCCATTTATTCTAAGGCAAAACATTTAACTCCTGATTCAAGAGCTTCTGTTGTTTATACCAACCTAGTGGCTGTTTCCTACTTAGTCCCAGGAAAGGGTGGATTTGTTCAGATACTCAGCTTTTTTGTAATCTGGACCGATTACATCCTAAATTGGTGTTTTCTATGCTGTTCAGTGCCCCCACTTCCTCATCCAACTGAGATTAATTTATAACCGAGTTCTTGCATTTGTATCCGTTGTTGATTTTCTATTGTAGTGATAGAGAAACCACATTGGATAGACAGTAAATTTGCCCTGAAATGGCAATTAATGTTTGTTTCATCAAGTGGTTGTTTGCTAGAATGATGAAATTTGCATAATGTCCCACCACCAATAGGCAAGCCCCTTGGAGTAAGCATATTTTTAAAAAACCTTCCAATGATTTCTAGTACAATTTTGTTTATCCAGTCATTTGATGACCCACCTCTGTTTAGTAAGTAACTGGTTCCCTTGTGTAGTCAGTAATGACAACTATTACCTTATGTTGCCTTGACAGCAATTGCATTTTTGTTGGCTGCAACCAAAATAAGTGTGAGATGTCTAGAATGAAAAAAAAAAAAGTAATGGTGTATAAAAATGTTGAACTGGACGGATGCTAAACAAGAAGAACCATTTACTTTTAGAGACATTTTTGATGTCCCTCCCATATTAAAAATGAGGAAAATTATAGGAGGAAAAACCTCAGAGGGGAAGAGATTTGCTACACGTTACCAGCAAAATACTGTAGGGAAGTAGATAGATCAGCAAGATCGCAACAGCACCTGCAAAGTAGATAGCAAAATTCAGAAAGTTCTCCACAAAATTTGGGTAGCACTTGCTGAGCATGGGAGGCTTATTTGATGGCTGTAAGGACCTTCCCTCAGTTTTGTATTATAGCTTTTAAAATTTAAAGCCTAGTTGCCTCCTAAGTGTATGTTGAGAAGAGGAATACAGAATAGCAGAAGGCTGTCTCCTGCTCCTAATGGGATTTCGTAGCAGCATGTGTGAGTTTGTTTCAGAAGTCAGAAATGAACAGATGTTGGTATAAATTACCTCTGTGTCTGATGTCTTGCAAATTAAAAGCGCGGTTGGCATCACTAAACAATTTCACCAGGTGGGGGTGGGGAGGACGAGCGGGTGGTGATTATTGTAGCAGGTCGGTAAGAATCTTTAAGCTGCGGCAGAGCAGGATAGCAAGGATAAAGGAATGAAGAATAAAATGAGAGGTCTGTGAATTAATCAGAAATGTTAACATCTCTGATGACAAGCGAACAGGAGGGCACGTGCTCTGGAGCAGCCCCCAACTCACAGTAATTTCACTTGGAGCACAGAACTAGTCAATGCTTGCAATCTGATTTATAGGGTGCAGCCCTCATCAGGGGCACACAGTTGTCACACATTCGTATATCTCCTATATGGGACTGGTGCTGTGAAAAACTTGCACTACATCAGTTGATAATGTTACAGTTTGATGTTACTTGAGCAAGAACAGAGCAGGGGATTTAATTCAAAGTAAAATTTCTTGAACCTCAAACTTCCAGAGATTGTTTTTAAGTTGTTAGTTTTTTCCCTCTATTCAAAGAAAAAAATAAATGACTGGAGAGCATAAGGCTTTCCTACATTTTTCACTGGAGCGTCTCAATGCACTTTATAGTAGCCTCAGAACTTCACAAATAGCTGTGGTGTAATTTACATCATGGTAAAAATCTAAGTACACAGTTAGTAAAACATGCACCAAGTTACTTCTTTACTCAGTACTTCTTTACTCAGCGCATAGTTAAACTATGGAATTTGCTCCCACAAGATGCAGTAATGGCCACCAGCTTGGATGGCTTTAAAAGAAGATTAGACAAATTCATGGAGGACAGGGCTATCAGTGGCTACTAGCCGTGATGGCTGTGCTCTGCCACCCTAGTCAGAGGCAGCATGCTTCTGAAAACCAGTTGCCGGAAGCCTCAGGAGGGGAGAGTGTTCTTGCACTCGGGTCCTGGTTGCGGGCTTCCCCCAGGCACCTGGTTGGCCACTGTGAGAACAGGATGCTGGACTAGATGGGCCACTGGCCTGATCCAGCAGGCTCTTCTTATGTTCTTATGTTCTTACACAGCAAGGTTTGTTATAGGTGGCCATTTTTTGCAATGCAATGTAGGTTGAGTGAATATGGTTTCAGATTTTCAATTTTTGGGTGCAATCTGTAATGTGACTACTTCAGATCCCCTCAACACCAGCACCATTTGGCTACACATTTTCATGTCTCATCCCACTCGGCTCATTTACTAAAGTTTTGGAATGGTGCAGTTAGCTGGATTTATAGTGTGGGGAAACAATCACTTGACAACTTTTTTTTTAGTCTATCTTCAACCTGTGCCTTGCCTAATGATAGTCCAGTGAATTGGACCTCACTTAAGGGCAGTATTACATACAGGTTCTAGATCAGGAGTGGGGAACCTGTCCTACACCTGGCATCAGGGCCAGGTAAAGATGTGGCTAAGCCAAAGGCAGTTTGCAGGCCCCAACAAGCAGCTGATCACCATTTAAAGTCATCTAAGTTGCTAAGTACCATAGTTTAACAATCTGTTGTTTAAAGAAATATTTCCTTTTGCCTGTATAAAACCGTACACAGTATTGCCTGTGCAAAGCTGCACGCATTGTGGCTGCACCTTAGACTTGTATGGTGACACTACAGTATTCGTTTTAATTTCAGTGTTCACCTTTTATTCTCCTTTTTCACAGCTACCACATGTTGGATCAATGTTTACACAGACCTGTCTTCCACAACCCCAAGATCTTTCTTAGACATCGTGAATTGATGCCATAATGTTGCACTTGCAGGCCAAATCTTACTTCTACTCTCAAGATTGGATGGTCTGGTCCTCCATGATAAAAGATCCCAAGTGGAATTTAATGCCCCAGAGTCTTTGCCATATATTACCCCTTGCTCCACACATAACCTATCCACCATAATGATGTGCACTTTAGTTATTATGTAAGAACAAGGAGGCAGTATGAAATGGAAAGTGTTCATGTATTTTCTTTTTAAAAAATTAGTGTTTAGGGAGCCTGCAAATAAAATCTTGGAACTCACAAGTCAGAAATGTTTCTGTAGGAAAGTAGCTGTGTAAAAACTCTGAGGTGCTTTTCCCAGAGATTGATGACACAGAGGAAAAATATATACACTTTGCCTTGCTGTATTAAGCATTCAGGGAATGACAATACAGTGTGAGGGTGTAGAGCACAGCTCTATAAACTCTACTTTAACACATCATCCATAGATGAACTACTTTGAGGGACTATAAACCTCATTACATTATAGCATCCAGGGACTATCACTGTCAAGGGAGAGTGGAAGTGCTATCTCATTTATGTTTAAGATCATAAACACACAGGGACAAGTAATCTTGAAATGGAGGGAGACAGAGAGGTCTATAATCTCTGAAGGGTTATAGCATCCAGGAAGAGATGCCCTGAGGAGGAGCAATAGATTATACTATTCATAGATGAATAACAGAGAAATGGAGAGAACTTGAAGCTAGCCACAGTGGAAATAAAGGAAGTGGGTATAGGATGAAATGAGACAGCTTGTGAATATTACAGCTGGGTTTTTTTATTTTTTCAGTGCTTGCCCTGCAATTCCAGACTGCTCAGAACTCGAAACCACAGCACAGATTTATTTCTTCACTTTATATCTTTGTTAGCTCTTAGCACCAGAAAGCCATTTTAAATTAATTTCACAAGTGGGGTTAAATATAGTAAATTATCCAGCTCTACTTGTTTTATGTTCTTTTTTTCTTTTCTTTTTTCTTGTGATTTCAGCAAGAGAAATGACTCGAGGGAAATTCCTGAACATCCTGGAAAAACCAAAAAAGTAGCTGAATATGGCAAGAAATACACCTGGCTGCTGGAAAGCTACCAGAATTTCCCTGTGTGCTGAAATGGAAAGACCAGCGCGCTGCCTTATACTTACAGAAATGCTCCCCGTCTTGCCTCTTTTCTGAAGAAAATTATTCCAGGTCATTTTGGCAAGGACAGCCACCGGTTCCTCAGCAGAACAGTTTGACACTCCTGCCTTTTGTGGACCCTGTACATTTTGCTAGAATAGTTTGTAACAGGATTTTGTGCCACCGTCAAGTCAAAAGAAACTTCCTCATTCATCTGCAATTGGTAACAGCATATATTTCAGATAAAAGCGGGGCTTGCAATGTCCTGTGACACAGGCTTGTATATTACATTGCATGTACATGTGTGTGTGTGTGTGTGCGCGCACACATGCACATCCCTCTTTTGCCTTTGGGACAAAAACTCTATATGAGTAACTGCCATGCTGAAAAATCTACTACATTGTTGGACAAAAGCATGGTTCTGAATAGCCCTTTCCCCCCTCTCTTTAAATCTTAGCTAATCCTAAGACTGGGTAACTTTTTTTTTCTTTCTTCCACATTAGTTTTATATATAGATTTTATTAGCCACAGACACTGCAGAAAAGGTTGTGTGGATCAGTCATTATCTTTTTTCTCTCACAGCTCACATAGCCTCAGTTGCTGGATAGGATTGGGATCCACATACCAACATATAATATCAACAAATGAATATATATTTGTTTGTTAGGGTGGGAAATGTGAAGAATGTCTTTCTGAAAGATGAAGGAAAGCACCCTCCTATAATGGACACCTTTTTCCAAGGCTTCCCATGATGGAATTTTCTTGTCTTCATAGGCTGTCTCTGCATTGTGTTTTATGTTTTTACAGTTCCAGAAGACAGTTCTGCAAAATGGGGTTCTCTTACAAAAAAAATATATATGGGAAAACCATGCTTATATCATTTGAGCCACCTTATTTTTCAGGAATAATTTAAAATTGCTTGTTCACAAGAAGCAAAGTCAGGATTTTTTATTCTAGAAGAAGTTGCTAGTAAAACGTTTGGGAATAGTCCAGCGAAAGGGAAGCAGTTTTAAGTCCCATTGATCTCAGTGGGGCAAATGAGCACATGCTTGCATTTCTCCCATAGTCAAATCAATGGGATTCAAAAGAGCTTAACTTTGGGTTATGGCCTGAATATTCTAGTAAAATTCTGTATAGATGTCACTTTTCTCTAGGGCAGAACAAAACATTTAAATTGTGGGCCAAAAGTTTGATACTTATTTTATATCTGTCCAAACAAATCTTGAACTATTTAGCACGGAGGTGTTATGCTATCCTTTTCAATTTGCAGGAGATAGTGTAAGTTTGGAGCTGTATGAGTGTAACAATCAACAGACTATATATGCAATTTCACATGAATTCTGCAAGCAGTCCTATGTTGTGGCACTTTGTACAATACACATGAGAGATATCTGTTGCAGGGCATCTGCTAGTTTCACCCTTAAATCTTTGCATATTTTTCTGTCCAAGTTTAGTAGGAGCTTCTCTCATTTTTTTAAAGCATATCTGGGACTCAGAGATGAGAAGGTCACATCTAGGCTGATGGGGAAACAAAACTGCATATGATGGTGAGCAACCAGCAAATGACTTTGAAAACAGGGGAAACTGTGTTCTCATCTAGAGAAAATGTGATGAAACATTTTTGATGTTGACCTAATTATAGTTTTGTTTAGGAATATTGAAATTCTTGCATCTATTTTGTTTGTGGACTTTCTGGAGTGGGGAATACACATCGACTCAAATTGGGCCTTTTTCAGTCCCAATGGGATGTTAAAATGTTTAACTTTGGCTTCATCATACTCTACACACTCGTTTGTATTGTAAAGGTTCTTGAAACACATTTTTGAGTCTGTGAAACTGAAAAGTTTAGGCAACGCATGGAGAAAATCACCATGAATTACAAATTTGTTTAGTTAACTCTTCTATTGAAAAGCATTTCTTTTTTTTTATGAAAGTGTTTATCTTCCTTAGATAGGTCCGTAAGCTGTATATGCTTTAGTGTTGGGATATTTATATATTTATATTTTTCATCCATAGATATGATGGGAATGTATTTTTTATAAATAGTAGTATTACTTGTTTGGGTTGCTCTGAACGAGTAATCTGTGAGTTATGGCTCTGTGTTCTCAAAATAAATAAAGATAAAACAACTTGTTTTCAAAAGCAGTCGTGTAAAATATAGAATGTTTATTTGATCAGTAGTTTTTAGCTGACCGTCAGCTTTATTCTGCATATCACTGTTCTTCAACCTTGGGTCCCCAGGTGTTCTTGGGCTACAACTCCCATCATCCACAGCCAGCTTACCCACTGGTCAAGGGATCATGGGAGTTGTAGTCCAGCAATATTTGGGGACCCAAAGTTTTGAAGGACATTGCTATATATGAGCCAATTGGGAAGAATTATTGTTTATTTCATTTATGAATTGATTCTTATTAAAACACCCCAAAGCAATTTAACAAAAAAATTAACACTAAAAACATATCTAAAAACAAATGTAAAGTTCAATTACATTCTGAGACAAAAATCACCACTTTAAAAGGCTTACTGCAAAGAGGTCTTTATAATGGCTTGTATTCAGCTAAGTCCTACTCAGAGTTGATCCATTATTAATGACCGTAAGTCATGTCTGTTAACTTCTATGGGTCTACTCTGAATAGGACTAACCTTGAATATAAACACAACAGTCTATACATAAAATAAATTCAAGTCCAATATAGATTCCTACCAGGATACCATATATGCAAATGTACTTGAAAATAAGCCCACTAGTGCTCATTATATCATAGTTCCAAGTAAACACGCATAAGACAATTTACTCCACAGAAACTGCTTATGAGGACCCACTTTGTAGGAAACTTTGGACTAAGGCCAGAGAAGATCAAGGAGAACTCTGCTTTACACAATAGAACTTCTCTGGCTACCTCTCACCCCACCCCACTGCACCCCCCCCATGCTCCCAAAAATCTGCTGTTGAGGGACAACAGACCCTCTGGAACAGCAGGGGATGGGACATGAAGGATTGCAGCAAGACATGGAAATCAGGAATTCAGTGGAGTTGCCTTGCAAAAGTGGAAGTGCTATTCTGTTCACTCAAGACATCTGTGAACCCAAGCCCTTGTTTGAAACATTTAATGGACTTCTTGTGCTATGAACTAAACTAAGCTAATGGTTTTAAACTTCTAAAGTGAAGACATTCTGTTCTGCCCAAAAGCTTAATCTTTGGAAGTGGCTCTATAAAATTTTAAGAAGACAATCCAATTTAAATGTCATGTTAAGGTTCACCTGAGTTTGTGACCTGAAAATCAGAATTTAGCTACTTTATAAAAGGTAGCACTGGTTCTCTTTAAAACTACATCAATATCCTCTGTAACAACCCTGGTTAATATCCTCTGTAAGAACTGTATGAAATTTAATATGCAGTCTGAAGTCTCTTGAATTTTAACATCCAAATGATAAATAAGAGAATGAGATAGTTTCCATCTTTCAGTATGCCTAATTCACCTGCTTTCAAAGATTTAGAGAGAATTAATTTTGTATTAATTAAGTCTGGCAATTGTTGGGGTTCTTGAGATAATTGCCACAGAGTCTGCCTTCAGGTTGACGTGCATCTCCTATAGACTGCAATGAAAGTGTAACTTTGTAATAACCGGGGAAGGTTATCTAATTAGCAATTCAATTTAATCTGGTTTTAAATATTATTCGGTAATCATAGCTGCATGGTGTTACTAAAGGATAGAGTTAATTGAAACCCTTAGCTGTGCATTTCCATACTTTAAAAAGCTTGGAAAATAGGAGACATTCAAAAAGAAAAATGTTGCATTCAAGGGTACCCTGTAGATCTATTTAAATCTTTTAGCAGCCTTTAATATCACTGAGCACTAGTTGCAAATGCAGAATGTGGCAGACTTCTGTGTGACAGTTTTCTAGTATGTCTTCTCTTGCCAATTGTTGGAGAACAGCAACAAGAGAGAGCAATTGTTTTAAACTGTTTTTAATAATGTATTTTATATTTATTGTGACCCACCCTGGGACCTACTGATGAAGGGTGAGTAGAAGTAGTAGTAACAATAAAATAATAATAATAATAATTGCCCTTACATCCCTGCTTGTGGGCTTGCCATAGAAATTTGGTTAGGTGCTATATGAAGCAAAATGCTGGACTAGAGAGGCATTTGGCCTGTGGGCTGTTTTCAAGTTTTTAACCTATTGGTATATTGATGACACCCAATTCTGTCTTATATGATAAGGGAACCTGAAGCTAGGTATGGAAATAAGTGATCCTAGTGACAATCGATACAGATAAGACTTTTGAGGGTCATGATGGTTGGTAACACAGTGACTCTTGTTACTGGAATTAGGCCTTATAACTTCATTGTTCAGCTGTCTCCCACATACTTGCATCATGTTATTAGGGTACATTTTAAGAATTCTCAACTCAGTTTGTGAGTTTGAAAAGCATTGAGGTTATATGGAAGCTCCACCCTTGCTGTTATAGTCATGCCCTCTGAACCATTTCCCTCAGAACTAGAACTCATAGAGCCAGAGCCAAAACCCTCAAAGACACCTTCCCCTGGGCCTGCGGAACTGCTAATGGAGATGACATCATCATCATCATTTATTTCTATACTGCCTTTCCATAATAAGCCATGCTCAAGGTGGCTCACAACATCAAAATGTATTACATAATTCAATAACAGTTACAAGACATTACAACATTTAAATAATAATGATGGCCCTATTAAACCCGCAGCCAGCATGGTGTCTATGGGAACAGCAAACACGAGTGTACAAGTAATGTCCTTGAAATACCCCCCAAAGCTTTTAGTGATTAAGAGCGATATTATCACCTGACATCTCTGATCTTTTTAAGAATTTATCAGGCCATGTTCCCAACTAGGGAAGGAGCAGGCAGGTACCAATGAAGTCAGCTGTGCAGGAGCCTCTGGGACATGTTGATAGGCAGCATGATATGCAGAACTCATGGAGAATACCTAGGGTCTTTTGTTCCGGATAATACATGCTTCCTTGTGATAGACTCCGGAAGACAGCTGGGAAGAGACTACAGCTCAGCAGTATTCTGTAGTACTTTTCATTTGAACAGCAATGTGTTGTTTGCTTGCTTGCTTGCACTCTCACTCTCTCACTGTTGAAAGCGAGAACAAAAGTCCACAGCTTTCATGCCTGCACCACTACAAAGGATAAGTACACGGGAATGCTTTGCAAGCTGTTTTAATGGAGATCCAATACAATTCCGTATCAGCATCTAGGGATCCAAACTTGAAGAAGACTGCTGTACACAGGCACCCCAGGTTCTGTAATAGTTGTGCTATATGAACAATTACCATCACAGCACTAGGAGGTGGCCATTGATACACTACATGGAGGCATAGGTATCCAAATAGAACCTCTGTCCTAGGGACAGGCAAACTTCAAGCTTGCATGATCTACTTTCTTTTTTAAACTAGAAAGCCCAGAACCAGAGCAAGGTGAAAAATAGGCTTAGGCCAGGGGAGAGCCAAATACAAAATGGTGTTGGAACCAATTACGCCATGTGCTATGTCTCGGGTATGGCTTGTCTTCCTTGCAGGTATGTCACTGACACTGGGAGAGAAAGGGGTGGGGAGGTCAGTGAAGCTAATCAGGTCCTTCAATAGGTGCACTTGCACTGCTCCTCCATCCCCATGGCCTCACCCCTTCCAGGAAGCAGCAGCAACACACCTGCTGGGAAGCTAAAGACTGGTCAAATGGGCAAGTTGCTTCAGCTAGTACCTAGGATGTATAAATCTGGATCTGAATTACTATAGATCACCAATTCTAACATCCTAATTTAGAGAGCCTTTTTGTTGTCACTGCTGTTAAATATCAACTGGCCTGCAGTAAAATCAGCCAGCAAGCTTACCAGTAGATGTGCATTTACCTTCTGGCTATAGAATTATAGTCACACCATGATGGCAGCAGGATGAACATCGAGACTCTAGTGGCAAGCAAATGGAAGAAGATAAAAAGTGGGCCCACTGTCTAAAATGGATTATATTCATCTGAATATAACACTGAACTTATTTACACTCAGGATGTGACTCCAGACATTTCTATATATTCACCACCGTATTAAGATTTTATTTTGTTTTGTTTGAGCAAAGCTCAGAACATTTATCATCTGTAAATCAGTGATTATCCAGTTTATGCTATGGAGCTACATGAAATGGGACAAAGTGAAAAATCTGTGTAAAAACGTGTAACTAGGTCCCATGTTTCACAGTCAAAAGGAATTTAACAAAAAGATTGCATTTAAGAGTTATTTAACCACAGAAATGTTTTTAAATTAATTTCTTTAAACATAATACACTCATAAAAACAACAGAAGTATTAGATTAAAAATAAATTAACAAATTTCAATATTACATTTTCATATTTCCACACTTCCATGCATTCGAGTGTTAAATTGAGCCTTCCAATTTTACTGTACTTTAAATCAATTACATATTTATTAAATTCTAATATTTTCCTATTTGCCTTCACTGGATCATTCCAGGGAACGTGTTTGAAGTTGTAGTTGTTGTTGTTGTTATGGTCTCTTTCTATCCCACCTTTTGGCCAAAAGGCCCTCAAGGCAGCTTACAAAAAATAAACACAAATATAGAAATACATATCAATAAAAACCATAAATTTACAAAAATTAAATAACTTTGTAAAAACATTATTAAAAAGCAACAATAACAACTTTCAAAGAAAATACAATAACAAATCACACTTTCGTAATAAATTCCTAACAATTAGACAAAGTCTGCTAGTTCTTACATCAATATGTTGACATCAAAACATGCTACCACGGAGGTGTCCTGCTGGTACTGCATCTGCCAGTCCTAATACAGGAAAAGGAGCAGGAGCAGTCCAGCTTTTTGCCAACATAGACAATGTCCATGTTAAGCAGTACTTCAACTTGATCATGGGGATGGAGCGGTCGACGTTCCAGCTGTCATAGGTTGTTGCAAGGTGGAAACGACGGGCTCTGAAAGAAAGATGAGGAAAGAAGTAGAAGCCTGCTCAGCGTGGGTGGGTCTGCTTGCGGGAAATGGAAATGACGGGCTCAGAGAGGAAAGGAGACGAAAGGGGTGGAGGCCTGCTCGGTGCAGATGGATCTGCCCGTGGGGGAGGCCCTGGTGCCGGAACTCATATCTTTGGTGAGTTGGTATGGGTCCGCCATCACGGCTGGGTTGAATGACGAAAGGCCCAGTGGGGAGGGCAGTGGCAAAAGAAGACATGGTGATGAAGATGGGCAGGCGGCACTTGGTGACTCTGAGGCTTTCGAAGGTGGCACAGCTGCCCCTCCACCAAACTGGACAACAAAAAGCCCAGCAGGGACGATGGCAAGGAAGATGTGGTGGCAGAGATGAGCAGGTGGTGTTCGATAGCTCTGGAGCTTTTCAAAAATAAAAGTGGCACAACTGTACCTCTGCCAGTAACAATGCTCTGCACAGATCCTGAGTGGGAAAGGTGTTCAAAATAAAGCACCAGCAGCTTCCCCACTGCTCTCTCTCCGCTGTCTTTTTGCAACCTCACAGGAACCCGTTCACACCACTGCTCATGCTGCTCATTATTGACTATCCATCAATCTGGGAGTATGTTGTAGACATTATTGGGCCCCATCCTGTTCTCTAATGAATCTAATAATATCAAACCAAACCACTGTGAAGTTGTCTCTCTTCCTTATGTTTAGAGCCATTTTTAATGTATCTGCTAGCTTTTCCAGCAGTGCTATGTCCCATACCATACGATACCAGTACTCTATACTGGGACCTACTAGATCCTTCCAAAATCGAGTTATGGTGAGTTGTGCCGTCAATAACAAAAGAACAAATTAATTTCTTATTTTGTAATTCCAAATCTTCATTCAGGAACAGGTTTAATAACATCAATTGTGGGGACAGATTAATTTGCTGTCATAGTCTGTCCTGTTTCATCTGCTATGGTTGCCCAGAACCTTTGTGCTTTCTAGCACTCCCACAGCATATACAAATAAGTTCCTATTTCCATACAACCCCTCTAACAGAGAGGCTGTATAGCCAGTTGCATAAATGAAATCTTTCTGGATGTCAGTGTATTGCTTCCATTTTCCTTTTATTTCATCTCGGTCAGTCAGTGTGTTCCCCTCTTGATTATTCAACATCCCTACTCTTCGTTTAAATTTCCCTTTAATTTCTCTAATTTTTTTGAATAGGGCTCTTGTTCTACCCTTTTTGTTGTCCAATTTCTATACAATAACTATTGTAATAGTTCTCTTTGTCTCTACATACTAGTTCTAACCGTGTTTCTATCTCCTTTTGCTTTTGCTTTGCTTTTCTCTTTAACCATTTTAAGATGGTTAAAGTCATCCACTGAAGATGGTTAAAGTCATCCATTGTGTTACGAGTGCTAACCCCATTTTGGTTCAAGTGGAATCAAGGAGGTGCAAGGCCCTAGAGCATTTTGGACTATAATTCCCACCCCCTGTTGCCTTGCTGGTTATGCATTCCTGAGGCACTGTGAAAGGGGCAGCACAAGGCCATCCTGTGAGCAACAAAAATAACCAAGACAAACTGAAATAAATGTTATCTTCCTTGCCAGACTTCCCTCAAGCCCAGCAGAACTATCCCATTGTTCAAAGAAAGCATTATAGCCTGAGTTTCTCAGGGTCAGCAAGAAACATGCGTGCATGCACGCACATGTGTGTGTGCGCGCGCACACACACACACACAAAATCACCTCATACCTGGATCCCTCCTTTTTCAGGGGAGTTGGAAGAGAAAAAGTGTCTTTAAAAGGAGCAGGGTTTGAGATCTGGGGGGTAATGGCGATCTGAGCTCCAACACATGTAACTATGCTCTCAAAGAACTCAACAAGGTTCTGCAGAGACAGAACAGGCAGGGATTATGTGTCTCAGCGCAAGCCCTGAGGCAAACAGATTCCTTCCTGCTTTTGGGCCAGAGCTCCTTCACATCACTTCAGCTGTATTCCACTGCCCACTCCTGGGCCTAGGACAGGTAATCTCTCCTACCTGTCACTCCTTATAGTAATAGGGTCCTTTGATCTCTTTAGTTTAAAGTTATGATGGGTTAGGATATTGATTAATGCTGCCATGCACCCAGTAATTTTGTATGCCATTCTCTTTTCTCTCAATAAAAGAAAGCTTTGCTTTAATCTGGTTTGGACCTGCATTTCTTGGGTTATACACACACCATTTAGGCACATTTCAGGGCAAAATGCATGTTTTATCCCTAGCAAAAGATCCCCCTCCTCTCAAGGAGGTGTGTTTCATGGGACACGTGGGTGGCAGGTTCACACACTCAGGTTCCCAAGGACACGTGCTGTAACAATTGACCCAGTCATCCATCGAGGTCTTTCTTTTTAACTAGAGGTATTGTCTTTTTGTATTCTTCCCTTATAATGTCTCTGACTTCAATCCATAGTTCTTCTGGGTCACTGTCAACTAAGTTTAAAGCTTGAAATCAGTTCCTTATTTGATCTTTATGTTCTTCTGGGATGTTCTTTAAATTGTATTTTGGCATTATGATTGCTTTGTTGTTCTTCTTTAGCTTTACTCTGATTGTCGATGTTACCAGTTCGTGATCTGTACCCCAGTCTGCTCCTGGTCTTGTTTTCACAGAAAGTATGAAACTTCTCCATCTTCTGTTACCAATTATATAATCAATGTGATTGCTATATTGACCAGGGGCGTCACTATGGCGGTGTGGCAGGTGCGGGCCGCACTGGGTGATACCCTGAGACGGGGGTGACACCATGAGCCGCCCCCCCCAGGCACCGCCTGGAAGCGTCCCACCCCCGAGCGGTGTGAGAGTTGCATTTGCATCTGGGCTGGCAAGATGGCGGCAACGTCGGGGTCCATCACAGAGCTGCCCTCAACTCTGGGGGAGTCCGTCAAGGGGGCGGGAGTGACGCCTTGCCCTTTCTCTCCTGAAGAGATCGCCAGCAGGCTCCACAGCACAAGATGGGAACTGAGCAATAGACGCAAGATCTTGCTGAGGAACCTGCCCACCAAGAGCAGCAGCCAGGTGGGTAAAACCGCTTTCCTCCCCGCCTGGGGCAGCAGGGGAGGTGCAGTTCAAGGGAGAGTTTCGGAGGCGAGGATAAGGACGAGCAACGACCTGGCCTCCTCCCCAGGGCTGAAGTCCAGGAGAGAAAGTGGCAGCCAGCATAAACTTAACTGCCTGCAGTTGTGGGAAGAGCGAAGGGAAAGACCTGAAGGGTTGAGAAGAGTTGGTCACGCAAGCTGCCCTAATGTAGGAGAGAAGGGAGCCCTGCCCATATGGGGAGAGAGGTTGGCCCGGGGTCCAGAGGCTAGGTGGAGAAGGGATGATTAATATCTATCAGGAATAATGTAGGCAGGTGAGCTGAGAGGGAGACATATATGGGCACACCCCACCCACCCACCGTCCTGGAAGAAGGGTGGTAGGGATTTTAAAACAAAACACTGTTGGAGGAAGAATGAGACTCCAAACTTTGGAGGCGATACTTACTGGAGTCACTAGCATTATTATTCAGTGGTCCTGAGATAGGTGGGAATATCTCCATAATGGGATTAAGAGGAATGCAGAAACTTTAGCCTTGAAAGATTGATTGATTGACTGATTATATCCCACCCTTCCTCCCAGTAGGAGCCCAGGGCGGCAAACAAAAGCACTAAAAGCACTTTAAAACATCATAAAAACAGACTTTAAAATATATTAAAACATCTTTGAAAATATTTTTTAAAAGCTTTAAAAAAACATCTTTTTTAAAAAAAGAAAAGGCTTAAAAACATTAAAAAGCAATTCCAACACAGACTCAGACTGGGATAAGGTCTCAACTTAAAAGAACAAGTTGAAAGAACAAGTTCCTTATCACTTGAGGCTCTGCACACTTCCCAATTTGAGTAAGCCCCATTGAATACATTGGGACTTGCTTCTGAGTAAACAAACATCGGATTGCACTATAAATATATTTACAGATTATGTAATTCATAAACATATTTGATAGTCATGTTTATATAAATATTTCTTCATACTGTGTCCCAGTAAGTATTTGATTTCACGCTATGGTTGTAGATGATTTTTTCCTCTACATTTTAAGTGTGCCCTTCTTCCTGTGGGTGGTCATGGTTCTCCATTGTTTTCATCCTGAGGGGAGGATAGGCTGAGAGATGGTGAGTAGCACATTTAAGGTCTCTTCACCTCCTCCCCTTTTTTATTTGTATTTATTTTATATTTCTCCAATATCTTCCCCTGGCTGTTTTTATGTATTTTAAATATTTTTAGATTAAATAAATAGGAAATCATAATTGTGAACCTCCCTAAAAGCAATTTACCTATCCTTATGTTTTGGCAAAGTGATGGTGTGAAGGCATGCTGGTAGAACAAGAGACCATGTTTGAGGCATGTTATAAGGTGTTTGAGGACTTTGTCACGCATTACTTTTTGAGACCTGTAGATTCATGTTGGAAAGAACACATGCACGTATTGAATGGTGGCTTGGGTGCTGTTTTTTCAGTCTATGCTGCATGCATAGGGAAGGTGATACATCATCTGGCAGCTAGCTTCATAACCGGAGAATGAAAAACATTTGGATCACCATTCACTTGTTTACTTTTCTCATTATTGAGACCACTTCATATATTACTTTTTCATACACAGAAATTTAATCTTTGTATAGGAAAAAGTATTTTGTAAAATATGAAGGACAGTGGCTGCCCAGTCAGTATAACCACTGTACAAGATCTACTCAGCCACTGTAATTACCTTTTTGTTTTGAGTACCCTTTTGTCTGGGTCTTGGTTCAGGTGGGTACCCAACTTTGATGTGCTTATGGAAGGGGTGTGCAAGTAGTGCCCCCCCCAAGTGTGGAGTCTTAGACAAACATTGTGTTATGGAAAACCAAAGTCTGTGTGAAAGTACGTATTTGGGAATGCCATCAGTGTAATCCTAAACACATTTAATAAATAATATCGAACTTGCATGTCACAAAATATATTACGGTCATGTCCATAAGCACCAGGAGGGTAGTCACCCAGGGGTCTTAGTCCCTCTGCTTTTTTGGGAGCAGGGTCCCTATGTCTCCAAGCATCCTACAGTCAGCATGAAAAGGGAGTGTGTTAGTCACTGAGAAGAGTCTTCTAATAGGCTTCCTTGCTTCCTTGGAGCCAATCAGAGTAAAAGGAGGTGAGTCAGCCACTGAGAAGACTCTTCTCAGTTGCTAATGCTCTCCACTTACATGCTGAATGGCTCCTAGAGATGTTTGTTGTGAGAGAATGCATTAACAAAGATCTCATTCTTAATCCAGGAGCAAAAAAGGGTGTGTGTGGCTGCAACTATCATGAAGGGACTCTGCACTTCTGAATTTTCTACTAAACAACTGATAAATACCTATGTAACTTTGTGTTTGGAGACTTATTATTAAGAATCACTTTCCATAATTGTAAGGACGTATGTCCACACGCATGCATCCCAGGCACCTAAATGAGGGGTGAGAGCAGCATAGGGACATAAGCAGATGTCTTATACCAGGGGTTCCCAAACTTTTCTTCTACATAGACCACTTGAAAATTGCTGAGGGTCTGAAAGTATCTGAAAATTTACTATGGGCATATGCAAGATAATTAACTCCCATTAGTGATAAGAGCAAGAATTTGGGCTGTGCGTATGATATTGTAATTTAAAGGTGTAATTTTAATTTTGCTAGTTGTTTATGTCACTACTATTGCCATTACATTCAGTGATATATGGGAATTACGATTTACGAGTAACATTAGTACAAAAAACATTACTAAGGATTCTGTATGGTCTGGTACGGGAGGAGGTCCATGGGGGTGACACCATGAGTTACCGCACTGGGTGACACCAACCCTAGTGATGCCACTGTGATGTCCACATGTACAGTCGTCTTTTCAGTTGCTCAAAAATGTGTTTGCAAGAAACAAATCATTGGCTTCACAGAATTCAATAAGTCTTTCTCCTGCTTCATTTCTATCTCCCAAGCCCCATTTCCCCACGATTCCTAGTTCTTCTCTGTTCCCTATTTTTGCATTCCAGTCCCCCATGATTATCAGCACATTTTGTTTTGGTGTGTGATCAATTTCTTCCTGTACTTCTGCTTAAAATCTCTCCAATTCCTCTTCTTCTGCATTTGCCGTTGGAGCATAGACTTGGATAATGGTTATGCTAATAGGTTTCCCATTAAATCTCATTGATATCAGACCTTGCATTATAGCTCCTAATTGCTTTTGCTACATAACTTCTCATTATTAAAGCAACCCCGTTTCTTCTTAACTTTTCATTTCCTGCATAAAATATTTTGTAGTTACCCGATTGAAAATGTCCCATTCCCATCCATTTTAATTCACTCACACCAAGTATTGTAATGTTGATACGTTCCATTTCTTTCTTGACAATTTCTAGACTTTCCCTGGTTCATGCTTCTCACATTCCATGTTCCTATTTGTGCGTTGTACAACTCCAGACTCTCCTTTCACATCTCTGTGCATCAGTCTCTGGGCTTCCTTACAGCCTTGACCCAGCTGTATCATTAGTCACAGCACTACTCATACTTGTCCTTTATTCTTCCCCAGTAGCTCGTTGAGTGAGTGCCATCTGTCCTGGGGGTCTCATCTTCCAGCACTATCTTGTGTTGCATGTTGGATACTCTGTTCATAGGGTTTTCATGGTAAGAGGTATTCTGAGGTGGTTTACCATTGCCTTCCTCTGAGTTTGGATGCATCTTCATCTGGTGTCTCAGCTTTGACCATTCTACCTTGGGAGCACCTGCTAGGAGCCTAGCCTCTTGGTCTAGACTCCTAACAGCATCGCTCTCAGCTTCTTCGGCACTCTGAAACCCCCTTTACAATTTAAGGTGTGCATCCTAGAGGGGGAGATCAATGTTAGAAGACCAGATTACAATAGAAGAAGTGGAGGATATAATAAAGAATCTAAAGTCAGGAAAGGCCCCTGAACTGGATGGATTTACTTCTTTATATTATAAAGCATATAAAGAACTCCTCCTAAATTTAACCAGGCTGTTTAATGACATACTGGAAAGATCTCTCCTTCCAAAAACATGGTTAGAAACTAGGATTAAACTATCCTGAAGCCTTTTAAAGACCTTGACAGGGTTGATTCATACATATCAATATTATTAATTAATCAGGATTATAAAATATTTGCTTCAGTAGTGGCGAAAAGACTGAAGAGGATTCTTAGTAAATTAATTGGGGTGGACCAAATAGGCTTTGTTCCTCATAGGCATATTGCAGACCCAATCAGAAAACTATTAAATATTGTGCAATACTGTAAAAGTAAGGCCTCCCCTTTGGCAGTTTTGGCTATTTTTAAGGCCTTTGATAGTTTAGAAAGGTTTTTTTTGAAGGAAATAATCTCCAAAATGCAATTTGTAATAAAAATCAGGAATGTATTATCTAAAATATTCTCAAAATCTACAACAAAAGTCACCTCAGACTTTGTATGCCACCTTTCCACATCACAACCAAGTACTGAAGTCAGCTAATGCAATAATAGATTAAAAAGAATAACAATATAGCATTGTTCTTTGGCCAGTGCTGTGGTCAGAGCCGTTTACTCCAGATCAGAGCAGTTGACTCCAGTCAACTGACTTTCGCACAGAATGAGGCTTTTTTATTATTTTTGTTGCTCACCCCTGACCTGCATGCTGACTTTTATAAACACAGCTCCCTGAGGAGCGAGGCACTGGCACTTTCTGCTGTCTCTGTTACAGACACCTTGCCAAGAGAATGCAAAAGAGAAAAGGTGATTCAACTATACCTAACCATTCACTGTTGGAAACATTGTTCTTATTTCACCAGTCCTCCTGTTTGTTGTCAGAGTTATTGGAAAAGAAAAAGGAATGCTTTTTGCAGGCAATGATAGCCAAATAACTTTTCCCTCCCTTCTCTCAAGAAAAGGTATGTTGGCCAGTTAATCTAGCTTCAGAACAAGGGTCTGGTCAAATTTTGTACTTTTTTTATGGGTGCGTTTTAGAGCCAGGGTGGGTAGCTGAGGAATAGTTTATTTTTCAGCTCTGTACTGCAGTTTTCCAGATGCACCATTGGCTCTTTTTTTTTGCAGTACCAAAGTATTACAGAATATCCAGAAATTTTGGCAAAGACTGCCTCAGACAAAAGAGAAGTAGGATATCATACTTTGTGATAGTGTACACCATGGGTCACCAATGCAATGCCCACAGGTGCACAGGTGCCTGCTGGGTTTTCCTTGACATTCACAGGGTCCCATCCCATTTATATTAGGCTTAAAAGAAGCCTTCTAGCCAATAGAATACTTTTTTTCATGACTGCTTCTCTAGTTTGAAAGGTTGATGACCCCTACTGTACACAAAGTAGTAATTAACAAGATGAAATTCTTGACGTGTTGATCTCCAAAGGATTTTTTTTTTTTTTGCTAGTCATCCTCTTCCTATATCTAATGCAAATCTACTTTAACAACAGTCTCTGCTTGGCATTATTCATTCTCGAACCACTTTAAACACCCTATTGAATGATCTAGAATACCTTATCTAGGGACACACCAAAGTGTTCATGTAGAGTTCTATGAATCTCACTAGCAGTACCATTTATTCCTAAACTTCTGATTATCTGAGCATCTTGGATATTTTTCATGCCATTTAGATTCAGGGAATGTGAATGTTTAAATATTCAGCAGCCTATGTTTGCTCTTAGTGCTTATTTAACCTTTGTAGCATAGTTCTTCCAGTTTGCCTTCCAAACAAGTACCTATTAATGAACTAAACAAATACAAATATGTAAATAGATGTCTATGGACAATGTTCTGGAATAGTGCCCCCCCAAAAAAGCCAGTTTTAAAAAGCTGTTCCTCTTCCTTTATAAAGGAAGTGGATATGACAGGATCATTTTTTGATTATTTCATTAATATTTTATTGTTGTTGTTTTAAAGAGCATAGATGAATGACAGGAGGAGGAAACACTAAGGAAGAAGTAGGTGAAAAATATCTAAGGAGTTGTTCTTATGGTACATGTTTTTCAATTTTCAGATATTGACTACCAGGTTATATTTTCTGACGATCCTGAGGAGATTTAAGCTAGTGTCTCTGTTTGCTGAGCCATTTAACATATTATGAATAGACAGGACTGAAGGTAAGTCCATCTCTGAGCCGGTGCTGTTAAGTATATTACCTTCTATCTCCTTTTGTGTCACCTGTGCTAAGGTCAACTAAACATTACTTTCTGTTGTGAATGTATTAAAAACAATTTTCTTCTTTCAGGAAAACTGCACAGTTGTGATTGTACTATAGAATGCAGGATACAGAGTAGGCAGAGATAAGAAATCCAGCAACTTGAGTAAAATGCAAGCAAATAGTTCATGTGGCTACAGAGAAAAATCTGAAAACATCTTGGGATGTTGTATATTTCTCTTCCAGCTGAAGAACCCGGATGTTTGTGTAAAGCTTGTAGTGCGACCATCAGTCATTCCTTAATTCCCAGTCCATTTATCTCTATACACTGTAATTCCTCTATTTACTTCTCCGTGATTCCCAACAGTTTTACTTCCCACACCTAGAATAGAGTGGAATGGCATGCAATGGCAAATAGTGTAATGCATGCAATTTAAAGACTTATCTGCAAATTTGCCCCATTGATAGCATGTGATTCTAGAGTCACTGTTTAAGCCGTAGAGTCACTGTTTGAGCCGATCAGTTTGCAAGGATTTGTTCAAGGAAACAAGCTTTTCCAAAAACTGGTCCAAAGTCCAGTGACCCAAGGAGTGTATGGGATCGCATACAGTGTACAGACTGGCAGTAGGGCAAAAGACAGAGAGGAGAAAGGCAGTAAAAGAGGCACAAGGGATAGAGGAATGAGGACTGATGGCTGGACACTGGAAGAAGAGTAGGAAGGGTCAAGGACTGGCAATTACTAGCTAATGTGGCATCCTTCCTTTGGGTCCCTGTAACGTAGTAATCAGGCCTCGGTAGTCACAGATTGCTTTCCTAGTGCCTGTCCATCCCCCCCCCTTTTGTTTTTTAGTCTGTGGCAGTTCTTGTTGCATTTCTCATGCAGGCAGCCACTGGCTGTTGCTTGTTAGGAGAATTTCCTCCTCAAGTCAGACCTATGGTAAGAGCCGTGTGAAGCGGAAGACAATTAGGGGCTTTTTAGTGTCCTGGGGAGACGTGTAACTTGTGTTGCTGGGACTTACCAAAACAGCGAGAGTCTTGTGGACAAGCTCCAGCCAAGAAAAGACTGAGGGATTGTCTCACCTAATTACGGGGAAGGGGCCTCTTTGTGTTTGTGATTCGGTACGGTTGTCCGATCACTTTTCTCTGGCTGCTGGCTCAGGCCAAGCTGGAAGTGTGCTAATTAGGAAAGAAATGGACGTAGTGATCCTGTCAGCTCTTATTACCGTCGGAGACAAAGCAGAATATTATTCTGAGGCACTGTTTTGTGAAGGTCCCTCTTCTAGCTCTCATTAGGGGAAAGGCTGGTGGGAGGGGAGGGGATCTGACCCCATGGACTGGGTAATGGAGCACAGGCCCTGTTACTGTGCTAATTAACAGGCTCAAGCAAGCGCTTCTGCAACCAGCAGCCCCCACCCTAGCCATTATGTCCAACGACTTCACAACTTCAACCAAGTGGCTACGTGAGGGATAGAAGTCTACCAAGCTGAAAACAATTCACCAGTCGTGTTGCTGCTGTTTGCTGGGTGTGCGGCCACCTTCCTGTTTCATTATAGGATTGGATCCAGACCACATTAGTTGAACTTGGGCCCCATTAAGAATGAGATCAATGACTTAAGTTCCCATGATGATGTAATACAATTCCCATTGATTTCAGGGGGAATAAAGTGCAACTAATATAGTCTTGCTCTAACTCTGTCGCGACAAGAAAGCAGAAATTAGAGGTTTGTCAAGTCCCTAGTGGGACACCATATATGGCTGGTGGCTTGTATAAGGTTCAAAGGTTTAGGCCTAAAGTCTGAGTACTGCAGCACTGCTTGATCCAATTCCATTTTCCTCATAACTACAATAAGTCTACTTACCCCAATACACCTTTTGAAGAGGAAAGTACACGTCATAGGCATGAGGGTAACATACCACCTTGCAGGCAGGCAGCAAGAGATTTTAATGCCCAATATGGGACCTGCTTTAATTGCTATCCTGATAGTCACATCATAGTCACTTATGCATCACCAAAAAAAAAGAAAAAGGAAATGCATCACCACAAAGGAGAACACAGATTTGCATAAACATTGCACATGCTAATGTATATGTATAAATACAAATTTAGGAATAATTACTTTCATTTAAATAGAAATACAGTACATCTCACCATAGTGGGGGATACTGACCAAGTGACTTGTGTGCCTGCTCAGTCTTCTGTCCAGGTGTTAACTGTTGATTAGCGACTCAAGGCCCAGTTCTCTTATGATTCTTTATCTTTAATCTGGCCTTGGACTACACAGCCCTTCAAATAGAAGACTGTCTTCTGTAAAGTAGGATATATGGCCACCCTATGACAACCTGGATTGGGATGTCTTAAAACAGTGGCAACAAACAAATTAGGTCTCTTGGACAGTATCATAACTTTTGAATTGCTGTCATGGTTATAATAGCAATTTCAGTAGTCTATGCTTCTGCACAGCTCATAATGTTAACATTCCAAGAATCTTGGCTATATTTATAGTAAATATTTTTCAAAATATTTTTTAAAATTCATTTTCTGTCTATTTTGCTTAAAATGTGTGGGCATTGCCTAGTACAATTCACTGAGTGTCAGGCCCAGGATGCGACTCAGGAACCAGACCAGAGGTTGTAGTTAATTCGTGTTTTATTAGAGTAATGTCCAAACAAAGACTGCGCTTTCTCATGAAGCAATACAGGGATACAGGTCCTGCGACATTGGGAGAAAGTTGACAGAGCAAGGGGCTGCTTCCCGCCTGTTCTTTAAGAAGGGGCTAAACGGGCGCGCAACCTTTCGCTCCTCCTTAACTCCCCCTCAGGTACTGCCCGCCTTCCCCCCCTTCTCTCCTGTCTTTTCAACCGTCTGCGTGTGCATGGTGAGGGGGGAGGCATCACCTCCTCCTCTTCTGAAGTGTCCGATTCCACTATGGGTGATAAAGAAGGAGCTGAGGGTAAACCATCTCTCCGCCTTTCTGCTGTGATCAGCCCTCCCTCTTGCTCTGAGCTGCGGAGGAGGGCCTGGGAATGTCTGGGGGGGATTCTAAAACTTCAAGGCTCTCAGGCTCCCCATTGCTAGGCGACCCTATCTCTGGCATGTCCTCTGTTTCGGCTTCGCTCCACAGAGGGTAAGTTCCTCCCTCCTCCCTCTGCCAGCCATCTGAATCCTCTTCTTCCAACCCCCCAGGAGCCCAGCTCATCCTCCCGACACTGAGTGAATGAGCGTTAAAATGGCTAATGCGATTCAGTGAAAGCAAGTGTAAAGTGATGCAGCTGTGGAAAAGGTGAAGTGCAGATAATTAGGAAAGGGATTGAAAATAAAACTGTTGATATCATAATGCTGTTATAAAAATCTATGGTGAGACCCTACTTGGAATACTGTGTATGGTTCTGATCATCACACCTCAAAAAGATACTGGTTTTTCTTTTCTTTTATTATGATTATGTTTAATGTAACAACTATAACCTGTTTTGCCTATAAGTAAATAAATATTATAGAGGTAAAAATGGTTCAGAAACCAAAATGATCATGGGGCAAGAATAACAATTGTGAGAAAAGGCTACAAAAGATACCTTGTCCCAGTCTGCATCCGTACTGGAATTGTTTTTCAAGATTTTTTTGTTTAGTTTTTAAGAATTGTTTAATGCTTTATCATCTGTTTGCTGCCCTGGGCTCCCTTTAGGAGAAAGGGTGGGATATAAATTTAATAAATAAACAAATAATAAGTTGGGACTTTTTAGTTTAGAAAAAGGCAACTAAGGGGACACATGACAGAAGTGTATAAAACTATGCATGGTGTAGAGAGAGTGAATAGGGAGACGTTTTTCTTTTTGTCTCATAATAACTAGAACTTAGGGTTATCCAACGAAACGAAAATGTTAGAAGATTCAGGTCAGCCTAAAGAAAGTACTTTTTCACACAGTGTGTAGTTAGCCTACAGAATTCACTCCCACAATATGTATGGTCACCAGCTTGGATAGCTTTAAAAGGAGGTTAGACAGGAAAGATAAGTTTTTCAATGGCTGCCAGCCACTATGGCTGTGTACTAACTTCGGTATTGCAGGTGTTTTGCCTCTGAATACCAGTTGCTGGGAACTGCAAGTGAGGAGAGCACCGTTGCACTCAGGTCCTGCTTATGGGCTTCCCGTAGGCGCCTGGTTGGCCACTGTGAGGACAGGATGTTGGATAAGATGGGCCTTTGGTCTGATCCAGCAGGGCTCTTATGTTTTAATCAAAGAAGGCAGGAGGGAAAGGGGATGAACTAAGGTTGCTATGGCATTGCTCTATATTTCTTAACACTAACCGAAGTAGAATAAATTATGCAAATTATATGCGTCTGATTAATTTTTAAATTATTATTGTTGTTGTTGTTGTTATTAGTCACCTTCAATATATGTCCCAAGCCGATATACAAAATATAACAAAAACAGATAAAATAACAGAAGATTAGTATAGTTTGCACAATGTAGCTTGTCACAGATTTTGGGCTACCTACATTCAAAAAGTTGATTCTTCTAATGTAGAGGACAGCACACAAAATCCTATCCTTGCTGTATATTTTTGCTTTTTAATTCTGGGAATCATTTATTTGTTACCAAGACATTCACAGGGTTGACTTGCCCAACAACCCTTATGCATCATGACCTACAGTTAGTTTTTTTATGATCAGACACCAAAAATAAATGTGGGTAAAGCTCAACATGTATAGAATCCTCACCAACAAAGATATAGCTGTGGAGCCATTTGAAATTGCCATATTAGATCAATTTGAAACCAGTAGGCTTGGCACGCTTAATGCTCAACTCTTGGATTATCTTTGGAAATACCACAATTCAAGAAGCTGTAGTTTTCAAGCCATCAGCATTTTGTCAATACCCAGGCACTTGTATTTATCTCAAGAACTGCCCAGATGCTGTACACTCACACCTTCCCTTTAATTTTAATTTAATTTAATTTAATTTTACTTAGCCACATGCAGCTGTCTGGATCAAAGAAGAGAGTGTGGGCATTTGTGTCTTCATTTATCTGGTATGTATGTATCTTGTATTTCTTCCATTATGAAACACATGACAGCATACATAGGATTTACAGGGAGTTTCCTATCCAGACACTGACCAGACCCAGACCTGCTTTGCCTTCAGCAAGGTAGTTTTATCCCATGGCCTCAGATCAAACTAGCATATAATTCCGTTGCAACAAACCACACTAATCAGAATTGCATCCCCAAGAAAAACTTTAAAGCAATGATGGGGAACCTGTGGCCCTCTTGGACTCCACCTCGCATCAGCCTTAACCAGCATAGCTAATAGTCAGGGATAATGGGAGTTGGATTCCAACAAATTCTGAAAAGCCACAGGTTCCGCATCCCTGTACTGAGTGTGAAGAAAATCAAATTGAAGAGGTAAAGTCGAACTGTAGGATTAGGGTTTGCCTTGGGCTTCATGGTTGCTTAGGTATGCTGAAGACATAAGCCAATTCATGTGTTGTTTCCCATCATTCCTGAGCATAGATGCCACTGTGAAGGAAATGAGATGAGAGGGGGCAGGGAGTTTTTCCAGGAGTCCAGTCAGTCAGGTATAAGAAGTGGAGCTCTGTGACAGAACCAAGAAACACTTGTGTCCCTATTCAAAGTCCAAAGCACTGAAAAGCTTATGAGGGACAAGGTTTGTTGTGACTCCATGCTCGTCATATTGGTTTTATGTTCAGCATCGCATGACACAGTGTTGCTTTTCCTATTGCTTAGTTCTGTAAGAATGGGAATAGTCTCCCTCATTTACTGATGGGAGGCAGTAGAGTTGTTGGACTACTCTGCCCCAGTTTCACTTGTGTGATAGTTGTGGTACTGCATGGGTGTGAAAGACATGCACTCATGTAAATCACATCCCTACAAGGACATGTAGTATCTATAAACATGACTGCAATGTTCACAGGGAAGCATTTAATGTGTGCAACACATTCACAGATTACATATGAGCGATGGCATAGGAATCAACTCCCATTGAAGTGCTCCCATTGCTGGAAAATGTGTCATCTTCGTTGCCCCTTACATTGTGATGGTTTTTATATTGGTGCAACAAGAGTAAAGGCCATCAAAGCCATGTATGCTTACATTTTCAAGTCTTGCCTGGCCCAATCCCAGCAAAAAAGAAAGCCATCTGTATGGCTTCGACTGGTCCAAAATGCAGTGGCCGGATTAGTGGCTGGGGTTCTATTTAGGTCTCACATAACTTCAGTTTTAAAACATCTGCATTGGTTGCTAGTTCCTTTCTAGGTGCACATGCTAGTGTTTAAAGCCTGAAATGACTTGGACCCCAAATATCTGACAGAGTGCCTCCTTCCCTACAGGCCTGCCAATTGGGAACCCTACGGCAGACCAAGAACTCTGTCAGGACTTACACCAACACTTTTCATATCCTGGCCCAAGAGATGGGCTGGAATGAGTCTGCTTTGATGTACCAATACCATAACGGTCTCAACAGTGAGATTCTCAATGAATTGGTGTGAATCCTTCCATTGGACACCTTATCAGAGCTCATCCAGCTGTGCCTGCAGATAGACAGCAGACTTGAAAGTCGGAACCTAGACCGCAAGGCTGAAGTGGTCCAAGCATTGCCTCCCAAACCACTCCCTCGCATGCACTTCTCATCCAGTGTGGCAACTTCCACCCAGTCCGATGGGGGATGCAGCCCTGCCTGACAGCAGAGAAAGAAAAGCGTCGGAGAGAGGGGTTGTGTCTCTACTGTGGGAAGGTGGGACACCTCACAAATGCATGACCTTCCAAGTCAGAGAAGGCCCCAGTGCAGGTAAACTCCAAATCCCAACTCTTGTAGAAGTCCATGAGCTGGGATCAACTGTAAGCCAGGGACCTCAAGTCGGACCTATCCTGCCAATGTCCACTTTACCGCTGCCAATCTGTCTAGGCTTGACCGTGGACCAAAGCATCCAAGTTTTTGCCATGGTCAATTCAATAATTTGTGGACTAGGACTTTGCTAAATGACATGGCATCCCAATCACCATTCTCGAGATTCCCCTGTCCATGGAAACTATAGATTCAGGAGCAGTCACCCAGGCAACTGCTGGGTTGCGGGTGGAGCTACCTGGGTATGTACAGTGACTGTACTTCTACCTAGCCGCCCTGCCCCAGTGGTGCTGGAGATGACCTGGTTGATGTAACATGGTCCTATAATCTCTTGGGGGGAAGCAACTGTGATGTTCCAGTTGGACTATTGCAAATGGCACTGCCAGCCTACTGAGGCAGCAGTGACATCAGCAGCGGCCACCCCACCCCCACCCGAGGAAGCTCCTCTGCCAGCGAAGTACCAAGATTATCAGGACGTCTTTGACAAGAAGGAGGCTGACAAGTTGCCACCACATAGGCCTGTGACTGTGCCACAAACTTGCCTCCAGAGTCCAAGTTTCCCCTGGTAACCTCTGGGTGCATATAGGCATTGTCCAAGCCAGAGGTGGCTGCTCTAAGAGACTTTCTGGATGTCAATCTGTGGTGAGGTTCATTTGACCCTCAAAGTCCCCTGCTGGGACTCCTTTACTATTTGTCAAAAAGAAAAGTGGGGAACTTCACCCTTGTCATCACTACCAGGAGCTAAATACAATCACTATCCCCAACAGCTATCCCCTCCTCCTTATCAACTGCTAGAGCAGCTGTGCAAGGGCAAGATCTACACTAAGCCTGGACCTTCAGGGAGCCTATAACCTGATCCGGATCCAGGAACGGGATGAGTGGAAAACAGCTTTTAAGATGCAGTATGGTCATTTCGAGTATCTGGTCATGCCTTTCGGACTATCGAAGACATCAGCAGTCTTCCAGCATTTTATGAATGACATCTTTCAGGACCACCTAGATCACTTTATGATTGTTTATCTGGATGACAACCTCATTTACTCAGACTCCCCAGTACAGCACGAGACACATGTGAGAGCAGTGTTGCAGAGGCTGAGGGAGCATCACCTGTATGCTAAGCTGGAGAAGTGTGGGTTTGACCCAAGTACTTTGGACTTTCTAGGCTATCATATCACACTGGCAGGGGTGGAGATGGACCCAGGAAAGGTGCACTGCGTCTCCTGGCACCCCCCAAGACTAAAAAGGACTTGCAGCAGTCCCTTGGGTTCGCCAACTACTATAGATGGCTCATCGCAGCTTTCTCCAACTTGACAGCCCCCCAATGGACTGCCTCAAAGGCTCTGGGCCGTTTTGGTGGTCTGAAGCAACTCAGTTGGCCTTCAAGAGCCTGAAAGAGTTATTCTCCTCAAAACTGATATTGTAGCACGCCGACCCCCACCAACCTTTTGTGGTGGAATCGGATGCCTCAGATGTGGCCATTGGAGTGGTGTTGTTACAACCAGCCAAGAAAGTTGGTGGTCTGCTTCCCTGCGCCTATTTCTCCCGAACGCTGACTAGTTTGGAGCAGAACTATACTGTCTGGAAGAAGGAACTATTAGCCATCTGAGACGCAAGACCTGGTGATACTTCTTGGAAGGAGCCCGGCATGAGGTGAAGGTCCACACCAACCATCGGAACCTTGAGAGCCTACAAATGGGCTGTAAGCTGAACCAACGGCAAGTGTGTTGGGTCCAGTTTTTTGCTGGGTTTCATTTCCACATCAACTTCATTCCCCAGGCTCAAAACTGCAGGGTTGATGCACTTTCCCGCAAGCCTGAGTATAATGAAACCCAGCATGAGCTACTTTATACCCCTAGACAAGCTGGTGGCAGTGGCTTGTCCCAATCCCTGGATTGAGGAGCTGCACATTGCTCAGGAACAACAACCTTTCACTCAGGAGTGTGTGTGAAAGTTAAGGCAGCCCCTTCAGGACTGGACTCTGGGCTTCTTCCAGGAGGGTTGCTCTACCATCATGAGCCCCCCACCCCACCCCAGGAGATCTGAGTCAAAGTCTACAGCAATGCCACGACACTCTGACTGTGAGGCATTTTGGGGTGTTCAAAAAGCTGCAGGCCATCACACTTGATTTCTGGTGATCAAGTATAAAGCCTGACGTCAAGAAATATGTTCAATCTTGCCCCCACATGCATGAGAGCCAAGCACACCCCTGGGTGACTGCCTGGGCTACTGGAGCCACTCCCCACACCTGAAGGACCCTGACAGATGCTGACCCTGGAGTTTATCATGGGCCTACCTGCCTCTCAGGGAAAAACTACCATTCTGGTGGTCGTGGATGCCTTCAGCAAGATGGCCCATTCCCTTCCATGTGCCAGTGTACTAACAGCCTGAGAGACTGTGCAGTTGTTTATTCAACATATTTTCTGGGTGCATGGGCTCCCAACCAGACTGGTATCAGATTAGGGCCCCATTTCATTGCCCAGTTCGGGCACACCCTGTTACAGCTGCTACAGATTGAACTGTGACTGTCTTTGTCACACCACCCCCAGACAGATGGGCAGACAGAGAAAGTGAACGCCACTGTGAAGCAGTATCTCTGTTATTATGTCAATTATCAGCAGGATATTTGAGTGTCATTAATGCCCCTGGTGGAGTTTGCCTACAATAATTCAGTGCATGCCTCTACCCAGCAGACTCCTTTCTTTGCCAGTTTTGGCTACCACGCTCACACTTTCCCCACTCCTAACTCCACTCTGTCAATTCCAGCAGCGGCAGAGTTTGTGCAAGAGTTGCAGGCGATGCAGCAGCTGTTACAAGAGCAACGGGCAAGGGCTAAGGCCGCCTACAAATCCAACTCTACTATTCTATGATTCTATGTAACATAGGAAATATTCAACTGTACTTTTGCATGGTCAAGTGTATTATCTGACAACTGGCACTAAGCACTAGATTATCTTGTATTAACCTGTCGGAACTGGGATTTTGTATCTCCTCCTCCAGTTGTTCCACCGGTGTGCAATAAGCTTATCATTCTGCTTTCACTCCTCATGAAAAATGCTGGCCCTCTGAAATAAAAAAGCTGGGTTTTAGCAGTGCAATCAGGCAACATTCAGGTAAAGGGAAATAATTTCAAGCCTGGAACTGCTTTAGCCTTCCATTTTGTCATGAAGTTCTTCACTTGAGAGAAAACCCACCAGCACCTCTCTACTGCCCAGTAATTAGGAACAGAGGAAGCCACCCCTGGATTCCTCACATCCTACACTGTGTTCTTTCATAGTATGTGAGGCGACCAGAACATCACTATTCTGTAAGCTGAGAGTAGCTGCTACAATGCAAGGTTTGCACTGCTGTAGTAAGCAAATTTAGATGGATCAGATTTTCCCTCATTTTTTCTTAGCATCCCTTCTCCAGCTTTTAGCATTGTTTGATATCTGTTTTGTTGTTTTCTGAAGCAGCATTGTCTACAGCTAAATGAATAATGTTAATTGGAAATAAGTAGAAATTGTGAAGTACTCTTTTTCTTTCTTTCTTGAATCTGGTGTTGCCCTGTCAGGTCTGAGACCTCGGTTAGGCTGTGTTAGTGCCACCTGATATGTGTACTGGATTTCAAAGTGACAGAAAACAAAATCAAAGCCAAGTGTCATAAATAGTTAAAGGAGTCCAAGAACCCATCACCGGTAGGGAAGGTTAGAGGCAGGGACCAGGAATGGACACTTTGTGAGATATGGGGGACCTGTGGCCCTCCAGGTGTTGTTGGACTACAGCTCCCATCATCTCTGACCATTGGCCCTTCTGGTTGGAGCTGATGGAAGATGGAGTCCAACAACATCTGGACTGCCACAGGTTTCCCCTCCTGAGTTCAGAACATGAACTGACACTGGGAACAGATGGCATAGAGCCAAACCTTTTGCCAACAGTAGACACCTTTACAGAAGGCAAAGACCAGTCATGGAGTGGAGTAAATAACAGCATAAGAAGAGCCTGCTGGATCAGGCAAGTGGCCCATCTAGTCCAGCATCCCATTCTCACAGTGGCCAACCAGATGTCCATGGGAAGCCCACAAGCAGGTCCTAAGTGCAACAGCATTCTCTCCTGTAGTTTCTAGAAACTGGCATTCAGAAGCATAGTCAAACAAAGTTGAAGTGCATTAGTGTAAGCTGTTAAAAGTTGAGTAGCCTTTAGCCAGTCACTGTCTTTCAGCTGTATCTCTTTAAAATTTGAGGATCATAAACCAAGGGTGGTACTCAATGCTAGTCCTACTCAGAGTAGATCTACTGAAGTTAACCCTGGGCTCCTACTGGGACAAAGGGCAGGATATAAATCTGATAAATAAATAATAATTCTTAGGTTCATTAATTTCAATGAGTCTACTCAAGGCAGAACTTAGTTGAATGCAAACCCAAGCATTCTATAATAACTACTAAAACTAAAAATGGCTAAAACAATTTCAATAATAATTTAATGAAGGTTTTTTTAGGCGGGAGAGCACAGTTTAAATACTATTGTGATAATACTGCACAGAATATTTATTTACCTAGCTAGCTAGCAAGGGTAGACAGGTAGAATGCTCAGTTACATGCACTTCCAGGTATGGTTACAGTAGTAGACAATGAGGACTCAGGGTTTTAAAAAACCCTTTTTAAGCCCACCCCTTGATACATTTTGCCACATTTAAACCAATACCCCTTCCTCCTTGACCACAACATTGTTACCACTTCCTCTATTGATGTGTCACAGGCTTTATAAATTATCCCCAAAGAGACAAACCAGATGGGGATTTTGCCCAATAGTATTTTGATGGAAAACACTAACCGTTTGAGAAAAGAATTGGGAGGAACATGTCTGCAACCCAAATGAGTTGTCATTCCGCTGCAATGAGGCAACTATAGAGTTGGATGGGACTTGGTAGGTCATCCAGTCCAACTCCCTGCTTGATGCAGGAAATCCAGAGCTGGAGCATCAACTAGATGTCTTTTCAGCCTCTGTTTTAAGACCTCTAGCAAGGGAGAAACTGCCACCATCTCCAGGTAATCTGTTCCATTGTCAAGCTGCTCTTTTTGTTGAGAAGCAAACATGTTTTATTTGGTTTGGCTCTAGCAAGTAATAAGAGTGTGAAAAGATGACTCGTGGTTTTATTAATTTTTCATGCTTCCCTTCAATGTAAGTACTTTCAGGGCAGTTTACAATTTAAAGAAAAGAAAAACAATGCAATGCAATGATAAAACAAAGATAAAACATTGCATAAGAATGAATCACTAAATTTATTTTATTTATTTATTTATTTATTTTCATTTCTAGACCGCCCATAGCTAATAGCTCTCTGGGCGGTGTACAAAACGAGATTAAAATACAATATAGAATAAAATCAGTAACAAAGGAACACATTAAACTAAAAACATTAAACATAAAGCATTAAACATTAAAATGCCTGGGAGTATAGCCAGGTCTTAACCTGGCGCCTAAAAGAAAGAACCGTAGGCGCCAGGCGTATTTCCTCCGGTAAGCTGTTCCACAATTGCAGTACTAAAACAATCTAATCAGAAACAGTTAAAAGACCTAGGTAGATTTTTTTAAAAAGGTCTTTGCCTGCTGGTTTCCAAAGGACATCAAAGTAGGTGCTAGTTCCTTGAGGATGGAACTCCATAAGCAGAGCTCCACCAGTGTCAGTTCCAGGTTTTGGAGATCCCTTGGGCAAGACACCCTTCATGGAGCCCACTCCCTCAGAGACTCTACTTCCTCCCTGCTAATGAAAGAAATAAAAATGATAAACATCCTAAATTAAGGCCCTAGAACAAATATTTTAAGAAAAGAGCAACTGAGGCTGCAATTTATTAGGTAAGCCCTAAATGAACTCAGTGAGACTTCTGAGTCAGCATGTATAGGACTGCACAGTAAACATACGAAAGGAAACAGCAAATAGAGTGGAAGGCAACAATGGTTCGTCAAAGAGCGATAATGCCAAAGCAACACATTTGAATTTTAGTTTTTCCCCAAGAAAATTTACTGCAGGGATGGGGAACCTTTAGCTCTCCAGATGTTGTTGGACTCGAACTCACATCAGCCAGCATTATGGGAATTGTAGTCCAAAAACATCTGAAGGGCCAGAGATTCCCCATCCCTGGTTAACTATTTTTCTTATATCCAGTAAATCTAAACTTCCAGCACCTCCTAGGAAATGCTCTAATTTTGGAGAAAGGGCATGAGAAACAACCTAGAAAGCTGAAGGTGTGTGGCTAGAAGTGGTTTTGCACTGGAAGAATATATCTCAAGATTGAAATTGCAGGAACTTGGTGATAACTGATGGGAGGGGAAGTTGATGCATTGGCTGCTTATGATTGACAACATGGACATTTAATCATAGATAAAGATAAGCAAATTATGCAGGATGACCTGGACCATTTAACGAACAAAGGCAGCAGAAAGGGAATTTAAATCAATAGTTTGTAATCTATTTAGAAGTTGGTTAATCATTTTTGCTGTTAGCTTTTCTTGTAAGAATAAGAACATATTGATATAATGCATTCTGTGCATTGATGATATCTCATTTGGAGCAACCACAATGAATTTGATAGCAGCCCCGCCCCAACCCCCCAAAATCACAATTGGTTTTCTAGATATGGGAAGTGAAATTATCTGATTTTCAATTTAGTTTTAATCACCTATTTTGAAGTATGCAAACTACTTTAATTGGTGAATATTTTCATTTGTCGTCTTTTCCTTCAGCTAGTGACTTGGATCATTGCCCCAGATTTTCTGAAGTTCTTTATTCTGCTTGTGGCATTCTGTGATCAAGATTCTGTCAATTGTTCTGTGAGAAGCTGCTGAACTGATGGTCCTGCCTTGTGCCTTTACTAAGCAGCAGGATAAATCCCCTGGTCACAGATCAAACCTTTCCAAAAAATCTGCATGAATGATAAATTCTGATGTAATTTTTCTATGTATTTCTTGAAAACCATTCCAAAATCATCAGCAACATGAGAACCAAATCAATGTTATGCCACGATTTTAAAATCAGCCCCTTTCAGAGTTCAAGAATGGAAGGTGAGGTCACCATGGATTAACTTCTGAGCATAAGGAATATGGAATAACATTTGAGCATATGGATATTGTAGTCTAATATGGAAAACAAGGAACAAATGAAACTCTTTTGTAGAATTGTACCATCAAGTAAAAAGGTCAGAATGGCAGGCTTAATGGTTTCTCTGGTGTTCAGCATACACTATAGTTAGAAAAAACAATCAAGAGTCTTGCAGCACCTTAATGACTAACAAATTTATTATGGCATAAGCTTTCATAGACTAGGGTCTGTAGTCCAGCCTTTGCCAACCTAGTGTTCTCCAGATGTTTTGGACTGCAACTCCCATCAGCTTCAACTTATTAAACAATATAACTAGTCACTCTACAAAAGTCATTCACCATAGTCACTTTGTAAGTTCATAAACCAGTCATAAGTTCACCTATATCTTCATAAACCATTCTACACCAAACTGATGTCCTCTGGATGTTTTGTACTACAACTCTCATCAGCCTCAGCTAGCATGGTTGTGTGTTGGCTGTGGATGATGGGAGTTGTAGTCCAAAACATCTAGAGGCCCCTAGGGTAGTGAAGGGTGTAATAAATTAATATTACTGAATGCCTGTTAGCGTCATAAGAAGAGGAACATTTCCACAACATGCATATCTTGATGTAGAAGATAATGCAAAGCTGCTGTTCAATGTACCTACCTGAGATGTATTCTCCTATTAATTTATGGTGTATGTCCTTACTGGCATCCCTCCATCCTAGTTTGGAGAGCCTCAATTTTGCTGTAAGCATGGCTGTCCCTTGTAGATATCCCAATGTGGCCTCATAGATCTTTCAGGGTGGCTCAGGTACACCTCTTCTTTCCAGCAACATGTAATTCTCTTGGAATCTCTGAAGCAACTAAGAACCAAATCAATGAGCTAAGGCCAATAAGCTAAAATTCCTTTGGGGACTTCTTTCTGCTTCCCTCAGTTTGTTTCCTTGCTGCCCCACAACACTCTATCTTCCCCTCTAGTTAAGTCTTATTCCTCCCCACCCTAATGTTCTCCAGCAATGCATGCAGGTGAAGTTCTGCAGTTCCATTGTGCTTGAGTTGAGACAAGTAACAAGTAGACATAAGCATGACAAGGAGTCAGCGATCTCGCACATCACCTGACACCCTTCAGCCAATTCACTGAGACAAGACTTCAAATTAATGAGTTCCCAGGATTGTAATTAGCTGTCAATTACCTCAGATTAATCAGCTCCTCGCCTAATTAAGCATTATGGCAGGTGGGCAAAAAACGGGCCATTGTGTGCGAATCATGAGAAAAGCATGGCTAGCAAACTTGGTTAGTATCAGCAGTGCATTCACTGCCTCACTGCAACACAGACACCAGGATAGCCAGGCACTTCTTAAAGGCACACAACCCCCTTCATTCCACCAGCACCCCCACACTTTCTACCTCTAAGAGATTCTGGATGCAACATAAAACAATTGGGAGAAGATGTTGTTACATTGGCTCAGTTGTTCTTCTTGAAATGCGCCTGCATCCAGCAGTGAATGCACATTATCAAACAGTGGGTGCACAGCCTCAGGTCAGTCCCACAGAACTGTTACTGTGGTACAGCCCTATGTCCTGTCACTGAGATGTCACAAAAAGAACAGGGAAAGTTGAGCTTGCAAGGCACTTATGGCCTATAGCTGTTTTCCAGTCTGTTTGAATAGAAAGAAGAGCTGGATCTGCTAGGTCTCCTCTGGTTTGTGGAGAATGGCCATAGCTCAGTGGTGGAAAACATGCTTTGCACGCACAAAGTACCAGGTTCAATCCCTGGTGTCTGCACGTCAGGCTGGGAAAGACTCCTGCATGAAATCTTGGACAGCCTCTGCCCATCAGTGTTAACAATACTGCAGCTAAATAGACTGATGGTCTGACTTGATATGAGGCAGCTCCCTATGATCCTATGTTTGTAACTATCAGTTCCTACAGAACTTTGGAACACCATCGTTACATCCAGGGATGTCTCCCTATACTGTCGCATTAGATTTTAAAAGTCTGCACTTGAGGGAGACATGAAGAACATTTATGCATGAGCACAGCAAGTGCTACCTTTTTGGGAACAATAAATAAGAGTCATGAATAGTGTGCATTCAATCTGTGGACCTGGAGGACTACTTGGAATTGGGCAATGGCTCCTAACATACATGCCACCTGACAGGGCTGCAAGAAAATGGCTTCCCTCAAAGAATCCTGGGAAGTGTAGTTAGTGAAGGGTGCTGAGCATTGCTAGGAGGTGCCCTGTTCCCCTCACAAAGCTTTAATCAGAGCAGCCTGTTCCCCTCACAGAGCTTCAATCAGAACGGCTTACTGTTAAACCAGTCTGGCCACTGGAGCTCTGTCAGGGGAATGGTTCTGACTTCAATCCATAGTTCTTCTGGTTCTCTATCAACTAAGTTTAAAGCCTCAAATCTGTTCCTTACTTGATCTTTATATTCTTCTGGGTCCCTTGCTGGATTGTCACCTTGTACTGGTGAGTGGGCTTGAGTGTTCCAATGAACCCTGTGAGTGATGCCGTCGGGAGTCATGTACTTCCAGCAGGGTCACCCATGGCAGTAAGGTCAAGGGAGAGGAACCAGACAAAGAACGATCCAAGAAAGTCCTCAACGGCAGAACAGGCGGAGGATAACAATGTGTACGTTACAACGGCTGTGAAGGCGGATGAAGGCTGCAGCAGATAAAAGACTTCCAATCATTGTGGTATCCATGCCATTGGATCAAAGCCTTTTTCTGTCAAGATTATGTTCAATAGATGGTACCAAACTTCTAAAGGACAAAGAGTCTATTGCACTGCATTGGAAAGAGCATTACCACGACCTCCTTAATCATAACTCTATTGTGGCTGATGAGGTCTTCTCGCAAATCCCACAACAACAAATTAGAGATGAGCTTGCAGTATCCCCTAATTTGGATGAAGTCAGTAAAGCCATTAATCAAATGAAGAATAACAAAGCTAGTGGACCTGATGGGATTCCTGCTGAAGTCTTTAAAGAAGGTGGGCCTGAACTTACACAACAACTTCATAAGCTCATCGAAAAAATCTGGATGAGGGAGGAGATCCCAGAAGACTTTTGGGATGCCATAATTCTTTTCAAGAAGGGTGATAGAACAGATTGTGGGAACTACTGAGGTATCTCTCTTCTAGCTACCACAGGTAAAATCCTTGCAAGGATCCTCGCAAATCGTCTCCTACCTATCTCAGTAGACATCCTCCCTGAATCCCAAAATGGTTTCTGCTCTTCCAGGGGGACAGTAGACATGATCTTCACTGCACAACAGCTTCAAGAAAAATGCAGGGAGCAAAAGCGACCTCTGTATATGGCATTTATTGATCTGACTAAGGCCTTTGTAAATCGAACTGCTCTCTGGACCATCCTTCTGAAAATTGGATGCCCTGATAAATTTGTGAATATTTTGTGACTCCTCCATGACAACATCACAGCGACAATTTTGGATAACAATGGATGTCAAAGTGATCCATTCAAAGTGGGATCAGGTGTCAAACAGGGATGTGTCATTGCTCGAACCTTATTTGCTATTTTCATTGCCATGATTCTACACCTTGTTGAGGGGAAACTTCCCACTGGCGTGGAAATCACATATCGAACAGATGGAAAGCTTTTTAATCTCAGTAGGCTGAAAGCAAAAAGTAAGGTAATTACAACATCCGTCGTAGAACTTCAATATGCCAATGATAATGTAGTCTCTGCACGTTCAGAGGAAGATCTTCAAACTATCCTAAATGTCTTTGCAGAAGCATATGAAAAGCTTGGCCTCTCGCTTAACATCAAAAAAACCAAAGTGCTTCATCAGCAAGTGCGATCCAATCCCTCTGTAGCACCATCGATCCAGCTTAAATGGTGCGATGCTGGAGATGTCGATCACTTTTCTTATCTTGGCAGCCATCTCTCTGTAAAAGCTGACATCAACTCTGAAATTCAGCATCGTCTGAGCTCTGCGAGTGCTGCATTCTCCCGAATAAAGCATAGAGTGTTTGAGGATCGGGATATTCGCAGGGAGACCAAAATGCTTGTTTAAGCCATTGTACTACCGACCTTACTGTATGCCTGTGAAACATGGACCATCAATAAACGCCACTCCCAACTTCTTTAAAGATTTCATCAACACTGCCTCCGGAAAATTCTGCAAATTACTTGGGAAGATAGGTGGACTAATGTTAGCGTATTGGAAGAAGCAAAGACCACCAGTGTTGAAACAATGATCCTCCAACTTCGCTGGACCGGCCATGTTGTTCAAATGCCTGATCATCGTCTTCCAAAGCAGCTACTTTACTCCCAACTTAAGGATGGAAAACGGAATATTGGTGGACAGCAAAAGAGGTTTAAAACTGTTCTCAAAGCTAATCTAAAAAAATGTAACATGAGCTTCGAGAACTAGGAAGCCTTAGCCCATGAGCGTCCCAATTGGAGGTCGGCCATTATCAAAGGTGCTATGGACTTTGAAGAAGCACAAGTACAGGGTGAAAGGGACAAACGAGCTAAGCTGAAGGCACGTCAAGCAAATCCTCATTGCGACCATCTTCCATCTGGAAACCTATGTCCCCGCTGTGGGAGGCTGTGTGGATCCAGAATTGGCCTCCACTTTCACTTACGGACCCACTGTTAAAGATCTTACCCTGGAAGACAATCTTACTCAGCCACGAGTGATCGCCAATAACTACAAACTACTTCGGCAAACATTGTACGTTCCAAAATAGATATGTTATCTGCTGGCTCATTTTGAATGTAAACCTAGAAACAGGTGTTGCATGCATCCCTGTCATGAGGAAAGTTGTCTGTTAAAAGGAATTATATTAATACCCTTCATATGTTAAAGCTAATCAGCAAATCCTTTTAATGTGCTCTATACATTTTAATTTTGTTTGATTTGCAACAATGCTTATCTTATACATCAGCTTCTGTAAATGTTACTTTGGTTACCTTCTTACATCAATCTGCAGAACTCTTGAAAGGATCCTGCTGCCCCAGGTGTAGCAGATGATTAAATAATTATACAGCCACAAGAGTCCATAGTCAGCATGGATTTTTCTCATTCTGCAATGTTAAATTGAAAATACCCCCTTGCCATTCTGATCCTTCCCATAACCTCATTTCAAAACAAAACCTTACAAAACTTATAGTCCTGAACTCAGAAACACTTACTTAACAACCCTCTAAATTTTCATGGCAATACACAAAACAGAGAGAACTAAGAGTTCAAAGTGTAGAGAGAGAGAGAAACCAGACCCCTTTGGGACTTTTTTCCCTGAGAGTTCTCATAATTTGTTGAAATTAATTAAAAATCAGCCATGTTCACAGAGTATCTGTAATCCTATTACTGACCTTGCTCCATACTCTGACCTTCACCTTCTGCAGTTTAAAAGTTAAAAAATGCCTGGCTGATTTTTAATTAATTTAAGAAATTTAGCATTGAACTCAATGATAAAGCTGGGCATGCTCAGTAAGAACCAACTGTCAGTGTTCTAAAAGCCAGACTCACAGCTGCTTGGCTTGCCTAATCAGGGGGCCACACCCACAGCAGACCTTTATTTCACTTGAGACAGTCATGGCTTCCCCCAAAGAATCCTGGGAAGTGTAGTTTGTGAAGGGTGCTGAGAGGAGACTCCTATTCCCCTAACAGAGCTCCAGTGGCCAGATTGGTTTAACAGTAAGCCGTTCTGATTGAAGCTCTGTAAGGGGAACAGGCTGCTCTGATTGAAGCTCTGTGAGGGGAACAGGGCATCTCCTAGCAATGCTCAGCACCCTTCACTAACTACACTTCCCAGGATTCTTTGAGGGAAGCCATGACTATCTAAAGTGAAATAAAGGTCTGATGTGGATGTGACCAGGGACAGCTTTGGTTTAAATTTGGGTGGAAGGCTACATGTGCCTGTTGTAGAATAAAAAGGTGGGGGAAACCCTGAAAAAGAATGATTCTGTTCACAATGTTTTCCTTTTGGAAAGGAAAGGGGCTTCCCCTCTGCACAGTGCCCACCCATTCAATCCTCTCCCCTCCCTGCCCCTCCCCCACGATCAGTTTTACCTATCCTAAGCATGATTGCACGGGCGTAAATCCCTTTGAACTCAATAAGCATGCAAATGATCAAACCTGCCCTCCCCTCCTCCTCTCTCTCATCATCTCCCTTTTGCCTCTTCCTTCACCCCTCCCCCTCCTCTTTCAATTCCCTCCTTTCCCCTCCCACTCCTTCTGCTCCCCTCTCCCCCCTTCTTCCTTTCCTCCATTTTCCCCTCCCCCATGGTCAGTTTTACCTTTCCTAGCCATGATTGCACAGGAGTAAATCCCACTGAAATCAGTAAGCATGCCAATGATCAAACCTGCCTTTCTCCTCATTCCCCTCTCCTTTCCCTTCCTCTTCCCTTCTTCCCCTCCCCTCTTCCTTTTTCCTCCTCCTCTGCCCACTCCAGATCTCTCTCCCTGTGGTCAGTTTTACCTATCCTAAGCATGATTGCACAGGAGTAAATCCCACTGAACTCAATGAACATGCAAATGATCAATCCATTCTCAGCACAGGATCCCATTTCTTATCTCCCAGATTAAAAAGCAGAGAAATTCACTAATAGGCAAAAAAACCTTGCTGTTTAAGAATGTACCTATAGCCAACCAATATTTCTATCAAACTTTAAAAAGCAAGAAAATTGGGCAGCTATAGTGAATGCACCAGGGGAGCAGGAGACCTGGCCTCCTCTCTGAGATATTGTACTGCCCTATAAATTTGTCAAAATGCAAACACAATTTGGGTTGGTCTTTCACAGTCCAATCCACTTCCTGTGTTGCTTGGAAGATTTTGGAACAAACCCAAAGAAGGTGTTTCATAAATGTTTTAGTAAACTTCTTATGCAGCTAGTGAAGAACAACGCAAGGGAAAAGAGAATCCCTTTAAACCAAATATACTGCAAAAACATTAAAATAAGGGCTTTGATTATGTCTCAAAATCCATTTTTGTGTAGCCAGATTATCACCCAGTGCACTGGATTTACACTGCATTTGCAATGATCAAGATTAGATCAGAATCTCCGGATAACAGACTGGAGTACACAGGATGTCTATTTGTGAAATAATAGCAGTCATAGTAATCATCAGATTTACTGAAGAAATCCTAGGTCAAGAACCATCTCAGGAAGAAACTGCTTGACCATGATGCCCTGTAATGTCCCAGCCCTATGATTAGGCAGAATGAGGTGGCTACCTCAGGCAGCTGAGATTGGCTGCCATGAAAGGTCAGCAAATTGTTAGTTACTACATTTATTGTTCTAGTTTGACTGCAAAGGAAGGAGAAAGCACCCTTGGGAATTTCTGCCTCAGGTGCCAAAATAACTTGATCAGCCTTTGGTACTAAGCATTATTTCCTCCTCAAGCAGCAAAATAGCCCAGGCTGACCATCATGATCCCTGAGCTCCCTATTTGTGCCTCAGTCATCCCAAAACATTAATTGCTAATGAAATCATCTTGCTTTGCTAGATTAATATAATTTCCCTTTTCTTCTATTTTGTATGCCACTCTCATTACCACCATTACTGATTCAGGTTAGCGTATTCGTAAATTAGCAGAGTTTCACTTAATGTAGCTTGCTTAGTGTTTCTGTGCAGTGTGAGTGTGTGCTTTTCCTGAAAGCAAGGTTTCACCTTGCTTTGAATCATGGAGACTTTAGACTTGGTTTAAAATAAGAAAATACTACTTTAGAAATACATACTTGATAGGAAAGCCACTAATTCTAGCTAAATTAGAAGGTGCAAATGCCAGGTTTGGTCATTGTCCGCATGCTTCAGGAGAGGAACAAAGACAATGGCCTGCAGGACCATTCAGGAGAGAAGAACAAAGACAAAAACTCCTTTCTCTCGGCTACACAGAAAAGAAAGGAGAGTCTGGAAGGAGTGATCAGCTTCCCTAAGAGTATCAGTTTACAATGGAAGGAAGACAGATAGAGGAAAACAGGTAAGGATAGGCAGCATAGGCAGCTGGAGGACCCTCTCTCTATTGTCCCTCAGGTATGCAAAGCGAGCCAAACAGGAGTTCCTCTTGCCACACTTGCAACATGTAAGAACTCATATCTCAGCAGTCAAGCTTACCAATGTCTCTGTCTGGCAATATAGATTAAAATTGGTAGTAAAAGGATGGGTTAAACTGGTCAACCTTGTAGAGTCCTGTCTCTGTGATGGCAGTTAACCCCCATACCATTCTTTCTATCACCTTACGAACATAGGAAACTGCCTTATACTGAGACAGAGCCATTGATCTATTTGCATGCCAAATGGGAGATAGAGAGAGGGTCCTCCAGCTGGCTAGACTGCCTGTCCTTACCTTTGTTCCTCTACCAGTCTTCCTTCCATAGTAAACTGATATGCTCAGGGAGCTGACTTCACTTCCATCCTCTCCTTTTCTTATTCTCAGACCAGCTGAGGAAGAGCAGACTTTTCAGTGGCTTTTAAATTTGGTGTCAAGTGCAAGCTCTGCCGGGATAGAATCTGAGATCCTGAGTGGAAGGAATCCAGCAGGGGGCAAGAGCAGGATACTTATGGCTACACAAAGCATAAAGCCAGTCAAAATAATTACGCAGCTGTTCACTAGGTAATCAAAACTTCACACAGTATGGACATTTTGTGATAGCTATTTCTTTGCAAATAATGCACCCTGAGCATGGGGGAGCAGTAAGCATCTAGTCAGACAGTGCTAGCCTGTAAAGAAGCATCAGTTCTGCCACAAGCAAACTGCCGCCACAGGGAACCCCCCCGTCCCAGCCCATGCACGTCATGTGTGTCCTAGCCCAATAGTATACCAGCTACCAATGTTCACTGGGTCAGAATTAGCCATCAAAAGTAATTGAGTAAGCATCTTAAGTTAGCTTTAGAAATATCAACTAGCCAGCACTGCATATTAGCGAGCAATGTAGTTAAACAAAAGAGGGTCATCTCAGATTATGAGCAAGCCTTCCTTTCTCTGACCTGGTCATTAGAAATGGTTCAGCCTCTCTAAGCATCAAGCAAACCCCTCTTGAGCTATCATCACCTGGCTTTAGTTTTCTCTTTGACAGAACGCATGCTGAGCCCAAGACCCTTGGCATCTGACAGAAATAATAAGAATTAGAAATAATAAGAATCTGGATATTCTCCCTACTCTCAACCCCATCACCCTGGGCTCCTACTGGAAGGAAGGGCGGAATATAAATCTAATAAATAAATAAATGATAAATCACAAGAACATAGGAAGAGCCTGCTAGATCAGGCCAATGGCCCATCTAGTCTAACATTGTGTTCTCACAGTGGTCCACCAGTTGCCCATGGGAAGCTCACAAGCAGCGGCGTCACTAGCAGGAGTGTGGGGGGGTGCGGACCTCTGGTGCGCGCCCTCCCAGGGGCATGGACAACGTGGCTGGGCTTGGGTGCGCGTGTGTGCGCGCACTCGAGGCCAGCCACCCCATCCATGCCCTTGGGAGGGCACATGCCAGAGGGGCACCCAGCCGGAGAAGGCCTGGGAACATCGGTGCGCCTCCCTCGCCCCACCGACGCTGCTCCTGGTCTTGCCCGCCTGCCCGCCCACCCGCCCGCCCGCCTCCGAGGAGGAGTTGGAGCAGCCTTAAGAACATAAGAACATAAGAAGAGCCTGCTGGATCAGGCCAGTGGCCCATCTAGTCCAGCATCCTGTTCTCACAGTGGCCTACCAGGTGCCAGGCAACAGCGCGGGGCGAGGCGGCTCTGGGTGTCACCCCCCTCATGGTGACACCTGGGTGCGGGCCACACCCTCTGCACCCCGGTAGTGACGCCCCTGCCCACAAGCAGGACCTGAGTGCAAAGAGCACTCTCCCCTCCTGCAATTTCCAGTAACTGGTATTTGGAAGCATACTGCCCCTCCTATGGAGGCAGAGCATAGTCATCATGGCTAATAGCCACTGATAGCCTTTTCCCCCATGAATTTGTTGTTGGAATATGTGGTTCAACTCCAACTTGTGGGTTGAGGCTGCACGGCGTTAAAAAGGGTAGCTAGAGAGGAGACCTCCTGATTGCTAGGCTAATACCTACCCTTTGATCTCCTGCTGTCTCTCCCTTCCTGCTAGACTGATATGCTTAGGATGTTGACCAAATCTTCCAGTCTCCTTCCTTCTTCTTCTTTCTCTTGAGAGGGAGAGCAGACATCTTCTCTTTGTCTCTCCCTCCCCACCAAGCATGAGGGCAAACACTAGGCTTAGTGTTTGCATCTCCAATTTAGCTAGTTAGCTAGATGTAGAACTCTTTCCTATCCAGTATATACTTCCAGAATAAAGTCGTTATTTCTTATTTTAAAGCTTAAAGTCTCTGTCTGACTAATTTGCAGGGAAGGTGTAATCTTTAGCAAAGGTTCAAACACATAAAGGCTCACTCAGTCTCTCCATTCCCAATTTTGCCACTCTGCGACATTTGTCGAATCCTCTTTTAAATCCATCCAAGTTGGTGGCCATCACTGCCTCTTGTGGGAGTAAATTCTATAGTTTAACTATGTGCTGTGTGAAGAAGTGCTTTATTTTGTATGTCCTAAATCTTCTAACATTCAGTCATGTGAATGTTTGTAATGCTGCAGTTTCATACCCAGTGGTGTAGTGGCAAATTCAGAAGTATAGGGTCCCTTCATGATAGTCACAGCCACACCCCTCCCTCCTCCCCAGGTTTGTGTGTGTATGTGTGCTGCTGGGTTAATAATGAGATCCTTGTTAGTGCCCACAACAACAGACATCCCTAGGAGCCAATAAGCATGAAAGGAATGTTAACTACTTAAGAGAGTCTTCTCAACAGCTAACTCACCTTTCACTCTGATTGGCTCCAATCAGCAGGAAAGGACAAGGACACATGTTAGAAGACTCTTCTTAGTGGCTAACACGCTCCCCTTTCATGCTGCTTGGTTCACAAGATGCTGAAGGCATAGGGACCTTGCTCCCCAAAATGTAAAGGGTCCAAGTCCCCCTGAGACTCCAGACAACTACACCTCTGTTCATACCATAGTAGTTCAGTGCTTAGTTGGTAAAATAAGAGGTTTGGGGGGCTCAAATATGCCTGGAAACCACAACTTCTGGCTTGACAGCCCTGCCCACACCTCAGCCCCAGAGGTGTGGGATTAGTTACAGCCACTCAGTACTAGTGTCTGAAAAGTATTTTGCATGTGCCCAGAAGCTCTCTTTAGAGTCCCTTTACATATGCCAGGATTGAGTCCTGCCACTGGAAACGGTTTCCAAACAAGCCTTTAGTTCATAAGAACATAAGAAGAGCCTGCTGGATCAGGCCAGTGGCCCATCTAGTCCAGCATCCTGTTCTCACAGTGGCCAACCAGGTGCCTGGGGGAAGCCCGCAAGCAGGACCAGAGTGCAAGAACACTCTCCCCTCCTGAGGCTTCCAGCAACTGGTTTTCAGAAGCATGCTGCCTCTGACTAGGGTGGCAGAGCACAGCCATCACAGCTAGTAGCCATTGATAGCCCTGTCCTCCATGAATTTGTCTAATCTTCTTTTAAAGCCATCCAAGCTGGTGGCCATTACTGCATCTTGTGGGAGCAAATTCCATAGTTTAACTATGCGCTGAGTAAAGAAGTACTTCCTTTTGTCTGTCCTGAATCTTCCAACATTCAGCTTCTTTGAATGTCCACGAGTTCTAGTATTATGAGAGAGGGAGAAGAACTTTTCTCTATCCACTTTCTCAATGCCATGCATAATTTTATACACTTCTATCATGTCTCCTCTGACCCACCTTTTCTCTAAACTAAAAAGCCCCAAATGCTGCAACCTTTCCTCGTAAGGGAGTCGCTCCATCCCCTTGATCATTCTGGTTGCCCTCTTCTGAACCTTTTCCAACTCTATAATATCCTTTTTGAGATGAGGCGACCAGAACTGTACACAGTATTCCAAATGCGGCCGCACCATAGATTTATACAACGGCATGATGATATCGGCTGTTTTATTTTCAATACCTTTCCTAATTATCGCTAGCATGGAATTTGCCTTTTTCACAGCTGCCGCACACTGGGTCAACATTTTCATCATACTGTCCACTACAACCCCGAAGTCTCTCTCCTGGTCGATCACCGCCAGTTCAGACCCCATGAGCGTATATGTGAAATTCAGATTTTTTGCTCCAATATGCATAATTTTACACTTGTTTATATTGAATTGCATTTGCCATTTTTCTGCCCATTCACTCAGTTTGGAGAGGTCTTTTTGGAGCTCTTCGCAATCCCTTTTTGTTTTAACAACCCTGAACAATTTAGTGTCATCAGCAAACTTGGCCACTTCACTGCTCACTCCTAATTCTAGGTCATTAATGAACAAGTTGAAAAGTACAGGTCCCAATACCGATCCTTGAGGGACTCCACTTTCTACAGCCCTCCATTGGGAGAACTGTCCGTTTATTCCTACTCTCTGCTTTCTGCTTCTTAACCAATTTCTTATCCACAAGAGGACCTCTCCTCTTATTCCATGACTGCTAAGCTTCCTCAGAAGCCTTTGGTGAGGTACCTTGTCAAACGCTTTTTGAAAGTCTAAGTACACTATGTCCACTGGATCACCTCTATCTATATGCTTGTTGACACTCTCAAAGAATTCTAATAGGTTACTGAGACAGGACTTTCCCTTGCAGAAGCCATGCTGGCTCTGCTTCAGCAAGGCTTGTTCTTCTATGTGCTTAGTTAATCTAGCTTTAATAATACTTTCTACCAGTTTTCCAGGGACAGAAGTTAAGCTAACTGGCCTGTAATTTCCGGGATCGCCTCTGGATCCCTTTTTGAAGATTGGCGTTACATTTGCCACTTTCCAGTCCTCAGGCACGGAGGAGGACCCAAGGGACAAGTTACATATTTTAGTTAGCAGATCAGCAATTTCACATTTGAGTTCTTTGAGAACTCTTGGGTGGATGCCATCCGGACCCGGTGATTTGTCAGTTTTTATATTGTCCATTAAGCTTAGAACTTCCTCTCTCGTTACCACTATTTGTCTCAGTTCCTCAGAATCCCTTCCTGCAAATGTTAGTTCAGGTTCAGGGATCTGCCCTATATCTTCCACTGTGAAGACAGATGCAAAGAATTCATTTAGCTTCTCTGCAATCTCCTTATCATTCTTTAGTACACCTTTGACTCCCTTATCATCCAAGGGTCCAATCGTCTCCCTAGATGGTCTCCTGCTTTGAATGTATTTATAGAATTTTTTGTTGTTGGTTTTTATGTTCTTAGCAATGTGCTCCTCAAATTCTTTTTTTAGCATCCCTTATTGTCATCTTGCATTTCTTTTGCCAGAGTTTGTGTTCTTTTTTATTTTCTTCATTCGGACAAGACTTCCATTTTCTGAAGGAAGACTTTTTGCCTCTAAGAGCTTCCTTGACTTTGCTCGTTAACCATGCTGGCATCTTCTTGGCCCTGGCGGTACCTTTTCTGATCTGCGGTATGCACTCCAGTTGAGCTTCTAATATAGTGTTTTTAAACAACTTCCAAGCATTTTCGAGTGATGTGACCCTGGACTTTGTTTTTCAGCTTTCTTTTTACCAATCCCCTCATTTTTGTGAAGTTTCTTCTTTTGAAGTCAAATGTGACCGTGTTGGATTTTCTTGGCAATTGGCCAGTTACACGTATGTTTAATTTAATAGCACTGTGGTCACTGCTCCCAATCGGTTCAACAACACTTACATCTTGCACCAGGTCCCAGTCCCCACTGAGGATTAAGTCCAGGGTTGCCGTCCCTCTGGTCGGTTCCATGACCAACTGGTCTAGGGAATAGTCATTTAGAATATCTAGAAACTTTGCTTCTTTGTCATGACTGGAACACATATGCAGCCAGTCTATGTCCGGGTAGTTGAAGTCACCCATTACTACCACATTTCCTAGTTTGGATGCTTCCTCAATTTCATATCTAATCTCCAGGTCTCCCTGAGCATTTTGATCAGGGGGACGATAGATCGTTCCCAGTATTAAGTCCCTCCTGGGGCATGGTATCACCACCCACAACGATTCTGTGGAGGAGTCTGCCTCTTTGGGGGTTTCGAGCTTGCTGGATTCAATGCCTTCTTTCACGTATAGAGTGACTCCGCCACCAATACGTCCTTTCCTGTCCTTCCGATATAGTTTATATCCAGGGATAACCGTATCCCACTGGTTTTCTCCATTCCACCAGGTCTCCGTTATGCTCACTATATCAATGCTCTCCTCGAAGACCAAGCACTCCAGTTCTCCCATCTTGGTTCGCAGGCTCCTAGCATTAGCGTACAGGCACTTGTAAGCAGTGTCTCTCTTCAAGTGTCTTTGGCACTTGTGGTTAGGCCTGTGGTAATTTTGCTCTTCTGAATTTATATCCTGTGCCCCTGCTCTCACAATGCCTACTTCTAGGCCTACCCCTTTTAAAATTTCATCATTTCTTTGGTTTTTATCCCAGGGGGGAGGTTTATTCCGAACCGGACCTTTCTCAGCTCCTGTCGGGTTTCCCCCCTCAGTCAGTTTAAAAGCTGCTCTGCCACCTTTTTAATTTTAAGTGCCAGCAGTCTGGTTCCATTCTGGTTCAAGTGGAGCCCGTCCCTTTTGTACAGGCCCGGCTTGTCCCAAAATGTTCCCCAGTGCCTAACAAATCCAAACCCTTCCACCCGACACCATCGTCTCATCCACGCATTGAGACTGCGAAGCTGGGCCTGTCTGGCTGGTCCTGCGCGTGGAACCGGTAGCATTTCAGAGAAAGCCACCTTGGAGGTCCTGGCTTTCAGCATCCTACCTAGCAACCTAAATTTTGCTTCCAGGACCTCACGGCTGCATTTCCCCATGTCGTTGGTGCCAACGTGCACCACGACCACTGACTCCTTCCCAGCACTGTCTACCAAACTATCTAAATGACGGGCGATATCCGCAACCTTCGCACCAGGCAGGCAAAACACCTTGCGGTCTACACGCCCATCACACACCCCACTGTCTATGTTCCTAATGATCGAATCACCCACTACAAGGATCCCTCCACCCCCTGGAGATATATCCTCGGCACGAGAGGATAGCTGCTCATCCCCCAAGGAATGGGTCCCTTCTAAGGGATCGTTTCCCTCTTCCTCAGCTGGATGCTCTCCTTCCCCGAGACCATCGTTCTCCATGATAGCAGGAGAGCTATCATCGTTGGAGTGGGACACAGCTATAACGTCCCTGAAGGCCTGCTTCAGCAAGGCTTGTTCTTCTATGTGCTTAGTTAATCTAGCTTTAATAATACTTTCTACCAGTTTTCCAGGGACAGAAGTTAAGCTAACTGGCCTGTAATTTCCGGGATCCCCTCTGGATCCCTTTTTGAAGATTGGCGTTACATTTGCCACTTTCCAGTCCTCACGCACAGAGGAGGACCCAAGGGACAAGTTACATATTTTAGTTAGCAGATCAGCAATTTCACATTTGAGTTCTTTGAGAACTCTTGGGTGGATGCCATCCGGACCCGGTGATTTGTCAGTTTTTATATTGTCCATTAAGCTTAGAACTTCCTCTCTCGTTACCACTATTTGTCTCAGTTCCTCAGAATCCCTTCCTGCAAATGTTAGTTCAGGTTTAGGGATCTGCCCTATATCTTCCACTGTGAAGACAGATGCAAAGAATTCATTTAGCTTCTCTGCAATCTCCTTATCATTCTTTAGTACACCTTTGACTCCCTTATCATCCAAGGGTCCAATCGTCTCCCTAGATGGTCTCCTGCTTTGAATGTATTTATAGAATTTTTTGTTGTTGGTTCAAGTTAAGCTCTGCTGTTTTCTCAGAGAAAGATCTGGGAATATGGTCTAATCCCATGCCTTGCATGTGTTTGTAGTGAAAAAAGGACAACCTGGACTGTGGAGGCACAGATTTATTTATTTATTTAAAATATTTCTATCCCGCCCTTCTACCCTATAATAGGGCACTCAGGGCGGCTTACAATAAAATTGAACATGTACATAATAAAATTGTACACAATAAAGATCACAAAAACATTAAAATAAATTAAAATACATAAAATGCAATGAAAATACATAAAATACTATCTATCTATATACACACACACATACACACATATACACATATATATAGGGAGTAGTACTGAAGGGACTACAGAGGTAAAAATTAACATAGAAGGCATAAAATCAGTGTCAGGCTCTACAGCCAGTCCCTCCCCAAAGGCTCTTCGGAACAAGATCATTTTCAGAAGTCTCCAGAAACCCATCATGGAGGGAGCAGAGCAGGCTCCTTGGGGTAGGGTATGCTGGAGAGTCGCGATGCTGGGAACGGAGAGTTCTGAGTGAGCTTATGTGTGTGTGTTTGAATCCTTGCTAAAGATTATACCTTCCCTGCAAATTAGTCAGACAGAGACTTTAAGCTTTAAAATAAGAAATAACTACTTTATTCTGGAAGTACATGCTTGATAGGAAAGAGTCCTATATCTAGTTAACTAGCTAAATTGCAGCTGCAAACACTGAGCCCAGTGCTTGCCCTCATGCTTGGAGGAGAGGGAGAGACAAAGGAATATGTGTGCTCCCCTCTCAAGAGAAAGAAGTAGTAAGAAGGAGGGAAGGAACTGTGATCAACATCCTTTGCATATCAGTCTAGCAGGAAGGGACAGCAGGAGATCGAAGGACAAGTATAGCCTAGCAACGAAGAGGTCTCCTCTCTAGCTACCCTTTTTAACCCCATGCAGCCTCAACCCACAAGTTGGAGTTGAACCACATATATTCCAACACCCCTTGTCAACGAGAACTTGGTTCATTCTACAAGGTACATCTTGCCTCGTAGCTTCTGTTGTCAGACTTTGCCCAATGGCTTGGTCAAAGCATCAGCTGTCATCTCTTCTGTTGGACAGTAGGTCATCTCTAGAAGTCCTTTCTCCCTTATGTCTTTTAGGTAGTGGAACTTCACATCAATGTGCTTCATGCGAGAACTTTGCCCTTCTGATTCTGCAAGTCTTATGCAGGCTTGATTGTCCTCAAGTATTCTGATAGGCTCTGGTTCAGATATGCCCAAGTCTCCTAGAAGCTTGCATAGCCACAGCATTTCCTTGCATGCCTCATCAGCTGATACATACTCTGCTTCAGTAGATGAGTGTGCTACAGTCTCTTGCTTTCAACTTGTCCAGCAGATAAGTGACTGCCCATAGTAGAACAAGTTTCCACTGGTTGACTTGCAATCTTTGGTGTCTCCAGCCCAGTCAGCATCAGCATATCCTAAAAATTTAGGATCTTGGGTAGCTGATAGCTTTAGTTTTAAGTTTGCAGTGCCTTTCAGTTATCTTGCCACTCTCTTGACTGCTTCCCAGTCTTTCTTGGTTGGCAAGCTGGTTTTTCTGCATAGGTATCCCACTGTTACTGCCACGTCTGGTCTGGTTATTGTTCTGATGTATAGGAGTTTCCCTATAGCTTGTCTGTAGCTTTCGTTGTCTTCCCAGGGTTGATTGTTCTGGTCTGGTTTCAAGTATCCTACTTCCATTGTTGTAGGTGCTGGATGTGCATCCTTCAGTCCTAGACTCTCAAGTAGGTCTTGAATCTGTTGTTTTTGGTTCAGTAGAAAGGATCCATCTTCCTCTCTTTCAATTTGTATTCCAAGGTAGTATGTGATGCCGCCTAGACATTTCACTTCAACTTCCTTGCTTAGATTATTTACTAACTCTTGCTTGTCTTGTGGATTCTCATAAGCCAGTAGTAAATCATCTACATAAATCAAAATATAAGTCCATTTGTTGTTCTTGAATCTGCTATTCAGGCATTTGTCTGCTTTGCCTCTTTTATAGCCTTGTTTCAAGAGCATTTGGTTCAGTTTGTCATTCCATGCTCTTGCAGCCTGTTTCAGTCCATAGATGCTCTTTTGCAGTTTGCATACTAGGGTTTCCTTTCCCGGTATTCCAAAACCTGGTGGTTGTTGCATGTAGATTTCCTCTTCTATTTCTCCATGCAAGAACGCTGTTTTTATATCCTGCATTTTCTTGTTAGCAGCAACACTTAGAGGAGTTCTGATTGTTGTATGTTTGACTACAGGAGCAAAAGTTTCATAGTAGTCTTTTCCATACTTTTGAGAGTATCCTTTGGCCACTAGTCCTCTCAATGTTCCCTTCAACATTTAGCTTTTTCTTGAATACCCACTTACAACCTACAGCTTTCCTTCCTCGAGGAAGCTCGGTAAGTGTCCAAGTTTTGTTTTTGTGTAGAGCTTCCAGCTCTTCCTTGACTGACTGCCTCCACCTCTCAGCTTCAGCTTTGGGTAAGGCTAATATCTTTCCACATCTCTGGCTCTGGAAGTTCATCAGCTCTTGCCAGGTAGGATAGTCTCAGTGGAGGTACGCCTCTGTTGGTGCAGTTACAGTGTCTTGGTACAGGATTCTCTGCTGCCCCTTCTGGCTGTGCAGGTTCCCCTTGTTGCCCTGATTCCTCACTGTCCTCCAGTGGTGGCATGCGGCTGTAATCTGTAGTGCTGTATGGTATTTCTACTTCATCTTCTTCACTGTTGTGGTCTTGGAATGGTGCCCCTTCTGGTTGGAATGCACCTTGACCTTCATCAAAGTAGACAGCTCTTTGGATTTCAATCCTTTCTCTTTTGGGATTTAGGATTCTGTATCCTTTTCGTTTTGAAGAATATCCAACGAAGATTCCTTCCTTTGTAGTATTGTCCAGTTTGGTTCTTTTCTGGTATGGAATGTGACCGTACACTTTTGATCCAAACACCTTTAGATGAGCCAAACTGGGTATGTGTCCATGCCATAATTCGAATGGAGTCTTGTTGCCATTCACCTTTGTTGGCAAACAATTCTGTAGATAGGTGGCAGTATACACTGCCTCTCCCCAATGTTTCTGTGGGAGATTGGCATCTTCTAGCATTGATCTCACCATCTCAATAAGGGTTCTGAATTTTCTCTCCGAGACTCCGTTCTGTTCTGGGTTGTGGGGTACAGTGGTCTGATGCTCAATCCCATTTTCACACAGAAACTGCTGGGTAGCATAAGACATGTATTCTCCTCCGTTATCAGAATGAAGAATTTGTGGCTTTCTCTGAAATTTAGTGGTCACCATTGCAACATATTCTTTGCGTTTCTGAAGCATTTGCCCCTTCTCCTTCAGCATATAGATTACAGTGAATCTTAAATAGTCATCAATAAAACTAACATTGTATCTGTTTCCACCATTTGAAGGAATTGGCATTTCACAAATGTCGCTGTGAATCAACTCTAGGGGGCACTTAGTCTTCCTTTCACTCTGCTTAGGAAAACTTGGTCTGGTCCCTTTAGCCTTCACACAGCATGTACATCTCCCCTTTCCTTGGCAGGGTTCAATTCTCATGCCTCTTACTAAATTATTCCTTTGAAGGGTAATAATCTTTGCAATGTCTTTATGCCCAAGTCTTCTATGCCATAGGTGCAAACATGACTTGCTACAGCAGTCCTCTACAACATTAGCTTCTGGACTTTGCTGATCAATTTCATACATTCCCTTTCTCTTAGTAGCTGTGCATATAATTACACCATCTCAAGAAATTGCACAGGAATCTTGTTCAAATTGCACTGAACATCCTTTATTGGTTGCCTCACTGACTGAGATCAAATTATTAGAAATTCCTGGGGTCCAGAGTGCATTCCTAAGGTAAATCTCTTTATCGACTAAGCTCTATGTAGGAGCAGTGAAGGCAGCTAAAAAACATCATTTTGCTGCCACTATTAAATCATCTCTTTGCCGCCCAGCGGAGCTCTTTCGAGTTGTCCGGGGGCTTCTCCATTCAAACCCTCCGGACACGGTGGAATCATCGGAGGCCCGCTGTAATCAGTTTGCCGATCACTTCCAGAATAAGATCTCATGTATCCGCCAGGACCTAGACTCTCAAGTTATAGCAGTAGATCCTAGTGAGATGTCCGGAGCACAGTCTTGTCCTGTTTTGTTGGATGAGCTTCAGTTGGTTCAACTTGAGGACGTGGACAAGGTGCTTGGACAGGTACGTGCAACCACTTCGGTACTGGATCCTTGCCCCTGCTGGCTGATAAAAACTAGCAGGAATGGAACAGGTAGCTGGGCCAAGGAAGTGATAAATGCCTCTTTACGAGAGGGAGTGGTCCCAGGCTGTCTGAAAGAGGCAGTGGTGAGACCACTCCTGAAAAAGCCTTCCTTGGACCCAGACAATTTTAACAGCTACAGGCCAGTGGCGAATGTTCCATTCCTGGGCAAGGTCTTGGAACGGGTGGTTGCTGGCCAGCTCCAGGCGCTATTGGATGAAACTGATTATCTAGATCCATTTCAATCAGGTTTTAGGCCCGGTTTTGGCACTGAGACAGCCTTGGTCGCCCTGTATGATGACCTATGTCGGGAAAGAAACAGAGGGAGTGTAACTGTTGATTCTCCTTGATCTCTCAGCGGCTTTTGATACCATTGACCATGGTATCCTTCTGGAGAGGCTCGCGGAGTTGGGAGTTGGAGGTACTGCTTGGCAGTGGTTCCGCTCCTACTTGGCGGGTCGTCTCCAGAAGGTAGTGCTTGGGGAACATTGCTCGACACCGCGGGCTCGCCAATATGGGGTCCCGCAGGGGTCAGTTTTGTCCCCCCTGCTTTTTAATATCTACATGAAGCCGTTGGGAGAGGTCATCAGGAGTTTTGGAGTACGTTGTCATCAGTATGCTGATGACACGCAGCTCTACTTCTCCTTTTCATCTTCTTCAGGTGAGGCTGTCGATTTGCTGAACCGTTGCCTGGCCGCGACAATGGACTGGATGAGAGTTAACAAACTGAAGCTCAATCCAGACAAGACTGAGATGCTGTTGGTGGACGGGTTCTCTGATCGGATGGTGGATATATACCCTGTCCTGGACGGGGTTACACTCCCCCTAAAGGACCGGGTTCGTAGTCTGGGAGTCTTTTTAGACTCTTCCCTCTCACTTGAGGCTCAAGTAGCCTCGGTGGTTAGGAATGCGTTTTACCAACTTCGTAAAGCCCAGCTACGTCCCTATTTGAGTAAAGAGGACCTTACATCAGTGGTACATGCTCTGGTAACCTCACGTTTGGATTACTGTAATGCGCTTTACGTAGGGCTACCTTTGAAGACAGTTCGGAAGCTACAACTAGTGCAAAATGTGGCAGCCAGATTGCTGACAAGGACCAAGCGGTCCGAGCATATAACACCTGTTCTGGCCAGCTTGCACTGGTTGCCAATATGTTTCCGGGCTAGATTCAAAGTGTTGGTATTAACCTATAAAGCCTTATACGGTGCGGGACCACGATACCTTGCGGAACGCCTCTTCCGATATGAACCGGCCTGTGCACTACGTTCTGCTACGAAGGCCCTCCTCTGGGTTCCAACTCACAGGGAGGCCCGGAGGGTGATGACAAGATCTAGGGCCTTCTCAGTGGTGGCCCCCGAACTATGGAACAGTCTCCCTGAGGAAGTACGCCTGGCGCCGATTCTGCTCTCCTTCCGGCGCCAGGTCAAAACCTTCCTATTCTCTGAAGCATTTTAAGTTACACTGATTTACTTTTTAAAATGTTTATTGTATTGGATTGATGATTGTATTTTAGTATTATTTTGTTATTCATTGTATTTTTATGCTATTTTATGTTCACCGCCCAGAGAGCTATTGCTAGTCGGGCGGTATATAAATTTAATAAATAAATAAATAAATAAAAATAAATAAATTGTACCGCTTGGCGTCTGGCAGACCAGCTTTGCATCCCCTTCCCCCCTTATGGGCACCTCCCATGAGTCAGCGACTTTGACTGTGCCTCCATGTGGGGTTAGAGTTTCAAACAGGGTCTTTGCATTTATCAGATGAGCACTTGCTCCTGAATAAATAAATAAACAAATAAATAAATAAAATAAAAGGTTACTGAGACAGGACTTTCCCTTGCAGAAGCCATGCTGGCTCTGCTTCAGCAAGGCTTGTTCTTCTATGTGCTTGGTTAATCTAGCTTTAATAATACTTTCTACCAGTTTTCCAGGGACAGAAGTTAAGCTAACTGGCCTGTAATTTCCGGGATCCCCTGTGGATCCCTTTTTGAAGATTGGTGTTACATTTGCCACTTTCCAGTCCTCAGGGTCTGGCGGAAGCTCATCAAAGAAGGGGCATGACGGAGATCATTTGGGAGAGAATTCCAAAGGGTGGGGGCCACTATTGAAAAAGCCCTCTCTCTGGTCCTCACCAGTCTGGCTATTTTAACCGGTGGGATCAAGAGAAGGTCTTCTGAGGCTGATCTTGTTGAGCAGCATCCCTGACGATACTGGAGGCGCTCCTTCAGATAGATTGGTCCAAAACCGTATAGGGTTTTAAAGGTCAGAGCCAACACCTTGAATTGGGTTCGGTAAGCAACCAGTAGCCAGTGCAACTCCTTCAATACAGGAGTGATGTGAACCTGTCGGTGGCTACCTTTAATCAGACGAGCCGCCGCATTCTGTACCAGCTGCAACTTCCAGACCGTTTTCAAGGGTAACCCCACGTAGAGCGCATTACAGTAGTCTAGGCGAGAGGTGACCAGGGCATGTACTACTGGTGGGAGCAGATGATTGGGGAGGTAGGGGCGCAGCCGCCGTATCAGATGGAGTTGATACATCGCCATCCGGCTCACAGCCGAGACTTGAGGCTCCATGGACAGCTGGGAGTCAAGAATGACCCCCAGGCTGCGGACCTGGTATTTCAGGGGCAATCGTACCCCATTAAGCACAAGGTCCACATCCCCCAACCTTCTCTTGTCACCCACAAACAGTACCTCAGTCTTGTCCGGGTTCAGCTTCAGCCTATTCCTTCCCATCCAGCCACTCACTGCCTCCAGACATTTGGACATGGCTTCATGTTGAGGCTTAGCTGTTGTTCCACAGCAGCCATCCTTAAGAAAAAGGCTCAACTCTTTACTGACTAAACTCTAAAGGTCTTTACTAGCTTCCTTGATTCGCAACACAAAAGCTCTTTTAATTGCTCAGATCTCCTTTTGCATGCCTGGGCCCATAACCTGTCGAAGAGTCGCGATGCTGGTAACGGAGAGTTCTGAGTGAGCTTATGTGTGTGTGTTTGAATCCTTGCTAACGATTATAACTTCCCTGTAAATTAGTCAGACAGAGACTTTAAGCTTTAAAATAAGAAATAACTACTTTATTCTGGAAGTACATGCTTGATAGGAAAGAGTCTTATATCTAGCTAACTAGCTAAGTTGGAGCTGCAAACACTGAGCCCAGTGCTTGCTCTCATGCCTGGAGGAGAGGGAGAGACAAAGGAATATGTTTGCTCCCCTCTCAAGAGAAAGAAGAAGTAAGAAGGAGGGAAGGAACTGTGATCAACATCCTTTGCATATCAGTCTAGCAGGAAGGAAGAGACAGCAGGAGATCGAAGGACAGGTATAGCCTAGCAACGAAGAGGTCTCCTCTCTAGCTACCCTTTTTAACCCCATGCAGCCTCAACCCACAAGTTGAAGTTGAACCACATATATTCCAACAGGGTATTCCAAAGCTTGGGGGCCACAACTGAAAAGGCTCTCTCCTGTGTGCCTGTCAGTTTAGCATCTTTCATTCCAGGCACGCAAAGGAGACTAGAGGCAGATGATCTTAAATCCTGGGCAGGTACATATGGGCATAAGCAGTTCCTCAGGTACATTGGTCCAAGGCCGTTTAGGGCTTTAAAGGTCAGAACCAGCACTTTGAATTCGGCTCGGAAACAAATTGGGAGCCAGTGGAGTCGATAAAGCACAGGAGTGATATGGTCCCTGTGCCGTGCTCCAGTTAACATTCTGGCTGCTGCATTTTGAACCAACTGTAATTTCCAAACCATTTTTAAAGGCACCCCATATAGACTGAGTTACAGTAATCAAGCCTCGATGGCACCAGTGCATGTGTCACTGAGGCCAAGTCAACTGCTTCCAGGAACAGACGCAGCTGGTAGACCAGTTTGAGCTGGGCAACAGCATTCCTGGCTACCGCAGCCACCTGATATTCAAGCAGCAGGGCAGGATCCAGGAGGATGCCCAAACTGTGGACCTGCTCCTTCAAGAGGAGTGCAACCCCATTCAGAATAGGTTGCAACCCTATCCCTGGTGCAGTTTTCCCCTTGACCAGCAACACTTCCATCTTGTCTGGATTAAGATTCAGTTTGTTAGCCCACATTCAGCCCTTCACAGCCTCCAGGCACCGGTTTAGGATGAGCACTCCCTCCCTGCAATCAGGTGGTAGGGAGAGAAAGAGCTGAGTGTCATCAGCATATTGATGACATTGTACTCTAAATCTCCTGATGACCTCTCCCAGCAGTTTCATATAAATGTTAAAGAGCATGGGAGACAGAATGGAACCCTGCAGTACCCCATAGGCCAACGGCCAGGGGGTTGAGCAGTAGTCTCCCAGCACCACTTTCTGGGTCCTGTCCACCAGGTAGGACTGGAGCCACCATAAAACAGAGCCTCCCAATCCTGTCCCAGATAGACGTCCCAGAAGGATACCATGGTCGATCATATCGAAGGCAGCCCAGAGGTCCAGCAGCACCAACAGGGATGCACTCCCCCTGTCTGATGCCTGGCATACGTCATCAAGCAGGGCGACCAATGCAGTCTCTGTCCCATGACCAGGCCTGAAGCCTGATTGAAAAGGATCTAGATCAGCATTACCCAACCTTTTTTGACGCAACGCCCCTTTGCAAAATCTTTTTGTGCCCAACACCCCCCACAAATTAAGTATATGCCAATGCTTCCTATTCTTCCCTTAAAATATGAGTAATGCATAAAAGGTATTTTCAATTATTATTACTGATTGTTTTTATCATGCCTTTTTATTGCACTTAGATTACACATTGAATTCTTAGTATGATTTATTAATATACATACATAGTTACAGGCAAGAAACAAACAGATACAGGAATTGTTTCTTATTTCACAAATCCTAAAAACATAAGCAAAAACTAATTAAGTCCACACAGTATGAACCAATAGAATACACTGTGTTACTTAACAACAAACTCATTCAGTTTACTGGCATTGTTTCGTTAAACAAGTTCATTTAAACATCACAGAAACAACAGGTAGCGAGTGTGTCCCATTCCTGAAGAAAACCAGTGAATAACTGACTGTCTGCATAACCCGTTTGCACACGGCACTCATCTATTGGAAGAATGCGCCCTCCACCAATACACCCAGCTTATCAAACACTCTCTCATGATTGGTTCCAACATCCCTCAAGACAGCATCGGAACATTACCTAGTACCGGGGCGTGGCTAATATCCCCATTCTTTGATATGACACTGGCCGCTATTCAGAATTTCTTTACTAAAGAGCACACACTATTTATAGTGTTATTTCCATGAACTGAGACTATTAAATACATTCTAACTGGGGACAAAACAGTTTAAAAATTAATGATTTGTGTATTAAATAAAATTAACCTGAACTTAAATGCTTCAACTGTCACATCAGACCGCCAAATGTCAATGCCCCCCTAATGAACCCAAACGCCCCCCTAAAGTTTGCAGTCACACCAACACCCCCCTGAAAGGCTGTAACGCCCACGTTGGGAATCGCTGGTCTAGAATAGTCCGAGTCATCCAGGAAAACTTGGAGCTGAGCAGCCACTACCCTCTCAATCACCTTGCCCAGAAAGGGGAGATTAGAGACTGGGCGGAAGTGGTTAAGATCCTCAGGGTCTAACGAAGGCTTTTTTTAACAAAGGTCTTATCACAGCCTCCTTCAACAATATTGGCATAGAACCTGTCCTTTAATTAACCAGGATGGGCAAGGGTCAAGAGAACAAGTAGTGGTCCTCGATTCTCCCAGAATCCTGTCTACATCCTTAGGCTTTACAAGCTGAAAGGTATCCATAGCAAACGACCAGAGGAAGCCTTGGCGACATCTGGCACAACTGTAGTAAATGAGGAGTCCAAGTTAGTCTGAGCAATTTTATCTGCAAAGTGCCTCGCAAACATGTCACAACGAGCGACTGAGGGCACAGAGTCTAATATAAGACAAGAGCCCAAAAGACACCAGACCACCCTGAAAAGCATCACCGGATGACATTGAGTAGAAGCAATGGTGGCAGAGAAGTGAACTTTCTTTGCTGCCATCACCGCCACATGATAGGCTTGAAAATGAGCTCTAGCCTATGTTTGGTTGGAAGCAGATTGAGTTTTTCTCCATTGTCTCTCTAGCCGTCATCCTTGCCATTTCATCAGGCCCAAGGTTTGAGTAAACCAAGGTGTATTATGGGCCTTTCCTGGTGGGAGAGGGTGCTTTGGAGCAATAGTGTCCATTGCCCAGGTCACCTCCGTATTCCAGAGATTGACCAGGGCTTCAGCAGTAGCGCCAGCCATGCTGGGAATATCCCTCAGAGCATTCAGGAAACCATCTGGATCCATGAGTCTCCAGGGGTGGACCATCTTAATCAGCCCTTCACCCCTGAAAAGGTTATCGGGGGCACAAAGTCTTAACCTTGTCAGGTGGTGATCTGTCCATGACAACGGAGTCACTAAGAACCCCTCCACCCTCAGATCACCTTCTTCCTGTCTCAAACAAAATACATCAAGTGTGTGTCCTGCCACATACGTTGTTCCAGATGATATTAGAGGCAGCCCCATGGTTGTCATGGCAGCCATGAAGTCCTGAGCCAGACCTGTGAGTCTAATCTCGGCATGTATGTTGAAGTCACCCAGGACAATCAGCCTTGGGAACTCCAAGACCAATGCCGAGACCAGCTCCACCAGCTCAGGGAGGGAGACTGTTGGGGAGCAAGGTGGATGGTACACCAACAGAATCCCCACTCTGTCTCCCTGGCCCAACGCCAGGCACACACACTCAAAGCTGGAGGTGTTAGGGACAGGGTACCTGACAGGTGAGATAGATTCCCTGTTGACAATTGCGACCCCACCTCCCCATCCCCTGGATCTAGGCTGCTGGAGTGCCACAAAACCTGGTGGGCAGAGCTGGGAGAAACCTACTCTGCTTTGGTCATTTAGTCAGGTTTCGGTGATACAAGCAAGGTCAGCGCATTTATCCAGGATTAAATCCTGAATTAAAGTGGTTTTATTAGTCACTGACCTTACATCCATCAGCAGGACAGTAAGATGCAGGGAGTTCCCAGCATAGCTACCAGTGTCCCAGGGGCTGGAAGGGGGACCAGAAGGGATGCAAGCAGGAAGATGTCTTGTATCCCTTAAGAACATAAGAACATAAGAAGAGCCTGCTGGATCAGGCCAGTGGCCCATCTAGTCCAGCGTCCTGTTCTCACAGTGGCCAACCAGGTGCCTGGGGGAAGCCCGCAAGCAGGACCTGAGTGCAAGAACACTCTCCCCTCCTGAGGCTTCCGGCAACTGGTTTTCAGAAGCATGCTGCCTCTGACTAGGGTGGCAGAGCACAGCCATCACGGCTAGTAGCCATTGATAGCCCTGTCCTCCATGAATTTGTCTAATCTTCTTTTAAAGCCATCCAAGCTGGTGGCCATTACTGCATCTTGTGGGAGCAAATTCCATAGTTTAACTATGCGCTGAGTAAAGAAGTACTTCCTTTTGTCTGTCCTGAATCTTCCAACATTCAGCTTCTTTGAATGTCCACGAGTTCTAGTATTATGAGAGAGGGAGAAGAACTTTTCTCTATCCACTTTCTCAATGCCATGCATAATTTTATACACTTCTATCATGTCTCCTCTGACCCACCTTTTCTCTAAACTAAAAAGCCCCAAATGCTGCAACCTTTCCTCGTAAGGGAGTCACTCCATCCCCTTGATCATTCTGGTTGCCCTCTTCTGAACCTTTTCCAACTCTATAATATCCTTTTTGAGATGAGGCGACCAGAACTGTACACAGTATTCCAAATGCGGCCACACCATAGATTTATACAACGGCATTATGATATCGGCTGTTTTATTTTCAATACCTTTCCTAATTATTGCTAGCATGGAATTTGCCTTTTTCACAGCTGCCACACACTGGGTCGACATTTTCATCATGCTGTCCACTACAACCCCGAGGTCTCTCTCCTGGTCGGTCACCGCCAGTTCAGACCCCATGAGCGTATATGTGAAATTCAGATTTTTTGCTCCAATATGCATAATTTTACACTTGTTTATATTGAATTGCATTTGCCATTTTTCTGCCCATTCACTCAGTTTGGAGAGGTCTTTTTGGAGCTCTTCGCAATCCCTTTTTGTTTTAACAACCCTGAACAATTTAGTGTCATCAGCAAACTTGGCCACTTCACTGCTCACTCCTAATTCTAGGTCATTAATGAACAAGTTGAAAAGTACAGGTCCCAATACCGATCCTTGAGGGACTCCACTTTCTACAGCCCTCCATTGGGAGAACTGTCCGTTTATTCCTACTCTCTGCTTTCTGCTTCTTAACCAATTTCTTATCCACAAGAGGACCTCTCCTCTTATTCCATGACTGCTAAGCTTCCTCAGAAGCCTTTGGTGAGGTACCTTGTCAAACGCTTTTTGAAAGTCTAAGTACACTATGTCCACTGGATCACCTCTATCTATATGCTTGTTGACACTCTCAAAGAATTCTAATAGGTTACTGAGACAGGACTTTCCCTTGCAGAAGCCATGCTGGCTCTGCTTCAGCAAGGCTTGTTCTTCTATGTGCTTAGTTAATCTAGCTTTAATAATACTTTCTACCAGTTTTCCAGGGACAGAAGTTAAGCTAACTGGCCTGTAATTTCCGGGATCGCCTCTGGATCCCTTTTTGAAGATTGGCGTTACATTTGCCACTTTCCAGTCCTCACGCACAGAGGAGGACCCAAGGGACAAGTTACATATTTTAGTTAGCAGATCAGCAATTTCACATTTGAGTTCTTTGAGAACTCTTGGGTGGATGCCATCCGGACCCGGTGATTTGTCAGTTTTTATATTGTCCATTAAGCTTAGAACTTCCTCTCTCGTTACCACTATTTGTCTCAGTTCCTCAGAATCCCTTCCTGCAAATGTTAGTTCAGGTTCAGGGATCTGCCCTATATCTTCCACTGTGAAGACAGATGCAAAGAATTCATTTAGCTTCTCTGCAATCTCCTTATCATTCTTTAGTACACCTTTGACTCCCTTATCATCCAAGGGTCCAATCGTCTCCCTAGATGGTCTCCTGCTTTGAATGTATTTATAGAATTTTTTGTTGTTGGTTTTTATGTTCTTAGCAATGTGCTCCTCAAATTCTTTTTTTAGCATCCCTTATTGTCATCTTGCATTTCTTTTGCCAGAGTTTGTGTTCTTTTTATTTTCTTCATTCGGACAAGACTTCCATTTTCTGAAGGAAGACTTTTTGCCTCTAAGAGCTTCCTTGACTTTGCTCGTTAACCATGCTGGCATCTTCTTGGCCCTGGCGGTACCTTTTCTGATCTGCGGTATGCACTCCAGTTGAGCTTCTAATATAGTGTTTTTAAACAACTTCCAAGCATTTTCGAGTGATGTGACCCTGGACTTTGTTTTTCAGCTTTCTTTTTACCAATCCCCTCATTTTTGTGAAGTTTCTTCTTTTGAAGTCAAATGTGACCGTGTTGGATTTTCTTGGCAATTGGCCAGTTACACGTATGTTTAATTTAATAGCACTGTGGTCACTGCTCCCAATCGGTTCAACAACACTTACATCTTGCACCAGGTCCCGGTCCCCACTGAGGATTAAGTCCAGGGTTGCCGTCCCTCTGGTCGGTTCCATGACCAACTGGTCTAGGGAATAGTCATTTAGAATATCTAGAAACTTTGCTTCTTTGTCATGACTGGAACACATATGCAGCCAGTCTATGTCCGGGTAGTTGAAGTCACCCATTACTACCACATTTCCTAGTTTGGATGCTTCCTCAATTTCATATCTAATCTCCAGGTCTCCCTGAGCATTTTGATCAGGGGGACGATAGATCGTTCCCAGTATTAAGTCCCTCCTGGGGCATGGTATCACCACCCACAACGATTCTGTGGAGGAGTCTGCCTCTTTGGGGGTTTCGAGCTTGCTGGATTCAATGCCTTCTTTCACGTATAGAGTGACTCCGCCACCAATACGTCCTTTCCTGTCCTTCCGATATAGTTTATATCCAGGGATAACCGTATCCCACTGGTTTTCTCCATTCCACCAGGTCTCCGTTATGCTCACTATATCAATGCTCTCCTCTAAGACCAAGCACTCCAGTTCTCCCATCTTGGTTCGCAGGCTCCTAGCATTAGCGTACAGGCACTTGTAAGCAGTGTCTCTCTTCAAGTGTCTTTGGCACTTGTGGTTAGGCCTGTGGTAATTTTGCTCTTCTGAATTTATATCCTGTGCCCCTGCTCTCACAATGCCTACTTCTAGGCCTACCCCTTTTAAAATTTCATCATTTCTTTGGTTTTTATCCCAGGGGGGAGGTTTATTCCGAACCGGACCTTTCTCAGCTCCTGTCGGGTTTCCCCCCTCAGTCAGTTTAAAAGCTGCTCTGCCACCTTTTTAATTTTAAGTGCCAGCAGTCTGGTTCCATTCTGGTTCAAGTGGAGCCCGTCCCTTTTGTACAGGCCCGGCTTGTCCCAAAATGTTCCCCAGTGCCTAACAAATCCAAACCCTTCCACCCGACACCATCGTCTCATCCACGCATTGAGACTGCGAAGCTGGTCCTGTCTGGCTGGTCCTGCGCGTGGAACCGGTAGCATTTCAGAGAAAGCCACCTTGGAGGTCCTGGCTTTCAGCATCCTACCTAGCAACCTAAATTTTGCTTCCAGGACCTCACGGCTGCATTTCCCCATGTCGTTGGTGCCAACGTGCACCACGACCACTGACTCCTTCCCAGCACTGTCTACCAAACTATCTAAACGACGGGCGATATCCGCAACCTTCGCACCAGGCAGGCAAAACACCTTGCGGTCTACACGCCCATCACACACCCCACTGTCTATGTTCCTAATGATCGAATCACCCACTACAAGGATCCCTCCACCCCCTGGAGATATATCCTCGGCATGAGAGGATAGCTGCTCATCCCCCAAGGAATGGGTCCCTTCTAAGGGATCGTTTCCCTCTTCCTCAGCTGGATGCTCTCCTTCCCCGAGACCATCGTTCTCCATGATAGCAGGAGAGCTATCATCGTTGGAGTGGGACACAGCTATAACGTCCCTGAAGGCCTCCTCCACACACCTCTCTGCCTCTCTCAGCTTTTCCAGGTCCGCCACCTTGGCCTCAAGGAAATGAAGTCACTCCCGGAGAGCCAGGAGCTCATTGCACCGAGAGCATACCCACGACTTCTGTCCAACAGGCAGATAGTCGTACATGCTGCAGGCGGTGCAAAACACTGGAAAGCCCCCACACCCCTGCTGGCTTCTTACCTGCATAGTTTTGTTTAAGGTTTATTACGTCAATGGGTTGGAGACTGCGGTTTAGTTGAGGTCAGGGAACAGACGGGCAGAGTGGGGGGCCCTGGCCTCCTCGCCCTGCTGCCGAACTCGCCTTGACGCTTTGTCAGCTGGGGCTCCCTCTAGCTCGTGGAGCGGGCTCCCTCGCTAGGGTGCTCTGACTTTATATGTGTGGCTGGTTCCTCCCAGCTACTGCTGCCAGCCAATGATGTGTTACTTGAGGCTGATGGCTATCAGCTGGGGCTTAACTCTTTAGTATTCTCTCAGGCTTCCTTCCTGAGTGAGGGGCGGGGCTGTTTAAGCTTTTGGCTGCTTTTAATCTCAGCAAGGGGCTGCGCCTTCCAGGCAAGTCTTTTGTGTTTGTTGTTTTCCCACCTAGAACAGCCTGACCTTTCTTTAACCTAGGGAAACAGAGCTTGTGGTTGTGTTTCAGGAAGGCTGAAGCTGCCCTTTATAGCAAGGACTGAGCTGACTCTCTCCCTGTATGTATCGGTGGAGTTTCCTTTTCCCCCTTCTCTCCGACTGGAATTTAGCCTTGTTTACAGTGTCCCCTGAAGCTTTCCTGCTAGGGTGGTGTTGAAAACTAGCTTTCTATACGCTTCCTTCTCCTAGGATCTGTCTCCTAAGATATAGGTTCTTTCAGGATTTGGCTCCTAGCTCAGGGTGACCTTGGGCTGCCCTTATTAGTTATTGCTCTGAGCTGTTTTACTTCAATTAACTAATGGAATAAATGGGAGCTACTTACCCTCTTTTCGCTCTGCTGCTTAACTCGCCTTGACGCTTTGTCAGCTGGGGCCTTGATGCTTCATCAGCTGGGGCTCTCTCTAGCTCCCCTATAACAGCCAGTCTGCCTCCCACCGCTATTATGTCCCCTGCCCAATATTACCTCAATGGCAGGCCCCCGACTACTCCTACCCTGACACATGTTAAAAGGAGCCTGATACTGAATTTTTTTTTAAAAAAGTTAAAACAAATGAATAGAGGTGGCTCTTATGAAGTGGAGCTCTCTTCCCCACCCTCTGGCAGTTGTTCTCTCCCTCATTAGCCCCAACTAGCTTCAGCTGGCACCGAAGGGCTTTCTCTCACCTCCCTCTTCCTTAAGATTTCAACAAGTGAGAAATGGACAGAGGCCGACCAGGTTCAAAGGCTATATGGACCAAGTCACCAATAAGGCCACTGAAATAAACAAATATGCTCCATTATTTTAAGGGCAAGCTAGACACTTTGCTGGAAAGAGATGAGAAAGCTATAGACACGTGTGAGTTCAGTTTTAGGGGACAACAAAATCTTATTGGGTCCTTCTCCTGCCCTCTGTTGCCTTGACATCCTAACCTTAAGACTTCCCCCTCCCAAAGGTGTCCTGCCCCTTCTCTTTATGTTTTAATTACTGCCCATTTTAATCTTGATTTGCATGTTGATCTCTCAGAAGTGGGCCATGCATGGGCTCCACAAAGCCCTTGCCAGCAATTCCCCCAATAATACACAGGAGGAGGGGGGGGAGGCTTAAGGAGCAAATCACTTGCATGTTAATGAGACTGTTTGCTGGAGTCAAGACAGAAAACAGCAAACAAACAAATGGACTGAATTCCAGTGGCAGCTGTTTGCTCCTTAATCTCAGCTCGTCAGAGGCCGCCCTTTGATGGGACACAATCTACACAAATGATTGTGCTAAATCTTCTAATCTACGTCCTCATTATTACATCCCTTCTTACGCATGTAAATCAGGGACAAACTCATTTTCATATGTAGATAGATATGGAAAGGGAGGAGAAAGGGGAGCTACTAATGGTGTCTGTGTCTAAAAGGGGGGGGATAGGAATAAGGAGATTGGTTGGGGGGAGGGAGCACATTTCTCTCCGAAAGCAAAAGTAAAGACAGCCTCTCAGGTCAGAGGCATGATGCAGAAGGACACAACTCACAGACTCTGTTAGAACTTTCCCAGTCTATATCTTGATGGTTACCATAACAACGGCCTTCACTGTCCATTCCCAGACTGGGCAAAGACATTTATTTATTTATTTTATTTATTTATTTATTTTATTTAATTAAGCTTTAATTAAGCTTATATACCGCCCGACTAGCAACAGCTCTCTGGGCGGTGAACATTAAAAATACAATAAAAATAACACAAAACTGTACACAAAACTGTACAGTCTAAAATCAAAATATAATAATTTAACAGGAATTAAAATGCCTCAGAGAAGAGAAAGGTTTTAACCTGGCGCCGAAAAGATGATAGTGTCGGCGCCAGACATAACTCCTCTTAACTTTCAAAACTTTCAGACTTGATGGAAAACTACTAGGCCTCATGCCAACATGTACATAGCAGCAGCACATGAGAAAAGTAGAAACCACCTTCCTGCTTTCTTCAGCTATCCAGGTACCAAGTTCCGTTGTTACAAGTCTTGGGGCTCATCTACATGTGAGCATTTCTTTGTAGCAAATACACTACTTTTACCTTCATTGTGGATTTGCACCCTTCACAGTTCCTGCTCAATGGTAGCTGCCAATCAGTTTTTCCCATTCACACAAGTAGGCATTCCTCTGGGAGGATTAGTCTTGCTGTTTGCTTGTGGCCCCACCCTCTAATTATACATTTCCACTCCCTCTGGTTGTTAGGTGACCAAGTATGCTCAGTCTGTTCTGCCAGCTGCAGTAAGATCCTTTAAGAAAAACCTGGAAGTACGAATATCTGTGTTTTCCCTACCTGTGGTTGGTAGGATACAGCTGAAATACAAATCTTTGTTTGAGCAGTATTATGCTTTTGCACACAAGTTAGGGGGGAAAGAAAATAAAGGCACCATTTGCAGCAACATAAAAAGGGCCAGCAGAAAGGAGGAGAGCAACTAGAGTTGTTAGTCAGCACACAGAAAACAAAATGAAAGAAGGGAGGAAGAGATAGTGGGCTTGGAGAGGGGAACGATTGACACACCCACCTAAACGCATCAGAGCAAAGCGTCTGCACTAGAGAAACAGAGTGAAGACTTTTTCTCTCCACTTTTCATATTATTAGCAGATTGTGTTAGTACAGATTTATAGGGGGAAACTGCATGATAGCTTCTGTTTGCCGGTAATGTCATGTGAACCATGCAAATTTAAAGGAGATGTAACACCAAACAAACAGTAAACCACCATGTAGATGAGCCCTTGGTGGTCCCGGAGTTTTGCAGTTCTGCTTTTCATTCTACCTCTGTCCACTGGAGTGTGAGTAGCCTGTCTTTTTGGTGCTTAACCAATAGAGTGGGTAATAAGGAAGAAATGGGATTAATTATATAAACTCTGAGTCTGCTTCATAGTTTTGAGCTGGCTCAAAATTTCATTTCTCTGGAGAGACAACAAGCAGGCTAAGGAAGATCTATTGGGGAGGAGCAGGGAAAATAGGAAAGAGGTGGCTGGGAATAAACAGTGACAAGCTGTAGTAAAGAGTCTGAATCGTGTTTTTTCCTACTGGCTGCTTCATAAGAAAGTTACAGTAATTGCTCAGGCAGGCTTTATGTTTTCCAAAGTGGGGACAAGCCATTGCTTCATCATCTTAGAATCCCAGTTGTCACCTCATACCTGAGAGCTCCTAGTAAAGACTAATTCAGTCTGCAATCTCTTGAATGTAAATGCAGATCTGAAGGCTTCAACCTCCAGCCAAATTTTTTGTACATATGGGTTTACCCTCTTCATTCCTGCTTTTCATAGCATCTAGCCTGATGAAGAGTTCTGGAGAACTCATACACTTGTGCTCACTATTTTGTGACATTTTTATTGGTCCCAATAAAGGTATTGCCCAGCTGTGGATTTTGGAGTGCTTTTCAATTGAAATAGTAATAGTTTTTGTGATATATGCATCACCTCTATGAGGAGTATTTATGACGGATGTGGGAGACTGCACTCAGTTAACATCTGACTCTGGAGCAGACTCACAATGACATTAGTCCACAGCTTGTGATTTGAGGACTGCAGACTTCCTCTACCCATTCAGTACATAGACCTAATTGTTGGTAAATGATATAGCACATGAATGTCCTTTTTGGTCAAATGTTAAAACGAGACTGTCCACACACACATACACACACACACACAAAACCCTAGGAAAAAATAATAATGTAAAAGATGGACTTTTTGGAGTGCTGAGAAATGGTAGGTATGTACACCAGTGAGCTAAGGGCAATGAAACAGGCTGGACGACGGCTACAGCGCAAGTGGCGAAAGACGTGCTGTGAAGCTGATAGGGCATGAGTAAAACATCATAACCGTGCCTACTGTGTGGCGGTGAAGACGGTGAAGAAGGCCTACTCCTCTGCCTCTATCGCATCCTCAAGTAGCCATCCAGTGGAGCTTTTCTGTATTGTCAGGAATCTGTTGACATCAACTCCAGGAAATGGAGTTTTAGACCCTTTGGAGGCCCACTGTGAATTGTTTGCTAGGCACTTTGAGGGTAAAGTTGCTTGCCTCCGTAGCAGTCTTGATGCCCCATCCACATCTACTGTAGTCCCCAATGAGGTGTCCAGTGCAAAGGCTGCTGCAACTTCTTGGGAATGGTTTCAGTTGATGCAGCCTGGTGACGTGGACAAGGTGCTTGCGATGATGCGACCAGCGACATGTCCTCTCAACCCTTGCCCTTATTGGCTTATTAAAGCTTGCTGAGGGGGTTTGACCGAGTGGATCCAGAGTGTGGTCAATGCATCATTGAGGGAGGGACTGGTTCCGGGTTCCTTGAAAGAGGTGGTGATCTGACCACTCCTGAAAAAGCCCACCTTGGACCCATGGGTTTATGACAACTACCAACCGGTTGCAAATACCCCCTTTTTAGGGAAGGTGCTTGAGAGGGTTGTGGCACAGCAATTGCAAGTACTCTTGGATGAAACAGATTATCTTGACCCATCCCAGTCTGGGTTCAGGCCTGGTTATGGGACTGAATCGGCCTTGGTTACCCTGATGGATGACCGTTATCGGGAGAAGGACAAGGGGAGTGCAACCCTGTTATTCTTACTTGATCTTTCAGCGGCTTTTGATACCATTGACCATGGTATCCTTCTGGGGCTGACTTGGTGAGCTGGGTATTGGAGGAACTGTTTTACAGTGGTTCTGATCCTATCTCCAAGGTCACTCTCAGAGAATAGCATTGGGTGACTGTCTTTCGGCCCCCTGGCAGTTGTGCTGTGGGGTACCATCTTGTCCTCCATGCTGTTTAACATCTATATGAAGACTTTGGGAGCAGTCATCAGGAGATTTGGGGTGAGGTGTCAGCAGTATGCTGACGATACCCAGCTCTATTTCTCCGTAACATCTGAATTGGGAGAGGCCATGTAAGCCCTGGACCGGTGCTTGGACTCGGTGGTGGGCTGGATGAGGGCCAATAAATTGAGTCTGAATCCTAGCAAGACAGAGGCACTGTGGGTTGGTGGTTCCCGAGTTCGGATAATTGGTCAGTTTCCTGCTTTGGATGGGATTGTACTCCCTCTGAAAGAGCAGGTCCATAGTCTGGGGGTGCTCCTGGATCCATCTTTGTTGCTAGAGGCCCAGGTGACCTCTGTGGCTAGGAGTGCCTTTTCCCAGCTTCGGCTGATAAGACAGCTGTGGCCGTTTCTGTACCGGGATAGCCTGGTAACCTCTAGACTGGATTACTGTAATGCGCTGTATGTGGGGCTGCCCTTGAGGCTGGTCCGGAAGCTGCAGCTAGTGCAAAATGCAGTGGCGAGACTGCTCACTGGAGCAGGGTATCACCAAAATATCACCGCGCTGTTGAAAGAACTGCACAGGCTGCCCATTTGCTACTGGGCCAAGTTCAAGGTTCTAGTTTTGGTGTACAAAGCACTATACAGCTTGGGACCAGGATACCTGAAAGACTGTCTTACCCCTTATATCACCCTGCTGCTGAAAGAATTGCACTGGCTACCTATTAGCTATTGGGCTAAGCTCAAGGTTTTAGTTTTGGTGTACAAAGCCCTATACAGCTTGGGACCAGGATAGCTGAAAGTCCGTCTTATCCCTTATATACCCAGTCAATCACTGCGCTCTGCAGGTGAGAGTCTCATGCAGATACCATCTTATCAGGAGGTTCGTTCTGTACAATATAGGAAATGGACCTTTAGTGTGGCGGCACCTACCCTGTGGAATTCCCTCCCCTTAAATATTAGGCAGGCGCCATCTCTGCTATCTTTTCGGCGCCTTTTGAAGACTTTCCTCTTCCAACAAGCCTTTTAAGTTGAGACCTATCCCAGTCTGTGTCTGTGTTAGAATTGCTTTTATATGTTTTTTAATATCTTTAACCCTTTTTTTAAAAAGACATTTTTTAAAGTTTTTTTTTAATGTTTTTAACGTTGTTTTGTTTTAATATATTTTAAGGTCTTTTTATGATGTTTTAAAGTGTTTTTAGTGTTTCTGTTTGCTGCCCTGGACTCCTGCTGGAAGGAAGGGCAGGGTACAAATAAAATAATACATAAATAAATAAATAAATTTACACTGCACTTTTCTGTACTGAGTAAATTATTTGTAAAAGTGCTGCCATGAGCCACATTCACAGGTATTCCTGTCTCTTGAGGAAGTCTTAAGAACAGAAGTCTTAAGAACAGAAGGCTACATACCACAGGGTTTATCAAAGTAAGTATTCCTTGGCACTTTGCAGTAGCAAGTAATGCTACATTGGGGAAAGACTACTGTTAGAAAATCTGCTTTGAATGCAGAAGGTCCCAAGTTCAATCCCCGGCATTTCCAGGTAGGGCTGGGAGAGAACTCTGTCTGAAATCCCAGAGAGTTGCTGCCAGTCAGTGCAGACAGAACTGAGTTAAATGAGCCAATAGTCTGATTCAGTATAAAGCAGCTTTCTATGTTTCTATGTAATCTACATCAAATCCTCTCTCAGTATTATTCCTTTATTATTTTGAGAAAATTTATAAACCTCTGAACACAAAATGTTTTAAAGCAGTTTACAAACATTTAAAACATACAAAATATATCCAATAAAACAATACTCGGTGCACCAGCACAGACTGGATAGTCAAGGGGGTGTATGTTGCCATGGTCCATAAATCTTATATCTTACCAGAAGACCTCTCCACTTGGGAGCTAGCCTTGAGGGTCTGCACCTGGTGTCAGACCAAGGAGAGAGCTGGGATACTGCCTACCTGTTGCCCAGCGGCCTGCCTGATCTAGTTGGTGGAGGTGATGTTAGGCATGATGTTGGAAAACCCCAGGACTATTGTTCTGGGGAACTTCAGTGTTCATACAGAGACTGTTGTCACTGGTATGGCTTGGGACATCAGGACCTCCATGGTAACCATGGGTCTGTCTGAAGTGGTCATCAGCCTGATGAAAAGTGCAGGATGCACCCTCAATTTAGTTTTTCCTCCTGGTGGTGAGGCTAGTTGTCTGGAAATGGTGTTGGGGGTTCTATGACCCATTTGCCATTGTCAGACCACTTCCTGGTGAAGTTTGGGCTAACAGTACCAATCTCTACTTCAAGAAGGCTTGTCTGAATAAGAATGACTTCAGCATGTGCTAAAAGCAAACAACCATCAGCACTTGTTTAACATCAAATGGGACCACATTCCACATAACGGGTGCTATCACACAAAATGCTCTGTTCCAGATAACCGTCAAGTGAACCTCAGGGTTGTGTAGCATCATAGTGAGGGCCTCTTTCAATGACCTTAATGACCTCTGAAGTAACTAAACTAGCTTTCAGGGTATGAATAATCCTGAAGTGAAGTGGTTACCATGGGGAAAATCACCAACCCTGTGATATCTGCACAAAAACAAATGCATCCAATCAATTCTGAAATGCATGCATATGCTTAACCATGCATTCTAGTTGGGGCCACTATATAGAAGATATTCATATTTAACCGAAAGGAAAATAAAGTAAAAACCAATAAGGAGTTAGTCATCTGTTTTCCATGTGTGCGTGAATAACACTCCTAAGAACTTGACAACAAAATGAATACTAATTAAATAAAAGTTTGTACACATAGTTATTGAAGAGTAGTTAAGGGAATAACTGGACAATACAAACATATCTGCAGGGCCATCTGGCATATATCCTTGGTGTACTAAAGGAGTTGATGATCAAATTTACTGAGGTAGTGTCAGCAACTGTGTTTGGAAATAGGATGAGTACAGGTGAGATCTAGGGAGAACTTCAGAGGGGCAATGTGTTCTTACCCTTTTCAAACAGCAGATACCTAGCAACATCTTTTGCATCAGCTCATGGAACACTTGGAAAATTTACTGTTGGTGTAGGGAACAATCACTGTTCCCATTTTCCATTTTCAGCTGCAAGAAGAAAGTGGTGCTCTATAATTGCACTCAGCATCACCATAAACACTTCCACGATTCTTGCAAGGGATCATGGTTTTGAGGGGCAGCAGTCAGTGGCAGGAGCAGAAAAAAGATATTTAGGTGAACAAAGAATGTGTGAAATACATCTTGAGGTGTATGCCCTGTAAAATATATTTATTCCAAATGGTAACATCTTTATATTTCACTTTAATGTTCTAATACTGAACATATTTATTCAAACGGATTTCAGTAACGATTACATCTAAGTAAATGTTTAGGATTGCAGCCTTATTTGTCTAGTTTGTCTAGTTTATTTATTTATACTTAATGTTCTAATGTAAAATTCTTCTTTTAAAAAAAATAGTTATAGTCTCTATGACTGTTACAATGCAAATCCTTGAATAAGGAACAAGAATGGAAAGGTGTCTGCTCTGTCCTACAAGAAGTAACCCTTTGCATTTGGAATAGTTTGCCATTAAGAATTCCATGACAGACATTCAACAGAAGTTTTTCCTAACATGAAGATGGAGGAAACACTTCAACTAATGAATTTCATGCCTATGATGCAGCTATTATGCAACTATTAAAAGTTAAGGATCCCCGACAGAAAACAGGTGGAAATCATAGATAGATACATGTTGCACAGAGATGCCTTGAGAAGTGGTTTAGTAAAAGAATCCAGGGAGAAAGAATCCAGGTAGCTTGAATAAATAAGTAAATGAACAGAATATACCTAAAGGCACAAGATGTCTAATCCAGTGAGACAAGTTAGGCTATGCTGAGGTGAAAAAAGTGTGGAGAGTGAGATTCAATATGCATTGGGAGGATAGGGGGAAATCTATTGGTATACCAGATCACATTCTTTTACTCTGTATTCAGACTGGAACATTGGACCTATTTGTAAAGTATATTTACCTCTCAGTTCTGTATTCTAACCTTTGAAGAGACCCTGAATAGCCTCAGACAATCAGGGGTTTCAAGACATCCAAGGTTAAAAGACAAGCTACCTAGGTGGTAAGCTGAAGCCACAGCTGCACAAGCCAGCCCCTTCCTTGTCCACAACTGCCAGCTGGGGGGCAACTGGGCTCCTTGGGACTATGCAGCTTGCTCACGGCTGCACAGGTGGCAGGGCATGTAACCCCTGAGCTGTGGGGTGATCTTTAGCTGGCCCTTGACACCCAGGAGACACAAGCGGGGATTTGAACTCACAGACTCTGGACTTCCAGCCTGGCTCTCCTCCCCATTGTGCAATACCAGCTGTCCCGAACTATATCAACTGTCTTAATAATGTTGCTTCCTCCCTGCTAAAACAAGATCAGCACAGCACATGTCTTCTTTCTATTATTTGGGCTGATTGCAGGTGTTGCCACCACTCACCATATGCTCAGAAGCACGTTACCAAATTCTTCCAAGCTACACAGCAAGTGGATTGGACTGTGAAAGATCAACCCAAATTGTGTTTGTATTTTGACAAATTTGTAGGGCAGTCCAATATCTCAAAGAGGAGGTCAGGTGTCCTGCACCCCTGGTGCATTCACTATAGCTGCCCAATTTCCCTGCTTTTTAAAGTTTGATGGAAATATCTGAGGGCTATAGGTAAGTTCTTAAACCGCAAGGGTTTTTTTGCCTATTAGTGAATTTCCCTGCTTTTTAATCCGGGAGGTAAGAAAGGGGATCCTGTGCAAGTTTGCTGAGAATGGATTGATCATTTGCATGCTTATTGAGTTCAGTGGGATTTACTGCTCTGCAATCATGCTTAGGATAGGTGAAACTGACCACAGGGGATGGGGAAGGGAGGAGGAGGAGGGAGGGGTGGAAAGACAGAGGGGAGGACTGGGATGGGAGCAGGCAGGAGGGGGAGGGGAGAAGGACAGATGTGATCATTTGCAAGTTTATTGAGTTCAGTGGGATTTACTCCCGTTCAATCATGCTTAGGATAGGTAAAACTGACCAGGGGGGAGGGACAGAGGGCTGAAGTGGGCAGGGGAGGAGGAAAAAGTAAGAGGGGAGGGAAGGAGGAAGGGAGAGGAAAGGGGAAGGAGGTGAAAGGCAGGTCTGATCATTTGCATGATTATTGAGTTCAGTCGGATTTACTCCAATGCAATCATGATTAGGATAGGTAAAACTGACCATGGGGGAGAGGGAGAGGGAGGAGGAAGGGGAAGGAGCATATTGGAGGGGGGCAAAGGAAGGGGGAGGGGAGGGCAGGTTTGATCATTTGCATGCTTATAGAGGACAATGGTATTTACTTCCATGCAATCATGCTTAAGATTGGTAAAACTGACCATGGGGAGGAGGAAGAGGAGGGGGAGGAGGGGGAAGGGGCAAGAGGGAGGGGATAGGAGGGCGGAGAAAGGAGGGTGGGTTTGGTCATTTGCATACTTCAATGGGATTTATTTCTGTGCAATCATGTTTGAAAATGGAAATGGACTGCCTTCAAATCAACCAGACTTATGGTGACCCTTTGAATAAGGCTTTCATGGTAAATGGTATTCAGAGGTGGTTTTGCCATTGCCTTCCTCTAAGGCTGAGAGGCAGTGACTGGCCCATGGTCACCCAGTGAGCCTCATGGCTCTGTGGATATTCGAACCCTGGTCTCCCAGGTCATAGTCCAACACTGACCTGGGGGAGGACCAGCACAGGGGGAGGCGAGGAGATTGGGTGGGTGGGTGGTCACTGGGCAGAAGGGAAGCCCTTTTCCTTTCTAAAAGGAAAACATTGTGAACAGTATCATTTAGGGTTGCCAGGTCAGAAGCATCCCAAAACCTGAGATTTTAGGGGCGGGCCCAAGTGATGTCATGGGGCGGGCCCGTGATGTCATTAAGCATGATACATTAAGCATCAATCACAGTTGCTTGGAGCGTACAATTAAAAAAAAATCTGACTGGAAATTAAGCTAGACATCTTAGCCTGGGTAGGGAACATTTAATCTAGCCTACTTGCTTTCGGCAAGAAGGGTTTAAGTGCCTTCAGGCCAGGCCAGTCACCAGAAGGTCACTGTAGGAAGAAAGGAGCTTAGTGTTGTGGAGATGTTAGATGGGAGCATTCGGGTGTAAAGATGGATGCCCTTGAATGCTGCAATTCTAAACACACATACTAAGAGACTAAGCCCCCATAGAACTCAACAGGACTTACTTCTGAGTAGATATAGTTTGGATTGTGCTGTTGGTAAAGCTTGACTAGGGATCCTCTGCAAAGACATCCATATCCAAGCAGGGTTGGCAACCCCCTGCCTGGAATACCCTGCCCTTATCTTTTAATGTGGCCGCTCCAAACTTCTTTACAGATTTGACCCTTCACTTCAGAAAGAGGTCTGAGAAATGAGTAAGAGTAAGAAGATTCTGTACCCTTTCTGTCTGTGTAGATGCCCTCATCCTTCCCCTGCGCCCAGCAGAAGCTCTGGGCCAGGTGGGACGCAGTGGCATCTCATAGAGGACACCCTCTCCTTTCATGGGGTGTATGATTTGTCCTGGCCCAGAGCAGAGTTTGGGGTGGGCACCCCCAACTACTTATTTTTCCTGTATGTCTTTTTCTGCTTTGATTTTGTATAGATGCCCTCTTCTGTGCCCTGCATCCAGCAGAAGCTCTGGGCCAGGCGGGATGCACTGGCATCTCATAGAGGACACCCTCCCCTTTCCTGGGGTATATGATTTGTCCTGTCCCAGAGCAGATTTCGGGGTGGGTACCCCCAGTTACTTATTTTTTCATGTATGTTTTGGTCTGCTTTGATTTTGCATAGATGCCCTCATCCTTCGCCTGTGCCCAGCAGAAGCTCTGGGCCAGGCAGGACGTGGTGGCATCTCGTAGAGGACACCCTCCCCTTTCCTGGGGTATATGATTTGTCCTGTCCCAGAGCAGATTTTGGGGTGGGCACCCCCAGTTACTTATTTTTTCTAAGTGTTTTTGTCCATTTTGATTTTACATAGATGCACTCCTGCGTGCCCTGCGCCCAGCAGAAGCTCTTGGCCAGGCAGGACGCAGTGGCATCTCATAGAGGACACCCTCCCCTTTCATGGGGTGCATGATTTGTGCTGTCCCAGAGCAGAGTTTGGGGTGGGCACTCCCAGTTACTTATTTTTTATGATTTTATGATATCATTATGTATTTATGATAGTATCAGAAGCCTGATGATTTTGATTGCATAAATATATTGTTATTCTTGACAAGGAGAGTCCCCTGATCACAGTGATATATCATACATGGTACCCCAACATATATTTTGGGGTTCAGAGACACGTTAAGTTTGGTTTGAAGTTGCTGTAGTTGTCAACTCTTCTTTAGTGTTTTGAACTTTCAAGCAAATAACTGGGAACTAGGAACCAACTTCAGCATCGTATCAGTTAAATAGATCAAACAGTCGCAGGGGGGCGGCTGACGTTTTGGTGTATATCTCGGGAACCAGACCACCTAGAAACTTAATTTTTTTTTTAATTGAAGCTGAGAGTCTGGAGATTAAGGGGTGCTAGCCGGAGAGCTGGAGGGCCCCCCCCAAAAACCAGAGACTCCGGCCGAAAACCGGAGACCTGGTAACTCTAGTATCATTGCTTTTCAGCGTTTCCTCCACCTTATTATTCTACAAAAGGCACATGTAGCCTCCCACTAGGGTTGCCAGGTTCTGGGCCTGAGACTGATCCTGTATCTTTTGGAGAAGAGAATGTCAGCCAAGTGCAGGTGTTCTTGCAACACTGTAATGGGAAAAAACCACAAGGTGGAATTCTCCCTTCCCTCTGCACAACTTTTGTGGGCCTGGCAACCAAGAGGTCTTCTGTATCTTTAAAAGCTGTTCAGGGGGAAGGGAGAATTCCTGTGCAGGGGGATCAGTCTCAGGCCCTGAACCTGGCAACCCTACCTCCCACCCAAATCATTATTTATTTATTTATTGTATTTATATACTGCCCCATAGCCGAAGCTCTCTGGGCAGTTTACAACAACTAAAAAACAATAAAAACAAATATACAAATTTAAAAACACATCTTTTAAAAACAATTTAAAACACAATTTAAAACAATTTAAAACAATTTATCATGGCTTCTCTCAAAGCCATGGCTCAAAGCCAATCAAGGCCTCTCTCAAAGAATCCTGGGAAGTGTAGTTAGTGAAGGGTGCTGAGAGTTGCTAGGAGACACCCTGTTCCTCTCACAGACCTTCAATCAGAGTGGCTGGCTGTTAAACCAGGGGAATAGGAGTCTCCTCTCAGCACCCTTCACAAACTACACTTCCCAGGATTCTTTGAGGGAAGCCATGACTGTCTCAAATGAAATAAAGTCTGGTGTGGATGTGACCCCCTGATTAGCAAAGCTCAGCAGCTGTGAGGCTTTCAGAACACTGTTGGTTCTTACTCAGCATGCTCTGAGTTATCATTGGGTTCAAGCCAAAATTTATTAAATTAATTAAAAATCAGCCAGGCATTTTTTTTTACTTTTAACTGCAGAAGATGAAGGTCAGAGTATGGGGCAAGGTCAGTATTAGGATTACAGGTACTCTGTGAACATGGCTGGTTTTTAATGAATTTCAACAAATTATGAGAACTCTCAGAGAAAAAAGTCCAGAAGGGCTCTGGGTTTCTCTCTCTCTTTTTAGACTTTGAACTGTCTGTTCTCTCTGAGTGTTTTGTGTATCGCCATGAACATTGAGAGGGTTGTTAAGCAAGCGTTTCTGAGTTCAGGACTGTAAGTTTGGTAATGTTTTATTTTGAAATGAGCTTATGGGAAGCATCAGAATGGCATGGGGGTATTTTCAATTTAACATTGCGGAATGTGAAAAATCCACACTGGCTATAATATACAACCACTCTCGTGGCTGTATAATATCATACATGCACACATGCATGCATACACACGCACACAATTTCATTCCTTTAAAAATAATGTGCACTAAAGTAAACCATATATTGAAAACATATCTTACAATTCCAGTTTACTGGGATATTCACAAAGTAAGCTATTCTTGATTACTGCATCATATCATGTATGGGAACCATGTGGAACAAATTCAAAAGCTCCATTTGACTCTTTTCTGTTTCTTGCAAACTGGGCTGGAAAGTTTTCTTACCGCAGGATAGCAGTACAATGGTCAGTATTGGCATCTTGGGGTAAGGGCAGCTGTGAATGCCTTCTTAATGGAGGATAAATGTTCAGTTGTGTTAAAGGAGACCTACTCTGGATAGTTTCAAAAGATTATTGTTGAACAAGGTGACCAAGCATATCATCATTGTTTATCCTCAAGTATTTCTGTGTGAAACAGAGTTTCTAGATTCATTTCAACCAGTTTTCAGACTACAGTTTTGGACTCGTTGTTTGTCCTGCATTGGTTGTCTAGAGAACTATGGAGAGGATGTTATGGCCATGTTGATATGAGTGGATATCGTAACCATCATCTAGTTCTGGAGTGGGTATGGAATTTGGAAGGAGTGAAATGGTTTTCTTTTGTACAATATGACCAAGCACTACCAGAAGCTGGTTTTGGGAACTATTGCTCACTCCACTAAGAATTACCTTTCCCCCAATACAGTTTAAAACTAATGTGAAGCTGTGAGGATCCCACCTCTGACCACCACCACCAGGTTCCTCCAGTCAGGATTCTCGGTTTTTATTTGTTCTCTCTCCGGCTGTAGCACAGATCTCGCAAGATCCCACTGCTAAGCAGCACCACCAGGCACTCCCTGTTTCACAATATTGCCTTAGGACTTTGCATTAGTCCCCTTCTGGCCTATTGTTACGTTGTGTCTGGGTGCACTTGCAGGCCACAACCCCTCTGTATCTTTGTGCCTATAAAGCATACAGCCCTGGGTTGCCCTGGATACTTGATGATACACTATCTCTTCACCGCTGGCACCATTTGATACTGTTTCTGCGCCTTGGTAATTACCCTGCCCTCCCTTCTGGTCTGTGTAAACTCCAGCCAAGGATCAGGCTTTAGGTAAACCAATAAAAGTATTTATTTGATAACACCAGGAAATAACAAGATTACTTTAGGAATGTTCAACAAGCGTATGGTTTCATTTAGTGTCAACTCTTTATGTTTCAAGTCTTATATATTCTGCCTAAATACCAGCCAAATATAATCCAACCCACAACCAACTCCAATCCACACTCCACAACCAACCAACCTCCTCTCAACTGTCATCCTCTCATTTATACCTTCAGCCACTCAAACACTCAGCCAATCATCATACAGCATTCTCCAGCACTCTAGCCCATGTACTCCCCCCTCTCACTCAGTCACTTACCATATATCACTTAATAAACCCACACTTACCATATTTACAGTTATCAAACTATAGGGACATCACAGAAGCCACTCAGAGAGATGATTCAGAATGATGTCATTGACATGCTGATAGTATCCAGCTCCAATTTGTTTTGTCATCCATTACTAAAACAGCAGTCTTATCTCTGATATGCCTCTTCTTGAAGAAAATATATCTTGCCACTCTTCTACATGTCCTAGTAACCTCTTAGATCAATAACTGCAATCCACTCTGTGAGCCTGACCTTGACATTTGGTTGGAAGATTCAGACAATGCAAAACGCAGCTGCTTACCTTCTAAAGGCAGCAGGCAAGAGCACATAATATTAAAGCTCCTGAATCTGAATTGGCTTCCCATAGTATTGTTGCGCGCCACCCCAATTTCCAGTGCTCCTGTTCCTCTTGGCGCTCTTGTTGCCTTTGCTGCTGGTCCTCCTGGTGCTCTCGTTGCCTTTGCTGCCAGTCCCATTGCCTCTGCTGCTGGTCCTCCTGGCTATACTGCTGGAACATCAATTTTATCTGTTCCAGGAGGTTTGCTGTTTCTACCCCCATTTTGACTCAGGCACACCTTGCTCCCAATGCTTCTTCCAGGAAACCCAATCCCACTTCTAACACCAGTGTTGCACGCCACCCCAATCTCCAAGTGGTGAGATTTCCAGGGGTCCCTGTGCTCACCCTGGGTTTGATTTCCTTGGGAAGAAGGTCAGCAGAGACTGTGGTGTCTTTATGAAATATGGTTTGTTTATTTACATGCATTCCAAGCTGAATTTAGGATGGAGGGGTTCAAAGCATCAGCAGTCCATTATCCAGCGTTTCCATCAGGGTTACAGGAGACATCCTAAAGCCATGGTGCAGAGAACCAGTCTCTCTGCCTGCCTCCAGTTCCCAGCCATTCTCCAACACAACTGAAAACACAAGCCTCTCCTAGGCTCCGGGGGGGGGGGAGGGCGGAAGGCTCTCCTGAACAGTTTCAATGACAAAAGGATCTCCCTGGCCCATTCACCAGCTGATAGACACATTAATAGACCCATTAACCCACCTGGCCACTCTGTTAGCTTAACAAAGAAACTCATCTGACCAGCAGAGCGAGTTTCTCACCCCATGGCACAGGATTCCAAATCAGAGGCTGGAAGAGAAATCATAGAAATATCCATTTCAACCCGCAAATTCACAACAGTATTCTAGGCACAGGTCAAGGCATATTTATGACCTACCTATGTAGCCTCAGGTCCCATAGGCTCAGGGCTATGTCTGTGTTGGCACAGCATCCCAGTGTTGGAATTATCTCCATAAAAAGATCAACTTGAGCCCCTCTTTATTTTTTTCAGATAGCATGTAAAGATTTTTAAATTCAGGTGACATCTATAAAGTTTTGTGGATGCTTGGGCTTACTTTTTTATTGCACTGTTGTTATGTTGGTTTTTATTGATGATTCATTGTATGCTGCCTTGAGCAATTGCCAAGTTTTAAACAAATTTTAAAAAGAAGCTTTACTCTAGGCCAATAAGTGGAGAGCAGTGGAAGAAAAATGAAAAAAGGTGTCAGAAGGTTTATGCAAGTTTGGGCTCGAGCAGATAAAATTGAGACACATGTATTTATTCATACATTTTATCTGTGACATGGTTATATTGCTTGGAAACTTGATATGCAAGCATGTGATGCACCATCCATTTGTGCAATGACTTTGCAAACTTTGGGCAACTTTGATCATACAAGTCAGGCCTACACCAGAATCCTAGTCTAAAGATACATTGGTTACCATCTGGTATAACCTGCCCAAGAAGGGAGTTGAGGTCTTTTCTTCACAATAAGCCACCATTGAAGCAACTATCCTAAACCAAAGAACCACAAATAAATTCAAAGATATTGGTTTTAAACTGATAGCTCAATGTAACAAAGATCATATTTTCCCTGTATGGATTGTATTGGTGTGAAATGCTACAAATATTGCTGCAATTTTGCAACTATGCTCTACAGGGGGCAGATTATGTCTGATTTCATTTTGCTGTCTCTTTGCCTATCTTCATGTTGGAAGTGGGGCAAGAGCAACTCTTGTTTTGTTCTTTTGTTTATGTTCCAAAAGGGAGATAGAGTTAGGGTCCTCCAGATGGCTAGGCTTGACTACCTTTACCTGTGATGCTCTGACTGACTTCCTTCTCTCGTTAGATTGATATGCTTAGGGAAGCTTATCTACCCCTCCTCCTTCTGCCCTTTCCCTTCTTCTCTTCTTCGACTGTCCCGAGAGAGAGGAGACACCTTTGTCTCTGCTCTCTCCCTCCTAAGCCATGAGGGTAACTCCCAAACCTGGGTGTTGCGCCTCCAAGAGTTAGTTAGAACTAGGTATGCCTTTCCTATCTACTATGTATTTCTATAAATAAAGTAGCTTTTCTTATTTTACTAAGTCTTAAGTCTCAGTGATCTCAATGTAGGGTAAAAGCCTGCTACTTAGGTAAAGACACACACTGGCACACATGTATCTCAGATGGTTGACAATCTCTGCTAATATCTATACAAGTTTACATAACACTTCAAAGGTGCATTTTGAGTTTCCTGACCAGTTTCAGTGAAGTGTACACTGGAAATGCACTGGAAAGGATTCATAATTTGCCATTCTTCAGACATGCATTTTGAGCTTCCAGACTAGATTCTATGAAATGTACACTGGAAATATATTGGGTTCTTAACTTGCTGTTGCATTCCATTCACAATAACAAATGTGTAATGATACTGACAGCGAAGAGAGCCTCTTAAGTGCTATTTCTGTATTTCATTTGGCAAGTAAAATTTGGCCTGCATGCTGTAATTATTGCCCAAACTCTTGCAAAATATGTCAGGCTGAATATGGAAAGTGATTTTTGACTGCTGGGCAAGTCTGTGGCCTTGTTCTTAGGTCATATCCCTGAGTACTTAACCACTTGTGGACATGAAGGTAAATATTTATGGTCTTTCTCCCCCCGGAGAATGAATTTATGTGCTTCTATAACACTCTTCCAATCCTCTTTTCATAGATATGTATACATTTTAACCTGAATAACAGTATTACAACAGAGAAAATAGTTGAGTTGATCATTGTTCTCCTGTGGTCATGATTTATCGGACTGATTATTCATTTATGTATTTCCTTACATTTATATCCCATCTTTCTTCCATCATGGATCCCAAGGCATCATACATGTCGTTTCTAAGCATCCGTCCATCCATCTGTTCACTGACCAGACCCAACTACAAACCTGCTTAGCTTCAGCAAGGTGGTAGCTTCCCATGTCTTCAGACCATACCCTGGGATCAGTGTCAGTTATTGACATCTAAGGATGTGGGCAGGATACATGAATCTGTTTGAGCCACAATTTTTGTCATGCCTGACTGGTTTTAGCACATCAGAAGAAACTGAAAAGCTGGTTTCTGATAATAATTAACACCTCACTGAAGGATGCCATGGTTTCATCTAATCTGAAGGAAGCTGTACCATGACCACTTTGGGGAGGGCAGGGAGTGGGGAAACTTGCTTGATTTCCACAGCTTGGGGAATCACAGACTAGCGTCACATCTTCCATTCTTGGCAAATGAGGTCAAGTGGGCAGTGGCTGAGATGCCTCAAGGTACTTCTAGATGAAATGAATTCATTTCAGTCTGGTTCAAGGCTGGTTCACTACTGAAACTTTTTCCTTACACTGCCTTTGCTGGCAAAAAGATAGGATGGCAGAAAGACTGATGGTTAGTTGCTATGATGGTTAGGTACTACCTCCACTGTTGGAAGTAGTATGTCTCTGAATACCAGTTGCTGAGGATCACAATTGGGGAGAGTGCTATTGCATTCTGATCCTGCCTGTACGATTTTGGTTGGCTACTGTGAGAACAGGATGCTGGACTAGATAGGCCTTTGGCCTGATCCAGCAGAGCTCTTCCTTTGTTCAAGTATGGTCCAGGACACTTAAGGGAGCACCTTCTTCCTGCTCCTTGATATCTTGTGATGAAAATCTCCTGACAGTGCCATCAGGCTGCTGAGCACGTTTTTTCAGTGGTAATCCCAAAGTTTTGGAATCAACTACCAAATTATTTATGGAAGATCCAGGAATTTGGCCTATTAAACAAACCATAAAGATTTTCTTTTCAGTGATTTTTAAAGGTTTGATGTCTTTATTACTGCTTCCTCATTTGTTTTGTTATTAGTACTTTACATTTTTTTCAAGGGAAGGTGGCTGAAGGGAAAAAATACTCTGCTTCGTACATTGTATATACAGGCAGGGGCCGGGACCTTATGATCAAATTCCTAAGGAGGAGGGTGCGGTCCTATATGCCCAGACTGACCTAACCATAATTATCTTACATATCTTGAAGATTTACCTATATGTCTCAGTAAGGGATTTCAAAACAAGTCCTGTTCAACTATTCATTTTTAGTGTTGTATTATTCGGTCTGTAGTGATAGCTGTAAGATTATATATATATATATATATATATATATACACAGAAAGAGAGAGAGAGAGAGAGAGAATATAATTCTGTAGGGAGCAATCTGCAGTTTAAAGCAGAGTGGCATCCAACATTTCTTACCTTGCAAGTGGAACCAAGATGAAGCAGCCCAGGCTAGTGTTCCTTTTCCTGTCAGTAACCTAGCACAAAGACTATCTTCACCTTGAGCCTGCTGTGTCCTGGCAGAGAAGAGGGACAGCTCCTAGAGATTTCTGATTAGGTCACCGGCCTCGCAAAAGCTGGACTCTCCCCTCCCCCACCTTTGTACACAACTGTTCTTCATTTACATAAATTATCTCTATTCAATTATCTGTCCAGATGTCCGAATTGTGCCACCAGTGATCTGTGAATGAATTAAAAAAGGAATATAATTTCATAATAACTGATTAGAAGGAGATTAGTTGTTATATAAAAAGGAAAAACCAAGAGACAGCTAGTTGCCCTTAATCTGAGCCAATCCACAATAATTATAGAAAATAGTCTCTTCCCTCCCACGCTCCCTTTTCCTTCTCCCTTATATGTTGTCTTGTTTGCTCTTCCCTTTCCCTTGTTTTATTTTTTTAGATTTTTGTCCTATAATATTCATCTCTCCACTTTCTCTTCCTTATTATACAAGTCTGTATGAAGAGACATAAATCCTCAATGGTCTTTTAAAAAAATGTTTTTACTGAGTTTTTAATAAAAGTGAGCAAACAGAAACAAGGATACAAAGTTCAATTTATAAGTTTGCAAAATATTAGGTTTATATTTCATGCTGCTAAGCAATCACAGTTAGTCATGTATGATGCCTGCTTTGTCTTGCATAACTTCATAGTAACAGAAAGCTAGTTCTCAGCTGTGAATACATAACTACACCACAAAGAGACATGGGTAACGGGTGGGGAGAAGGTAGGCAAAGTTCTATTGACATATGCCCAAAAAGTGTGCCGTGTGTCATCGGGTTTATCAATGCACATTTGGTCTCTGATAGTGCAGCTGTGGTATATTAATATTTCAGAGAGAGCTATGTCCCATACTCTGTCCAGCCACCATTTCAAGGTAAGATTCTCAGCTTTTTTCCACTGAAAAGTAATTTCCATATGAGTGGCTGCCAAGAGCAGAACCACTAAGTTCATATGGTTTTACCTGCTTATCAAGATGGTCAGTAAGCAACAACAGGGCAAATGCTGGTGAGGGAATAAATAACTGACCAGTGATGTCAGAGATTGTGCTAAACACCAAGGACCAACATCTCTTGATTGGTGTACAATCCCACCACATGTGGCGGAATGAGCCTACTGCATCACAGCCTCTCCAACAGAGCAGTGAGAGGGTTGGGTTAATATAAAGTAGTTTTAAGGGAGTCCAATGCCACTGTAGAAACACATTAAGAGTTGCCTCCGATCTTAGCTGAGGGTGTTTTAGGAGGTGGTTTTGACCATATTTGCTGCTAAGGCTGGTCATCTATTTCTGTCCCAAGCTCATCTTCCGATTTCATTCTCAAACCATTACAGACTCCCATGGTAGTATTGATTAATGCTTGATAGAGGAGCGCTGCCAGCCCTTGTAAGTCAAGGTTTGGGTGGGAGCAAAGATGTTCGTTTACTGTAAGGGAGCAATGGATATCTTTGCTTTAGTTAAGTCTGTGGGCTAAGGAGCATACTTGGGCAAGGTGAAACAAGTTAAATGGAATATTCCCCAGTTTGTCTCGCAACATTGCTTCCATTATAGGCTGGCCTCTCACTAATATGTCCCGTATTAGATAGAAACCTTTCTCCTCCCACTCCTTATAGGGCATACTTGCCAGTATTTCTGAATTCTGGCAAGTCTAGAAAAGGAGTGAGAGAAGAAAGTAGAGGAGCTAGAATCTTCTCCCATCATTTCCAAACTAGGAGAGCTGTTTTGAGAAATGGATTTTCTACTTGTTTGAGCTTCGACCACAACACTGTTAAGAAGGGCAATGCCCAAATCGTCCAGGAAGATTTTTCTTTCTCTGTTGCCATCCACTTTATGTCCGTAGTATTGTGAATAACATGGAGCTGTTGTTTGAGTTGAAATGAGTCATAGTAGTGCCTTACACTGGGGACATCGGGGCCCTCCTTGCTTTCGGGTCTAAAAACTGCACAGCAAGTAATCCTGCTGGGTTTACCATTGGTGATAAATCTCCCTATTATTATTATTTTTTTGCCACCTTTGAAACCATTGCTTGGGAATTGAAATGGGGAGCATCTGAAAGAGAAATAGAAGCTTGGGCAGGATAGCCATTTTAACAGTGGTTATACATGATTCACTTTATCCTTGTTGTTGTTATGTGCCTCCAAGTCGACTACGACTTATGGCGACCCTATGAATCAATGACCTCCAAGATCATATGTCATGAACCACCCTGTTCAGATCTTGTAAGTTCAGGTCTGTGGCTTCCTTTATGGAATCAATCCATCTCTTGTTTGGCCTTCCTCTTTTACTACTCCCTTCTGTTTTTCCCAGCATTATTATCTTTTCTAATGAATCAGGTCTTCTCATGATGTGTCCAAAGTATGATAACCTCAGTTTCATCATTTTAGCTTCTAGTGATAGTTCTGGTTTAATTTGTTCTAACACCCAATTATTTGTCTTTTTCGCAGTCCATGATATGGGCAAAGCTCTATTCCAATACCACATTTCAAATGAGTTGATTTTTCTCTTAGCCGCTTTTTTCACTGTCCAACTTTCACATCCATACATAGAGATCGGGAATACCATGGTCTGAATGATCCTGACTTTGGTGTTCAGTGATACGTCTTTGCATTTGAGGACCTTTTCTAGTTCTCTCACAGCTGCCCTACCCAGTCCTAGCCGCCTTCTGATTTCTTGACTATTGTCTCCATTTCGGCTAATGACTGTGCCGAGGTATTGATAATCCTTGACAAGTTCAATGTCCTCATTGTCAACTGTAAAGTTACACAACTCTTCTGTTGTCATTACTTTAGTCTTCTTGACGTTCAGCTGTAGTCCTGCTTTTGTGCTTTCCTCTTGAACTTCCATCAGCATTCGTTTCAAATCATTACTGGTTTCTTCTAGTAGTATGGTATCGTCTCCATATCTTAAATTATTGATATTTCTCCCTCCAATTTTCACACCTTCATCTCGGTCCAATCCTGCTTTCAGTTTGATATGTTCTGCACACAGATTAAACAAATAGGGTGATAAAATACACACGCCTCACACCCTTTCCGATGAGGAACCAATCGGTTTCTCCATATTCTGTCCTTACGGTAGCCTCTTGTCCAGAGTATAGGTTGTGCATCAGGACAATCAGATGTTGTGGCACCCGCATTTCTTTTAAAGCATTCAGTAGTTTTTCATGATCTACACAGGCAAAGGCTTTGCTGTAATCTATAAAGCACAGGGTGATTTTCTTCTGAAATTCCTTGCTCCATTCCATTATCCAATGTATGTTTGCGATACGACCTCTGGTGCCTCTTCCCTTTCCAAATCCAGCTTGGATGTCTGGCATTTCTCTCTCCATATATGGTGAGAGCCTATGTTGTAGAATCTTGAGCATTACTTTACTTGCATGGGATATTAAGGCAATAGTTCGATAATTACTGCATTCCCTGGGATCCCCTTTCTTTGGAAGTGGGATATATATTGAATGCTTCCAGTCTGTGGGCCATTGTTTAGTTTTCCACATTTCTTGACAAATTTTTGTCAAAATTTGGACAGATTCAGTCTCAGTAGCTTGTAGCAACTCTATTGGTATGCCATCTGTTTCTGGTGATTTGTTTCTTCCAAGTATTTTAAGAGCGGCTTTTACCTCACATTCTAAAATTTCTGGTTCTTCTTCATATGGTTCCTCCATGAATGAATCTGTCAACCTTGCATCTCTTTTATAGAGTTCTTCAGTGTATTGCTTCCATCTTCCTTTTATTTCATCTCAGTCAGTCAGTGTGTTCCCCTGTTGATTATTCAACATCCCTACACTTAGTTTAAGTTTCCCTTTAATTTCTCTAATCATTTGGAATAGGGCTCTTGTTCTTCCCTTTTTGTTGTCCTCTTCTATTTCTATACAATAACTATTGTAATAGTTCTTTTTGTCCCTGCGTACTAGTCTCTGTATTGTTGCATTTAGGGTTCTGACCGTGTTTCTGTCTCCTTTTGCTTTTGCTTTCCTTCTCTGTTTAACCATTTTAAGAGTTTCTTCAGTCATCCATTGAGGTTTTTCTTTCTTTTTAACTAGAGGTATTGTTTTTTTGCATTCTTCCCTGATAATGTCTCTGACTTCAATCCATAGTTCTTCTGATTCTCTATCAACTAAGTTTAAAACCTCAAATCTGCTCCTTATTTGATCTTTATATTTTTCTGGGATGTTATTTAAATTGTATTTTGGCATTATGATTGCTTTGTTCTTCTTTAGCTTTACTCTGATTTTTGATATGACCAGTTCATGATCTCTACCGCAGTCTGCTCCTGGTCTTGTTTTCACAGAAAGTATGGAACTTCTCCATGTTCTGTTGCCAATTATATAATCAATTTGATTCCTATATTGACCATCTAATGATGTCCACGTGTACAGTCATCTTTTCGGTTTCTCAAAAAATGTGTTTGCAAGAAACAAATTATTGGCTTCACAGAACTCAACAAGTCTTTCTCCTGCTTCATTTATGTCTCCTAAGCCCCATTTCCCCACAATTCCTAATTCTTCTCTGTTCCCTATTTTTGCATTCCAGTCCCCCATGATTATCATCATATCTTGTTTTGGTTTGTGATCAATTTCTTCCTGTACTTCTGCGTAAAATCTCTCCAATTCCTCTTCTTCTGCGTTTGACGTTGGAGTGTAGACTTGGATGATAGTTATGTTAATAGGTTTCCCGTTTAATCTCATTGATATTGCTTGCTCAGACCTTGCGTTGTAGCTCCTAATTGCTTTTGCTACATCACTTCTCACTATTAAAGCAACCCCATTTCTTCTTGATTTTTCATTTCCTGCATAAAATATTTTGTAGTTGCCTGAGTGGAAATGGCCCATTCCTGTCCATTTTAATTCACTCACAGCAAGTATTGTAATGTTGATATGTTCCATCTCTTGCTCGACAATTTCTAACTTTCCCTGGTTCATGCTTCTCACATTCCATGTTCCTATTGTGTGCGTTGTACAACTCCGGACTCTCCTTTCGCATCTGTGCGCATCAGCCTCTGGGCTTCCTTGACCCAGCTGCTTCATTAGTCACAGCACTACTCATACTTGTCTTTTGTTCTTCCCCAGTAGCTTGGTGAGTGCCTTCTGACCTGGGGGTCTCATCTTCCAGCACTATCTCATGTTGCATTTTGGATACTCTGTTCATAGGGTTTTCGTGGTAAGAGGTATTCAGAGGTGGTTAACCATTGCCTTTCTTTGAGTTTGGATACATCTTAGTCTGGTGTCTCAGCTTTGACCATTCTGCCTTGGGTGCCCCTGCTAGGAGTCTAGCCTCTTGGTCTAGACTCCTGATGGCATTGCTCTCGGCTTCTTCAGCACTCTCAAACCCCCTCACCATGTTAAGGTGTGCATCCTAAAGGGGGACATGATTCACTAGAATTCATGCCCCTTCTATGATGAGCTTCCGCCGGGCCTTGAAGACCTGGCTCTTCAGGCAGGCTTTTGGGGTGGGTTAGGTTTTTACTGTTATGGTTTTAAATTTTAACGTTTTAATGTACTGTTTTTTATCTTGTACGTCGCCCAGAGTGGCTGGACAACCAGCCAGATGGGCGACTAATAAATTTAATTAATTAATTAATTAATTAATAGAAAAGACAATAATGCTGGGAAAAACAGAAGGGAATAGAAAAAGAGGAAAACCAAAGAAGAGATGGACTGATTTCATAAAGGAAGCCGCAGACCTGAACTTACAAGATCTGAACGCGGTGGTTCATGACAGATGCTCTTGGAGGTCGCCGATTCACAGGGTCTCCATAAGTCATAATTGACTTGAAGGCATATAACGACAGTCCTGCCCAACCATAACAGTCCTAGGTGTTTCCACCTATTCAAGTCTTCAGTTACTTGCTTTGCAATAGTTACAGCGTCAGAATTGAGCAGGATCCCCAGATATCGGAACCCTCCTGGGCATAAGCGAAAGCCTGAGAGCTTGTTCCCTGTCTTGCTTGTGATGTGAAAGCGGAGCATCTTTAATTTGGAGTGATTAATTCTAGCCCAGCTGCAGTTTGAAACTTTTTAAGGGTGTCATGAGTAGCATGAATTGCTCTGTAGGGATAACTGAGCATTAGGAGTACATCATCTGCGAAAAGATTTATTTTCCCTCAATGGTCTGTTGATGCACCTGTGTTAATTACAGATCTCTGAACAGCATTCAACCAATAAGAGCTTTCAGCTGTCCTGCTTTCCTCTTCTCAACAATTACTCCTCCAGCTAGTCTGTCATGTGGTATTGTGACATTCTCTCTTCCTCCTCCTCCTAACAGCTTAGTTCCGCTAGTACTAACAACTTACTAGTAATTGCATCCATTTTTGTGTGTGTCCCCCCCCCCCCAATACCTAGTACACAATCCTAGAGAGATTATATTCTCTATTGGACAGACAAACTGGTTAAGGACGTGAGACCTGGAATAGATGGATGGGAAATGAGGTAGTTAGCAGTAATGTAGCTAGGTAGAGTCAGTGTGTTCAGTGGTCAGAGTGTTGGATTAAGACCTGGGAGACCAGGTTTCAAATCCCTGCTGAGCATACAGCTCACTTGGATGACCTTGGACCAGTCACCATCTCTCAGCTTAACCTACCTCACAGGATTGTTGTGAGGATAAAGTAGGGAGAATGAGAATCATGTATGCCACTTTGAGCTCCTTGGAGGGAAGGTGGAATATACATGTAAATAAAAAAAATATGCAGGAATGATTTTTAAAACTGAGGGTTCAGTTGTTGAAGGAATGAATCTTGATAGGAGGACAGAAGCAGATTGCTAAACAAGGGGGAAGAGCTGATCCAGATGTGGAGAGCAGCAGGAGGCAGAAGAGAAGACAAAATAAACAGTGATAAAGGGTGAAGGAGAAGGCAAGGAAAAGGTACAGTGGGAAGAGAAATTGAGAGCTTTAAAAGTAAGGACTACTAGAATCTTTAAATTGATGTAGAGAGTGATGGGGGTGCAAAAGGCTGATGTGATCATAGAAATGACAGGAAAGAAAGATGATTTCAGCAGAGGCATTGTGATTTGAATGAAGAGAGGAGATACAGCAGGAGGGGAAGGCTGACAAGGAGGAGTTGATAATCCTCTAGACAAGAGATGTCAACAGCACGGATAAGCATTTTCTTCATGGGCACTGGGAGAGAAGGGCAGATCTTGGAGATAAAGAAAATGAAGAAACTGCAGGATTTGGTGACTGCTTTGAATGTAGGAGGAGCCGGAAAGGAAGGAATCCAATACGATCCTAAAGTTTGGGGCTTGAGAAGTGAAGGAGATAGCAGCATCTCAGGGAGAGGTTTAGGTGAAAATATTATAAGCTTTGCCTTTGCCGTACTCAAATTGAGGTGTCAGTGGGGTGTGTAGGAGACAATGTTAACAAGATAGTTAAGGATAGAGATTGGGAAAAAATCAATTTTTCCAATGAGTATAAAGGTGATAGCAAAAATTAAGAAAATAAATGAGATACCCAGATGAAAAAAAACCCATTATGCTGATATAAATGTTGTTATACAAATCTATGGTGCAACCACATTTGGAAAACTGTGTACAGTTCCAGTTGCCTTACCTTCACAAAGGAAATTGTACAGTTGGAAAAGGTTCAGAAAAGGGCAATCAAAATGATCCTGGGGATAGAGTGACCCCCCTATAACGAAAGGTTGTGACATTTGGGGCTTTTTTGTTTAGAGAAAAAGTGCGTAAAGAGGTGACATGATAGAAGTGTTTACAATTATGCATCACATGGAGAAAGTGGATAGAGAAAACCTTTTCTCCCTCTCTTATAACACTAGAAATCATGGACATCCAATGAAGCTGACTCCCTAACCCCCACCCCGGCATGGGTAAAGGACTTATTAAGATGGTCTGCCCCTGGAGGCTTATGGAATCCAAGGGATTCCTGAATATTCTATGAGATTTTCCCATTGGCATAACTGGAACTCCTGCCTGCACCCTGGTCTTCTAGTGGAATAGCGATAGGGAAAGGGCTGTCAACAGGATTGCTCTCAAGTGCTCTCTCCAGCTGAGTGGAGTTTGGAAAGCTCCCTGGCTTTTCAAGGAGCTCTGGGCTATGAGACTGGTAGATGGCTAGAATGCAAGTGACACAAGTGAATATGACCAAGCACAGCTTAGAGCACATAATTGTGCCTACCATGTGGTACAAAGAAAGCTTACTTCTCCATCACTGCATCCTCAGTGAACCACCCAGCACTGTTTTTTAGGGTTGTGACCAGGACCATTAAGCCCAGTCCAGGATTTGGTACAGCTAGCCATTCAGAAGCCAGTGTGCGGCAGCTGTGAAAAAGGCAAAATCCATGCTAGGGATCATTAGAAAAGGTATTGAACATAAAACTGATGATATATGATATTGCTTATTTCCATGCCGCCTTTTGGCCAAAAAGGTCCCCAAAGCAGCTCACAAAGCATACACACTAATATAAAAACAAGAAAAAAAATACAAATTACAGAACTTTAAGACAATGAAAACATTTTCAAAAAACACAAAAATTGAAAATCAAATACATTCATCTTCCTGGCAAAGGATAGTCTCCAGAAAGTTGTCAGAAAGAGCAGGGGTGACATAGAAAGGCAGGTGAAAAAATCTAGCCCCTTGATGGTCCCAGCACAGTCTGACCCCTGTAGCAATATTTCCCTCTATTATCTCCTATACTCACTTTAAACAAGAGATTTGGTCCAAATGGAAACTGAAATCGTTTTGTTAACTCTAAGACTCTAAGCGACATTATATAGCAAATGAGGAGCTAGGTTATCTTCTTCTTACATCTGTAAAATAGCAGCCATAAACTTTGTTTTATTGAAGATGTTCAGCTGAAAAAGCATCCGTACCAATAAACATGAAAGTATGTTTCTAATAGCTAAACCAGTTATCTCTCTAGAAAACCAGTTATGTATCTAGCACTGCAGCTGCAATCCTAAGCACAGTTTCTCATGAGTAAGCCTAAATGAATACAGTTTGACTTAATAAACATATATTGTCTTGGACTGTAAGTTATTAAAGCACAAAGTAGCAAAGAATGAAGACAATATTTGTTTCCAATGCGTATTTTTTATTTGACGTTCTCATTCAATGAGTTGATCTATTATAGTCACAGACTCAAACTGCACTGTTAAGATTATCATGATATCATAATGCCGTTATATACAAATCTATGGTGTGGCCACATTTGGAATACTGTGTACAGTTCTGGTCACCTTACCTCAAAAAGGATATCGTAGAGCTGGGAAAGATTCAGAAAAGGGGAACCAAAGTGATCAAGGGGATGGATCAACTCCCTATGAAGAAAGTAGGGATGGGTGAGAATTTTGATTCAGTTCACATTTCAAGCAGAATTTATCAAATTCACACTTCCCAAAACAATATGAGAACTGAAACACAGCCATCCTTTGAAATTTGCATTTATTAGAATGTTGAGATGCAGTTCGCCAACCAAACAATATTTACAAAAATGCATGTATTAGGGGAAAGTGTGCATAAAAATGAATATATGAGTGAAAATAACAGGCAAAAAGGCATGATGTGATGAAAAATGGCTTGCACAAATGTGTACCTTTGTCAACACTGCCTACAAAAATGTAGTTATTTGGAGAAATTTGCACTAAAATGGTGGAGAATTTTCATGAGGATTTTTTTTTAAAAAAATGTAGATTGTTGCAGAAATGTAGAGAACTGAATGTAACACTGGAAAAATTTAACATTAGAAATTGACATATCTTTCCATCCCTAGGCAAAAGGTTGCAGCATTTGGGGCTCTTTAGTTTAAAGAAAAGGTAATAGGTGACATGACAGAAGTGATTAAAATTCTGCATAGCATGGAGAAAGTGGAAAGAGAAACATTTTTATCCTTCTCTCATAACACTAGAATTCATGGACATCCAATGAAGCTGAATGTTGGAAAATTCAGGACAGACAAAAGAAAGTGCTTCTTCACACAGTGCATAGTTAAACTATGGAATTCACTCCCTCAAGAGGCTATAACGGCCACCAACTTGGATGGCTTAGAAAAAGTATTAGACAAATTCATGGAAGAAAAGACTCTCAATGTCTACTAGCCGTGATGGCTATGCTCTGCCTCCACAGTCGAAGGCAGCATGATTCTGAAATCCAGTTGTTGGAAATCGCAGGAGTGGAGACTAGAGAGTGCTCTTGCACTCAGGTCCTGCATGTGGTCTTCCCATGGACATCTGGTTGGCCACTGTAAGAACAGGATGCTACACTAGATGGGCCATTGGCCTGATCCAGGAGGCTCTTCTTATGTTCTAATATAAGACTGCTATAATGATTTTGCAAAAATAAAGTATCTTACATTTACTTCATATTTGGTGCCATGGATATTGCATATCCTGTCAAAGTGTCCAGGACATCATCTGGTCAAATTTTATGGGAGCAGTTTCAGCTTTTGTGACCTGATGATGTGGACAGGATGCTTTCAGGGATTAAGCCAACCACATGCCCTCTGGATCCTTGCCCATCATGGCTTATACAAGCTAGCTGAGCAAGATTTCCTGAGGTTAGCTAATATCTCAGTGCAGGAAGGTGTGACGCTATTGACTACCACCTTAAAAATGACAGTGATGTGACTCCTCCTTAAAATGCCCTCCCTTGACCCTGAGGTGTTGGACAACTACTGCCCAGTTGTGAATTTCCTTTTTTGGGACAAGGTAATTGAGATGGTGGTGGCTGACCAATTGCAGACATTGTCTGGATGAAGCAGATTATCTAGACCTGTTTCAGTCTGACTTCAGGCCTGGTTATGGCCCTGAAGGAGCCTTAGGTGCCCTGATTTATAACATTTATCAGGAAAGAGAAAGGTGTGCTACTCTGTGGATTGTTCTTGGCAGCTATACCATTGACACAATATCCTTCTGGAGTGGCTTGGTGTGCTAAGGGTCAGGGGCACTATTTTGCCTCTGGGATCATTATCAGAAAGTATCATTGGTAGATTTCTGCTTGGACCCATGGGATTTGTGCTGTGGCGTCCTGCAGGGTTCCATTTTGTTCCTCATACTATTTAACACCTACATGAAGCAACTCAGAGATGTCATCTGGGAATTTGGAATGAAATGTCATCAGTACACTTATGACACTCAGGTCTATCTCTCCATTCTACCTGAATCAGGAGAAGGTGCCTTCATATGGGGTTAAATCTTCAAACAAATGTTTTTCTTTTATTAAATGAGCGCTTGCTCCACTGTCAACATAAAATTTATTTTTGTTGTAACATTTTTCAACATGAGTTACTTGAAAGCTCTTTGCACTTTTCTTTTCTGTCCCTTTAAATTCTTTATTTCTTTCAGGCTTCCCTTTCTTATCACATTGGTCTTTAAGGTGTTTTTCTGAAATTGCATAGATAGCAACGCTTAGCTTTCACACCTTTGGATTCCCTTTGTTCCCGAAATCTGCATCTGACTGCCTGTCCAGCAGCTTCTTTGCTAGCTTCTTTACTTAGGAAAGAGGAGAGCTGTCCTTTTTCGTAGCTGCTTTCTGAGAGAACTGCTCTCTCACTTCTGAAATAATCTTGTTTAGAGTTTTGTTTTGTTGTTGCATTATAAGTACGAAAGTCTCCATATATTTTGGAAGAGAATCCAGGAATAAAGCAACCTGTACATTTTTGTCCAGCTGCGTTCCCGCCTCTTCTATCCCTTGGATTAACACCATAAATTTAGTAAAATGTTCCTCAAAAAAATCATCCTTCATTTGCAAATTAATAAGACTTCTTAACATTGCAATCAGATGTCCCTGGCTTTTCGGATTATGATGGGATTCAAGAGTTTTCCACATCTCTCTGGCATTTTCAGAATTCATAATCAAAGCAATCTGCGCATTACTCACACATTTAGTGATGAGGTCTTATACTGTTTCATCCTTCTCAGTCCAAATTCTTTGTTCCTCCTGAGAAGCACCTTCTCCTGGTTCCGATCCTGTAATAACTTCTAACAGCTTCTGTTGTTTCAGATGTTTTAGCATGTGAAATTCCCAAAGCTTCCATCCTCCAGGTTTCAGTCTCTGGAGACCTAGCCGCTCTTCTGTCATGCTGGCCATCCTAAGTAAAAGCCTCAACTCTTCACTGACTAAAAACTCTGAAGGTCTCTATTTTAGCTTCCTTGATTCAAACACAATAGCTCCTTTAATTGCTCAAGTCTCCATTTGCATGGCTGGTGCCCACAACCTGTCGGAATTTCTCTCTATTGAGATGCATAGCAAAGTCGCGTAGCGCTGCGGAACGGAGAGTATTGAGCGAGCTGTGTGTGTGTGTTTGAATCTTTGCTAAGATTCTACCTTCCCTGCAAATTAGACAGAGACTTTAAGCTTTAAAATAAGAAACAACTACTTTATTCTGGAAGTACATGCTTGATAGGAAAGAGTTCTATATCTAGCTAACTGGTTATGCTGGAGCAACGAGCACTGGTCCCAGTACTCGCCCTCATCCTGGTTGAGAGGAGAGACAAAGAGAAGTCTACTCCCCTCTTGAGAGAAAGAGAACACAGAGAAAGGCAGGAAGGAACTGAGATCAAACATCCTGTTGCTTATCAGTCTAGCAGGAAGAGAAGAGACGGCAGGATCAAAGGGATAGGTATAGCCTCAACCAGCAAGAGGTCTAGCTCTCTAGCTACCCTTATTAACCCCCATGCAGCCTCAACCCACCAAGTTGGAGTTGAACCTCATACATTCCAACACTAGCTACCCTTTTTAACTCCATGCAGCCTCAACCCACAAGTTGGAGTTGAACCACATATTCCAACAGATACAGGATCATTCTCAGGCCCTGAACCTGGCAACCCTAGTGTGTAAGGATGCGACTTACCTCCTACCTGTTGATTCTCCCCTAATAGCCCTCTATCCCCATAGTTTTGCACAGTGGTTATATGTTGATAGAACCAGTCTTTACTTGAAGGCTGAAGGCAGAATATAGAGTTTTTTTTCCAGATAATAGAAAGGGGTGTGATTAGGGTTGCCAGGTCTGAGTCTGATCCTGTATCTTTAGGAGAAAAGAAAGTCAGCCAAGTGCAGGTGTTCTTGCAACACTGTACGGGGAAAAACCACAAGGTGGAATTCTCCCTTCCCTCTGCACAACTTTTAAAGATACGGAAGACCTCTTGGAGGCCGAGCCTGGCGACCAAGAGGTCTTCTGTATCTTTAAAAGTTGTGCAGGGGGAAGAGAGAATCCCACCTTGTGGTTTTTCCCATTGATTACAGTGTTGCAAGAACATCTGCACTTGGCTGACTTTCTCTTCTCCTAAAGATACAGGATCAGTCTCAGTCCCTGAGCCTGGCAACCCTAGGTGTGATAGAGGCAACATTACCTCTGATGTGTATATTTAACCCATTATCACAAATTCTTACGGTGCTTCACAAACCTGCAAAATACACTTGACCATAGATGGCAGCTGAACAAAAGAAATGTGTTTGTACACAGCCAGCAACAATATCACTCTGCCTTCAACTCTCTTAGAAACTATTGCTGGTCTCCAGCAGGCCGAAGGCTAGTTGTTCTATTCACTTTTCCATTTGTGGCTTCTTGAGACATCTGTCAAAAACAAATTAGAAACATAACAGTGGTATTCCACACAGTTTGGGAAACACTTGTGGCTCTTCTCCATCACACTGTATCCACTTGCTTCCAGAAGATGGTAGTTTCCATCTGTTTTAACAGGAATACATGTTGTAGGTATTTGCAATTGCATCGTTAAAGATTTTATGCTGTGCATGTTAAAATTAAAAAGATATTTGTGCAGGTTTGTTGTTGTTATGTGCCTCCAAGTCGACTACGACTTATGGCGACCCTATGAATCAGTGACCTCCAAGAGCATCTGTCATGAACCACCCTGTTCAGATCTTGTAAGTTCAGGTCTGTGGCTTTCTTTATGGAATCAATCCATCTCTTGTTTGGCCTTCCTCTTTTTCTACTCCCTTCTGTTTTCCCCAGTATTATTGTCTTTTCTAGTGAATCATGCCTTCTCATTATGTGTCCAAAGTATGATAACCTCAGTTTCATCATTTTATTTGTGCAGGTAGTCACTACAAATGTAATCAACTTTGTTTAATACTAATAGGAGCCAGCAAATGGAATTTATGACTTAAAAATAAGTGCTTTTTAAAAATATGTATAAATACAAATACTTTCTGAAAAACAGAGGAAAAATCTCAGAAGAGTTTATTATAGTCTAATCCCTCACCAACAAATGAAACTAGGGCTGCCCACCCAATAATCCTGACTGCCATTAAAATATTAAAGATAAATCTAATCGTCTCTTTATCCAAAATAAGCGACTTTTATGTTGAGAGAAAATGTCTAACCTTTTGGGAAGAGAATTACTCCTAATGTATCAAATGGAATTCAGTCAGGAGGGAAAAACTGGGTTTAAAATCAAGTGAGATGGTAATAGAGACAAAGCATAGTATGCCAAATTAAAAACACTCATTTACACAAATTAAAATCGCCCTTAAGAAGGTATAGTGTTGAAATGAGACTCCACTGGGCAGTCTTATTCCCTCCCTGTTCAAAGGTGATATGTCCAGACTAAGACTGAGACTTCTCAAAGTGCTGATTGAATATTATCCAGAAGAAAGAAGCCCAAACTTGATGATTCTGTCCTCCTAAAGTCTGTTCTTAGACATTTCTTCCAATAACTTCTCTCACCTCTGTCATGTTTGCCTTGTAAGTCCTTGTCACTCAGAAACTCATAAAGCAGGAAAATCCAAAGGAATTGGGACGTTTGAGTTTCAGTGACCTTCTGTGGCTACAGGTCCACACATGGACTTCAGTTTAATTATTGTTCAGCACTGAACACATTGTGTAGCTTTGGAAAATAAGAGGTCTATCTTACGCCATGTCAGACTTATTTGTCCATTTAGCCCAGTACTGAGTGATACTCAATGTTATTCATACTCAGAGTAAACCCACTGAAATCAATGGATGAGCACCTTGAATCTATTAATTTCAGTGGGTCTATTTGTATGACTAGGCTGCAATCCACTACACACCTATCTGGGAGTAAGTCCCATTGAACCCAATGGAGCTCACTTCTGAGTAGACATGTATTGGGTTGCAGCCTTAGTTGGATATTGCCCTCTGGGTTTCAGGTAGAAATCTTTCCCACTTCTTTCTATCTTATCTTTTAAACCTCCTGCATGCGAAACATGTGCTATACCATTGTGCTGTGGTCCCTGCCTCTCCATCTCAAATCTTCATCTATAAAGTAGATATGTTAATAGCCAATACGAGCAAGTTTCCATTTGCCATCTCTTGAGTGTCAGCATTCTGATTTGAAATATATAGCACACCAAATTCTACAACAAATCACCGAGAGTACCTGCAGCTTTGATTCTTCCATTAGTATTCCTTACTGTGGAAGAGAGCCTACAGTTTTGTTCTTGGTTTTGCTGTCGCACACTTACCCAAGCCATTTTGGGCTCTTTTTAGTTTGGACTTCCTGGGTAATTTATAATTTTGGATTATAATTTTTCTGTTTCTTTGTTGAATTCTGGACGCCTAATACGAAGGCATTGTTATCACTGGCCATTTTGTTTTAATAATTGATCTCATCCTTAAAGAATCTGTTTCTGAAAGTATACTGTTTGATTATTATTTCAGTTGCCATTGTGTTTCTAGTCATTATCAAAGTGAACATAAACAAAAATATAATTAGAATGGATTTCAGAAACCAGAATTCAAGATAAGTGCATCTGTTTTGTATAGTTTGTCCTTGTTTTAAAAGGCTTTTTAAAAAGCTACTTGAGACAGACAGTTGGGAGGAGCAGGATAGTAATTAAAATACCCAAGGCTAGAACATTTAAAAAACACCAAGAGAGTGGAAGGACCCAGCTAGACTGGCTCCTAAAATCCATAATGAACAGAAGCGCTAAGAACAAATAAATAAGTATTCTCTGGTACACCTCTGTTTCCTGTAGGATGGAAAATGTTCTCACAATCAGTAATTGTTAGCTATGCTGTGTACTGTGCCCTTTGAAATCTTGCATTATATGCAACAACAACTGGGCAGGAAGTGTTTGCTTCAGAAGAACTGAAGAAGGAAATGGAGTGATTATAATGGGGGGAAATCATTTGTATTGAATCATGCAAGCAGTCCTTTACTACAAGAGCGCCCAGCACAACATTTTTAATCATAGTCTTTCCTTCAAGTTCACACAGAGCATATATGGTGTTGCTTGTGTCCAAGTTCTGTAACCAGAATAAATTATGTGAATGACATACATTTACTCTTTTCCCCACAAAACATTGTATGTCACAGTTCAAAATTTCCAAATGGTTTTGGTATTTTCTGGTTAGGAATGGGATGATAGCGGCGAAATGGAAATGGATTGCCTTCAAGTCAATCCCTAGGGTTTTCATGGTAAGCGGTATTGAGAGGGGGTTTACCATTGCCTTCCTCTGAGAGGCAGTGACTTGCCCAAGGTCACCCAGTGAGCTTCATGGCTGTGCGGGGATTCGAACCCTGATCTTCCAGGTCATAGTACAGCACCTTAACCACTACACCACACTGGTTCTCAATAGTGGCTAAGGAAGAAAGGAAAAGAGCACGGAGGTTGAATATAACCGGTAGTTTCAGTGAGAAGAAATAGTGGGTATGGAGAGAGAATAGAGAGCTGAGTTCCTTGGTTCACTGGAAATCCTTCCCAGATCCCACCACAGCCTCCAAACACATTGCCAGCTTAAGAATTATTATGCAGCTATGAGGACTAGAAATCTTTTTTTATAATTTTATTTTCAAAACCGGAGTGTAAATATCCATATATACAGCAAATATTTTTAAACTAATAGATATATTGCAAATGATTAAATAACAAAAGAGAAACGATGTACCAGTGACTGTTATTTAAAATATGTCTTCCAGTAACTAATGCATCTATCAGTTTTTCTGCTAAGGCTAGTGGTGTGCTTTTCTCATTTTGTCTATGTAGAATTTTGGACAATTTCTGTAGTATCCAAATAATTTCTTAATGATTTCTTTTTTTAAGCATTATTAAGGTGAAATCTGAGATACAGTTCCAAATTCTGTGCCAGCAAACAAATATCTCACACAAGCTCATAGGTACAGAGTGTGTGTGTGCGCGCGCATGTGTGCTTGCATGTGCACATAGCCCTGAGCATAGCAAAATCTGCATGTACTTGTTCCATATGGAGGGATTGCTTTTCTTCTTAAAGGCACAGATCTCTTCATCAAGAATGATGGGAACAAAGGACATAGCTAGTTTCATCCAGAAGAACCTTGTGAGAAGTGGACAGAACCCCTTTGTGTAATGTGAGCATCAAGCCTGGATGTCTTCTACAAACCATTCATTATACAAACTTACTATTTCAGGGACCAGTCCAAAGGGTGATTAAAAATAGTATCTTCAAGCCCAAACACTAAGGCTATCAATATCTGAGGATATTAAAGACAATGGTAGACATCCTTTAGCTCTACAACAATCAACCTGAGAAATCAAAGTTATACAAAGACAAAAAATAATTATACTTTGCAAAGCCATCTAGAAAACATTCAGACAATTTGAGATGTTAACATATAATATGCAGTCTTCATAAGAAGCTCTGAAACAAGTATTAATATTTGAGCAATTTTTAAAAAAATTATAAATTAACAATTATGTGATACTGAATATTGTAGACATTTACATGACAGATGGTAGTTTAAGGCTGCAATCCTAAACACTTACCACTGAGGTAAGCGGGTGTTTTCTAAATAAACATGCTTAGGACTGCACTAAAGATCTAAATTATTTTGTGGTCACAGCATGTGAGATTGTTTAGAACAGAATTCCAAAATATTTGTATATTATGCTGTATAACAACTATGTCAAATTACAGACTTATTACAGCCAGTTGCATGGACAAAAAGTGATGCCTATTTGCCACTAGATTTGCAGGTTATAAAGGACATCTTTTAAATCTGATTGATGAGCTCACATTATAGGAGATGTTATTAGGGATTTGTAGATGGATATGAACAGGAAGTTGGTAAAATGTGACAATCTTTTCTTGGGTGAATGCTTAAAGAGGTGAACTTTGTGATAATTTCAGAGGGACAAACTACCAAAATATTTTGTTAAGAAGTAAATTATAATTCTCATTTGGAGAAATGATCTATCCCTTTCAGTTCTGATTAATGACCACTAACAGAAGGGACTCTTTTTATTAAACGTTATACACTTATATCCCACACAGAAGCACAAGCTCTGTTGTGGTTGACATTTGTCCATTTGTCACCAGCAGTTACTATATCACTGATGAAGAGTCTTTCCCCACCATTGTCCATGTAGTGTTGAAGTTCTTTTAAAACAGATTTTCTTTAAAAAAAATATTGTTCAGGAAAGAATTGACTAGCTTTGCCACAAAAATATTTATGTAATCCATTAGAAAATTAAAAAGCAAACAGTGACTGTCCCTGCAGCAATGCCTTTTTATTTCATTAACATTTTTATTGTTTTATGTAAATAATGGGTGCTATCCTACTTATTATAGTTCTACAAAAACAGCTTTCACTCCCCCCCTCATTTTTTTTAAACAGAAAGCATGGTGCCTAACTTATTACCCTTTTGGTTGCCGAACAGTCTTTGTGTTTCCCTGATCTTTTTATGTACAATTTTGATCCTGCTGTTTTATGCCATCTTTATGATAGCTTTTTGTTTATTCTGTTCGTTGTTTGTATTTTAATTGTTTTATTCCCTGAGAATATGATTGAAGGGTGGTATAAAATACTTATAAATGATAATAAATAATGAAGAATAAGTTGCACTGTGCCACCACAACTACATTTATGCAGTGATCATGCTATTGTTGTGAACAAAGAACTAGCATCACTATAGCATTGGGGGGGACAGGGACTTGCTCTTGTTTTGGGTGAAGGAATCATTGGCTAGGATCCAAATAGTAGTTTAGTGCTAGGCTCATACCAGGGACTTCAACTAGCCCAATGGATTTTTTTGTTTTTGAGCAGATAACACTCCTGTAATATCACACACTAATAAAAGAGCACATGAAAACCTTGCCATGTAGCAAGTGCAGGCCAGGGGGACAGGCAGTGCTATTTGAGAAAAACAAATCTAAAACTCCTTTGGACTCACAGAACTGCTTTTACATGTCTTTGAATCCTGGCCATGATACAATCCATATAAACTTTAGAATAGCAACTAGAGATCACTAGAAGTCTTCTGTATCTTTAAAAGTTGTGCAGGGGGAAGGGAGAATTCCACCTTGTGGTTTTTCCCATTACAGTGTTGCAAGAACACCTGCACTTGGCTGGCTTTCTCTTCTCCTAAAGATACAGGATCATTCTCAGGCCCTGAACCTGGCAACCTTATACTTAACCCTTTTTCATTGAAATCAAGAGTTTTAGAGTGCTTAATTTTGACTGGATCATTTCAAAATTATGTCATGTATTTAGTGTTTTTATCCAGGAAAACTGTATGGCTGTTTTTAAACACATTTCACATGTGAAAATGATAAAAGTGTAGCTAGTTTTCAATCATCCTTGTTTTAGAAGGAGTTTTTCCTGGACAGTTTGCTATCAGCTAGGTAGTATGAAAGCAGCTGGAACTTTACTTATTGCTGGTTGAGATGAACTACTTTTTAAAATATTCAGTTAATTTCTTATTATGGCCTGGTTTGCAGCTAATGAGACTCAAAAGAGATATTTCCTCTTGGCAGGTAATAGCTTTAAGGGCTTCTTTGTTCTACCTTGCAAGCATCTGAGACAGAATATTTGGCTTAGATGGATGTTGCTCTGGTAGTGTTGCAGCACATTCTAATTAAGTAACAGTGTCAAGTCATTTTTATCTCTTGTAATGGTAGGTGAAAACAGACAATATTAAAATATTTGCATATTTAAGGAACACAAAATAGTCAGGGATGTAGTCATCCGGGGTCACGGGGTGTCATAGACCTGTTATTTTTTGGGGAGCAGGGTCCCAGCCAGGTCCCTATGTATGAACTAATCAGCATGAAAATGAGCGTGTTAGCCACTGAGAAGATTCCTTGTCCTTTTGTGCTGATTAGAGCCAATGAGAAGGAGTCAGCCATGGAGAAGACTCTTCTCAGTAGCTAACACAGGGGGGCCCTTTCATGCCAATTGGCTTTTATGGACATCTTTTGTGGTGGAGCAGGGACTCGCAATTCAGCAGGGGCAGCAAAGGAGACAAGGGAAGGTGGAAAGGGGGCATGGGTACAAGGGAGTGTGGCATGACTATCATGAAGGAACCCTGCACTTCTGAATTTGCCACTATACTACTGCACCCTGCCCTTCCACCAAAACATGTATGTGCAGCTGCATATTCTGCTTCTCACATTCAACAGAGAAGAAATTTCAGTCATCTAGTCCACAAAGTGTCACACTATAAAAATAGTTTCTGTTCCCAGACAAAGGTCCTCTGATAACCTGATGACCTTTTGCCTTAGTATTCAGTTGAGTTCCACACCACCCAGAGACAGCACCACCTAGTGAAAATGGAGAGATTCTACAAGAGAGTTGTGATTTGTTTTTGTGTATGGAAACCAAGAAAAACAAACTGCAATCATATCTTAGTTACTGTAAACTGCCCAGAGAGCTTTGGCTATGGGGAGGTATATAAATGCAATAAATAAATAAATAATAGTGTGATTATTTCTTGCCCTACCAGTAGATGGCACTGCTACTTCTGCTATTATAAACCAGCTTCCTTTTAATGGTGGCCTTGCTGAACACACCTGAAATGGTACAGGTGAGGGTTCAAAGCAGTTGTCATGATACACTCCACTGTTATTCTGGTTCATTGTGTGGTAATGGGATTTCCAATTCTGTTCTCAGGCCGAGATTTGTCCCAGTCCCAGCCCCAGTCCCAGTCTTATCTGAGCTCTCGTATGAGAAAAGCTAGGCATCAAATGTAGATGGCTTATGTGCAAAGACACCATTGATAGCAAAACAATAATATTTTTGCAACAAATCAAGCATACAAATCAAGAAAAATGCCAAGCTATTGCCAGGATCTAGAAATCTTTATTTAGTATTCTAACAAAATGTGGCAAGCTGTTTGTAGTCCTAGGAATCTTGGCTTCCATTTTTTAAAAAATATGTACCTAGATCTCATGGTTGTAGATAAAAAAATAAAGCATCTCAGTAATGTCTGCTAAAGGTTTATACTAATAGGAACTATTTAGGAATTCCAAGTGTAATTTTCTGTCTCATCCCATGCTCTTTTTTTTTTTTACATGACTATCAGAACAGAAGGAAACAAAAAGCCTATAAATTATAGTGCTTTTATGCCAGCCTCTGCCTTGTGAATATTGGTGGGTCAATACTAGTGCTTATTTTGACACAAAGAGGGAGAAGGTGTTGGTGGAAAGAGAAGTTTATAACAGAAACAAGTTATGCAAAGGTCATAACCATTCCTTGCTGGGCTCTGAAATCATAGCAATTTAGCCCATTCCTGTCACAAGTGATATGCAGTAGCTTTATTATTTAGTGTTACACTCAGATATCCCAATCTTGAATGGAAGATTCAAGGTGTCTTTGCACAATACAAATTTCTTATAAGGAAGTTGTTTCTGTGCAGAAAATGACCTGAACCACATGTTTAGTTTCTTAAATATATTTATTCAGAGCATTCCCCCCCACACACAGTTTTCTTCCATCATGGAATTCAAAGTGGAGTGATGGAATTTCCAGTCATTCTCCCATCCAGGTACTAACCAGATGCAGACGTATTTAGTTTCAGATGGCTGCATCAAATGCTCTGACACCTTCTCCTGGGGTTAATGTGGAATTAATAATAAAATCATTTTGTGTTGCATAAAGTTGTTCTGGGTGACAGACAATGGGGGGGAAAATTTGACAAAAATATGACCATCCAAGGAGTATATACGATTTAAGCACAAAACAAATGAAAAAAAGCTAGATACAAAAGAAAATCAGAAGTTGCATCAGAGATCCTAGAAAGCAAGCAGATCCCTTTTGTGCTGCAACAGCCAGGGTCCCTTGAAGATGCCTCCCCTTCTTATTCGTATGGGTTTAATATACTTAAAAGAATAGTCAAGGTGTTTAAGGAGCAGAGTCCTATATGCCCAGTTCTTTCCATTGATCGGAATAGGACTATATTATTCCAGTTCAAATTAGAATATCTCCCCTGCTCATGATAACTTTCAACTAAACTTTATTTTTAGGGTGGAAACAAATATAATGCTATATTTCCGAATTAAATCCTATTAAATTTCACTTGGTTGAATATTTGAAAACACAACCATTTAGAAAATTGGACATTTAATTATTGATGCATTTTAACTTCCACATATAAAATGAATTTATATCAATATGATTTAAATATTGTGTGTATGTGTGTTATTTTAAAATAATATGCAGTGCAGAATAATATCTGATTCTGGATTGGAAATGAGGGGTAAATGAATTTTAACTAATTTATGCAATACAAAATATCACATCCCTGGAAACTGAGAAAGGAAACCTTTAAAACCTTACCTTCCAGTTAAACAATGATTTAGTAAAATTTGCTTGTTGGAATAAATTTGAAATGTAAGAAGCTGTGAGTTTAAGTGTACTTCTGAAGTTTAACCAAAACTTTCAATCTAAATTCTGTAGAAGTAAACTGTGTTGAATTTATAGTTTGCTTTTAGTTTGGTTCATATAATTTCTTTCAATTTATGCTTCTAAGGTTCTGCCTTAATTTGGTTTCCTTTCCTTTTTCTGGTAGAACATTATTAATAAAAAAATAATACTGAATTTGCATTTGTTGTTGTGTTATATGCCTTCAGGTCGATTACAACTTATGGCAACCCTATGAATCATCGACCTCCAATAATATCTGTCATGAACCACCCTGTTCAGATCTTGTCAGTTCAGCTCTGTGGCTTCCCTTATGGAATCAATCCATCTCTTGTTTGGTCTTCCTCTTTTTCTACTCCCTTCTGTTTTTAATTATTTGCATTATGGAAAGCTAATTACTGCAAGACAAGGAATGCCTTCAACTACTTTTTTGTTGGGCCCTAATACTAAATTATTTTCCCTCTCTGTCCACATTGGTCTCTCATTTGCATCCAGTCAGAATGGTAATTGAATATTTCATCTTGCATTATAGCTATAGCAACTGTGGAAAACCAAGCTGTAAGAATACACAATTTACACACTACAAATCCAGATTATTGCAGTGATCCCCATGAATGAATTTCCAAACTCTTATTTGATAATCTGTCACTCTGTAATGCATAATAATAATAATAATACACAAACCACATAATTATTTCCATATTGCGATAGCACTGGTACTTTTCCAGTTAGAAGAAGATATTTATGTTTATTCCAAATAATCCAAACACAAATTGTGAAATTTAGAATTAGGAAAGGCATCCGTTGCAAAGTTTATATAACAAACTGCAAAGTCTTGTATTGGCCACCAGCACATCTGTCCATCCCGCGATTTCTAACTGCCAGGAGTTTGTCAAAGATCTCGTTTGAAGAAGAAGAAGAAGAAGAAGAAGTGCGAATTCTAATTTGAATAACCCTCTAAGGAACTGGGATGATTTCATTGGTGAACTGGAGGGAAGCCACCTCTGTTGCTGGCACTTCTATAAGCCACCCTACGCTCTTTGCCTAGCCTCTATTTTGACTCCAACGAAGGGCATGAAGCCCTTATTTTTTTGGGCTCTCCTTCCTTCCCCTTCTCCTCCTGATCAGCCAGGGATGCGACCCTCCTAGCGGCCCCCTGTCCTTCACACCCAGCCTCTGCCGCCTTCAGAGCCTGCTGTCCAGCCCTCCATGTTACAAAAAAATGCCCCCACAGCGCTCGCCTATCTGTCCGCCTGTCAGCGCCACTACCCCGGGATGTCTGCTTGTCTCCTCTCACCCCCGTGCGCGCGAGGGGCCTGCGTGTCTTCCGTGTAGGCAGCCAACTCCTTTCAGTTACTCTCCGCGCCATCCTTTTTACCTCAGAGTCACCTTTTCGACGCGGGACCATCCCACGCCCACCAGCCACATCCCCAGCTCCTTCAGCTGCCTCGGAGGATTTCTTCTTCATCTTGGTGGGGCAGCGACTCGGCCCCTGCTGCGGTGGTGACCCCAATATGCTGCCCTCCCTTGCAGGCATGCAGGCGACTACCTGGTGGAGGAGTCATCCCGCTCAGACTCCTCTGCGCGCAGCTACCCGCGCGCCCCCAGGCCGCCCCCCCGACGGGCCTCCCCCCTTCTCTTTCCTCACCTCCCCCCCCCCATTTGGCTTTTTGGAATTCCTAATCGCGGCTGGTCCCTGTGATTGGCTGCTCAGCTCTGACCCCAGTTGGGCTCCAGGCTGGGCGTATAAAAAGGGCCTGAGGCGGGGGCTCCCGAGCATTCCCCGGAGCGGGCACAAGGGACCAGCCGCAGCATGACGGGCAAAGCGGGGGATGCGCTCGCCCACAACCTACCCGGCAAGCTCAAAGCCCCCGACGGCGCGCCTCCACCGCCGGCCTCCGGCCCCACAGGGGCAGGGGGCACGGTAAGGGCCGTAGTCACGGGAGCCAAGCCCTGCTCGGGCCCCACGGCGCCTCGCTGCACCGGCTTCGGCATCCAGGAGATCCTGGGCTTGAACAAGGAGCCGCCTTCGCACCCTCGCGCAGCCCTGGACTCCTTACCCGCCGGGCACCTGCTGGCGGCCCGCTCCGTCCTCAGCCCCGCCGGGGTGGGCAGCGTGGGCATGGGCTTGCTGAGCGCCGGCAGTCTCCCAGGCTTCTACGCGCAGCCCACTTTCTTGGAGGTCCTGGCGGACCCGCCCAGCGTCCACCTGCAGCCGCTGGGCCGAGCCCCCGCGCAGCTAGACACCAGCCAGACAGCCAGCTCAGGTAGAGCTCCCCCGGCGCCGCAAACCAGTTGGGAGGAGGAGGAGCAGGAGGGCCCCGAGCCCGGGAGGAAGGGGCAGCCGGGAGAGACAGAGAGAGAGAGAGAGAGAGAGAGAGAAAGAGAGAGGTGCCACCTCAGGGAGGCTTGAGACCTCGACTCGCTTGCAAGGCAACTGGGGGACCTAGAGAGCTCTGGCCAACCGCACCTCCAACGCTGCTGCCAGTCCCAGAGGCTGCTCCCGGCGTCCCAACCCACCCAGCAGGGCTGTGAGTGAGGAGCCTCCCAGAGATTGGGAGGTGCATTTCTGGGCCAACACTGCCTCCTCCACTCCCCTTCTCAGGGATCTCCGTTTCTTCCAGATGTGACCTTTTAAAAACTGGCGAAGCATCTTCCCTCTCCCGCCTTTTTTTACAGACTATAAGCATCAAAATTAATAATAACGAATGATAAGCGAAGGGGGGAAATGAGAAGTGGTAGGGGGCCTCCGGAGGCAGACCTCGGGGGCCAGGATTCAGCTCCAGTTTCAGCCACCGGCTCTCCTCCTTCCTGAGGACATGGGATTATTAGACGGAAATGCGGCCCGGGGCCGTTTAGAGCTGCATTTTCCCGGCCAAAGGTCCCGATTTATTACAATAAGCTGAGGGGAATAAAAATAATATGAAAAATAATATCAGATTTTAATAATAATAATAATAATAATAATTTTAAAACGGATAAAATTAAGAGAAACTACAGAAGCTCCTTATAGGCGGAGAGGCGAGTAGAGTGTCTATTCTCATCGACGTGCTCTAGTTCCCCTGGCTCGAAGTCCAAATTTTTCTTGCCCTGTCCAATAAATGTAGGGTTGATAAGAGGCATAAAGAGTTCCTAGGATCGCCCAAATTGCAAGCTTTGGGGTCCCACTCCTAGGCTCGCCCAAATGCGGCTATTAAACCTCCCAGATTTATGGGCGTTGCGCCATCTCCTTATTTTTCTTTTTAAATTATGTATTTTTAAAGTGATATTTAGAAACGGTAGAAATGTCGGGTAAGCCGCTGGCTTGGAAACAAAAGTGGGATCCAAGTCCAGGAGGGAGACGCAGGAAAATGAGCCCAAAGAGACCGAGGCGACTCCAGGATTGAAAGACCTCCAAGAGGGCACCGACTCGCCCGCCCGCAGCCCCGGCCAGGAACTGAAATCTGTGCCGAGCAAACGAAAAAAGCCCCCCGAAGCCCCGATCCGGGCAAGTTAGGACAAAGGCCTGAGGGTGAGGCTCCCCTGTCAGCCTGGAGTGTCCTTGGGGAGCCGGGAGGGGAGACAAAACACACACACCAGGAGGTCTTGCCGCATCCCCATCGCTGCCGCCTTTCTGTCCCCAGATTCCGAGGATGTTTCCTCCAGCGACAGAAAGATGTCCAAATCCTCCTTGAACCAGAGCAAGAAGAGGAAGAAGAGGCGGCACAGGTAAGGCAGACACTCTGCTCTTGAGTCTGGGGCAGGAGGATATCCTAGGGACAAACCCCCCCCCCATCTCTACTTTCGGGACTCTAGCCTCAGGATCAATGGGGTAGGGATCGGCTCCTTGATCGTGTTGTGGGGAGGGGAGCGGTGGTGAAGAGAGCAGAGCTATGGAAATGTACCAGGGAGAGAGAGGTGTACCCTTCCCGGCTGCCTCCATCCAGCCGCGTCCCTTCGTCCTCATCAGGGTCTCCTTGGCGGGACCAGAGGCCCGACTCCAACAAAAAGCTCGAAGGGAGGAGACAGGGTGGACTTTTCGTGTCCACCTTTCCTCTTGTTCTGTGTGCCGTTTTTTGTTTCAATATCAAACCCAAGAGACAAAATGAATCTCCCTCGTTTTTGTCGTTCTGGCAAGTTGCCAGCCAGCACCTTCCCTTCTTTCAAGGCGGAAGGGATGTAATCCGCCTTCCTCGCCTAGTGGTCCATTGTCATAGAGGCACAGCATGGAAGGAGCTGTCCTCAGGAACCCCTGCACTCCTTATTCTCCAGTTGTCTTTTCGGCTGTTTTTTTTTTTTTAAATGAAAGAAATTAAGCATTTATTTGCACATTTGAGGATCCTTTAAAAATCGAGTTAGTACGCAGCCAGAATCTTTGTGTGTTTTTGTCGTTGTTTAAATTACAAGTTATAAAAGGCATCCTATAAATTATCTGGCTGGCTTCTGCTCAGGAAGAAACACGGGGATCTTCGAGGTATCAAGGATGGCTGATTTAAGGGTGCAAGGAATATATCCACTCCCTTCAATTTCATTAACTAGCAATAAAGTATTTTAAAGTGTTTAGTTTGCAGACAGGAGATGCAGGTGAGGGCATGAGAAAGTGAAGAGATCTTCCGATCTGCCATAGTAGCAGGAGGGCAAGCTGGACTCAGGCAGTTTGCCCTCAGGAAAAGGGACATGGTCCTCCTTCCAAAGTTTCTATGGAAATGAAATGCCCGTGTCTCTGGTAGGACTGCAGGGGTGGCCAGGGAAGATACTCCGAGACAATGTCAATTCCGTTATTCTTGAAATTCAAAACAAAGGAACATCAGTTCATCTATTTGGGTATGGTTTTGGGAAATAATTAGATTTTGCCAAGGGACAGAGTGTCTGTGGTTTAAGAAAACTTTCCTGTGAAAAGTTGACTGGAATGAGGAAAGGGCAAATAAGGGTTCATTTTTCCTTAACTATTACAACTGCTGTGACAAAGAAAATGCTTCTCTTTCGCTGATGTGCTCAGAACAAATGTGAACAAGAACTTCCTAGATGTACTGGACTGATGCAAGGGGGTGGGTTCAATGTTTAGATCCAGATTAAAATTGGAGTGGATTTCCTTTCTGGATCCAGAATGCAGCTGGATTCAAGAGCTGTTTCCTAATAATTTCATTTTTTTTCACTAAAAAACTATTTTTCTTATCCAACATATTTGGTTTTTAAAACAATTAGTTCACATATAAAAAAATGCTTCTCCAACAAGTAGTTGCAAAGTGGAGAGATGCTAGAAATTGCTTTCTATCCTATGTAAGCAACCAAAACGGAAATGTCAGCTTTTTTGTTTTGTTTTGGGAACTGAGTGGATTTTATTAAAAAACGAAATTCAAGTCTGCATTTTACAAGGATGCATTCTACCATTTGTTTTTGACAGGAAATATATCCTGCAAGAAAAGAGGAGAATGGGGTGGTTTTTTAAGCTGCCCCTCCTCCAATTTCCTCAACTGAAGATACATAATGAGAGAAACAGTTTTCAATTTGCCTTGAGAGAAAGATACTGAATGGTTAAATGAGCTTGCTCCATCAGCATTAGCTGTGATTCTGAGAGGGCAAGAGCAGAGACCTGTTGGGGAGGAGGGGACCCAAAGGATAAACAATTTGTTTATTGTTCATACACAAATATCAATAAAGGCTTGATTGCTGAAGAGGTCCTTTGTAGTAACACTTTTTTTGTTAACATTACTATTGATCTTTAGATTTTAAATGCTGGGAGGTTATTTGAAAGTATCTTGGCTGATTTATTGGAAATGTCTACATTATATTTTGTTTTATTTTTAATAAGTGACTTGGATTTTTTCCTCAAAGCTGTATTTCTTGAAGGGGGCTTGATTTCAAATTACTTTGGGTTTATTTACATGTGTGTATACAAACACACACATTTAGATGAACTAAAATATTGAAATGCAGACTGCTTCCAAGATAGTGTAATCATAGAACCAGAGGATTTCCAAGCATCAGAAATTGGTATGGAGAGCCTAATGTTCATTCAGACTTGCGGCACAACAGGAACATGAAAGGGATCTGCAGGTTGTCTCCTCTGCAGGCATCTTTCTTCATCTCCACTTCTGCTTCCATTTGTTTCCAATCCCAGATGCTAGTTTTGGGTATATCTGTCTGTGAGGAGGAATTTGGGACAGATAAGACTGGAAGAAGTGTGTCCTTAATATAAAATTAATTGTTTTGAAGAGGTGAAGTAATAGGGTGTTTAATATGCTATTGACAGTATAGTACAGATAAGCTAAACTGCTGGAGGCAGTGGCACTTAGGTTACTGTTATGGATCTATGTGGTGCTCAAGTCACCTACAAAAATATAAAATTAACAGATGAGGAAAGACTGGGCACTTTCAATATTTTAGGAAAGGAGAAGGTGAGGACTAGATAATTCCCCATAATTTTAAACTGCATACTGCATGTTATGTGAACTGGTGTTATAATATTTCCATTTGAAGATGATGAGTTGAATGCTCCATTGCCAAAAAAGAGAAAAGAATGAGAAACAAATAATGGGTTTTATTCTTTAAAAATTGCCTTTTTCCAAAAAATCCAACCTTCACCATGAAGCCACACACTATATGGGTACTGATAGGAGAAACCAAAGTCTTTTCACCTCAAAGCACGAGTCTTTGTCACTGAAAATCACATGTTACAGAATTCAGAGCTACTTAACTGGATTGACAATGATGGGTTTGAATGTAGCAAATTTGCTAAATTTTGTTAGATTTTTGTTTTAGCACTATGTTATACATAGAGAGTGCAATGTTACATTTCGCAGAAGTAATGCTGATTCTAATCTGGAAGTCATTTTTAAGAAATCCATAACTGATTAGTTTAGTTATTATTATAATACCTGAAATCAAATCAACAAATTAGCATCCTTATTGAAACAGAGAGGCAAAATAATAGCCTGAAGAACACAAAACACAACAAAAAGTTTAATTCTTAACATGTCTAATTACTAATAGAGATGTCTTTTCTATATTTGGAGCTGTATGCTATATGTGAGAAATATATGAGAAACAAATTTATTTGAAAGCAAACACTATGGATTACAAAGGAGCTTATATCCAAATGAGGGTGCTTAGAATCACAGCCTAGAGAAGCAAAAACAGATTTTATTTAGAGTAAAATTTTAATTACAGTGTAAGAGCCTAGCATACATACAGAGGAATGGTATACATGTTCACCATGTATGCCACTCTGAATTCTTGAAGGAAGGATGAGAAACCAATATGAAAGTCAAAATTATATTGACTCCACATTTTTTGGCTTGAAACACCAGGCAGATATTTGGGGTGCTACTTTTGATTTTTTCTGATTTGGCTTTCTATGAGGTGGTGCTTTCCCTTAATTTAAACCTTTCTAGTAGTTAGTTAGGAATTTTTTGTGTGTGATGATTTTATTAACAAATAACAGAAGAAAGTATATAAAAAAGACTACCCATTTAGTAATTTGCAAATGCAATTCAATATAAACAAGTGTAAAATTATGCATATTGGAGCAAAAAATCTTAATTTCACATATACGCTCATGGGGTCTGAACTGGTGGTGACCGACCAGGAGACAGACCTCGGGGTTGTAGTGGACAGCACAATGAAAATGTCGACCCAGTGTGCGGCAGCTGTGAAAAAGGCAAATTCCATGCTAGTGATAATTAGGAAAGGTCTTGAAAATAAAACAGCCGATATCATAATGCCGTTGTATAAATCTATGGTGCGGCCGCATTTGGAATACTGTGTACAGTTCTGGTCGCCTCATCTCAAAAAGGATATTATAGAGTTGGAAAAGGGTCAGAAGACGGCAACCAGAATGATCAAGGGGATGGAGCGACTCCCTTATGAGGAAAGGTTGCAGCATTTGGGGCTTTTTAGTTTAGAGAAAAGGCGGGTCAGAGGAGACATGATAGAAGTGTATAAAATTATGCATGGCATTGAAAAAGTGGATAGAGAAAAGTTTTTCTCCCTCTCTCATAATACTAGAACTTGTGGACATTCAAAGAAGCTGAATGTTGGAAGATTCAGGACAGACAAAAGGAAGTACTTCTTTACTCAGCACATAGTTAAACTATGGAATTTGCTCCCACAAGACGCAGTAATGGCCACCAGCTTGGATGGCTTTAAAAGAAGATTAGACAAATTCATGGAGGACAGGGCTATCAATGGCTACTAGCCATGATGGCTGTGCTCTGCCACCCTAGTCAGAGGCAGTATGCTTCTGAAAACCAGTTGCCGGAAGGAGGGGAGAGTGTTCTTGCACTCGGGTCCTGCTTGCGAGCTTCCCCCAGGCCCCTGTTTGGCCACTGTGAGAACAGGATGCAGGACTAGATGGGCCACTGGCCTGATCCAGCAGGCTCCTCTTATTTTCTTATGTTCTTAACTTGCTAAAAATGTGTAATACTTTAAACATTTTTTTAACTCCCCTTGCCCTTTGATTCGTTTTAAATAATATCTTCATTCTTCATTTGTTAAGAGATTTGGTTTGATTTCTGAATATGGATAGCCCCCAGCTAAAGTTTCATTTGTTTCAATTCAACTGGAGGGCTTTAAGCACATATTTATGTCTTCCACTTAAATAAATGAGACTTGAAGGCTACAATCCTATGCATACTTACATGGGAGTATCACACTGAGAGAAATGCGACATGGGTAGGATCAGACAGCAAAGTGCTTTACTTTGGCTGAGTCTTACCCATTATGAACTACATATCATACTTTTACTTCCTATGGCTTTCTCATCCTAGGGTTCAGCCATCTGTAAAATAACCTATTTCTATGTTTTATTTGCTCTGTAAGCATTTCCTTTGGCCCTTCATCCTTTTAGGATTGTTCAACATTTTGTTTCACTTTTATTTTTTTCATCAGTCAGTTCTGTTTCCATCAGGACAATCTTCACATCCTATCAACTGGAGGAGCTGGAAAAAGCATTCAACGAGGCCCATTATCCTGACGTTTATGCAAGGGAGATGCTGGCTATGAAAACAGAACTTCCTGAAGACCGAATACAGGTAATTGTACTGCTGTGGGACCCAAAAGTGACATGATACTAATTTTCTTTTCAACATTCTTTACTGTCTTCAGAAAGGGTAACGTACCTTTTTAGACAAAAATAATTAACACTAAAGGCTTTTCTTGTAACCTAAATCTCCAAAAGCTAATTACCAACTGTGCTTGAGAAGATAATACTGAATTGGTGTGCTTCTTTAGTGTCCAAGGTTGCAGTTTTTGCTCCCACGTTTATAGTAAGATGTTTTCTACAAAGAAATGCCTTAGCTATTGGATGTAAGTTAGAAAAAAATTGAGAGGGGAAGTATAGCGGGAGAAGACAGTTAAAATTATCAGTGTTGAAGTGGCATGAATAGATAGCGCACAGGGTCTATCTGTTACCAAGGAAATGATTTTAAAAGGGCACTCAAGAATAGTGAAGTGTGGCTCAAGCAAAGGAGAGTAGGAACTTGGATTTTAAAAAACAAATGCCAATTTAATGAGGAACAGAGGAGAACAGCTCTTCAGGTCTAGCGCAGGGATCCAAAGAGTTAGGCTTGTACAAAGGGCTTGCGCTAGCCTAGCGCACAACCCCATCCCCACCCCTAATTTGAACAGCATGTTAAAAACTGCTTTTGGAATTCCCCTTACTTTCAAAAGTAGTTTGCCATGAGGCATTGTTAGGATCCAAGCAGTCTGGTTGAAGGTCCAGCAGAACTGGCCGTCAGTCCAAAAGAGGCAGGTGTATGGACCAAAACAAGCAGCAGTCAAAATCTAAGGTAGCAATAAAGGATCAGGAGAGGCAGTGAGTAGTCAAAGCCAGGCAAAGAACACATTCCATAGACAGTGAGCAGGCACTTAGTATCCTCACACTGGAGGAATAGTAGCCAGTGGAGGCTGGTTCGTTAGAGTGAGTGAGGCACTGCCCCACCAACCTCAGTTTCTCTTCAGCCTGACTTCACCTGCTTACCTCCTTACTCACAACCAGCCCAGGGTGGGGGTGGGGACTTGCTGTCAGCATCCTCCTCCTTAGTCTTAGTGTTGCCTTTATAGAATTAAACTGGAGGAGGATGGGGATAAAACTAGAATTAGTTGGCTCTGCCTGTTACTAGCTCTGGCTCCACCTACTGGTGGCCTCTCTCTCTCTCTCTCTCTCTCTCTCTCTCTCTCTCTGCTTTCTGCCCCACCAGTCCCAGTGGGGATCAGCTACCACTGGGGGCAGCCAACATGATGCCCTCCAGATGTGGTGGACTACAACTCCCATCAGCCCTAGTCAGCATGGCCAATGGTCAGGGATAATGGGAGTTGCAGTCCAAAATTTGTGAAGACTGAGAAGCACATTTTGAGGCTAGCTGGTTTTTTAAGGATCTGGTGCACTGGGATTGGCCCTTGGGTCAGTTGACTATATACTTAGGCAGTCTGACATTGCAGCATAGATTGTGCTGATGGAAGTTGGAATCCAATAACATCAGGAGGGCTATAGGTTCCTCAGCCCTGCACCAGAGCTTAAGTGCTAGGAGCCCCAGTTCAACACAGACCTGAGGGACTGCTTCTTGAAAAAAATCATGCCTGAGGTCACATAACTTTGGATCCTCACCTAGATTTTAATATAATATAATATAATATAATATAATATAATATAATATAATATAATATAATATAATATAATATAATATAATATAATATAATATAATATAATATAATATAATATAATATAATATAATATAATATAATATAATATAATATGAGGAAGGGCTGTAGCTCAGTTAGTAGAGCATCTGCCTTGCATGCAGAAGGCCCCAGGTTTGATCCCTGGCATCTCCAGAAAGGCTAGGAGAGAATCCTGTCTGAAATCCTGGAGAGACCCTGCCAGTCAGTGTAGGCAATACTGAGCTAGATGGTCCAATGGTCTGACTTAGTATAAGACAGCTTCCTATGTTCCTATATGGTGCTCATGCGCATGTGTGTGTTTATGGATTGTTCAGCGCTTGTTCACACACAACCTATCAAATAGCCACCAATCAAGTGACCGGTACATTCAGAGGTTACATTTTGCAAGTAGCAATGTAGCGGCTATATTCAGCAGTAGCAGAGCTTGGAAGGTAACTTTTAAAAAGTAACAAATTACAGTTACAATTACATGGCCCCAAAAGTAGTAATTACTGTTACAATTACAATTGCTCTGAAAGTAACTGATTGCTTTACTTTTTCTCAAAAGTAATCACTACAATTACAGTTCAGTTACTTTTTAAAAAAAGGCCTACAAGGTGCTGGCCTTGGCTGTGGCACATCTAAGTAGCCTAAAACAACATTAAAAATAGACACACACATACAGAGGTAGTAGAATAATTCTTTTAAAGATAGCAATGGTGGTTTCTCCGCTGGTAAGGGAGGTGGGGAGGGAGGCAGAGGCCACTACTCAGATCCTTGCACGTCAAACCAAGTGCAACCCCCCCCACTCAGCCAGCAAGCATAATCTCTCTCATTTAACCACCTTCCGGATCCTGCCCTGCCACCAATTGAGGGACACTCACCCAGCAAACATTTTCCACTGAGATGCAAAAAAGTTAAAATACTGCAAATGCAGCACAGTAGCCAGAGAGGGTGGTGGAGGCCACTTTGTGTGCCAAGTGCAAACACAGTACTCTCTCTCTCTCTCTCTCTCTCTCTCTCTCTCTCTCTCTCTCTCTCTCACACACACACACACACACACACAAACACATTGTCATCTTTCACCTCCACAGTTCTTTATCTCCATTCTGCTGCTGCCTCCTTCTCCTCCTTTATCCACGTTCTTTTCCTCTGGCTCCTTTTCCCCTCCACTCCATTCTTCACCAAGAGCCAGTGTGGTGTAATGGTTAAGGTGTTGGACTACGACCTGGGAGACCAGGGTTCGAATCCCCATGCAGCCATGAAGCTCAGTGGGTGACCTAGGGCCAGTCACTGCCTCTCAGCCTCAGAGAGAGGCAATGGTAAACCCCCTCTGAATACTGCTTACCATGAAAACCCTATTCATAGGGTCACTATAAGTCGGAATCGACTTGAAGGCAGTCCATACTTCCATACCATCCATTCTTCACCACCACCATCCATTTTTAAAACAATTGTTTTCTCCACTCCACCCCATCTCTCTCTCCACATCCTCCCACATCATCTCCTACTCACCCACAGAGCATGAGGGAAGAGCGACTCTGCACAGAAGCCCAGTTTGAGGCACATGATTTTCATCCACAAATCAAAGGAGCAGAAGACTTCCCCTGCTCCCCCCCTCCCCAAGTAATGCCCAAATGTAATGCTGGAAACATTACAATTATTCCACAAAAGTAATAAAATCACTCCTAGTTCTATTACAAACAAAATGTAAAGGAATTACCCACTTGTTCCTCAAAAAAGTAATGAATTACTTCCAAGCTCTGAGTAGTAGCAGTAGCAGCAGTAGATTAACAGAATCACTGAGCAGCTAAGCTTTATTATGCTTGGAGCCTAGGTTCTAGATGCTTCTACTGTTTGTCAGTTAAAGGCATTTCAGTCAATTGACTTTTATATCTTTACTGCTTAATTTCACCAGTTCAGATAAACATCATAAAGTTTCAGTAAACTGTATACTTTGTTGTTATGTGCCTCCAAGTCGATTATGATTTAAGGCGGCCCTATGAATCAGTGACCTCCAAGAACATCTATCATGAACCACGCTGCTCAGATCTTGTAAGTTCAGGTCTGTGGCTTCCTTTATGGAATCAATCCATCTCTTGTTTGGCCTTCCTCTTTTACTACTCCCTTCTGTTTTCCCCAGCATTATTATATTTTCTAATGAATCATGTCTTCTCATTAAGTGTCCAAAGTATGATAACCTCAGTTTCATCATTTTAGCTTCTAATGATAGTTCTGGTTTAATTTGTTCTCACCCAATTATTTGTCTTTTTCACAGTCCATGGTATCCGCAAAGCTCTCCTCCAGCACCATATTTCAAATGAGTTGATTTTTCTCTTATCCACTTTTTTCACTGTCCAACTTTCACATCCATACATAGTGATCGGGAGTACCATGGTCTGAATGATCCTGACTTTAGTGTTCAGTGATACATCTTTGCATTTGAGGACCTTTTCTAGTTCTCTCACAGCTGCCCTCCCCAGTCCTAGCCTTCTGATTTCTTGACTATTGTCTCCATTTTGGTTAATGACTGTGCCAAGGTATTGATAATCCTTGACAAGTTCAATATCCTCATTGTCAACTATAAAGTTACATAAATCTTCTGTAGTCATTACTTTAGTCTTTTTGACATTCAGCTGTAGTTCTGCTTTTATGCTTTCCTCTTGAACTTTCATTAGCATTAGTTTCAAATCATACTATGAAGATTTTTTTAAAAAATTAAAAGTCACAATTTATATGCATTAAGGCCTATGTCTCAGTGAAACGGAAAATCAGCTTTTGTGCTGCACCACTTTGGACTGTAAGTGGGGGCTCACATGACTGAATTGTCTTCCATGCATAAAATAACATTTCAGTCAATTTTTGTAAAAATACACTGTGTTGTGGAGAAGGTTAGGCTAGAACTCTTTCCCTTGTAAGCACTCCCCACACACACACACACAATCTGAAGTGATACAGCGCAACATAAATCTACCATCTAGCTGAAAACTAGGCCTAAACTGCACAGGCCAAGTATTATTATTTGGAAAAATAATTTTAGAGTTAAATACATACCTAATAAAATTGACAAGAGTTTTGTTTTTCACTTTAATGGGATGTAGATTGTGTTCTAAGGCTGAGGATTGGTTCCTAACACTGAACTGAAATAATGGTTTATTAGTAAGGTCACTATCAGATTGTCTACAGCACCAATCATAATGACACTAAAATTTTCATATTGTGAAAGCTGACCACCAGATTTGTGTGTGTGTGTGTGTTTGTGTGCTAACAAATCAATTGCTGGATTGTACACATTTATTGAAGTTCTGTGTTCTGCTAGTGCTTAACTGGGCCTACTCTTCTAAAAATTGCATCATTAAAGCTTAATCCTATGATGAGCCCCTTTGCTGGCAAATCATTGCAAAGTCATGACTTCTGCTGTGCTGCTGACTGCCTCAGCCTCTCCTGGATATTATGACATTACCATGTGTTGTGTGGCATAGTGTTCTTGCACAAAGATTTCATGTGACACACCTCTTATGTGGCAGAAGTGGGAAGTCTGAGGACAACTAAAGTTCGAGGCGGCCTAAAAAGCATTTTAGTTGCTCAGAGTCAGCTTTCACAGGCACAATGCTACATGCATGAGATATGTTGGGAAAGACTTTCAGTGGAGTTGCAACTGATATATAACAAAGCAGGATGGATCTGTCCTTGTACATTGTAACTATGTCGGTATACACAGCTTCATGTCTCACCACAGATCAGGGTATAAAAGGTCTCAAGCATCAACAGCGCTGGAACATAGGAACCTGCCTTATACCAGGTCAGACAGTTTGTTTATCTAGCCCAGTGTTGTATACTATGACTGGCAGTGGTGACTTAGATGGCAGCAGCTTTCAAAGGCCTCAGGTAGAAGCCTTTTTCTATCATGTGCTACCTGATCTGTTCTTTAACTGGATATGCAAGAGATTGAACTGCTGACCTTCTGCGTGCCCAACATGCGTTCTACCACAAAATTATAGCCACTTCTCACTTGTTCACTTGCAAATGAATGATGGCAGCATTAAGAAATTATTAACTAATATGGTGTCCGTAAAATATGGTGTGGGTTTATAGTCAAAGCTATAGTTGGCAGAATCGTATTTAGAGTTACTAATGGAAACTACCCTTTTTTGCCTTTGACACCAGCATAGTGTTAGTCCTTACTTCCTACTTGCTATCTTTCAATATTTTGTCACATTAATTGTGTTCATACTATAGATATCCCCTCTTCATTGGGTCTGCATGCTTCAGATATTTGCATACTGTTCTCCTAATCTTCCCCCCAACATCCCTTGGGCTTTCACCTTCCTATAGCACCCCCCCACCAGTCAATGCTTAACCAAGCTATAAAACTGTTTACTTAAATTATGCACCATAAATCACATTCTCTCTAGCTCTTTAATCATTTGGTTGCTCTTTGCTGAACTCTTTCCAATTTGTCAATCTTCCTGGTAACAAGACATAAAGTGTATTATTGCAGTGTGCTATACTAGTTCATGTCATGGTTTTAAATGGCAGGAGAGAAGAATTCTGTCCTTGAGGGTCATAAGTGGCATTGCACTGATATTGCCTTATATTTAAGATCACATTACACCTCATTCATTTTCTTTTCACATGGCTGCTAATTAAATTTCTAAAAGTCATTGTTATCTCCCATAGTTTCTAACCACTATAATCTGTGACACAGAAGACCACATGAAAAACTTAGTACATACAACTGGGCTTCTGGGGGTCTTTCCAGACAATATTTTACTTTGTGCCAAGTGTGCATGGTGGTTATTCATTTGTTGTAGACAATTGTTCCTTCAGATAGCACATTTACTGGGTGGAAGCTGCTCATTGCTAGCTTTTAAGTGGCAAAATTGCATTGCTGGAGAAAAACAAAATTCACCCTAGGTAGAACTTCCAATGCTTCCAAGGCTATTGTTCTTTAGGGGGCACCTCCTTCCTTATGTATACTTGTTTGATATCCACATGAAGTGACATGCACCCCCAGTTGCTGATCAAAAGGCTAAGCTCTCTAGGCCACAAGACTCAGGCCTTGGTGTGGCACTCTCTCCATTGGAAACCTTGTCTATGCTCAACCTTATCAGGATTGAGATGACAGGTGAGAATATTTTTAATGAGACCGGTTCAGTTGGAAACTGAGAATGCTAAATGCTGCTCTATATGGTATTTTTGTTTTACTATTTTTAGATAGTATTTTAATTGACTTACTATTTTATACTTTCTTTTTAATATTGTAGTACTATGGTTGATGTAGCTGGCTTTGGGTGTCATATAGCTAGAATATCAGATGAGAGAGAAAAGTATACAAGCCAGCCAGCAAGCAAACAGATAGATGATAGTGGTTTTTTGTCTGTGGTTATGGGAATGTCATAAGGGCTCACTGACTAGTGCCTCCATTAAATTGCTGGTGGGCTGTGGTGGCATCACTTCTCTCTGCTACTAATGACCATACCATTTTGTAAGATTAAAAATGTTGAATTACTTTTTTCTTAATATTTTGACCTGAAAAGGCTTGTGTAGCATGCAGAATATAAAGAAGTTATTTCTGCATGCACACAAGCATGGGCACCACATGTGTTCATGCATAAATAAATAATTGTGGCCAGAATTAAGCAGCTGTCTTATACTAAGTCAGACCATTGGTCCATCTAACACAGTATTATCTATACCAGAGATAGGGAATCTGTGACCCTCTAGATATAGTTGGACTCCAACTCTCATCAACCCCAACCAGCATGGCCAAGAGTCAGGAATGGTGGAAATGATAGTCCAACAAGGGGCCACAAGTTCTCTATCCTTGGACTACGCTGACTGGCAGCAGCTCTTCAGAATTCCAGATGAGGTCTGTACCAGGTCTACCTGGAAATGCCAGGGATTGAACCTGGGACCTTCTGCTGGCAAGCAGGTGCTACACTGCTGAGTTAGCAAGGGATCTGAGCAGCAGGGCAGATTAAGAACATAAGAAAAGCCTAATGGATCAGGCCAATGGCCCATCTAGCCCTACATCCTGTTCTCACAGTGGCCAACCAGTTGCCCATGGGAAGCCCGCAAGCAGGACCTGAGCACAACAGCACTCTCCCCTCCTGTGGTTTCCAGCAACTGGTATTCAGAATCATACTGCCTCCAACTGTGGAGACAGAGCATAGACATCATGACTAGTAGCCAATGATAGCCTTATCCTCCATGAATTTGTCTAATCCTCTTTTTAAGCCATCCAAGTTGGTGGCCATCACTGGCTCTTGTGAGAGTGAATTCCATAGTTTAATTATGTGCTGTATGAAAAAGTACTTTCTTTTGCCTGTCCTGAATCTTCCATTATTCAGCTTCACTAGATGTCCGCAAGTTCTAGTGTTAAGAGAGAGGGAGAAAAACTTTTGTCTATCCACTTTTCCATGCCATGCATAATTTTATACACTTCTACTCACCTTTTCTCTAATCTAAAAAGCCCCAAATGCTGCAACCTTTCCTCGTAGGGGAGTCATTCCATCAGCTTGATAATTTTGATTGCCCTTTTCTGAACCTTTTCCAGCTCTACAATATCCAGAACTGTTCACAGTATTCTAAATGCAGTCACACCATAGATTTATATAACAGCATTATGTTATTGGTAGTTTTATTTTCAGTACCTTTCCTAACGATCCCTAGCATGGAATTCTGGATTCTGGAATAACAGAAGGTATTGTATTGAGGGCAGAGGTGTAATGTGATCTCCAGCCAAGCAAAAGTATGCTAATATACATCATGTTCATTACAAAATGTATTATTGTGTTACGTTTCCCCCTGCATTTGTTCCATAGACCAGCTCACAGGGTTTCTGTGTGGCAGACGCTTCATGAGGCCCTGCCTAGCGTCATGAAACTTTTCAGCTGCACTGTGGGAACAATACTCTCACACAGATAGCCATCAGAATCCTCCAAACAGCACAGTTGTATTGTACTCATGTGCCAGAACCTGCAGGGTCATCGTTAACAAGGACGCCCATTCTGAAACCTGAATACTTACCCCATGACCCTTGTGTAGGAAACAATGGTAATTCCTGTGGAATAAGAGAGATGAAACTATATTTGTTCTCGTATAGTAGAGGAGAAAGGGGGAGATTATTTGTGGCTATGGAATTTTTAAATGTTAGCAGGTTATTGTTGGGATTCAATCAATAGTGTAGTGGCATATTCAGAAGTGCAGGGTACCTTCATGATAGTCATGCCACACACCCTCACATCCACACACCCTTTTCCACTTTCTCTCATCTCCCTTGCTTTCCATGTCATCTCATGAGTGCACACTCCATTACAGCAGACTCTCTAGGAGCCAATCAACATGAAAGGGAAGGCTGTATGTTACCTACTGAGAAACTTCTCAGTGACTGACTCACCTCCTTTCACTCTGATTGGCTTGTACATAGGAACCTGGGTGGAACCCTGCTCCCAAAAAAATAATGGGTCTATGACCCCCTGCAGCCCCAGATGATTACACCCTTGGATGCAATCTCCTAGATCCACATAAAAAGGTAAAGGTGTCCCCACACTTATAGTGCGAATCGTTTCTGACTCTTAGGGTGATGTCTTGCAACGTTTACTAGGCAGACTGTATATATGGGGTGGGATTGCCAGTTCCTTCCCCGGTCTTTCTTTACCCCCCCAGCATATGCCGGGTACTCATTTTACCGACCATGGATGGATGGAAGGCTGAGTGGACCTCGACCCCTTTTACCGGAGATTCGACTTCCTCCTTCCGTTGGAATTGAACTCCGGCCGTGAGCAGAGCTTCGGCTGCATTACCACCACTTACCCAATATATTCTGTGCCTTTTAAACTGTGGTCAGGGTCCTGGGAATGAACAACAACAAAAAAAGAAGCATAAGCCATCCTCATCAATAATAATAATAATAATAATAATAATAATAATAATAATAATAATAATAATAATAATAATAATAATCCTGCCTTCCTCCCAGAAGGAGCCCAGGGCAGCAAACAAAACACCAAAACATTGTAAAACATCTTAAAAACAGACTTTAAAATATATTAAAACAAAACATCCTTTTTTAAAAAAACCTGTAAAAACATCTTAAAAAGCAACTCCAACACAGACACAGACTAGGATAAAGTTTTTACTTAAAAGGCTTGTTGAAGGGGGAGGGTCTTCAATAGGCATTGAAAAGATAACACAGATGTTACCTGTCTAATATTTAAGGGGAGGGAATACCAAAGGGTAGGTGCCATAACACTGAAGGAATGAACCTCCTGATAAGACGGTATCTGCAGGATGCCCTCACCTGCAGAATGCAGTGATTGACTGGGTATATAAGGGGTAAGACAATCTTTCAGGTATCCTGGTCCTAAGCTGTATAGGGCTTTGTACATTAAACCCAGAACCTTGAACTTGGCCTGGTAGCTAATGGGCAGCCAGTGCAATTCTTTCAGCAGCGGGATGACATGTTGGCGATACCTTGCCTCAGTGAACAGTTGCGCTGCTGCATTTTGCACCAGCTGCAGCTTCTGGACCAATCTCAAGGGCAGCCCCACATAGAATGCATTACAGTAATCCAGCCTGGACAGTGGTCAGACTATCCCAGTCCAGAAACAGCCACAGCTGTCTTACCAGTCGAAGCTGGTAAAAGCTAGCCACTGAAGTCATCCAGGCCTCTAGTGACAAAGATGGATCCGGGAGCACAGACTACAAACCTGCTGTTTCAGAGGGAGTATGACCCTGTCCAAAGCAGGCAATTGACCAATTATCCGAACTGGGGAACCAACAACCCACAGTGCCTCCATCTTGCTAGGATTCAGACTCAGTTTCAGTTTATTGGCCCTCATCTAGCCCACCACAGAGTCCAGACACCGGTCCAGGGCTTGCATGGCCTCTCCCAGTTCAGATGTTACAGACACATAGAGCTGGGTAGCATCAGCTTACTGCTGACACCTCACCCCAAATCTCCTGATGACCGCTTCCAAGGACTTCATATAGATGTTAAACAGCACTGGGGACAAGATGGTACCCTGTGGCACCCCACAGCACAACTGCCAGGGGGCTGAGAGACAATCATGCAAATTGCCAAGAGATCAAATAGTAATAACAGGGTCGCACTCCCCCTGTCCTTCTCCCAATAAAGGTCATCCATCAGGGTGACCAAGGCTGATTCAGTCCCATAACCAGGCCTGAACCCAGATTGGAATGGGTACTTGCAATTGCTTCATCAAAGAGATGCAAGTTCTGTATATTCTTCATCATTTCACCCTCAGGCCAATTAATGTGTTTCTTGATTAGCTGAGGAGATAGGATGCTGACCATTTCCCACCTCTTACACTCTGTGCCACAATGCATGGCTATGTATACCTTATATACTCAGTTGATCATTGTACTCTGCAGGTGAGGGCCTTCTGCAGATACCATCTTATCAGTAGGTCTGTTTCACACAATATAGGAAGTGCACTTTTAGTGCTGTGGCGCCTACCTTTTGAATACCCTCCCCTTAAATATTAGACAAGCACCATCTCTGTTGTCTTTTCAGTGCTTGCTGAAGACCTTTCTCTTTCAACAAGCCTAAAATATAAAATCACGACAATAAAACAAGTAAATAAAAATAACAGGAACAAGCAGCAGCAGAACAATCTTCAATTAAAAAAATATGGCAATAATCCATAACATAGAAAGTTTCAATCAAGGTCAAAGATCTGGCAAAATAAAAAAGGCTTTGCAGCTCACCTAAAAGCTTATGGTATGTGATCCACATGAGTCTCAGGGAGAGATATCCCATCTCTGTTTGAGAATCAGTAGTATTTCATATCTGATATTAATTGTTTGATTATTTGCTGTCCTGTCTGTTTTTAGTCGATATACATTATTGAATAATTCATACTGAATGTGCAGAAAATACAGGAAAAATTCTAATGCTGGTACATTAAACTAATGGAAAGACTTGGCTTAATTCAAAAGATTCTGCTTAGTGATAAAGGACATAAGGATCTGGGCATCTCCTTATTTTTGAATTATGTCCATGTCAAGAGGCAGCTGGACAGCTACCTGTCGGGTATGCTGTAAATTGGATTCCTGCATTGAGCAGGGGTTTGGACTTGATGGCCTTATAGGCCCCTTCCAACTCTACTATTCTATGATTATATCTTTCCCAGTCCACTCTCTTTTATAGGATCATGAGGTCTTGTCCTGCTATCTTGGCAAAAGTCACATAATGGTAATATCAGCATTGTATCAAGTTAAAGTTTATTGCTGTCCTGGGATTATGGATAATCAGTAGATCAAACCTCCATTTCATGCTATCAAACTAGCAACAGTTATTTGGAAGAAAAAAGTGAAGAAATCTATCTGCCATTACCCTCAATGATCTGAAAGAAAAAACTGAAGAAACAGCTCTTGTTTCCCAACACCAGTACCCTAACGATCCCAAGACACAACTGAGGCCTGGTATCTTAGGGTTGCCAGGCTCAGGGCCTGAGACTGATCCTGTATCTTTAGGAGAAGAGAAAGACAGCCAAGTGCAGGTGCTCTTGCAACACTGTACTGAGAAAAACCACAAGGTGGAATTCTCCCTCCCCCCCTGCACAACTTTTAAAGATACAGAAGACCTCTTGGTTGCCAGGCCTGGCCTCCAAGAGGTCTTCTGTATCTTTAAAAGTTGTGCAGGGAGAAGGGAGAATTCCACCTTGTGGTGTTTCCCATTACAATGTTGCAAGAACACCTGCACTTGGCTGACTTTCTCTTCTCCTAAAGATACAGGATCAGTCTCAGGCCCTGAACCTGGCAACCCTAATCTTCACCATGCTCTATCTCATTGTCTTAAACTCACAGTACTGGCTGGCAGATTTGGTAGTATCTTCATTGCAGCCTGGCTAACTGAGCAGGATATTCCTCACTATTGCCCAGAGTTGAGGTTTCCCATTTGCATGCCTTGAATACTTTCTTTCATAGTGAAAGCTCTCACTCTCAGAGCTGTTTGCTGTGGGAACTGATTGCACAGATTACATGTTTTTCCCTACTAGCTTAACATAATGTGTTCTCAACTACCCCAGTTTTCAACTCCCCAAGCAAGAGATGTAAGTTCCCTTAGTCTAAATTCTCAGCAGATTTCCCTGCAACCATTGCAGCGAGACTTTAGATGTACACGGCCTACAGCAACAGTCTCAATAACTCTTTTTAGAAAGAAGTTAACAGATAACTTAGCAATTAGTGAGGTCATTGGCAAGAAAAGACTCTCCCCCACCCATGCCCTGTCTGTTGTGCATCACCCAGAGAGCTTCGGCTATGGGGCAGTATATAAATTTAATAAATAAATAAATAATAATAAAATATGCCCTACAATGCTGAACTATCCTATGTCTTTGTAGTACTTAATAGCACTCCTGTGCTAGTCTCTGGCAGGCAAGAAAGGCAATGCTAGTTATCCATTTTGTGATCAGCTATGCAGGCCATGTGCCACCTTTACTATGCTCATTTAACTTCATATCCATTTTAACAGAGTCATAGAAAGTGATGTCACCATAAACAGTGCCAATAATCTTGACACTGCATTTGAATAGGTAGCTGTTAAGTATTTCCTGGTTTATAAGAGCTTAGTAACTTTCTGTAACAAAAGAACTAGAAATTTCTAAACCAGTCCAAATCTGTGCTCATGGAAAGATCTGTCTGAAAACAATATCCAGGCCCATATTTTTCAGTAGCTGACAAATGAAAATAGTTACATCTGTTGCATTGAAAAAAGAAGTACTCGGTGCCATCAGGGACAAGAGAATTATTTCCAGAGAGGTCTAGCAACAGGCTGCTGCAACTCCTAAAGTTTCGAATTAACTTAAAAAATTGGTTTCCTGTAATGTAGAAAACAAAAAAGCCAGCACAGGATTTCACACAGAAGCATCTTTAGAGGCTTTTGAAGATTTGCTCTCAGCATAGTTCACATTAGTGGTAACCTAACAAACTCTGGGAAATGAGCCACTTAAAATAAAACATTTACATACAGGCTATTACTATTGTGTTAGATAGCAGGTCTTGTATACAGACTTCCTAGTATACCAGGGATGTGATTTGCTGCCTAGTTCCGATTTGCTTGTATTTCAATACTATGTCGTTCCATCCCGATCTGCCCTTTTTTTGTTCCCACTTGCTTTGGCGCTTGCCGATTCAATCCACTGTTGTTGTTTCTTTGGTTGTGAAAAAAAATGCGTAATTTTTAATGTAAATGCCTATGTAAATGATCATGTTATTCCATGTGGTTTATTTTTTCCTATTTATCATACCTATACACTATTACGAATGCATCAACTTAGATGAATTATAAAGATAATTACATAAAATCAGGGGGGGGAATAAAATAAAATATCCGTGTCTATTACAACTGCGGCCCACTGCAAAAAATCCATACCAGTTACAGCTGCAGCCCACTGCAAGAAATCAGTGCCAGTCTGAAAAGATAGTAGACTGTTGAATTCAGTCAGAATTAAGTCCAATTTAATGGATTTTCTCCCCCATCCCTATAGTATACATAGAAATAAAATTATTGCTGTTTCTTCCTGCAAATTTAGCATTATATTCAGATAGCAAGTAACAAGAGGGAGGCAGACACATAATGGTCCTCATGAGCGAGAACTTCAGAACCTACTGGAAAAAATACAGGGAATCCTTAGGAGCAGGAATAAGGGGAAACGAATAATCATGGTGGCAAAGAAAAATCTTTTCAGGACCTTCTGGAAGTGAGAAAAATCTCCAACATTATATTCATATTACAAATGCAAGGATCATGTTCTAATCAGCAGAATATGACAGTGATCTCAGGATCTTCACCTTGTGCAGGTGGGACTGACTACAGACCTGTTTGATTACAAGATATTTTGATATATATTTTTATATGGAGAGCAAGAGGCAGGGTTTAGAAATAATGCAAAGGACAAAGTGACAGAACACACCAGGGACCTGAAGAAGAAAGGCAACTATCTAAAATATGGAATCTGAATATCTTGGGAATTCATCAGACAGTCATGTGGAATTAATCATGACATGCAACAGAAATGATGCTCTGCTTTTGTCATGTTTTGCTTTCAGAACAGGAGAAGGAGAAATTCAGCAGGTAACGCTTTTCCGGGCATGGAGAAGCAGTGATGGCTTAATTTAGCTTAACCTGCTAATTTCCTAATTTTGTGCAGTTTTTAAAAGCATAGAAGCCCTGTCAGATTTTTTTTAAAACTTTATATCCTTAGACTGAGGATTCATGTTTATTAGAGTTTGGACCCTAAGAATTCTGTGGGGCTCTGTTGATGCCAGGGCTAGTATCAGCAGTTCAGTTGGCATTCATGGGCAGTTCCCATGGGCCCTGTACCCCAGTAGGACTCACTGCTGCCCCCTATCCTCTCATCCTTTTCATAAAACATTTCCAGCCTGGCACTCCAAGCAGTGCCCAGTGGCTATATATAGTCACCATTTAAATTGTAGCAGTATTTATTTATTTATTTATTTATTACATTTATATACTGCCCCATAGCCAAAGCTCTCTGGGCGGTTTACAGCAATTAAAAACAATAAAAACAAATATACAAATTTCAAAACACAAAAAAACAATTAAAAACACAATTTAAATTTTTTTTAAAACAATTTAAAAACACATGCTAAAATGCCTGGGAGAAGAGGAAAGTCTTGGCGGCTAGATGCAGGAATAGAAGAGGGGGCCCATCAGAGGGCACTTTGTCCTGCAGTCCCCCAGTCCTGGGGCTGGCCCTGGTCAATGTATGCAAAAGCATATAGAGAGGTTGCCAAAAAATCTGGAATGTGAAGGGAAAAATATGGATGGCTTAATATCAAACACCTCAAAGCTCAGTAAAATCCAGTTACTTCATTTTGTGGTGCAAGCAAAAGAAGCAAGCATAGATGTGAAAGGTAGAGCATTATGCATGAATGTGTGCACATGTGGCCCTCTAGTGGGCGTATTATAACTAAAAACAAGCATGCATCTGTTGTCCAATAACTTTATTATTAGAAATCATCTGCTGCAAAGTTGTACCAAAGGTACTGAATGAAACTTGCAATTTGTAACCTACTAAAGCTGCAGCCCTATGCACACCTATTTGGGAGTAAGTGCTATTAAACTCAGTGAATATTACTTCTGAGTAGACATGCATAGGACTGTGCTGTTAATCACAGAAAGGGTCCCTGCTGATACCTGGTTAAAACCATTTATTTCAGGAGGTCTTTGCATCATGAATACTTCTCTGATTTTTTTGCTTATTTTCTGAGGTTTAATTTGTGTTTTATATTTGGTATATTATATATTTTTATTGCTACAAGTTGCTGTAACTTCTTGAGATCAGTTTCAGTTGATGTAGCCTGAATATGTGGACACTGTGCTTGCGATTATGTGTCCAGCAATGTGTCCTCTCGACCCTTGCCCTTCTTGGCTTATTAAAGCTTGCCAAGGGGGTATGACCAAGTAGATCCAGGGTGTGGTCAACTCGTCTTTGTGGGAAGAAGTGATCTGAGCTGTCCTGAAAGAGGTGATGATTTGACTGTTTCTGAAAAAGGCCACCCTGGATGCATTAGTTTGTAACAACTGGTCGCAAATGCCCCTTTTTCAGGGAAAGTGATTGAGTTAGTTGTGGCACATCAATTGCAAGTACTCTTGGATGAAACTGATTATCTTGACCCATTCCAACCTGGGTTCAGGCCTGGTTATGGGACTGAATTGGCTTTGTCCACCCTGATGGATGACCTTTTCAGGAGAAGGACAGGGGGAGTGTGACCTTGGTATTCTTACTTGATCTGTCAGCGGCTTTTGATCCCATTGACCATTATATCCTTCTGTGCTGATTTGATGAGATGGGTATCAGCGGCACTGTTTTACAGTGGCTCCAATCATATCTCCAGGGTCGTTTTGAGAGAATAGCATTGGGTGATTGCCTTTCAGCCCCCAGGCAGTTGTGCTGTGGGGTGCCGCAGGGTACCATCTTGTCCCCAGTGCTGTACCATATGAAGCACTTGGGAGTGGTCATCAGGAAATTTGGAGCAAGGTGTCCACAGTATGCTGATGATTGTTGTTGTTATGTGCCTTCAAGTCGATTACGACTTACAGCAATGCTATGAATCAGCGACCTCCAAGAGCATCTGTCATGAACCACCCTGCTCAGATCTTGTAAGTTCGGGTCTGTGGCTTCCTTTATGGAATCAATCCATCTTTTGTTTGGCCTTCCTCTTTTTCTACTCCCTTCTGTTTTTCCCAGCATTATTGTCTTTTCTAGTGAATCGTGTCTTCTCATGATGTGTCCAAAGTATGATAACCTCAGTTTCATCATTTTAGCTTCTAGTGACAGTTCTGGTTTAATTTGTTCTAACACCCAATTATTTGTCTTTTTCACAGTCCATGGTATGCTCTCCTCCATCACCACATTTCAAATGAGTTGATTTTTCTCTTATCCACTTTTTTCACTGTCCAACTTTCACATCCATACATAGAGATCGGGAATACCATGGTCTGAATGATCCTGACTTTGGTGTTCAGTAATACATCTTTGCATTTGAGGACCTTTTCTAGTTCTCTCACAGCTGCCCTCCCCAGTCCTAGCCTTCTTCTGATTTCTTGACTATTGTCTCCATTTTGGTTAATGACTGTTCCAAGGTATTGATAATCCTTGACAAGTTCAATGTCCTCATTGTCAACTGTAAAGTTACATAAATCTTCTGTTGTCATTACTTTAGTCTTCTTGACGTTCAGCTGTAGTCCTGCTTTTGTGCTTTCCTCTTGAACTTTCAGCAGCATTCGTTTCAAATCATTACTGGTTTCTGCTAGGAGTATGGTATCGTCTGCATATCTTAAATTATTGATATTTCTCCCTCCAGTTTTCACACCTCCTTCATCTTGGTCCAGTCCCACTTTCTGTATGATATGTTCTGTGTACAGATTAAACAAATAGGGTAAAATATAACCCTGTCTCACACCCTTTCCAATGGGGAACTAATTGGTTTCTCCATATTCTGTCCTTACAGTAGCCTCTTGTCCAGAGTATAGGTTGCGCATCAGGACAATCAGATGCTGTGCCACCCCCATTTCTTTTAAAGCATTCCATAGTTTTTCATGATCTACACAGTCAAAGGCTTTGCTGTTGTCTATAAAGCACAGGGTGATTTTCTTCTGAAATTCCTTGCTCCATTCCATTATCCAACGTATGTTCGCGATATGATCTCTGGTGCCTCTTCCCTTTCTAAATCCAGCTTGGACATCTGGCATACCATATATGGTAAGAGCCTTTGTTGTAGAATCTTGAGCATTACTTTACTTGCATGGGATATTAAGGCAATAGTTCGGTAATTACTGCATTCTCTGGGATCCCCTTTCTTTGGAATTGGGATATATATTGAACGCTTCCAGTCTGTGGGCCATTGTTTAGTTTTCCATATTTCTTGGCAAATTTTTTTCTAAATTTGGACAGATTCAGTCTCACTAGCTTGTAGCAACTGATGATACGCAGCTCTATTTCTCTGTAACATCTGAATATAGAGAGGCTGTGCAAGCCCTGGACCAGTGCCCGGACTCAGTGGTGGGCTAGATGAGGGCCAACAAACTGAGGCTGAATCTTACTAAGACAAAGGCACTGTGGGTTGTCGGTTCCTGAGTTCGGATAATTGGACAATTGCCTACTTTCAACTGAATCATACTGTTTCTGAAAGAACAGGTTTGTACTCTGGAGTTGCTCCTGGATCCATCTTTGTCACTAGAGGCCCAGGTGACCTCACTGGCTAGGAGTGCCCTTTACCGCTGGTAAGACAGCTGTGGCTATTTCTGGACAAGGATATCCTGACCACTGTTGCCCATGCACTAATAACCCCCAGGTTGGATTACTGTAATGTGCCCTATATGGGACTGCCCTTGAAGCTGGTCCAGGAGCTGCAACTGGTGCAAAATGCGATGGTGCAACTGCTCACTGGGGCAGTTTATCGCCAACATGTTCCCCCACCGCTGAAAGAATTGCACTGTCTCTTCATTAGTTACCAGGCGAAGTTCAAGGTTCTGGGTTTGGTGTACAAAGCCCTATGCAGCTTAGGACCAGGACACCTAAAAGATCGTCTTACCCCTTATATTCCCAGTTGATCACTGCATTCTGCAGGTGAGGGCCTCCTGCACATACCATTTTATCAGGAGGTCTGTTCTGCACAACATAGGAAGCGGACCTTTAGAGTTGTGATACCTACCCTCTAGAATTCCCTCCCCTTAAATATTAGACAGGCACCATCTCTGATATCTTTTTGGTGCCTACCGAAGACCTTCCTCTTTCAACCAGCCTTTCAAGTAGAGTCCTTGTCCTAGTTTGCATCTGTGTTTGAATTGCTTTTTAAGATGTTTTTAAAGCTGTTTTTTTAAAGCTGTTTTTAAAAGATATTTTGTTTTAATTGTTTTAGAGTGTTTTTAGTGTTTTTGTTTACTGTTCTGGGGGAAGGGTGGGATATAAATGTAATAAATAAATAAAAGTTTTGAGACAGATGGTGAAAAGTGGAATATAATTTATTATAATAAATGAATAAAATCACAGTCAGAGAACTGGGGCAAGCGAAGTGCCTGTGTACATATACAATATAATGTGCATCTTGAATTGGAAAGGAGACACACAGTCCACGTTCTCACTCCCTCATGAGTAGCCTTCAGCTTTGCTCTCAAAGAATAGCTTGAGTTTTAGGAGTAGGCAAACTGGAGTGATGTAAACACTCTCCTCACCTTTGAAATATGAGAGATACCTACACTTTGTTTATATTATGGGCCCCAGCAGATGACTTATTGATTGAGCATTCATCCTAATTTGCTTGCTCGGTGCTTAAGCAGAGGTTAGATTATATCAGTCCTTTATTGAGCATCTGTTCTGATGTGTTTGCAGAGAGGTTATACAACAATGAGCATTCATCCCAATTTACTTGTGGAGTGTTTTTTCATCTTCCTGTTAGTAATTCATTCATTCAATACTTTTCAATGCATTTCCCCATCACTTTCCATAATGCAAAAAAATTTTTTTTTCAAAAAGGGTATTTGTTGTGCTAGGGCAACAGAGTCCTTTAATCCATGTTAAAGGTACAAACCTAAAATTCTTGTATGTGCTTGAATCCCTCCTGCAAAATACTGACAATCTGGTGGCACCATATTTCTTGTTTTCTGATTGTGGCACAATTATAGTCTGAATTATATTGATGTGTAGCAACCTGATGTGCGGATGGTACTGCTTGTGGTGGCAAGAGAGGCCTAGTAAACTGGCTGGATTTTTTCATACCAATGATATAAATTAACTTGTTTCCTTTGCACACGTATTTTTAATCAAATATATTTCCAATTTTATTGATATTATTCTTCATGTCCTTTGCCTATTTGCCCTTGTCTTTACATGCTAAATTGTTATGACCCACTGAGAGTCTTTGGGATTAAAAAAAGTACATAAATAGGTTGACTTCTCTTCACACAATGTAAGCCCTCACATTGTAACTTTAGGTAGGAAATAGCCTCAAAGAGCAGATCTGAAACTGTACTCCTTCCGGGGCTTGTCCTTGATCCATCTAAATAGCAGGCAGCACAGACTAGGAAATGTGGACAGCTTGCTTCCTGCTTTAGGCATGAGTATATCTGAGGTGAAGCCGTATCTGCCTTTTCCAAGGATGGTTCGCATGTTTTCTGTAGGTACTATCATGAACTTCTGAAACTGGAACGTGTCAAAGACCCCGGGTCCAACTCCCTAACCCCAGGGCAATTGTCCCCAGGCAGGCACTCCCTATGCCTCTCCTTACCAGGGAGGAGTGACACCCAACACCAGCCCTGTAAGGTAGGTAGACTGCCACGACCCCTTAACCTGGTCTCCTGCTCTGACTCAAAGGGAACTCAGAGCACCAATAGACTGTCAGAGATTCCCAAGAGCAAGAGCCAACTGCTCCTTTCACTGCTCTGGAGCCTTCAGCCAAACCCAAATCAGTAGTCAGTAGCTTGGTGGTCAAGGTACTGGTTTCAGAGCCAAAGCCCCAAGTAACACCAAGTAATATGAGGTAGTTTATTAAGTATGAGAGCCAGTGTGGTATAGTGGCTAAGGTGCTGGACTATGACCTGGAAGACCAGGGTTCAATCCCCACACAGCCATGAAGCTCACTGGGTGACCTTGGGCCAGTCACTGCCTCTCAGCCTCAGAGGAAGGCATATAATAAAAGTGCATAGTTCAACACAAACACAAAATAACAAAGCTTACCTAACCTAAGCTAGAATACTCACAACAAAAAAGCATAAGAGCCGAGGGGGCCTTGGTGCATTATACCACTGGATACCACATAGGTAAGTCTAAATAGAATGGAACGATTTGGTGAAACTTAGCCCCTCTTTTATGAGAATTTGCCCAGCAACAGCAAGAGCACCAATTAGCCAATCATGTCACCTCTTGATGATGGAATAGCCTAAAAGTTCACCACGAGGGTAGGCCTACTAATTTATAGCTACTCAGGTCTCCTGACCTTGGTACCAGGCAGCATAGATAAGATTCATCTGCCTCCCTTTTAGAACAACAAGCTGCAGCTGGATGGTATGAGACACCCTAATTTTTCCCAGCTCAGATCATCCCAGGAACCTATGCAAATTTTCCCCCACAATTCCTTCTGGCTGACCCATCTTACTTTGGCCAACCTTAGCTGTTCTTGACACACACCCCTTTTGGGAAGATGAAAACTGGGGGTTGGTGTAAACTCACATTTTCATCTTGGTAAAGTGAGTAATAAAACAGAACTGGATACACATCATTAATCAATACATATAACATCCCAAGTGTATAACTACCTCAATATACATGGCTACAACAATTTAACATGGACTTAACACACTACCAAAAGTTTGTTATGGGCTTTAAAAGATAAAAAGAATGAAAACATACAAAAAATCTAAAAAGAGAAATGAAAAAAAAAGTTAAAAGGATAATCCAGCTCAGGTCAATGCAGAAATGGGTCACTTTAGCCACAAAATCAGTCATCTGGAGCACAGGCTTGGGACAAGCTATCAGTGACAACATTGTCTTTGCCTTTAATATAAGAAACAGAAAAATCAAAATCTTGTAAGGCCAAACTCTATTGTAGGAGTTTCTGGTTTGAGTTTTTCATCCTAGAGAGCCAACAAGATGGAGAATGGTCTGTCTGCAGATGGAAATGCTTTCCCCATAAATATGGGCAAAGTTTGTGCAAAAAAAATAGCCAAACACACCTTCACTATGGTGGCTATATTCCGCTGTCAGGGTAACAGCTTCTTACTAAGATAAACAATAGGATGCAAATTTCCCTCTGCATTGGCCTGCATGAAAGCACAGCCAATTCCTACCTCAGAGGCATCAGGTTGAACCACAAAAGGTGCATCAAAAGCAGGTGCTGTCAGGATAGGATATTGAACTAACAAGGCCTTCAAAGCTTCAAATGCTTGCTGACAATGGTCAGAGCACTGGACTCAATAAGGCTGATGTTTCTTGCAAAGATCAGTTGGGGGAGTGGTCACGCTACTAAACTGGGGCACAAATTTCCTATAATATAATTGGCCAGACCCAAAAAAGACTGGACCTGCTTTTTGGTGTAGGGTACAGGCCAATTCTGAATGGTTTCTATTTTAGCATACAGGGGTTTAACCTTGCCCCCTCCCACACGATGGCCAAGATAAATCATTTCCCCCAACCCAAACTGACACTTCTGGGCCTTAACAGTAAGACCTACATTTTGTATCTTTTGGAACACAGCAAACAGGTGTTTAACATGAAAATCCCTGTCTGAATGAAAAATTGCAATATCATGAAGGTAAGTACAAACAAAACCACTCAGTCTATTCAAAAGGGTGTTAATTAACCTCTGAAAGGTAGAAGGCCCACCCTTCACTCCCAAAGGTAACACCTTGAACTGGAACAGTCCCATGTGGGTCACAAAAGCAGATTTGAGGACATCAGCTTGATCCAAGGGTACTTGCCAATATCCCTTGGTCAAGTCCAAAGTTATATTGAACTTAGCACTTCTCAATTGTTCAATCAAATGATCCATTCTGGGCAGGGTGTATGGGTCGATATGGGATATGGAATTCAGCTTCCTGTAGTCCACACAGAGTCTAACTTCCCCTTCCTCTTTCTGAGACACCAACACAATGGGGAATGACCAAGGGCTCATAGATGTTCTATTACCCCCAACTCCAACATAGTTTGAATCTCTTGCTCCACCATCACAGCATGCTGTCCAGTAGCACAGTATGGTTGAGACTGGATAGGTGGATGGTCACCTGTAATAATAGAGTGAGTAGCAAGCTGGGTTCTGCCAGGCCTGCTAGAAAACACATCCTTAAACTTAGCCAGAACTTGGAACAACTGGGCCTGTTGTTCAGGAGTCAGAGTCTCAGGTAGGAGGGCTTCTGTTATTCCTCCCTGCTGTTGACTCTTAGCTATTAAATCCATGGAGTCTTCCTCACCTTCCTTCATGTTATAGGCCAACATCAAATTATTCCTAGACCAGTACTGCTTCATCATGTTAACATGATTGATTGATTGATTGATTGATTGATTGATTGATTGATTGATTGATTGATTGATTGATTGATTGATTGATTGATTGATATCCTGCCCTTCCTCCCGGCAGCAGTTCAGGGCGGCAAACAAAAGCACCAAAAACTTTAAAACATCATAAAAACAAACTTTAAAACCCATTAAAACAAAATATATTTTAAAACGTTTCTTAAGAAAACATGAAACAAGTGGTTTCTTTGTAGGCTGGGGATAGGCCAACAAATAATTGGTGCAGTTTAATTTCTCTCTTACTATTAGAGGACCCTTCCAGATTACATCTAGCTTGTTGCCTGGAATAGAGTTTAGCATAAGCACCTCAGTTCCAACAGGTAAATGATGGCTTTTGGACTTAGAATCATACAGGGCTTTCTGCTGCACCTGAACCCCCTCTAGATGCTCTTGGGACACTTTCCAAACATCCTTTGAAGTGTTTTGCAACCTCTGCAGATAGGTTACCACTGAAACAGGAGGAGAGCTCAACTTTTCCTCCCATTCATCCTTCAACAGGGACAGAGGACCATGCACCTCCCTCCCAAAGAGCAAAAAGTAGAAAATCCTAGGCTTTCCTGCGGTACATCCCAGTATGCGAACATCAAGTAAGGCAAAGCTACATCCCCATCTGCAGGATGCTTTAACACATAAGCTGTGAACAAGCAAGTAACAGTTAAACTGAGTCTTTCACACAGCACATTTGTCTGATGACAGGTCACCACTGAAATTAGATGATCCACCCTGGCAACTTCCCACAGCTTCTTGATCAGCTTAGCCACAAACCCTGGGGCTTGATCTGAAAGCAAACTCTTTGGGAACCCCAGCCAGGAAAAAATCCTGAGCAAAGTCTTACCTATGCTTGTAGCAGTAACGCTGGACGACGGGATGGCCCCCCATAGCGAGTAACATAGTCCACACGTTAGAATAAACCGCTTACCTGACCAGGTAGCTGGAAAAGGGCCTACAATGTCCATTGCCACTTTTTCAAAAGGCTCTGTCACAATCTGGAACACTTGCAAGTGTGGTGCTTTAGGATGATCTTGAGGGCTCCCAACCCTCTGGCACACATTACAGGTCCCACAGAACTCACATACAGCTTTTGCCACTAATGGCCAATAAAAGCACTTGGTGATTCGAGCTAAAGTCCTTTTAACTCTCATGTGGGCTGCAAAGACTGGTTCATGAACCAGTCACAACACGGAGACTCTGTAGGCCTGAGGTACAACCAACTGCCATGTAGGGGCCCACTCAGCCAAATTGCCTTGGGGAATAAACTCACGGTACAACAGTCCATTCCTCTAATAAAATCGGAACTTTACTGATTTTAACAGTTTCTGGGGCATTAGTGGCATTATGACATTCCTCCAAACCTGAATCAGTTTGCAAACCTTGTTGAAACTCAGTAGATTGCACAGTCCCATTCTCTAGCAGTTCCTTGCCTTCTTCAGTCATAAAGTCATTAGCACAGGAATTTATAGCCTATGTGCCGTCTCCCCCCCCTCCTCAGCCTCTTTGCACTTAGCTGGTGTTGCTATGGTGACAAGCTTTTTGGATGAGGAGTCTTGAGGAAGCAACTCTTCCAAACTGTTTTCTGACGCAACTACAGGCTTTTCTCAGTGCTTACTTTGACTTCGAGCTATGGGTTGCATTAAAAACTGCTTAAAACTGATATCATTTCCAATCAAACATCACCATGACCCTTTTTGATGCACAAACATATCATGCTCTCCTTCCCAGCCTTTGTACTGGATTGGGACTACCACATCAGGAGATCCATAGGGAGAAATAGTATATGTAACCCCTTCAAAAATTGCTGTGGCTGTACTAAACAACTAGCCATGCTGCTTAGTTCCGCACTGCTATCCCTGTAGCCGCTAATAAGTATTTGATTAATTTAAATAGGCTCACTAAACTGGCTATAAGACCATGCTGTCTGGCCAGGCTGAATCATGCTCATAGCAACAGTTCTCAGAGCTTGACCTGATGGTCCTTCCTCCTGTGCCCTTCCTGGCGGTTGCTTGGTAACACTTACCCCTCTTGGGACAACTGGAGCAATAGCAGCTGTTGTAGCAGTGTCAGACACAGACAGAAGACCACTAAAAGTCCATTCATAAGACCCACTGTCTGGCAAAGGCCATTCCGAAATCTCTGGAGACTAAATTCTCCTGTCTCCGCTGTATCCACACATTCAACTGGGGCAACTGTAGAGGCTTTAGGACATGCTCCTGCTGGTTTTTTATTCAGCTTGGGACATTGGCGCTTAACATGTCCTTTTTCATGGCAATTAAAGCAGATAACATCAGTCTGGGAGGTAGAAGGAATTTGTGAAGTTGGAGGGTGTCAGACCCCCCACCTGCAGTCTGGTCTCGTAATGGATCTCTCACACTGGCCCCAGCACAGGTCTGTCACGATCCCACTACTAGGCGCCACCACGACACTCTGTAATGCAATACTGCCCTGAGACTGTGCCTGAGTTTCCTCCATGGATTGCTACATAGTGTCTGGGTACACTTACAGGCCACAACCCTCCTATATCTTTTTGCCTTTAAAGATTACAGCCCTTGGTTGCATTGGATACCTGCTGTTGTTACACTATCCCTTCACCGCTGCCACCATTGATACTGTTCCCAGCTTTGGTATTTGCTCTGCCACTCTTTAGGTCTGTAATATCCCAGCCAAGGATCAGGTGTGTTGTCAAACCAAAACTATTTATTTATCAACATGCATGTGGTTACATATAATCGTTTTCTCTTTATATATCTAAGTCTTAAAACCTGCATCACTACCCAACTAAACACAAATCCACCCCTCCAAAACCCAGAACCAACAACCAACCAACCAATTCTCCAACTGTCATTCTCTCATTTATACCTTCAATCACCCAGACACTCAGCCAATCACAACTCAGCATTCTTCAACATTCCAACCCATGTTCTCCCCCCTCTCACTCACTCTACTTACCACATTTACTCTACAAAACCGACACTTACCATAATTACTGTACAACATTTACAGGGGCATCACAGAGGGCTCTTCCACTTCCCTGAACCTTTTGGCTGATTCCACGGCTTCCTTCTTCCCTCAGCTCCCTTGTCTGGTCAATTATTTTTAAAGGCTCCCAGTTTCTTAAAGAATGGAGGCCACTGACTCTCCCCACCACGGTCCTGGTGGGCAGCTAGCTTATCCGCAAGCAAGCCAGCTTCCCTGATAGTCTTGGGTCCCTGGTCCCAGACTATAACAGCAATTCTGCAGGCAGTCCCTTGTAAAACTTTTCCCTGGCCAGTAAGTCTATAAACTCCTCCAACATTGTAACTTCCACAGCATCCAGCTACAGATGCGGGGCTTTGATGATCCTTGCCGAAAATGCCACATAGCCCTCTTAGGTGACTTTTGAATAGTCTCAAACTTGTGCTGGCAAAACTCTGCATTCAAAGCAAAATGCTCCTGAGCCACGTCCTTAAAGAGAGGATAGTCATCCACTTCTTCCTGGGACAGCGTTTCCAACAATTCCAACAGCTCTCTGCTGACTTGACCACAAAGCATCTTCATCCACATTCCCTGGGTATTTTCTGGTCTTTGAAAGACTACTCAAAGACTTGGAAGAACACATGAACATCCCTGCCAGCAACAAACACAAGCAAGAGTCTTTTATTAACTGTTTCCAAAGTGTCTTGGGGACTGGGCTGATTTTGGCTAGCACTGTAGTTCAGTCAGTTGTCTCAATTGATCCCACAGTCCCTCCAGAGTCTCTCCAGATGCTGATGGATCTCTGTCTCTCCCCTCATTCGGAGTTTCCGCAGTACCCATCCATCTGGTGCTCTCTGAAGGACCTGGAGTCAGTTCCTCCAATTGCAGAGAGGCATCATACCAGTCACTCTCCAACTGCGACTCATTCCTTGACCCAGATATAGTCTGTAAACTTGCTTTTGACCTAGTAGTTGTCATACCTGACTCACCAAAATAAAAACTGTCTGTGTTGAAGTATCACTTTACCAGCAATTACTTTAGCACTTACGGAATTTGATGCTCTTTGCACAGCAGTGTGCTTACTTGGAACTACTGGCCTTGAAATCCCAACCACTTGCCACCATGTCAAAGACCCTGGGTCCAGCCCCCTAACACCAGGGCAATTGACTCCAGGCAGGCACTCTCTGTGCCTCTCCTTACCAGGGAGGAGTTACACCCAACACCAGCCCTGTAAGGTAGGTAGACTGCCACGACCCCTTAACCTGGTCTCCTGCTCTGAGTCAAGGGGAACTTAGAGCACCAATAGACTGTCAGAGATTCCCAAGAGCAAGAGCCAACTGCTTCTCTTACTGCTCTGGAGCCTTCAACCAAACCCAAATAGTAGTCAGTAGCCTGGTGGTCAAAGTACTGATTTCAGAGCCAAAGCCCAAGTAACACACACCAAGTAATATGAAGTAGTTCATTAAGTATAATAAAAGTGCATATAAAATGGCAGCATACAATTTCCTTTAAGCCCAATACTCTAAAGCAGAGTTAGGCATAGTCAACACTTAAGCAAAATACAATGTCAAAGTTCAACACAAACACAAAGTAACAAAACTTATCTAGCCTAAGCTAGAATATTCACAACAAGAAAGTGTAAGAGCTGGTCCCCTCCCTTGGTGCATTATACCACTGGCCAGCACATAGGTAAGTCAAGATGGAATGGGACAATTTGGTGAAAGTTATCCCCTCTTTTATGAGTATTTGCCCAGCAACAGTGAGAGCACCAATTAACCAATCATGACACCTCTTGATGATGGAATAGCCTAAAAGTTCGCCACAAGGGCAGGCCTATTAATTTACAGCTACTCAGGCCTCCTGACCTTGTTGTTATGTGCCTTCAAGTTGATTACGACTTATGGTGACCCTATGAATCAGTGACCTCCAAGAGCATCTGTCGTGAACCACCACCCTGTTCAGATTTTGTCAGTTCAGGTCTGTGGCTTCCTTTATGGAATTAATCCATCTCCTGTTTGGTCTTCCTCTTTTTCTACTCCCTTCTGTTTTCCCCAGCATTATTGTCTTTTCTAGTGAATCATGTCTTCTCATGATGTGTGCAAAGTATGATAACCTCAGTTTCATCATTTTAGCTTCTAGTGACAGTTCTGGTTTAATTTGTTCTGACACCCAATTATTTGTCTTTTTCGTGGTCCATGGTATGCGCAAAGCTCTCCTCCATCACCACATTTCAAATGAGTTGATTTTTCTCTTATCCACTTTTTTCACTGTCCAACTTTCACAACCATCCTATTGTGTTCATCGTACAACTCCGGATCCTCCTTTCGCATCTGTGCACATCAGTCTCTGGGCTTCCTTTCGGCTTTGACCCACCTGCTTCATTAGTCACAGCACTACTCATACTTGTCCTTTGTTCTTCTCCAGTAACTCAGTGAGTGCCTTCTGACCTGGGGGTCTCATCTTCCAGCACTATCTCGTGTTGCATTTTGGATACTCTGTTCATAGGTTTTCATGGTAAGAGGTATTCAGAGGTGGTTTACCATTGTCTTCCTCTGAGTTTGGATGCATCTTATTCTGGTGTCTCAGCTTTGACCATTCTGCCTTGGGTGCCCCTGCTAGGAGTCTAGCCTCTTGGTGTAGATTTCTGATGGCATTGCTCTCAGCTTCTTCAACACTCTCAAACCCCCTCACCATGTTAAGGTGTGCATCCTAGAGGGGGCCTGAACTTGATACCAGGCAGTATAGATAAGATTCAGCTGCCTCCCTTTTAGAACAAGAAGCTGCAGCTGGATGGTATGAGACACCCTAATTTTTCCCAGCTCAGATCATCCCAGGAACCTATGCAAAATATTCCCCACAATTCCTTTTGGCTGACCCATTAGTTTGCCCAACCTTAGCTGTTCTTGACACGACATAGGAATTTTTTTGTGGCCATGCCTATAATGTCCCTGTTCCTAAAGAGAAATGAATTGTTTTTATTATTATTTTTATATTATTATTAATCATCATCATCATCCGCCTTTCGGCCAAAGGCCCTCAAGGCAGCTTACAAAGAAAAATAAACACAGGTGTAAAAATACAATATAAAATACAATAAAAATACAATAAAAGCAATACAATTTACAAAAATTAAATAAAATAACAAATAACATTATAATAACAAATAAAATTACATAACAAATAACATTATCATTATCGGCACCGCCAAGAAAGAGGTGGTGGTGTTAGTGGGGGTGGCAGCTCCCGAGAGGCAGAAGGGCAACAGGTATTTGTTACTGTCTCAACGTTGTCTTCCTCTCCATGTACAGTCCTCCATTTTAGGACTGTAGACATTTAAAGTTCTGTCCGAAAAGAAAAGAAAAGAAAGCTTTAAAAAAGATGGCAAACAAAAAGAACCCCTTGTGGTATTTTTTAAAAGGAAGCCCATTGGGATTGGTAATAATATTGCATAGTACTTAAACTTAGGAGGCAGCTAGTATTATCCAAAAGTATGTATGAGAGCAATATCTGGCCTATTATGTCAATGCAGCATTTGTTGCATTTGTTGTGGTAGCTCTTCTGTCATTTGGGAGGAAGAGCAGGATATAAATTCCCTAATATTAATATTATTAATAACAATAATAATCTGTATTTGTATAGCAAACATACTGGATGGTGTGAAATCTCATTGCACAGAGCCATCTAGTGGACAAGAAAAAATATGTGGAAGAATTCATGGAAAAAATACATGGAAGCTCTGTCCTCCTGGGTTCTCTGTATATCTGCAGGCTAGACCCGGGGGTCGGGGAGGCGGAGTCGCAGTGGTCTTTTGAGATACCATTCACCTGGCCAGGTATCCTCTCCCACTGTCCTCAGGATTCGAATGCGTTTATTTGAAGTTGGGTGCCCGGGACAGAATAGGGATTCTGTTGGTGTACCGCCCACCCTGCTGCCCAACTGTCTCCCTTCCTGAGCTAACCGGGATAATCTCGGAGTTGGTATTGGAGTCCCCTAGGCTTGTAGTATTGGGCGACTTCAATATCCATGCTGATGTTGCCCTTTCTGGAGTGGCTCAGGATTTCATGGCCTCCATGGCAACCATGGGTCTGTCCCAAGTAATATCAGGCCCCACTCATGCCGCTGGTCATACCTTGGACCTTGTCTTCTGTGTTGGACGGGATATTTGTGATCTGGGGGTGGAGGAACTCTCATTAGTTCCGTTGTCATGGACAGACCACTACCTGGTCAGGTTTAGACTTACTGGGACTCAGAACCTCTGCAGGGGTGGGGGACCGATTAAAATGGTCCGCCCCAGGAGACTGATGGATCCAGATGGTTTCCTGACGGCTCTTGGGGACTTTCCTGTCACCTCGGCAGGTGATTCTGTTGAAGCCTTGGCCGACCTCTGGAATGAGGAAATGACCAGGGCAGTAGACACAATCGCTCCTAAGCGTCTCCTTCCGCGGATCGGAGCTAAATCTGCCCCTTGGTTTACTGGAGAGCTGACGGCGATGAAACGTGAAAGAAGGAGACTAGAGCGACATTGGCGGAAAACTCTGAGCGAATCTGACCGAAAACGGGCTAGAAGCTATTTAAAGACCTATTCCGCAGCAATGCGGGCTCAGAAGAAATCTTTCTTCTCCGCCACCATTGCATCTGCTAACTCTCGTCCTGCGGAACTGTTCCGAGTGGTCAAGAGTCTTTTAAGTTCTTTTTTTTTTTTCAATTAATTTTTATTCCAATTTTCAAAACCAAAACAATACAAAAAGAAAACAACACAAATCAATAACTAGTACAGTACAAAAAGAAAAAAATATATATATAAAAAAGAAAGAATATTGACTTCCGATTTGTCGTAGTCTTTTAAGTTCTGACCCACATGAATATGATGCTGACCACTCACCAGCCCGCTGTCACGAGTTTGCTCGATATTTTGCAGATAAAGTCGCTCAGATTCGCTCTGACTTAGACGCCAAAATTAATACAGTCTCTGTGGATGTAACTTCGGCCTCTACTTGTATAATTAGAATGGATTCCTTTCAACTTGTTCAACCCGAGGATGTGGACAAAATCCTTGGAGAGGTGCGTCCTACCACCTGTATGTTAGATCCTTGCCCATCCTGGCTTATAAAAAATGCCAGAAAGGGACTGGTCGAGTGGGTCAAGGAAGTGATCAACGCCTCTCTACAACAGGGCAGATTACCACCCTGTCTAAAGGAAGCTGTAATAAGACCTTTGCTGAAAAAATCCTCCCTTGACCCCTCATTATTAGGTAACTATCGTCCAGTCTCCAATATTCCTTTTTTGGGCAAGATAATAGAACGAGTGGTAACCGCCCAGCTCCAGAGATTTTTGGATGAGACGGATTATCTAGATCCATTTCAATCTGGTTTCAGGCCCGGCTATGGGACTGAGACGGCTTTGGTCGCCTTGGTGGATGACCTACGCAGGGAACTGGACAGGGGGAGTGTGTCCCTGTTGGTTCTACTGGACCTCTCAGCCGCTTTCAATACCATCGACCATGGTATCCTCCTGGGTCGCCTCGCTGGGATGGGACTTGGAGGCATGGTGCTACGGTGGCTCCGATTCTTCCTAGAGGGGCGAACCCAGAAGGTGGTTATGGGGGATACCTGCTCAACCCCTTGGCCATTGACGTATGGGGTCCCCCAGGGTTCAGTCCTGTCCCCCATACTATTTAATATCTACATGAAACCGGAGTTTTGGGGTTTGGTGTCACCAATATGCGGATGACACCCAACTCTATTCCTCCTTTCCACCTAATGAAACCAAGGAAGCCGTCCAGGTCCTAAACCGCTGCCTGGTATCAGTGATGGACTGGATGGGGACGAACAAGTTGAAACTAAATCCTGACAAGACAGAGGTGCTCCTTGTCAGTCAGAGGGCGGATCAGGGAATAGGGATTCAACTTGTGCTGGACGGGGTTACACTCCCCCTGAAATCTCAAGTTCGCAGCTTGGGAGTACTCCTGGACTCGACTTTGAGCTTGGAGGCACAGGTCTCTGCTGTGGCCGGGAGTGCCTTCGCTCAATTAAGATTAGTGCGCCAGCTGCACCCATTCCTTGACCTGTCAGACTTGACTACGGTAACACATGCCTTAGTTACATCCCGATTAGACTACTGTAACACGCTCTACGTAGGGCTGCCCTTGAAGACTGCTTGGAAAATTAAATTGGTACAAAGAGCGGCAGCCAGAATGTTAACTGGAGCTGGGTTCAAAGAACATACTACTCCTTTGCTATACCAGCTCCACTGGCTGCCAATCTGTTTCCGGGCACAATTCAAAGTGCTGGTTTTGACCTATAAAGCCTTATACGGCTTAGGTCCAGGCTATCTGTTAGACCATGTCTCCCTCTATGAACCTGTCCGGATTTTAAGATCATCCAGTGAGGCCCTCCTTACTATTCCATGTTTCTCGCAAGTTCTTCTTGCTGAGACACAGAATAGGGCCTTTTCGATGGCTGCCCCTAGATTGTGGAATTCCCTCTCTAGCGAGGTTCGGTTGGCTTCCTCGCTATCATCCTTTTGCGCCCAGGTGAAGACTGTTTTATTTAGGCGGGCTTTTAACTGAAAATGTTATAGTTTTAATCTATTTTGATTTAATCTATTTTTAATTGTTTTTAACATGTATATTGGTTGTTCTGATTGTTTATTGTTTTAATTGTGAGCCGCCCTGAGTCCCTCGGAAGAAGGGCGGGGTATAAGTATTTTAAATAATAATAAATAATAATAAAGTCAAAGTGAAAGAAGTTGAAGCTGTAAGCCTGCTCAGGCCTGCTCAAGCTGGGTTGAGTGAGGCATTTTCACACACGAAAGCATTTTTGCCTGAACTGTTTTTCAGAACTGCATAGGTCAAAATGTCATTTGAATTAAAAATGTGTGCCTTCTGGTATCTATTCAACATTAACTCCAACCATGCATTCCCATAGCGTTGTAGAGGTTTAATGGAGTTTTAAGCCTCATGGCCACAATCCAGCTCTAGTCACAAGCGGCATCCAGCCACTTCTGTGAGTTTCATCATAATGGGCAGTTGTGGCTGGTCCATTAGGGCAAATAGGGCACTGCTCCACCGACTCAGCCTGTATTTATCCAGTCCCCACCTGCCTGCCTTCTTACTTACATCTAGTCCAAAGGGTGGTACTGCCTGTCATCTTAGTCTCAATGTTGCGTCTTGTAGAACTCAACAGGGAGGATGGAGACAAATCTAGAATTAGTTGGCTCTGCCCGTCATTGGCTCTGGCTTCACCTTTTATTGGCCTCCCTGCCTTCCGCCCCATCAGTCCCACTAGTCACCAGCTACCACTGATAATGGGGGTGCAAATGTACATCCAGATGAACATCTGTATCAGCTGTGTACATACTCCTTACAGACTCAGATTTCCCTTGTGCTGGATCAGGATACATGTATAAAAATACCATTATGTCCCTGAACTGTGTGTGTGTACAAGATTACCAATTACATTTGTTAAATGCAAATTTAGGTGTGCATGTAATCCCTTGATAAACTGGTCTGCTATTAACATCTTGACAACCTATAAGGGGGATGTTACCATTCAGCAATTCTCTAGATTACTGGTTAAGTGCAGATATAAGATAAAAAAATGCTCACTGCTTGGCAGACAATTGGTCTACTACCATAAACACACAGTGGTAAATTATCTCCTGGTAAATGATAATCTGTATTCATGCTGTGTGGTATCCAGGAGTGAGAATGTTCATTGAATGTGAAAGAGGAAACCTCTCTGTCCAACAACATATCCCATAGAAGCTTTAAATAACTGATCTCTTCCCCCACATCAGAGGAGCTCCACTTACTTTATAGAGATGGAATGAGGCAGGCAACTCCAGTGACACATCTTCGGATGCTATTAAAAAGCAGCAAATTGCCAATTAATTCATCTATTCATAGGATTTTTCTGCCTCAGGCACCTCTTTGCTTGTGCTGCTTCTGCACATGACCCAGGAGTTGCACCCAAGAATTCTGGGGCTCATCTCTCCAACTGCATGTGCTGCTTCACTGGCATCCTTAAAATAGTTCTACCCAAGTGGCTGCCTCCATTACTTGTGCAGTCTGCTGATTTTAAAGGCTGGTTTCATAAGAATACTTACTAGGGGGAAAAGTCCCACTGAACTCAGCACAAGTTGCATCTGGGTAAATATGGTTAGGACATCAAGCTTGTCCTTAATTTACCTAGGCCAGGTTCACAGCACAACCAGCTCTCCATCCCCTTATTACTGTAGGAGAGGAAACATTATATATGGCAGCCCTAAAACAAAAATACTGGGTGTGGGGACAGAAGAAGCAAAGTGCATTTCTGGGTGGGAGTGTTAACCTGTAAGTAAACATATTTAGAACAGTGGTCTTATTTTAATTTCCACTTTATGATTCAGTTAATATTTGAATGTGAAAAATGTCTTTTCTGCAAGTAATCACAGGGATCCACCAATGGAGGGGGGGGGGAGCTGGCAGGAGTGCTTTCCCCCACATACCCCCTCTGTGCTTATAAGTCCTGGCACCATCTCCTCCTGACAGAGGACCCTCTGTTGGCTCCCCACCACCACCGTCGTACTATGATCTCCCTCTCTCTTAACTTATACCCCTCGCCCCAATTACTAGGCCAGATATGAACGATACTGGAGTGGGAACCCCTGGTGTGTTCTGGCTGGTTACTGCTGTGCGCCCAGTAGAGTCATCAGAGGGTCAAGCTGTCAGCTCTATAATGTTAAACGGGTGTCAAAGGCGCCTCCATATATCTGCACATTGAAATCAAATTCTTTGCCGTATAAAAAGATAAATTACCCAGGCGATTCCCGCCTCGTCCCACTCATCAGGCCAGCGCCAGACGGCGAGCAATTTTTTTTTAATGTGCTAACGACCTAATCAAGCAATCAAGTTGGAGAAGATTGCGGAGTGACCCCCGAGCATCCATCTGCCAGCGAGCCCCCTGCATTCATTTCCATTCCGCCGGGGACAGAGGCTGCTTTCTCTGGAAAAGGAAAGGAGAGAGAGAGAAGGGGGGGAGAGTTAAAAAAAAGATTCCTAAACAAATTAACACCCAATTTTCCAGCCTAATTAGTTAAATGAGAAAAAGCTGGTGGCGTGAGTATGCGGGGCTGTGTCACTGAAGGGAGGGGGCGCATGCCTCGTGGAGAAGCGAGCGGGAACTTCACCACCACGGCATTAATTAGCGCGGGTCAATGGCGCCGATCCCCAGGGAGCAGCCGCTTTAATTTCCCGTGATATTTCAGTGCCTGAGGCCCATCGATTCAAACTGAAATTAACTTATTTTTCAATCAGGCCTGGGCTGCCCCTGGGGCTGACTCTTCCTTTGCCTTCTCCTGAATAGACCACGAGCAATTTTTCATCTCAAAGCTGATGCCTCTCTCTCTCTCTCTCCCTCTCTCTAAAGCGGGAAAGGAGGAGAGAGGAGAGAAGAGGAATGGGAAATAGGAGACTTGAGCAAGCAAGCGCGTGCTAATAGATTTCTGCCACCAGGCTCATGGGTCATGCAGGCCTGAGGAGACTCTTTGCCAGTCTCAGGGTGTGCCTGTGCTCCTTCAACTGGGGATTCAAGGCAGGATACGTCCATTAGTGTCTCTCCAGTCTTGACCAGCCATTCCATATATCCAAAGAGCTTTCTCTTTCACACAGCCTCTGTGATGCCCATTAAATAGTGGAAATCCCAGGCATGAGAGCCAAAAGCCACTATTACACTAAGACAGTAATAGGAAATTAATTATAGCCCTGCCCTGAACTATCAGGCGCGGGTTTCTGCTGCTAATGAGGGAAAGTGAAAATGCATGCACAGCCTGAAGAAGGAAGGGGTTGAGAAATGCAGGTCAACAAAATTTCTGCATGTGATGTTTGGGAGAGATTGTGTGGAGGATGCCATTTGAATGAGTGAGCTGACCCCATGACCACAACATCAAATAATTAATTTATGAGACAATATTATTACCCACTAATCACCAAGAGCTTTCACATTGTGTGACATCACAGTGTAGGCATGTATGAGTTGAACTGAGGGGTATTAGGGAAGCAGTGAGTAGAAGTATATCTGCAGCCAACCTTTTGCCTCATTTTGGGACCGCTTGAGATACCAGCTTTAGCAATTGTGTAAAGACTTATGTGAAGATGAGGATGGCCCAAGGATTGCTGCAACCTGAGATCAGGGAGTTATGTTCCTGTGTGCAATGTCACAGAGATGACTTGTGTTTCTCTAGAGATCCTTACCAGTGGAGGTCAGGCAGTCCAATGTTTGCAGTAGTGGGCAAATTTGACTCTGCACTCAAATGATCCCTCCCCTGTGCTACTTCTACTGTCTTCCATTCACTGTCCTGGTTCGGACATAACACTAAGCCAAAGTATGGCCACATTCACACTATACATTTTGTTATTGTTATGTGCCTTCAAGTTGATTATGACTTATGGCGACCCTATGAATCAGCGACCTCCAATAGCATCTGTCGTGAACCACCCTCTTCAGATCTTGTAAGTTCGGGTCTGTGGCTTCCTTTATGGAATCAATACATCTCTTGTTTGGCCTTCCTCTTTTTCTACTCCCTTCTGTTTTTCCAAGCATTGTTGTCTTTTCTAGTTAGTCATGTTTTCTCATGTGTCCAAAGTGTGATAACCTCAGTTTCATCATTTTAGCTTCTAGTGATAGTTCTTGTTTAATTTGTTCTAACACCCAATTATTTGTCTTTTTCGCAGTCCATGGTATGCGCATAACTCTCCTCCAACATCACATTTCAAATGAGTTGATTTTTCTCTTATCCACTTTTTTCACTGTCCAACTTTCACATCTATACATAGAGATCGGGAATACCATGGTCTGAATGATCCTGACTTTGGTGTTCAGTGATACATCTTTGCATTTGAGGACCTTTTCTAGTTCTCTCATTGCTGCCCTCCCCAGTCCTAGCCGCCTTCTGATTTCATGACTGTTGTCTCCATTTGGGTTAATGACTGTGCCAAGGTATTGATAATCCTTGACAAGTTCAATGTCCTTGTTGTCAACTTTTGTTTGTTGTTATGTGCCTTCAAGTCAATTACGACTTATGGCGACCCTATGAGTCAGTGACCTCCAATAGCATCTGTCATGAACCACCCTGTTCAGATCTTGTAAGTTCAGGTCTGTGGCTTCCTTTAATGGAATCAATCCATCTCATGTTTGGCCTTCCTCTTTTTCTACTCCTGTTTTTCCCAGCTGTCCTTTAAAGTTGTTAACGTTAAAGTTGCATAAATCTTCTGTTGTCATTATTTAAGTCTTCTTGACGTTCAGCTGCAGTCCTGCTTTTGTGCTTTCCTCTTTAACTTTCATCAGCATTCATTTCAAATTATTACTGGTTTCTGCTAAGAGTATGGTATCGTCTGCATATCTTAAATTATTGATATTTCTCCCTCTAATTTTCACACCTCCTTCATCTTGTCCAGTCCCGCTTTCCGTATATTTTCTGCATATGGATTAAACAGGTAGGGTGATAAAATACATCCGTCTCACACCCTTTCTGATGGGGAACCAATCGGTTTCTCCATATTCTGTTCTGATACTAGTCTCTTGTCCAGAATATAGGTTGCGCATCAAGACAATCAGATGCTGTGGCACCCCCATTTCTTTTAAAGCATTCCTTGGATTTTCATGATCTACACAAAGGCTTTGCTGTAATTTATAAAGCACAGGGTGATTTTCTTCTGAAATTCCTTGGTCCGTTCCATTATCCAACTTATGTTTGCAATATGATCTCTGGTGCCTCTTCCCTTTCTAAATCCAGCTTGGACATCTGGCATCTCTCGTTCCATATATTGTAAGAGTCTTTGTTGTAGAATCTTGAGCATTTATATATACATTTATTCCACTATTATTCTACTTTATTTATTTATTTATTTATTTTATTATTAAACATCTTAAACAGCTTCATATTTTAACTGATTTAATACGTTTTTATACTTAACATTTTAGGATTGTGTCTGTTGTGTCCATGTGTTTAACTATGTTTAGTTATTTTGTTATATTGTTTCAATGTGTTTGATATATGTTTTTAATTGTATACTGGATGTTTTTATGCTGTAAACCACCCAGAGAGCTTCGGCTATTGGGCGGTATAGAAATATAATAAATAAATAAATAAATAATTTTATTTATACCCCTCCCTTCCTTCCAGCAGGAGCCCAGGGCGGCAAACAGAAACACTAAAAACACTTTAAAACATCATAAAAAGAACTTAAAATACATTAAAACAAAACAATGTTAAAAACATTTTAAAAAACCTTTAAAAAATCTTTAAAAAGGGTTAAAGGTATTAAAAGACATATTAAAATATATTAAAAGACATATTTAAGCAGCCATGGCTTCCCCTAAATAATGCTGGAAAGTGTAGTTTGTGCAGGGTGCTGAGAGTTGTGAGGAGACTCCTATTCTCCTCAGAGAACTATAATTCTCAGAATTGTTTACCAGTCAGTCCCTCTTCCCAGAGAACTCTGGGAATTGTAGCTCTCTGAGGAAAATAGCAATCTCCTAATAACTCTCAGCACCCTTCACAAACTATACTTCCCAGAATTCTTTGGGGGAAGCCATGACTATTAAAGTGGAATAATAGTGGAATAAATGTACAGTGTAAATGTGGCCTATGGCTTAGCTTCAGGTAGCATAGCAGCAGCAGGACTGGAAGAGGAGCAAATTTGCTGCAATATTCACTCTGCACACTCGGGGCTTATCCACACAGGAGCATTACCTCCTGCTAAAGACGCTGTTTTTATATCTGTTTTTTATTTGCACCGTCCACAGTAAGGGCTCAATGCCAGCTGCAAACATGGTGTTTTCTATTAAGACTGAGAGAAAGGATCAGTCACAGTTTCCTAATGACCACACCCTCTAATTTAACATTTCCACTTCCTCTAGTTGCTTAGCAACCAAATATGCTCAGCTTGTTCTATCAGCTGCAGTAGATTCCATTGTAAAAAACAACCTGGAAGTGTGATTATTTGTATTTTCACTGGTATGATACAGCTCAAATACAAATCTTTGAGCAGTGTTACATTTTTGTGCACAAGTTAGGGGGGAAAGAAAAATAACAGCACCATTTACAGCAACATAAAAAAGGGCAGCAGAATGGAAGACAGCGGCCAGAAGTTGCTTGTCAGCCCACAGGAAACAAAATGAAAGAAGGGAGGAAGAGGGAGTGGGAGTGGAATGATTGACATACCCACCCAAAAGCATTGGACCAAAATGTCTGCAAAGAGGAGCACAGCGCAATGGAGATGTTTCTTCCTCCACTTTTTGTATTATCAGCAGCTTGGGTTAGTACGGATTTACCTGTATCTTTAGGAGAAGAGAAAGTCAGCCAAGTGCAGGTTTTCTTGCAACCCTGTAATGAGAAAAACCACAAGGTGGAATTCTCCCTTCTCCCTGCACAACTTTTAAAGATACAGAAGACCTCTTGGAGGCCAGGCCTGGCAACCAAGAGGTCTTCTGTATCTTTAAAAGTTGTGCAGGGGGGGAGGGAGAATGTCACCTTGTGGTTTTTCCCATTACAGTGTTGCAAGAACACCTGCACTTGGCTGACTTTCTCTTCTCCTAAAGATACAGGATCAGTCTCAGGCCAGGAACCTGGCAACCCTAGTCTACACATGCTGTGTGGACTGGGGAAAGGGTATGCCCCATTCTTGTTTTGCTGGTTGCATCTGTTAATGGTCACATGGACACAAAACCACACTTGGAATACTGTGTCCAGTTCTAGTCCTGGAAAAGGACAACCAAAATGATTGGGAGGCACTGAAGTAATTCCTCTATGAGGAAATTTTACATTTGGAGCTATTTAATTTAGAAAATATGGAACACATCACAGAGGTGTATAAAGTTATGCAAAGTGTAGAGAAAACGGATAGGGAGATGTTTTTGTCCTTCTCTCATAATTCTCGAACCTATGGTTATCCAAGAAAGCTGAAGAGTGGGAGATTGAGGGCAGACAAAAGGAAGTACTACACGCAGTGCATAGTTAACCATAGAATTTCTACCACAAGATGTGATGGCCACCAACCAGGATTAGGCAAATTCATAGGGGATAAGGCTATCAAATGCTAGTAGTAATAATAATGGCTATATATTAACTCAAAAAGAAAGAGATAAACCATGCCTCTGAATGGCACTTATCCCCTAAGAGTGGGAAGAGACTATAACCCTCATGTCCTGCTTGTGGGCTTCTAAGTTCAGGTTGGCTAATGTGGGAAACAGGATGCAAAAAGGGCAGAAGGATGGTGCAGTTTCCAGTGATGTAGATGTCATTAGTGCAACTTTTTTTTGAAGTTGGAAGAGTAGTGCTAATTGCTGCCTTGATGTGGTCAGGTGAACCTATCACAGCAGGCATTCACTATAACCTTTGTGGTAGGCACCATTTTATAACTCTGTAAATATTTAATTGATCTTTTAATTAGCTGTAAAACACTTTTCTAGCCATTTTTAAAAAAAATATATATTAAAATATTAACAAAACACTGCTTACATTATAAGCATTATAATACTATTACGATAGTGTGAACAAGAAAAAATGTTTTCTGGTCACTTTAGCAAAGTGTTTTTTCCCCTAATTAAACATTTCCAAACTACGTTCCTTATCCAAAACACACTTTCAGTGCTTTGTTGCTGTTTTTTTGTGTTTAATGAGTAGTTATGGAAAATAAAATTTGAATGAATAAGTGCTTAATGCTAAATAAATAATTTTAATTTTTTTAAAGATTGCTTAGAGTTCCCTCCCCTCAAATAATCACTTAAGTGAATTAGATCTTCCCCACCCATAGCATCTAGCCACCTGCCACATACCTGTTGCCGTGGACAGAACATAGTGGGATGAACATTCAGAAAAAGTGCAGTATATCCAATAGTATGAAGAGTCCATTGCAATTGTATACGCTATAGTGGAACAGCAATGATTTGTTAATACTGTGGTGGTTCCCGATAGTTGTGGGATCAGTGCTCCCCATTCATGCAACTTTTTTGCAGGATTCGCATAACACTAGTATCAAAATAGCAGCCCATTCCCCCCCCCTTTAATCCCGATTATTCCTTGCTGGAGAAAATCTGATAAGGGAAAAAAAAAACTGTTGCGAGCAACTTGTTTGTGATATCTTAATGACCTGTTTTCAAATTTAGCCCCCATGTAGAACCCTTGGAGCTATCTATCAGGAAGGATGATAAACCTCCACACTAGCATGTATCTGTACCTATATGTAAAAGCAAATATTTCATTTCACATTTGCAGGATTTTAAAACCAGACTAACAGAGCAATCCAACACACACACCCTTATTCTGGGCCATGAGGGGTTTGGATTGAGTGAAGGCTTCCCTCTGCTCAGCTCTGCCTATTGAGCTAGATGGCCACTGAATGTGCAGATGAATAGAAGGCCTTCTGGCAGTGTCTCCACCAGCAGAGTGAAAAGCCCTGAAATAGAACCATGGCAGTGCAGTTTGGATTGTGCCTTAAGGCTGAAATCCTATACATACTGGGAGTAAGTCCTATTGAAGTCAATGGGGTTACTTCTGAGTACATATGTGTATGATTGTACTGCAGTCCTGTGCACACTTACCTAAGAGTAATTCACTAATAGGCAAAAAAACCTTGCAGTTTAAGAACGTACCTATAGCCCACAGCTATTCTATCAAATCAAACTTTAAAAAGCAGGGAAATTGGGCAGCTATAGCAAATGCACCAGGGGAGCAGGAGACCTCTGAGATATTGGACTACCCTACAAATTGGTCAAAATGCAAACACCGTTTCAGTTGGTCTTTCACAGTCCAATCCACTTCCTGTGTAGCTTGGAAGAATTTGGTAACATGTGCCTCTGAGCATATGCGGAGTGGTGGCAACACCTGTAATCAGTCCAAATAATAGAAAGAAGATATGTTCTGTGCTGATCTTGTTTTAGCCGTGAGGAAGCAACGTTATTAAGACAGTTAATATAGTTCAGATGGTCACTTTGAATATGTCTGATTTCCTTTGCAATTTTAGTGAAGTTCCCTATAGGAAATCATTTTCTTTTGTTTCTATTTCTGTGAATATGTGAAGTACAGCAACTCTTTGCAAAATTTATACTAAAAAAACTCCAAACATAATTGTGGAATAATGGCACTGACTTTTGCAGAATAGTCTCCAGTGGACCTCAGGAGTGTCTCAATTTGCACAAGATAAAACATCGGTAGGTGAAATATATTCTAGCAAAATGCTAGGTGTGCTCTATGTTTTTAATTGACTGTGCCCACCTTGCCTTAAATGAAGTGGTTTAAACATAGCAGGGTGAAAACATGCATCCTCTTTTTTCCAACAGCTAGAGTCATTGCTGAAGTAGCAACATATTGGAATCAGTCTGATTTTTCATCAAACTGCAGGTCCAGATTCCACTGTTAATGCATCCAAAATAGAAATAGAACATAACCTCCAATTTGAAACACAAAAGGCTGTCTTCACCATCATATGACACTGACTAATAAAAAGGCTTTGAAATTAATAAAAATAAATTTGACACAGATTTCTGGGATGAATAATGTGGGAAATAAAATTTTCTAGTGTAGATTCTCTGTAGAAACATTAATAACACAGGAAAGAAGCAAAGTAAGAAGAACAGCAGCAAACATACAAAAATATAATTCTCTATCTTTGGAGATGGCAAGTGTTGCCACCACTCACCATATGCTCAGAGGCACATGTTACCAATACCAAATTTCCCTGCTTTTTAATCCGGGAGGTAAGAAATGGGATCCTGTGCAAGTTTGCTGAGAATGGATGGATCATTTGCATGCTTATTGAGTTCAATGGGATTTACTCCCCTGCAATCATGCTTAGGATAGGTGAAACTGACCACAGAGGATGGGGAGGGGAGGAGCAGGACGGAGGGGAGGAAATGCAGAGGGAGGACTGGGAGGGGAGCAGGCAGGATGGGGAGGGGAGGAGAAGGACAGGATTGATCATTTGCATGTTTATTAAAATCAGTTTGATTTACTCCCGTGCAATCATGCTTAGGATAGGTAAAACTGACCAAGGGGAGGGACGGAGGGAGGGCTGGAGTGGGCAGGGGAGGAGGAAGGGAGAGGAGAGGAGAGGGGAAAAGCAGGTCTGATCATTTGCATGCTTATTTTCAATGGGATTTACTCCTATGCAATCTTGGTTAGGATAGGAAAAACTGACCATGGTAGAGGAGGAGGTGGAGTGGGGAGGAGCGTATTGGAGGGGGGCAAAGGAAGGGGGAGGGGAGGGCAGGTTTGATCATTTGCATGCTTATAGAGTTCAATGGTATTTACTTCCGTGCAATCATGTTTAAGATAGGTAAAACTGACCATGGGTAGGAGGGAGGGGAGGGGGAGGGGAGGGGAGGAGGGGGAAGGGGAAAGAGGGGATTGGAAAGGGATTGGAAGGGGATTGGGAGGGAGGGAGGAGCAAAGGAAGGGGGAGGGGAGGGGCAAGACGAGGAGATAGGAGGGAGGAGAAGGGAGGGTGGGTTTGATCATTTGCATATTTTCTGAGTTCAATGGGATTTATTTCTCCGCAATCATGTTTGAAAATGGAAATGGACTGCCTTCAAGTCAATCCCCACCTATGGCGACCCTTTGAATAGGGTTTTCATGGTAAACGGTATTCAGAGGTGATTTCACCATTGCCTTCCTCTGAGGCTGAGAGGCAGTGACTGGGCCAAGGTCACCCAGTCAGCTTCATGGCTGTGTGGGGATTCAAACCCTGGTCTCCCAGGTCATAGTCCAACACTGACCCAGGGAAGGGGCAGGGAGTGGGAGGGGAGGAGATTGGGTGGGTGGGCACTGGGCAGAAGGGAAGCCCTTTTCCTTTCCAAAAGGAAAACATTGTAAACAAAAGCATTCTTTTTCAGGCTTTTCCCCACCTTTTTATTCTACAGCAGACACATGTAGCCTCCTACCAAATTTAAACCAAAGCTGTCCCTGGCCACATCCACACCAGGCCTTTATTTCACTTTGGACAGTCATGGCTTCTCTCAAAGAATCCTGGAAAGTGTAGTTAGTGAAGGGTGCTGAGAGTTGCTAGGAGACGCCCTGTTCCCCTCACAGACCTTCCATCAGAGTGGCTGACTGTTAAACCATTCTCTCAGGGGAATAGCAGTCTCTTAGCACCCTTCACACATTACACTTCCCGGGATTCTTTGAGGGCAGCCATGACTGTCTCACATGAAATCAAAGTCTGGTGTGGGTGTGGCCCCGATTAGCTAAGCTCAGCAGCTGTGAGGCTTTTCGAACTCTGACAGTTGGTTCTTACTGAGCATGTTCCGCATTATCATTGGGTTCCAGCCAAAATTTATTAAATTAATTAAAAATCAGCCAGGCATTTTTTCAACTTTTCAACTGCAGAAGATGAAGGTCAGAGTATGGGGCAAGGTCACTATTAGGATTACAGGTACTCTGTGAATAAGGCTGATTTTTAATGTATTTCAACAGATTAGGAGAACTTGGCTCTGAGGTTTTTCTCTCTCTTTTTACACTTTGAACTGTCTATTCTCTGTGACTGTTTGCGTATCGCCATGAAAATTGACAGGGTTGTTAAGCAAGCGTTTCTGAGTTCAGGACTATATGTTTTGTAAGGTTTTGTTTTGAAATGAGCTTATGGGAAGCCTCAGAATGGCATGGGGGTATTTTCAATTTAACATTGTAGAATGTGAAAAGTCCCCTCTAGCTATAGTATACAGCCACTCTTGTGGCTGTATAATATCCACTGAAAATAATGAAACTTATTTCTGAATAGACATGTATAGGATTGTAGTGTAAATGCAGTGCAAGAGTCATGGAGCAAAATAGTACTTGCCTTACTTAACCATTTTCTTCTTTACAGGTTTGGTTTCAGAATCGAAGGGCCAAATGGCGGAAGAGGGAGAAATGCTGGGGCAGAAGCAGTGTAATGGCGGAATATGGGCTTTATGGTGCAATGGTACGTCACTCCATCCCATTGCCAGAATCCATCCTCAAATCGGCCAAGGATGGTATAATGGAATCCTGCGCTCCTTGGCTGTTGGGTAAGAGATCATCCTTGGGATTAGATCTATTTTATCTAGCGTTTCTGGTAGGGTCCTGGCAGAGATGAAGGGAACAAAAAAAATTGAACCATGGACATTTATAGGTGAATATAGAGATCACTGGTGCAAGCAGGAAGTTTGTCTATGTTGCGGAAGGAGAACTTGTTGTCCACCAAGTATTGTTGGACTGCAGTTCCCATCATTCCTGACCATTGGCAATGCTGGCTGGAGCTTATGGGAGTTAGAGTCCAACAACATCTGGAAACCACAGGTTCCCACCCTTGGGCTATATTTTTCTCATCTAGGGTTTGATCCCCATGCTCAGGCTCTAAGTTATGATTGCCAATAGTGCACTGTTTCCTGGGGAAACTTACTCTATTAAACTTTATGAAATCCAAGCCCCTATTCTTAGGTCTGGGGTTATGTTACAATCCAACAGCCATCCTGTACTTGTGGTTCTTTAAAAAAAACCCAACAACTTAATTGTTGCATGAACTTTCATGGGTAAGAGTCTATTCTATCAGATGCATAAAAAGGAGGCATAGTGGGCTGCTACTTATTGCAGATCATGCCCTAATAAATACAGAGAAGGGTTTTTGGATAGATGTATGTAGATAAGATGGACTCTGTTGAATCAGATCAAAGAGCCTTCTAATATAACAAAGCAGATGCCTCTAGGAGGTTTGCAAGCAGGCTTTGAAGGCAATAGCTCTCCCTCTTGTTTGCCCCTAATGCCTATTCAGAGATATACTGCCTGTGAAGATGTCTTTGATAGACTTATCCCCTGTGAATTTGTCTAATCGTTTTTTGAAACTGTCTAAACTAATTGTTCTCACTGTGGGTTTAGCCAGAGCTTGGAAGATTACTTTTTAAAAGTAATAAATTAGTTACAATTACATGGCCCCAAAAGTAGTAGTTACTGTTACAATTACTATTGCTCTGAAAGTAACTGCTTACTGTTTTCAAAAGTAATCACTACAATTACATTTCAGTTACTTTTTTGAAAAACATTGACAAGCGCTGGCCTTGGCTGCTGCATATCTAAGTAGCATAAAACAACATTAAAAATAAACACACACATACAGAAGTAGTAGAATAATTATTTTTATCCATAAGATTGCAATGGTGGTCTCTCTGCTGGTAAGGGAGGTGGGGAGGGAGGCAGAGGCCACTACTCAGATCTTTGCATGTCAAACCAAGTGCAACCCCCCCCCTCAGTCAGCAAGCATAATATCTTACTTAACCACCTCCTGGACCCTGCCCTACCACCAACTAAGGGACACCCACCCAAGCAAACATTTTCCCAAGATTCAAAAAAATTAAAATATTGCAAATGCAGCACAGTAGCCAGAGAGGGTGGTAGAGGCCATTTTGTGTGCCAAGTGCAAACACAGTACGCTCTCTCTCTCTCTCTCTCGCTCTCTCTCTCTCTCACACACACACACACTCACACATACACAGACACACACGTACATTGTCATCTTTCACCTCCACAGTTCTTTATCTCCATTCTGCTGCTGCCTCCTTCCCCTCTATCCATGTTGTTGCCCTCTGGCTCCTTTTTCCCTCCACTCCATTCATCACCACCACCATCCATTTTTTTAAACAATTGTTTTCTCCACTCCACCCTGTCTCGCTCTCCACCTCCTCTCTCATCCCCTCCTACCCATCCACAGAGCATGAGGGAAAAGCGACGCTGCACAGAAGCCCAGTTTGAGGCACATGATTTTCATCCACAAATCAGAGGAGCAGAAGACTTCCCCTGCTCCCCCCCCCAAGTAATGCCCAAAAGTAATGCTGGAAACATTACAATTACTCCAAAAAAGTAGTAAAATTACTCCTAGTTGTATTACAATCAAAATGTAAAGGAATTACCCACTCATTTCTCAAAAAAGTAATGAATTACAAGTAACGAATTACTTCCAAGCTCTGGGTTTACCAAATTTCCTCTTGCACTCCTGCTTCTTGCTTGGCTCTTCTCTTCTGCTTTTCCAAACGAATGCTACAAATAAAGTAAAATTCTGGTTTCTTAACAAATGAGCTGCTTCATACTTCTGGCTGCAATGTGAAACCTAGAGTTGAAAGAGAGAGAGAGGTAAAAGGGCTAGGGAGGCTGTGTAAGAAGAAAGCATCTCTGTAGGTGATAGCATAACCAGAGTCCCCTCACCAGGGCCTTTTTCACATACAGAGTTATTGTGAAAAGCACATCACCAGCATTTTGTCTTTGTTAGCTGAGAACTGCACAGTCCAATAGAGTTGGGTGAACCTGTGTCTCTGGGTACTTTTGCTTCCATCCAGTACGCCTTTAAAGGAGGCAGTTGCTGCCACTTTGAAATCTTAAAATTGTGTCTTCTGAAATACAGTATTTTGTGCATTTCTCAAGACCTTCATAAGTACATGTTCCTTTTCCAGCTCTGTTGTTGTTCCTACTTGTGGGCAATTCCTCTCCCACACAGTGCCCCATCCTGTCTAAAATGTTCAGATTTGGCATTAGGGTTATGATTCAGGTGTAGTCTTGCCTCAATGGTTTGGCCTGTCTCTGTCAGAGAACCGGCCTGAAGTCCCCCTCATGCAGGGCCCAGTGCAATGGGCTCTCTGTGTGACTGCTGTTTGAAGCAAGGCTTTCTGCGTTTCCTTAATTCTGGCCTCTCTTTATCTTTACTGTTTTCAGTTCAAGATGGCTTTCCCATGCCCAGGCGCTTTTCTAAACCCGAATACCAACAATTCTTTTTAGGGATGCACAAAAAATCTCTGGAGGCAGCGGCTGAGGCGGGAAGGAAGCCGGAGATGGAGCGCCAGGCCCTGCCCAAGCTTGACAAGAGTGACAAGGAAGAAAGGGGGCCAGATTCCAAAACCACCATTTCCCAGGAGGAACTGAGAGAGAACAGCATTGCTGCCCTCAGGGCCAAAGCTCAGGAGCACAGCACCAAAGTCCTGGGGACCATCCCTGGAGATCCTCCTGCCCCAATCAGAAAGCCAGAGAAAGAAGAAGAAGCAGACACAGCAGAGGATGAACGGCAAATGGAAAAGTCAGATTTATCACAAAAGGAAGATAAGCTGATTTAGAAGGAAGGGGATGATGGGAAATCAGCCATCTCCTCTAAGATTGACTCCTCTAGGAGCTACAACTTCCCCTCAGACTAACAGGGTCCCTTCTGCAGCCCTTACACTCATGGAGGGAGGCCTCACTCAGTCTTTGTACATTCCAGGAAATCATGGTGAAGGCCACATTCTCTTCAGTGTGTGTGTAGAGACTGACTTCCCTTCAGGCGCATATTGCCCCTGCAACCCGTTCTCAGGAGCATTCTTGCTCTATCTCCACCCCCCATTTCAAGGAAGGGGGGAATCATATACCATCGCCATCTTAGTCCAAGAGGAAAATCAAGCTAGGATTTTTTTCTCAACACCAGCCGCTAAACTAGGGTTGGATCTTTCATCTCATCTTCAATGCTCATCTTTTAAAAAAAAAGTATTTCTGTCATCTCACTGTGTACCACAGGTGGTCTCTTTCTCCTTGTATCTGTCAGGTTGTTAGCTTTCTCAGAAGAAGAATTACCTTTTCTTTTTATATATTAATTTATGTAAATATATACATGTTTTAAACTGCCCATTGCCTAGCACTGGAGCTAAGTTTAATAACAAAAACAAAAGGAAGCCAGCCACTCCCTTCTCCAAAAGTCAGGCCAAATTTGAAACTGGTCAGGTGGCTACCCTACCTCAGAGTGAGTCTCTTTCTCACTGCAATATCAAAATTGTCATTGCTGAAAGAGGCCCAGGCACTCTTACAGTGCAATGTGAATTTTCCTTGCAGAATAATTGCCCCTGTTATGACTTGTTTATGGCACCCAGCCAACAACATTCCAAAATCCTGACCTACTGTCCTCAGGTAGCTATGCCATGTTCCCTTTTAGCTCAGATACTTCAGGGGGAAATCCTTTATAACAATTACATGTAACCATGAGTTTTTTCTTATGGTGGTTTGAATCTTCCATAAACATCTTTCCTGATGGAGGCCAGAATTATTCTGAAATGGAAAAGGACCAATTAATTACTGAAAAGAGAGTTGCGAAGTTTGCTTGGGTATTATATTGTCTGAACTGGAAGCCTTGCCCCCTCATTCCCATTTGTGATGTGTAAGATCTGACAGGGTTAGTTGATGGTGACAGAAATGTACTCTGCATACACTCTGTTACCACATTCCAGGGCTTACATGTAGTATTCAAAACTCAGTCTGGGTTTTGCCCTTGTGAACCTTAGCTCAGATTAAGTCAGGGCTGGTGCTCTGGAGTCTAGACAGTAAGTTCATGGTTCTCAAAAGGAAGTTAAGAAATGGAGAATAACTGTCATCCTTCCCCCCCAACCAAATTTATAGGTAAGGAAGTTATGTTTTTCACTCTCATTTTAAAATCCTAAGAGTCTTAGAGCTGTGCTTAGGTCAGCACTTGACTCTCAGATGAACTGTGAACTGACTTCATTGTAATGCATTGTGTTTAAGGTGATACAGAAATTCTGTCAGTGCCGTTTGATAGCTGATCACTCATTCACACATGCACATCATTGCTTGATGCTGCAGTCATCAAATGATGTATGAAACAGCCTATGTAAGGCAGACTGTGTGCACTTCACCAGTTCTAGTCATGTGCAGCAAAAATATTAGCTGAACAGTTTGTTCAATGGTAAGTTGCATGAAATAAAGCACTAACTGACAGCTTGGTGTCAAAAAAAGGTGCATTCACATTCACACATCCAGTGACTTTAATACGCAATTAACTCACAGACACTGAGATGAAGTCGTGCACACGCGGTCATAAGAAACCCCCTCAGTTCCATAATAACATTGCCCTCCTATTCTTTCCCATATTGCCTTTCCTGTCCTTGTTTTCAACAAGAGCTGTTTTTACCCAAAGTTGCTGTTCTGTTTATGATTGATCTTCCTTCCTCACATAATCCCACTGTGTCTCTGTCTCCAGTTCTTTGGTGTCTTAGATTATAGCCCTCAGTATGTAAATAATGTACATATGGTGAAAAAAGTTGGTATTTGAGGTGCTTAAGATACAAAGTTGTAACAACTAGTCATTTGAAACCTGTGAATTTTTTTGTGCCATTTTCTGTAAAGATATAAATCAGAATAAAACTGACCTATGGATGAGCAAAACTAATGTTGTGCACCTGTCCTATGGGGTCTTCATGGAAAATGGATAGCCAAATTCTGTTGGCATATATATGCAATGTATACTATTTAAATATTAGATATTCTGAGTTGGGGCTACATGGAAACCCTGCGAGGAAAAAGTTATAAGACAAACAGAAAAATATAAAAACAATAAAGATACTTGATGCAAGAACGCGGGGAAGTTATATATCACTACATTCTCAGTTCAACATCCTCCATTCACGTAGGTTTTCATTGTGTGATCTAATTCTGGATTCTTAAAGCATCATGTTTGGTCAAAGGGGTTTTTCTCTGACAAGCATCCCAAACAGTGTGTAGGTACACAAATTAGAACTGCATACATACCAGATGTTTTGAACGACTACAGACCGGTGGTGAATGTCCCTTTTTTGGGCAAGGTTCTGGAGCGGGTGGTTGCCGGCCAGCTCCAGGCGCTCTTGGATGAAACTGATTATCTGGATCCGTTTCAATCCGGTTTTAGGTCCGGTTTTGGCACTGAAACAGCCTTGGTCGCCCTGTATGATGACCTTTGTCGGGAGAGGGACAGGGGGAGTGTGACTCTGTTGATTCTCCTTGATCTCTCAGCGGCGTTTGATACCATCGACCATGGTATCCTTCTGGGGAGGCTCGCGGAGTTGGGAGTTGGGGGCACTGCTTGGCAGTGGCTCTGCTCCTACTTAGCGGATCGTCGCCAGAAGGTAGTGCTTGGGGAACATTGCTCGACACCCTGGACTCTCCATTGTGGAGTCCCTCAGGGGTCGGTTTTGTCCCCCATGCTTTTTAACATCTACATGCAGCCTCTGGGTGCGGTCATCAGGAGTTTTGGAGTGCGTTGCCATCAGTACGCTGATGACACGCAGCTCTACTTCTCCTTTTCACCTTCCACAGGTGAGACTGTTGATGTGCTGAACCGTTGCCTGACCGCGATAATGGACTGGATGAGAGCTAATAAACTGAAACTCAGTCCAGACAAGACTGAGACACTGTTGGTGAGCTCTTTCCCTGCTCAGATGGTGGATGCTTATCCTGTTCTAGATGGGGTTACACTCCCCTTGAAGGAACAGGTTCGTAGTTTGGGGGTCCTTTTTGACCCTTCCTTGTCGCTCGAGGCTCAAGTGGCCTCGGTGGCACGGAATGCGTTTTACCACCTGCGCTTAGTAGCCCAACTACGCCCCTATCTGGACAGTGATGATCTCGCCTCGGTTGTTCACGCTCTGGTAACTTCTAGACTGGATTACTGTAACGTGCTCTACGTAGGGCTGCCCTTGAAGACTGTTCGGAACCTTCAGCTAGTGCAAAATGCGGCAGCCAGGCTGTTGACAAGGACCAATCGGTCTGCGCATATAACACCTGTCCTGGCTCGCTTGCACTGGCTACCTATTTGTTTCCGAGCTAGATTCAAGGTGCTGGTGTTGACTGTGAGGCGTCCTTCCCTGGCTCTCCCTGTCAGGTTCCTACCTGCTCGTGGTTACTGCCTGTCTCTAGGCACCACCAGGGACTCCACCAGTCCAGACCGCACTCTCTTATGGTTTACCTATCCACTCTAGCACAGATCTCAACAGATCCCCCTGCTAGGCAACCACCAGTAACGTCCCAATACTAGTATTCCCAGAGACTCTGAATACTGGTATTGTTATTCTCTTCACCGCTGCCACCATTTGTTACAGTTCCCCTTCAGCCTTGGTCATTACCTTACCCTCCCTTCTGGTCTGTGAAACCCCAGCCAAGGATCAGGCCTTTGGTAAACCAAATTAAGTATTTATTACAGATAACAAAGCTAACAAGATTAACAAGATTTCTTCTTAAGGCACATAAGCATATGGTTTTACTCAATACTAATCCGAACTCCACCTTCCTCCTGGTAAACAACTCTCTAAACCCCACCAAGCAATCCACTCTTTCTCTTCTCCCCCCCAGATTCCACTCTCACTCTTCCTTTTATGCATTCAGCCATTTTAAACACTCAGCCAATCATCTCGCATTCTACTGCCCATTCACTCCCCCTCTTTCACTCCACTTACCATGTATCTTCTAAAACAACAACACTTATCATATATACATTAATATAGGAACATCACATTTCCCCCCCCCCTTAAACAACAGCAGAGTATTACTCCTGTTCCAGGATTTATATGTCGCGTTAACAAATAAAAGTCTCTATGGGAAAATGTCTTTCTTTGTTCCTCTGTCTGGTCACGTCACTGCAGTCCCAGCCACTTGCCTGGAAAGTCCATCGGCCAGTACATTGTCCTTGCCTTTTATGAACTGGAAGTCCACTTGATAGTCCTGTAGGGCCCAGGACCACCTCTTCAGCATAGTGTTGTGGTTTTTCATAGTCTGCAACCATAACAAGGCCCGATGATCCGTAGTCACTGTGAATCTTCGTCCCCACACATATGGGCGCAACTTGTTCAGTCCCCACACGACCGCTAGGCACTCCTTCTGGACCGACGAATAGTTTTTCTCCCTCGGCGTCAGCTTGCGACTCAGGTACGCCACTGGATGTCTGGTGCCTTCTCTCTCCTGTAGCAAGACGACTCCCAGCGCCAGGTCCAACGCATCTGTAGCCACGATGAATGGTTTCTCATAGTCTGGTGCTATTAATATGGGTCCTTGGCACAAGGCTTGCTTCAGTAGATCAAAAGCCTTCTGACATTCATCCGTCCATACCACACGCTCAGAACACTTCTTCTTTGTTAATTCATGCAAGGGGGTTGCTATTTCCCCAAAATTTCTCACAAACTTCCTATCAAATCCAGCCACACCCAGAAATGCCCTTACTTGTTTTTTGGTTAAGGGGATCGGCCACGCTTGTATTGCCTCCACCTTGCTCCATAAGGGGGTGATTTTCCCACTCCCCACCTTATGTCCTAAATAGATTACTTCCTTTAGTCCAAACTGGCATTTCTTAGCTTTTATTGTGAGGCCTGCTTTTCTTAAGGCCTCCAATACTGTTGTCAGGTGTTGGACATGCTCAGGCACCGACTTGCTAAAAATGGCCACGTCATCGATATAGGCCACTGCAAAATCTGACATGCCTCGCAACACAGTATTGATTAGCCTCTGAAATGAACTTGGTGAGTTCCTTAGTCCCATGGGTAAGGTCACAAACTCATATAACCCATCTGGTGTACTGAAGGCAGTTTTGGCTCTGGATTGCTCGTCTAGTTCCATTTGCCAAAATCCTTTACAGAGATCTAGTGTAGAGATAATGGTTGCTGCCCCCAATGACTCTAACATTGCGTCTACCCTAGGCATAGGATACGCATCTGGGACAGTAATTTTATTGATTAGCCGATAATCAATGCAAAACCTGGTCATTCCATCTTTTTTCGGAACCAGGACAATACTTGAGGCCCAGGGACTGATGGATTCCTTGATCACTCCTAATTCCAGCATATCTTCCACCTCCTTTTTGATCTCATTCAAAACTTTCCCATTCACACGGTACGGAACAGATCTGATTGGGGCATGATCTCCAGTATCAATGGAATGTATAACTATACTGGTTCGGCCAGGTTTGTTGCTAAAGAGATTCCTATAGGTTTTCAAAACTCTCAGAATCTCTTCTTTTACTTCCTCCTCTACCTCCTCTGACCATTCCACTTGATCTACCCCTCCTTTGTCTTTGCTTTCCTGTACCAAATCTGGAAGTTCAGGCCCACTTCCCTCAGGGAATAAGGTAACTTGCAACACCTGTGCATCCCTGGTATGGTAAGGCTTCAACATATTTACATGAACCACTTTGCTTTTGTTTAATTGGTCTGTGGTGATTACATATGTCACTGTGTCAAGCCTTTCTCTGATGGTATATGGTCCTTCCCAGTTAGCCTGTAATTTGTCATGTTTCCTGGGTATGAATGCCATAACCATATCTCCCACATCATACACACGTTCCCTGGCTGTTCTGTCATACCAGTAACGTTGCTTCTCCTGTGCTTGACTCAAATTCTCTTTCACCACTTCCATCATTTGTTTCACTGGTTCACATTCACCCTTTCTCTCAGCAGGCATCCACAGTCTATATAAAATCCCATTTTCACACACAACTTGATTCCTCAGTTTGTCAGTGAAAGGAATCTGTTGGGTCAGGGCTTGTTCCTTTATCTGCTTCAAACTTATATCTTTATGCGGCTCTTCCCTGAATTGATCTGCTTGTTCCCCAGAGACCACTTGATACAGTTTGTCTTCTTCAGCAGGCCTGCTAGTGGTTGCTATGGTGACCTGAGGCTGGTTAACAGATTCCACCCTGTTTGTTTCAGCCCCCCTTAATATGGCTTCTTTTTCTCTGCCAATTTGCTGTCTGGTCACTACATATATTTTCCCCTGTGCCCCCATAACATCTCTTCCCAGTATTACGGGTTCTTGTTGCTGGGCATTAATACCAACTTTATATTGGCCCTTTCGGCCTCTCCATACCATTTTCACTAGGGCCACAGGCAAACTCCCTGGTTGACCCCTCACTCCTTGGATAGTCACTGTTTCCTGAGGTAATATTTCTTCAGATTTTATTAAATCTGGCCTCAGTAACGTCTGAGCGGCACCAGTGTCAAGCAATGCCCAATAATTTGCCCCTTGTACACTCACTTCCTCTCTCAGACTTGAATCAAGGTCTGTTACTTCTGTCCAGTTTATCTGGCAGAACTGAACCTTTTTCGCTGTTTCTAAAGCCTTGGGCTCTGTTTTCACTGTCCTTGTCTGAGCAGGATTACTAATGGGGTTGGCAACCTCACATTGAAAACGTAGGTGCCCCGGTCTACCACATTTGTAGCATAATTTCTCCTCACTTTTAGGGTACACAGATCCACTCTGGGGTGTCCTGTGCCCTTCAGATTTTAATGGAGGACTCACTCGCTGTGGTACCACATCCCTTCTGCCAGCACTATATGGTCTGGGTTTAAACTCTCTTGATGTTTTCCCCACCCAGCTCTAGCACAGATCTCAACAGATCCCCCTGCTAGGCAACCACCAGTAACATCCCAATACTAGTATTCCCAGAGACTCTGAATACTGGTATTGTTATTCTCTTCACCGCTGCCACCATTTGTTACAGTTCCCCTTCAGCCTTGGTCATTACCTTACCCTCCCTTCTGGTCTGTGAAACCCCAGCCAAGGATCAGGCCTTTGGTAAACCAAATTAAGTATTTATTACAGATAACAAAGCTAACAAGATTAACAAGATTTCTTCTTAAGGCACATAAGCATATGGTTTTACTCAATACTAATCCGAACTCCACCTTCCTCCTGGTAAACAACTCTCTAAACCCCACCAAGCAATCCACTCTTTCTCTTCTCCCCCCCAGATTCCACTCTCACTCTTCCTTTTATACATTCAGCCATTTTAAACACTCAGCCAATCATCTCGCATTCTACTGCCCATTCACTCCCCCTCTTTCACTCCACTTACCATGTATCTTCTAAAACAACAACACTTACCATATATACATTAATATAGGAACATCACATTGACCTATAAAGCCTTACACGGTGTGGGACCGCAATACCTTGTGGAACGCCTCTCCCGCTATGAACCTACCCGTTCACTTCATTCAGTATCTAAGGCCCTCCTCCGGGTACCAACTCACCAGGATGCCCGGAGGACTGTTACTAGATCTAGGGCCTTTTCTGTGGTGGCCCCCGAATTGTGGAACAGCTTACCAGAGGAAATACGCCTGGCCCCTACGGTTCTTTCTTTTAGGCGCCAGGTTAAGACCTGGTTATACTCCCAGGCATTTTAATGTTTAATGCTTTATGTTTAATGTTTTTAGTTTAATGTGTTCCTTTGTTACTGATTTTATTCTATATTGTATTTTAATCTCGTTTTGTACACCGCCCAGAGAGCTATTAGCTATGGGCGGTCTAGAAATGAAAATAAATAAATAAATAAAATAATATATTTATAGCAAATCAAAAGCACATTCTCCCCACCCCCAGCAAACAATCCTGGGAACTGTAGTTTATACCTCACAGAGCTATGATTTCCAGCACACTTAAACTGCACTTCCCAGGATTCTTTGCATGGAGGAGGGAAATGTGCTTTCAATATGCTTTAAATGTATGGTGTGTATGCGGCCTGAAACTTACTCACTGTTGTCATACTTCAGAAGAGACGGCAACTGGGAACAGATTGAGCAGCCATCATCTGTTAGTAGTATGAATAACACTAAACATAAAGATTTATTTATTATTTGATTTATATTCTGTCCTTCCTCCCAGGGTGGCAAACAAAAGCACTAAAAACACTTTAAAACATCATAAAAACAGACTTTAAAATACATTAAAACAAAACATCTTTAAAAACTTTTTTAAAAAAGCTTTCAAGACATTTTTTTTTAAAAAAGCTTAAAAACATATTGTTTAAAAAAAGTTTAAAAACATATTAAAAAGCAATTCCAACACAGACACAGACTGGGATAAGGTCTCAACTTAAAAGGTTTGTTGAAAGGTCTTGAATAGGCGCCAAAAAGATAACAGAGATGGCGCCTGACTAATATTTAAGGGGAGGGAATTCCACAGTGTAGGTGCCACCACACTAAAGGTCTATTTCCTATGTTGTACAGAACGGACCTCCTGATAAGATGGTATCTGCAGGAGGCCCTGTAAGGGATAAGACAGTCTTTCAGGTATCCTGGTCCCAAGCGTATAGGGCTTTGTAAAACAAAACTAGGACCTTGAACTTGGCCTGGTAGCAGTTGGGCAGCCAGTGCAATTCTTTCAGCAGCTGAGTGACATGTTAGCGATACCCTGCCCCAGTGAGCAGTCTAGCTGCTGCATTTTGCACCAGCTGCAGTATCCAGACCAACCTCAAGGGCAGCCCCACACAGAGCACATTACAGTAATCCAGCATGGGGGTTACCAGTGTGTGGACAACAGTGGTCAGGCTATCCTGGTCCAGAAACAGCTGCAGCTGTTTTACCAGCTGAAGCTGGTAAAAGGCACTTCTAGCCACTAAGGTCACCTGGGCCTCTAGTGACAAAGATGGATTCAGGAGCACCCCCGATATGGATGTGCTCTTTCAGAAGGAGTACGACCCCAAGAACTTGGGAACCACCAAACCACAGTGCCTCTGTCTTGCTAGGATTCAGACTCAGTATATTGGCCCTCATCCAGCCTACCACCGAGTCCAGGCACCGGTCCAGGGCTTGCATGGCCTCTCTTGATTCAGATGTTACAGAGAAATAGAGCTGGGTATCATCAGCGTACTGCTGACACATCATCCCAAATCTCCTGATGACCGCTCCCAAGGGCTTCATATAGATGTTAAACAGCATGTGGGACAAGATGGCACCCTGTGGAACCCCACAGCACAACTGCCAGGGGAGCGAAAGATAATCACCCAATGCTATTCTCTCAAAACAACCTTGATGATAGGATCGGAACCACGGTAAACCAGTACCTCCGATACCCATCTCACCAAGTCGGTCCAGAAGGATACCATGGTCAATGGTATCAAAAGCCGCTGAGAGATCAAGTAAGAATAACAGGGTCGCACTCCCCCTGTCCTTCTCCCGATAAAGGTCATCCATCAGGGTGACCAAGGCCGATTCAGTCCCATAACCAGGCCTGAACCCAGACTGGGATGGGTCAAAATAATCTGTTTCATCCAAGAGTACTTGCAACTGCTGTGCAACAACCCTCTCAATCACTAATTTCTCAATTCCTTAAGAAGGGGGTATTTGTGACTGGTCAGTAATTGTCACAGACCAATGGGTCCAGGGTGGGTTTTTTCAGGAGGGGTCGAATCACCACATAAGGATGCAGGAGAGAGCATGAAGGGTCAAAGATGGAGCTTCGTATCACAAGACTACAGATTTTTTTCCCTCTGTTGGCCTTGTTATCAAATAGTTTTACTCAGTAGCGTAGTGGCAAATTTAAAAGTGGAGGGTTTCTTCATGCCATGCCCTCTCACAGCCACAGCCCCCCCCCCCTCTCTCTCTCACACACACACACACACACACACACACTACTTGAGCAACCCCTTTCAGTAAGTAAGCATACATGCATACATACCTCCCCACCACTCGCTCTCACATGCGTACACACACTCTACTTGAGCAACCCCCTCCTTCAGAAAAGATCCTCCCTGAAGCAAGGAAGCACCTGCCACCAGCTTCACCTCTGGCAGACAGCAGCATGCTGAGCATGCAGGGACCCATCACTACTCCATCCTTCCCTCCATAACCTTTTTTTAAAAGTAAGCCCCAGTCACTCCAAAAGCTTGCTGCTGGTTGGCAGCCTCAGTTTACAGTTATATCCTTCCCCACCCTCCCAACTAGCCTCAGCCCCCAGCACAGTTGCTGGAGGAGGCAAGGACCCCAGTTGGGAACCTGTATCTGAAGAATTAAATAAAGTAAATACCTGGTTGGCTGCCCACCCTCCTCACCTCTCTGTAAACTTCTCTCTCTCTCTCTCTCTCTCTCTCACACACACACACACACACACTCAACTCCTCCTGACTCCCTCCCTCGTGACACTCTCTTCCACAAAACAACAGAGCCAATATGTGTGCAAGGGGATCCCCCCCCAAACCATAGAGCGGTGGCCTTGGCAACAGCCTCCCCAGCAGGGCCAGACTACAGAGGAGGACGAGGAACAGGAAGAGGAGGCTCCACACCACAGAGTAAGAGACGGGGAAGACTGGAGTGGGTGAATATAGATTTAATTATGACCCACCCACTGATCCCACTTTTGGAATTAAGTGGATTTTTCACCTATCCCAGCCTGTAGCCTGTCTCTTGCCCTATGTTGTGGTGCCTCTTCTTTCTGTTCCCCCTCCACGGTCTGGCTCTGCTTGGGGAGGCTGTTGCTGAGGTCTCTGCTCTATCGTTCAGCCTTGGGGACCCTCCTCCCTTCTCCTTCTCTGTGGTGGTGGGGTGTGTGTGTGTATGTGTGATGGGGATGGTGAATTGGAGGAGGCCATCTGCGAAAAATGTAATGGGAGGGTGCTCTGGAACATCCAGACATTTCTACACACTTGTAAGAAAGTCAATTTGATGAAACAATGGCTAGTGGTCGGTAGGCCCTTTCCAAAATGGCTTGCCAGCATGTCCAGTTGCAATAACCAATACTGTCTCCACAAACATCTTTCTTGCCACTGGAGAGGGAGGCAGATTTTGGGTTACTGATTGCAGATACCTACTTTATTGTATTTCTGATGCCATGTGCATGTATTTGTTCTTCACAGGAGTTTTACTCCCTTATGGTTTTAATATATTTATAAACTGCTCTTATATGGGATTCCCAGTGGTTTCCCACCCAAGAGACTAATCAGGTCCAGATCTGTTTAGCTGCAGCAGTTCTGCAGCATTAAGTGCTCCCAAACCATTCACTGAACCTTACCTTGCAAATATTAAGAACATCACAAGTGCATATGTCCAATGCAAGTAACACCAGTTACATTCCTTAGCTACACTTCACTAGGGATGAGTGAGAATTTCGATTCAGTTCACATTTCAAGCAGAATTTATCAAATCCACACTTTCTGAAACAATATGAGAAATGAAGCACAGCTATCCTTTGAAAGTCGCATTTATTAGGATTTTGGGATGCAGTTTGCCAACTAAACAACATTTACAAAAATGCATGTATTAGGGGAAAGTGCATAAAAATGAATATACGAGTGAAAATAACATGCAAAAAGACACGATGTGATAAGAAAAGGCTTGCACAAATGTGTACCTTTGCCTACAAAAATGTGTTTATTTTGAGAAATTTGCACTAAAATGGTAGAGAATTTTCATGATTTAAAAAAAATAGATTGTTGCAGAAATGTAGAGAGCTGAATTTAACATTAGAAAAGTGAGAAACTGAGAGGACCGAAATTGACAGATCTCTCCATCCCTACACTTCACATGTACTTCATGCACATATTTTGCATGACTGATTAGCCCCTTTTTTATTAGTATCAGTTGTGTAGAAGACGTGATGGCTGTGCTCTGCCACCCTAGTCAGAGGCAGCATGCTTCTGAAAACCAGTTGCCGGAAGCCTCAGGAGGGGAGAGTGTTCTTGCACTCGGGTCCTGCTTGCGGGCTTCCCCCAGGCACCTGGTTGGCCACTGTGAGAACAGGATGCTGGACTAGATGGGCCACTGGCCTGATCCAGCAGGCTCTTCTTATGTTCTTATGTTCTTAAACAATATCTAGATAGCTCTGTTAAAACTGCAAGCATAAAAGGTGGTAGATCAACATTAGTGCTATTCCTTGTGTAATTTGTTGGGTTGTGTCAGTGGAGATATAGAGAGTTAACAAATACCAAATAACTGAGCTCAACTATTTGAAGTACTGTTTGCTTGGAACTTATATTTAGACAAGTACTTAAGACTATAGAGAGCAAAGATAGGGCTTTGTCCTTGTTAGAAATTTTAAAAAATATATTCAATCTCAATGCTAAATCCCATGATTCTGAGGCAAGAAGGAATCCTGCCTACTATTAAGCTCTACAGCTAGCCCCTGACAGTGCGTCCTCCTAAAAATATTGTTATGTGTTGCCTACCTTACAGTCATCACAGGTCTTAGTTTCCTTGGAATGAGATAAAACACTGAAAACATATGGTGTCTCATGTTATTTACAAATATATAAGCAGAGTATATTGGGAACATGCAGATCCTTAAACTATGCAGCATAACCACTAATCCTGCATCAGACCTCCAATGATCAACTGCACCCAAGGATTTCTTATGAATTCTATGCAGCTAAAAGTCACAGTGCTCTATGTTCACACTCAGACTCAGAACTGATTATTTTTTTGCCACACAGAAAGATAGCAGTCAAGACAACAAGTAGATTGCCCATTATTAAGAGCTCCCCAGCTATTGACTGGACAAAAGACTAAGGGGACAGATCACTACCTCATCTGACCCTTCCACAAGAGCAATCTCATTGTAATACTTAGCGTTTTAACACTTTGAAGTGCTCAGATATATCATCTCAATAATTCCAGGAAAAAACTCTCTAAAGTAGGGTTGAATGATTATTTTCCTATTGCAAAGTAGGGGGGCTGGGAGACAACTGCTTACTAAAGGCCTACTAGTGAGTGAATTCATTGACAAAACAAAATTTGAGTGTCAGACGTCCTGGTCTCTGAACCTCTGTTTTCTAGGCCACTTTTTTTTTTTAATAAAGTCTCCAGATTGTAACTTTTACGCGAATATATATATATATATACAGGGAACCTTTGGCCCTCCATATGTTGCTGAATTATAAGTCCCATCAGCCCCAGCAAGCATGGCCAATGGCCTGAGATGATGGACGTTGTAATTCAGCAACATCTGGAGGGCCCACACAGTTCCTCACCCCTGATATATACAAACAAATCAACATTATTATTATAAATAAAAGATTGACTAGAGATGAAAATTCAGGTAAGTGAGAGCCAATGAAGTACAATGAAGAATGAAGATAGCACCAATTAACCTTCGGCTCTTCACCATCGATCTGAACCACATGTCTGGCCTGGCACCAAGTGTTCTTCTGGATTTCTTCTTTCTGGTATTCAGAGGAAAATGCACCTTCCTCTTTTGGTAAGATTTATATATATAAAAAGAAATGCATTAAAATGGTCTCCTACCCATCTGCCACAGTGCTGCACATTTGGAAAACGAAATGGTTTTACAGCAAATAAAGCCTAATTAAAGGTAGATTGTGTGGTATGGACTTGATGACAAAATATTTTTGTTATTACTTGGGGTGAAAATGGGCAGAATGTGATCCGAAGCGTCATGTGTTGCATGTGTTAGGGAAAACAGGCATTTCCTCATTTGGCAGATGCAATTGCTGCCACTTCCACTGCAGTCTGAAATGTAGATCTGCCTGTGAAGGATGTGTATGTTATGTATCCATCAACGTATTGAATTCAGCATATGCTTCTCAGACTTTGTCCTAAAGTCACGTTAGCACACAAATACATGAGGCTCACTAATCAGTTCACATTGGCACCTCTTACGGCTGCTGCCATACTCCAGGCATGTAAGGATACCTGGACATCAGGAAAACATCCTAACTGTTAAGAGTAGTATGGGCTCTCCAACACTGGAGGCATTCAAGAGGCAGCTGGACAGCCACCTGTCAGGTATGTCTTAAATCTGGATTCCTGCATTGAGCAGAGGGTTGGACTCAATGGCCTTATAGGTCCCTCCCAACTCTACTGTGCTATGATTCTATGTCAGTACAAATACAGGAGTATGAGAAGCTCCATGTTTATGCCTTTTACTTAGGAAAACTGTTACCACCTTACCACACATTTAGGCTGAAGAGGTAATATACAAATAGTTTCTAAGTCAGACATGTGTATATGTACCACCCCTTCCTGTTTTAAGATGGGGCTTTCCAAACACACTGCCCACACTCTGGGTGGTATAGGATTTGGAACCAAAGAAGCCTATGTGGGCTTAGACTGAGTGATGTCATCTGATGGGTGGGAGGGTAAGGTTAAATCCTGCTGTGGTCTGCTTCACCAGTCTATTTCCCACAGTCTGTGCAAAGCAGACCCTTGTAGCCAGCAGGATTGAATCCTCTGTCCAACAGCTGGTGAATGGAGCATGCAATCCCCCTGGGATCTGCTTCACTAGCACATTCTCTACAGGAAACATGCTGGTGTAGCAGACCCCTGCAGCCAGCAGGATTGAACCCTCAATCCTGCTTGGTTTGGCTGCATGCACCTGCTCCCAGAAACAGGAGGTTCAAAGAGCAGTATAAGCTGTCTGAAAGCCGTTTTGCAGACAGCCTCTCACAGCTCTTTAAACGTCTGAAAACCTCCCACAATAGTTGAGGCTTCAAAGCATCACTATGATGGCATGTGTTTGGTAGGTGGGTGGCATCATCCACCTGTCAAATTTGCCCCCCCCCAAGGGTGGGGAGACAAGGATCTGGCCCACCAGCCAGAAAAGATTCCCCACCCCTGGCTTAGACCAAAATATCTGACTTCCCAAGATAAACTCAATAATATTATTTTTAAAAGCTTGACCTCTGTAGTTCATGCGTTGGTAACCTGGAAGCTGGATTACAGTGTGGGGCTCCCTTGGTCCTGGTTTGGAAACTGCAGCTGGTGCAAAATGTGGCAGCCAGATTGCTGATGGGAGCACATAGCCAACAATGTGACACCACTTTTAAAACATCTGCACTGACTGCCCATCTGCTACTGAGCCAGGTTCAAGGTCCTTGTATTAATTTACAAAGTCCCAAACAATTTAGGGACCACCTGAAGCCTTGTTTGATCACTGAGATCATCTCAGATGGCTCTGGTCATCCTCTGAATTGGCGAGGCTCATTTAACATCGGCACAAATTGAGACTTCAGTTTCATCAGCCCAGTTCTCTGGAATGCTCTGCCCACAGAGATTCAGCAGGTGCCTTCTGATTTATGTTTTAAGTGCCTGCTGAAAACCTTTCTGTTCTGCCAAACTTATGCAGACAATTAAGAAGATGCTTTTTCACTTTCATTGTATTTTTAATGTTTTTATTCTATGGTTTTTTTAATGTGTTGCCAACTGCTTTGATGTTTTTAAAGAAATAGCAGTATACATATATTTTTATAAATAAATAAAAGAAATTAAAAGCTTTATTCAGGAAAATAAGATGGCACAAAATAAGGCATATAAGAAAATAAACCCACCAAAAATGGCATGCTAGCTCATAATACTAAATCCTCATTTAGATGTTAAATGTTTAGATGTTAAACTTTAAAATTTAGATGTTAAAGGCCAAAGAAAAAGGCATAGTCTACAGAAGTGATTGATCTACCTTGGATGTAGGTTGTGTCCACCTTCAACACAAATAAATCTTTTGTATTATAGCATAGTTATGAATGACGCTGTAAGTGGATATGCTTCACTGAAGAATGAAGTTGAAAGCATGATTTTTTTTTGCGGGGGGGGGAGTCCCTAACATTTCAGGACTTGTGACATCATGACCCTATATAGTTCAGAACCAATCAAAAAGTGTTTGGGTAACATTTCATTGAAACAACTTTTAACTAAACCAGAGGTAGCTAAATGGTCTTAGGTCCTGGTCCAATATTTGCAGCACAGATGAGGAAAAATGGGATGCAGAGCAGTAAACCTAAAACACTGCAGTAATGATTTATTTCATGCCATAATGCTTTGTGGGAGAATGCTTTATTTCAGCACTATTACGTTTCACCAGTTTTACTGCAGCTTTGCTGTACTTGCTCTTGGGTTCAGTAGGTAGTCAGTTCCTGCTCTGGTTTCTCAGGGACACAGGATGGAGAGTCTGAACTAGGCAAAAGACAAGTTGAAAGACAGAGAGAGAGAGAGCCAGCCAGCCACCAGTCAGAGTAAGAGGGCTAGCCAAGTCAGCAGGGTGGCCACTTACACATCACCCAAAAAGGGGAAATACATCACAAAAAAAGCCCAAAAGGTGGCACAAAATTTGCATATGCTAATTTATATATACAAATACAAATTTAGAATTGCTATAATTCAAATAGAGATACAGTACATCTCAATGTGGTGGGGAAGACTGTGTGACCTGTGTGCCTGCTCAGTCTGCTGCCAGGTGCTAACTGCTGATGGGCAACATCAAAGCCCCTGATCTTCCTTCTTATGGTTCTTTGTCTTTAAGGTGGGCTTGGACTGGCCAGCCTTCAAATAGAGGGATGTCTTCTGAAAAGCAGGACAGATGGGAACTCTTCAAGCTACCAGCCAAAGATAGGTTTTGTGTTGATTGCAGACATATAAAGTTTTGCCTTGAATCCTTCCGAAGATTTTTTAAGCAAGTGCTTGGTTAAGCCCAGGACAGTCACAGATCATTCTGCCTTCTCAGAATGAATACTTCTTTGTTTAAAAAAGTTGAAACTGGGAGAACCAATCGACAAATAAGATTCGAACAGGCAGCTCAGTGACCCTCCTGCCCGATTTTACTCCTTCACAGGGATTACAAAATAAACAGAATTTATTTTATCAGTCCAAAAGATCTGAAGGGCACCATGTTGGCAAAGGTTGCTGTAAAGGCTGGCAGTTAGGACCTCAGAACCTGTGACCACTTGCAGACTCTGGTCTTGCAGTGTCTACTTGCTTCAGAGACTGAACTGGGCCACTGCTTATCTCTCCTTCACTATTCCTCTAAGGATGGCTCTGTCTTGGTCTCCTATTCTCTCTGTTTCCTCTGAGGGCCCATCCATGCTCTTTTATGGTGTGATACCAGCAGGGCTGGGCCCTTCTTGTGAACACACAGAGTCAAGGGTTATTGCTTTCTCCCTTCCTCTGCATCTACATAGAGTCCTTGTAAGTCGAACATTTGTTCACCTAAGCTCACAGATGATCAACAGCAATCATCAAACGCAGGCGGAGGATAGAGGAGACCCCACTCAAGATTTCCTGAGTCTTGGAAGGTACCAGAAGTTTTCTATTTGGGAGTCAGACTTCAGGCAGCAGAATAATCGTTATAATATATATGCTATTTATTCATATCTTGCACACTAGAGCTAATAAAGTGCATTGTAGGTGGCCTTAGCCAACATTGCAGAAACAGAAAAATAGGAATATATGTCAGCAAGAAAGAAGTTGCTGGATATCCATCTAACATCAAAGTATAAGTCTTTGAAGTCACATCTAGTTAAAACAAGTTACAACAGATGAAGGATTGAGTTAAACCCTAAGTCATATTAAACAGTCAAAGTTACAAAGTCATGGAAATACATGACACATTATATCACCCATCAGATGTCATGGATGGAATAGACGGATGGTTCTCCTGCTTTCTTTGACCCCCACTTTAGCAGAGTGGAGGGTAATGAATTCTATAAAAGCTGACCTTTTATACACTTTCTCGTCAAAGGAAAGGGCTTCTTCCTACAGCCTTATCTGCTACTGGCTCTTGCTGCGTCTCCTCACTGCATTTCTTTATGCAATTTCAGACTCTTCATTGTTGGAAGTGGGGCAAGAGCAACTCCTGTTTTGTTCTTTTGTTTAAGTTCCAGAAGGGAGATAGAGTTAGGGTCCCCCAGATGGCTAGACTACGTTTACCTGTGATGCTCTGACTGACTTCCTTCCTTCGCAGACTGATATGCTTAGGGAAGCTTATCTGCCCGCCCTCCCTCCACCCTTTCCTTCTTCTCTTCTTCCACTGTCCAAGCGAGAGGAGACACCTTTGCCTCTGCTCTCTCTCTCTCCTGAGCCATCAGGGCAATACCCATATCTCTCAGCTGAGGCCATTTCTGTACCGGGATAGCCTGACCACTGTTGTCCACGCACTGGTAACCTCTGTGCTGGATTACTGTAATGCGCTGTATGTGGGGCTGCCCTTGAGGTTGGTCCGGAAGCTGCAGCTGGTGCAAAATGCAGCGGCGAGACTGCTCACTGGAGCAGGGTATCGCCAACATGTCACCCCACTGCTGAAAGAATTGCACTGACTGCCCATTTGCTACCGGGCCAAGTTCAAGGTTCTAGTTTTGGCGTACAAAGCCCTATACAGCTTGGGCCCAGGATACCTGAAAGACCGTCTCACCCCTTATATGCCCAGTTGATCACTGCACTCTGCAGGTGAGGGCCTCCTGCAGATACCATCTTATCAAGAGGTTCATTCTGCACAATAGAGGAAACAGACCTTTAGTGTGGCGGCACCTACCCTGTGGAATTCCCTCCCTTTGAATATTAGGCAGGCACCATCTCTCTATCTTTTGGGCGCCTTTTGAAGACTTTCCTCTTTCAACAAGCTTTTTAAGTTGAGACCTATCCCAGTCTGCATCTGTGTCAGAATTGTTTAATATGTTTTTTAATAATGTTTTTAACCCTTTTTAAGGTTGTTTTTTAAATTGTTTTAATGCTGTTTTGTATTAATGGATTTTAAGATCTGTTTTTATGAAGTTTTAATGTTTTTTGGTGCTTTGTTTGCCGCCCTGGGCTCCTGCTGGGAGGAAGGGCGGGATACGAATTAAATAAATAAATGTCTGGGCATTGCGCCTCCAACTTAGTTAGTTAGTTAGAACTTGGTATGCCTTTCCTATCTACTATGTATTTCTATAAATAAAGTAGCTTTTCTTATTTCACTAAGTCTTAAGTCTCAGTGATCCTAATGCAGGGTAAAAGCCTACCGCTTAGATAAACGCACACACTGGCACACACACATCTCAGACCTTTGACGATCTCTGCTCATATATACAAATTTACATAACATTCAAATAGTTAACCAGATGCTCCTAGGGCTTGTCCCAACGGAGCAGGATAATCCATGTTTTCCATATTCGGTTGGTCATCTGACAGTCCCCACTTTGACTGTTTGCTCGCTCTTTTCCGATTAAAAAAATGGTTTTTCTGCGCCCGCACACGCAACGGGAAGATCCGTACATTCTTTTCGCTTCTTCCCAGCTCTGCCTGTAACACCACCCCCACCAGCCAATTGGTCCGCAAAATATAATGTTTGCTCCTCTCCCCCTTTGCAACAAAGCACAATAATGTGCATGTGCTTGAACGTAAGAGCGCGAAAGTTTGAATTTCCTGATGGTTCGGTAGTAGTGGCTGTAACTCTCGCCACTCTGGAGCAGGGCCGGCCAGGGTGTGTGTCTGCAGCTGGCCCTGACCATCCAGGGGGATTGTGGGCAGTGCAAGGGATCAGTGCTTGTAATCACCGGGTGAATCCCCCCATAACCCCTGGGCTCATTCACTGCTGGGTTCAGCCCCGGACCGTTGTGCAGCTCGGCAGCTCTGATAAAGGAAACATGCAAACCACTTATATGCCAATAATTCCTGTATTTTTTGTTTCCTTGTATTTTCAATATTATGCAAAAACGAATGTATGTGTTTTTGCCTTTATGCATAGTAAACATTCTGGAGATACACACGGCTGGCAATTCTACTTATTTCTCCAGAACTGCATGTAACGATGTGTCATGTCTAGGAAGGTAGACCACCAGTATCTATGGTTGTTGGTGCCCGAGATGCTGTAGCAAAAAACGTGCGGTTTGTCAATAGGACGCCCAACATTTCTTCCTCCCAGCGAGAATGGAAAACCGTTCCAAAATTGTTCTTGGTGAAGCTGCACCAGCAACAAAAATATTTGCTGGCTCTGGCAAGGAGCTTCGTTTCTCTGGATGTGCCTGAACAGGGACTTTGGTCCGTTTAATTCTGGGCTGTTTGCTAAAGAGGGAAGCAATGCCCTACAGTGGCATGCATAAGGGAAGGTATTGGCACACTGAGGAGCTGATACTACTTGCTTCTTTTGTAAAGAATGGCAGGAAAGCTGAGCGTGTAATGCACATTTTTGCATCTGCGCAGTAGACGTTGCAGAGCCCCCCCAACACCACACCATTGCTCTGATTGGTTCAGTTTTCCCGGGCTTTCCCTGGACATTCACGCACATACGCAAAAGTGGAAATACCTGATTGGCTGGGAATGAGGGAAGGGGTATGGGGAAACGCCCAAGAACCGCCCATCAAACGGCCACAGCTCTAAAGTCCGCAGTATTGTATCCGAGTGCCTGAAGGTACAGCGGATGATTCCCGATCTTAAAAAGTAAATCACATTTTTTGCGGTAATGCAAAAGCGGATTTAACCGCGTGAAAATGTGCAAAAGTGTGCGACGTCATATGGATGACCGAAAATTAATGAATACACAAAGTGATCATGTCACACATTATACAGTCATCTGGATGAGCCCCTAGTGGAACTTCCATCCTCAACTAGTTTGCTTAACTTCACCATATAAGGAGGAACTTCCTTGTTTAAACAGCTGGAGTGTTGGCTGACTGCCTAGACTTTCTTATCACTTTGTACTCTGTTTCATAAGAAAACATTGCTTTGTTAAGAAGGGAGGGCTGAAAGAAGCCCATTTTTAAAAGGAGAACATTTTTCCTCTGTGCAACTTATGCATTAAAAAGCTATAAGCTAAGCAATATAAGCAAATATAAGCAAATGCAAATGATTTCAGCACTTTTTATGTACATGTTAAGCCAATATCTGGGCTGGCCCATTACAGGTGGATGTATATGGAGCAACATGTTATTTACACATGAATAGTCTGTTTGAACTGCATTTATACTGGACTATCTGCACATCATCCTGCTTTGTCAGTTGTTCTGAGATGCTTCCCCAATGTTCTTGCGTTACAGCATACACACATTGAAATGGAATGGAAATGGACTGCCTTCAAGTCGATCACAATTTATGGCGCCCCTATGAATAGGGTTTTCATGGTAAGCAGTATTCAGAGGGGGGTTACCATTGCCTTCCTCTGAGGCTGAGAGGCAATGAGTGGCCCAAAGTCACCCAGTGAGCTTCATGGCTGTGTGGGGATTTGAACCCTGGTCTCCCAGGTTATAGTCCAACACTCTAACCCAGCCTTTCCCAACTGGTGTGCCTCCAGATGTTGTTGGACCACAACTCCCATCAGCCTCAGCCATTGGCAATGCTGGCTGAGGGTGATGGGAGTTGTGGTCCAACAACGTCTGGAGACACACCAGTTGGGAAAAGCTGCTCTAACCATTACACCACACTGGCTATCCACACATTAATTCTACTCATTCCATTACCCATGTTCTTGGTCCCAGGCTATGGTGTGAAGGCGCATGAGGCCAGCACCCTGCTGAAGCTAAACAGGTCCAGGTCTGGTCAGGACCTGGATGGGAGACTGCCTGGGAACCACATGTATGCCACCTTGAGTTTCTATGATGAAAGGAAGGTGGGGTATAAATGTAATTATTTATTTATTTATTTATTTATTTAATTTTATTTATACCCCGCCTTTCGGCCAAAGGCCCTCAAGGTAGCTTACAAAGAAAAATAAACACAGGTATAAAAATACAATATAAAAATACAATAAAAATACAGTAAAAGCAATACTATTTACAAAAAATAAACTAAATAACAAATAACATTATAATAACAAATAAAATTAAATAACAAATAACATTATCATTGTTGGCACTGCCAAGAAAGAAGAGATGGTGTTAGCGGGGGTGGCAGCTCCCGAGAGGCAGAAGGGCGATAGGCATTTGTTACAGTGAAGCTATTTGCTGTTTCAACGTTGTCTTCCTCTCCATGTCCTCGGGCTCACTCAGCTGCTGCTCCCCGGGCTTCTGCTGGTGGTGATGGTTTATGTGGGGGGGGGCGGCTGTGGGAGCTCGGGCTCGGGGACCTGGGCCTTGCCTGGAGCAGGAGGAGGAGAAGGACTCCGTGGTGGCGGCTGTTGTTGAGCAGGAGGCCCCGCGCCAGGAGGCCACAGGCAAGAGACCCCATGCCAGGCTGTTGTTGGGCAGGAGGCCCCCACACCAAGAAGCGCCGGCGAGGACTTGGGCCGGCGACAGCAGCAGCTGTTGTTGAGCAGGAGACCCCGCGCCAGGAAGCAGCAGTGAGGAGCACTCTTTCTCTCCCCCACACGCCAGCACAATGGTGAGGCATTCCCCTCTCGCAGGGTGGGGTGGAAGGACTAATATCCAGAGAACCACTTTGGGACAGCTGCCGTCCTCCCTCCCTCCCTCTCTCTTTCCACCACCTGGGTCTGTTTCTGCCGCTTGTCAAACTGAATATCTCAAGCCCACCATTTCCTGACGTTGCAATAAATAAATGATAAACAAATAAAATGTTCATGTTATCCACAATTCCTCTCCCCTTTCCCCTCACGTGCAAGTTAGTTGTACTATGATGCCCTGCTACCATATTTCTATTTGGACACACTTTAAAGTTTTTATGTGTGGGCTGTGATTGCTGTGCTAAATCATGGTCATTTGTAGAAAAACCTCACAGGAACGCCAGTATGTGGCATCAGCATCAGCAGAAAGTATATGGGAGTTGATATGTCACAAAGAAGTGGATACATTTTGGCACATTGCGAAGGTGCTCTTGTGCTATAGCACATTAAAAACTAGTAAAAAAAGAGCCAGAACATTTGCAGCATAAAAAGTTACAGGAGTTTAGCAGGAGACTATGGGATATGCACTGATGACAGCTGAAGCAGTATAACTATCCAAAAACCTTTGCTACTTTTAAATGGTGTTGAAAGCAGGGTTGCATATAACTGTTCTAGTAGTGTTATGAGTACAAATCACTATTAATACACACTAAAAAAGATTTCTGAAGAGGGCCTAATTTTTGTTTCTGTAGACTCCTCTTGGAATGCAAAACACCAAAGAAGCTTCCCTGCATGCATCCACCAGAGGGCTACATTTCTCTTGTAGGAGTATGTAAAGAGCTTTTGCTCTGAATCCTTCCAAAGATTTTTTTAAGCAAGTGTGTTTAGTTAAGCCCAGGACAGTCACATATTGTTCTGTCTTCTCAGAACAAATATTCATGGTATGAAAATAAGTTTGCTTATGTGCAGCCTTTCTGTGTGGAAGGTGAAATTGCCTGCTATGTCCTAGCCAGTTGGGGTCACTAGCTGACCAGTATAACATGACTGATTCCCTTCCCATACAAACTAAAATATTAAAATATTTTAATTTCCAGTGTAGTAGTCATGTTAGTCTCTTGCAGCAAAAACAGCAAAGAGTCTTGTGGCATCTTAAAGATGAACACATTTATTTTGGCATAAGCATCTGTGGGCTCAAGCTCACCTCATCAGATGGAAAGTGATAAATATTTGACTATTATATCTGACATATCTGAAGCTCTTTAAAATTATATTCGGGCTTTTACAGTTGAGCCACAGAAAAATGTTCAAGGACTTCCCCCCATGTCTGAGAACCCCTGTTTAAAATGAAAAGTGACATTCTCATGGTTTTACAAAGACTGAATACTGTCCAATGATGCATTTGCTTCCACAACTTTGGAGGTCCTCTGTGCTTGATTTAAGATGCACCAGTTTAGGAATTAAGCATAAAGCAAGTATTTGTCTCTGCTAATCCTTTTACCATAGAAAATGTGTAATATTGGCTGAGTGTTTAAAATGGCTGAATGTATAAAAGGAAGAGTGAGAGTGGAATCGGGGGGGGGGAAGAGAAAGAGTGGATTGCTTGGTGGGGTTTAGAGAGTTATTTGCCAGGAGGGAGGTGGAGTTCGGATTAGTATTGAGTAAAACCATATGCTTATGTGCCTTAAGAAGAAATCTTGTTAATCTTGTTAGCTTTGTTATCTGTAATAAATACTTAATTTGGTTTACCAAAGGCCTGATCCTTGGCTGGGGTTTCACAGACCAGAAGGGAGGGTAAGGTAATGACCAAGGCTGAAGGGGAACTGTAACAAATGGTGGCAGCGGTGAAGAGAATAACAATACCAGTATTCAGAGTCTCTGGGAATACTAGTATTGGGACGTTACTGGTGGTTGCCTAGCAGGGGGATCTGTTGAGATCTGTGCTAGAGTGGATAGGTAAACCATAAGAGAGTGCGGTCTGGACTGGTGGAGTCCCTGGTGGTGCCTAGAGACAGGCAGTAACCACGAGCAGGTAGGAACCTGACAGGGAGAGCCAGGGAAGGACGCATCACATGTGGTGTCAGTAGCGGTGGGATACAAACAACAGAGAATCCAGATACGAACCAAAGAGAGTCCCAAAGACACGTGGTGACAAAGGAGACTACGTCACAGGTGTTGGCTGTAGCAGTGAGATACGAATACTAGACAATCCCTAATAGTTGTGTGGCAAACAGAAATAACAAAACAAGATTATTTGTGAGAGTGACTGCCAAAGAGTGTGTGGCAAAGAGTGAGTGAACTCAAACACCATGGCTGAATACATAAAAATGAAAAGAGAGGAGCTGGTGGAGAAATGCATAACATTCAATTTACCTCACGAGGGTAAAGGGGTAGATGAATTGAGGGTAGCACTTATAGGATTTGCAACTGCCCAGCAAAAACAACCTGTCAGAGAAGAGACCCCAGAAGGATACTTAAGCAATCCCGCTTATATAGAGTACCTGAGAGAGAAGTTGAGGAGGGAGGCTGATGAGAAAGATAAGCAGCGGGTCTTTGAGGCTGAGGAAAAAGATAAATAGCGAGAGTTGGAAGCTGAGAGATTGAGGATGGAAGCTGAGAAAATGAGATTGGGGTTTGAGGAGAGGGAGAAGCAACGAGCAATCTCCGATTGGTAGCCCAGCTACGTCCCTATCTGGACAGTGACGACCTCGCCTCAGTCGTTCATGCTCTGGTAACTTCTAGATTGGACTACTGCAATGCGCTCTACGTTGGGCTGCCCTTGAAGACGGTTCGGAAACTACAGTTAGTCCAGAATGCAGCGGCCAGAAGGACAAGAAGGTCCGCTCATATTACACCCGTTCTGGCTCGTCTGCACTGGCTTCCTATTTGTTTCCGGGCTAAATTCAAAGTGCTGGTTTTGACCTATAAAGCCTTACACGGCATGGGACCGCAATACCTGGTGGAGCGCCTCTCCCAATATGAAACTACCTGTACACTGTGCTCAACATCTAAGGCCCTCCTCCGAGTACCATCCCATCGAGAAGCTCGGAGGGTGGTGACTAGAAATAGGGCCTTTTCGGTTGTGGCTCCCGAACTATGGAATGGTTTCCCCGATGAGGTGCGCCTGGCGCCGACGCTGCTATCTTTTCGGCACCAGGTGAAAACCTTTTTATATTCCCAGGCATTGTAATGCATTTTATTATATGTATTGTTGTATTTTGCTGCTGTTTGATTATTTTTGTTTACCTTTGTTGGCTTGATTTTATTGTATTATTGTATTTATATATTCCTGACTGTTTTATTTTATGTACACCGCCCAGAGAGCCCTTGGGCTTAGGGCGGTATATAAATTAAATAAAATAAACAAATAAATAAATAAAATGCTACTTTTCTGCTGTAACATATGTAAAATTGATATTGAAATTAGAAGGAAAGAGACACATTGATTCAAATGTGCTTTTTAGTACTGTGTTAGTACTAACCCTGATAAGTTATAATATCCCGTTCCCCTTGTCATACAGTTGATGGCTCTGGGGCTGGCAAAGTGGGCATTTTTCTACATTCTGCCACAGACATTTGCATGAGCACTGAACAGAAGGACATGCATTTGAGCACAATTACCCTCAATTGTCCAAGAGGGAAGACATTCAAAATCATGTGAAGGGTACTTTGCCTGTAACAGTAGTGTCAACTGTCAACCCCACAGCAAACCAGCATGAGATGCATGCCTGAAAGGATGAAAATGGATCTTTTCTAGCAGTGCCACTAAGGAAAACTGTAACTTCCTTACAGTGAACACATTTGACAGAGCATCATAAGTCTAGTGACGGCTGTGCAGTTGGCATATTCTACAAAAAACCACAGAAATTCCTAATATCACTTGTAAAAGCACCCCTAGGGTGTTCCAGACTGTTGCTATTTTCAGCTGGGATTCAATCACACACCGGAAAATTCAGGTTGCTCTATATAGTTGATTGGAAGGTCTTGCACAATAAACCAGCTTCCCCCAAAGATCAGACTTTTTGTGGTCAAGAAAGTGACAGAAAAATGCTCTGACAAGTGTTTGATAACTCTTTGAAGCAACACCATCTGAAATTTCTGCTAACAAATCAAAATGAATGCTCAATAAAAAAAGTTGTCTGGAAGTGCCCTTAGTATCATTCCCTTGGACCAACACAGAAATATTGTGCACAAAATCAGCAATTAAGCAAAGAAATGTGCATACACTGTGATTTTACATCAGAGATCACTTAGTCAGAGATCAAGCAAGAATAATTAAGGTCAGAACTCTTGGAAATAATGGTGACAAAGAGATCATTGAATCATAGAATAGTAGAGTTGGAAGGGGCCTATAAGGCCATGAAGTCCAACCCCCTGCTCAGTGCAGGAATCCAAATCAAAGCATTCCCAACAGATGGCTGTCCAGCTGCCTCTTGAATGTCTCCAGTGTTGGAAAGCCCACTACCTCTCTAGGTAATTGGTTCCATTGTTGTATGGCTCTAGAAACCAATTACCTAGAGAGGAGATGATGTTCTAGGCCTCATTAACAGTTTACTGGATCTGGATGGCAATCATGGCATCCACCCAGTTCTTAAAAAACTCAAATGTGAAATTGCTAATCTTTGAGCAAATTTATGCTTGTAATATATTGTTGTGAATTTGGGGGTTGGAATGGATGATTCCTCTGGGTCCCCTTCCAGCCTCTGATTTGGAACCCTGTGCCTTGGGGTGAGGGGCTGGTTCTGCTGGCCAGATGAGTTTCTTTTGTTAAGCTAATAGAATGGCCAGGTTGTTAATTGGTCTATCAGGTGCCCAGCAACTGGTGAATTGCCCAGAAAGATCCTTTTGTCATTGAAACTCTTCAGGAGAGCCTTCCCCCCCCCTCCTTGCAGCTAGGAGAGATTTGTGTTTTTAGTGTGTGTAGAGTGTGTCTAGAGAATGGCTGGGAACTGGAGGCAGGCAGAGAGGCTGTCTCTCTGCACCATGGCTTTAGGATGCCTCCTGTAACACGGATGGGAAAGCTGGATATTGGACTGCTGATGCCTTGAACCTCTCCATCCTAAGCTCAGGTTGGAATGTGTGTAAATAAATAAACCATATTTCATAAAAACACCACAGTCTCCACTGACCTTCTTCCCGAGGAAACCAAGCCCAGGACGAGGGCAGGGACTCTCACCGCTTAGAGATTGGGGAGGCGCGCAACAATATGTAAGATCAGGCTCTGTACCTGAGGACTGGAAAGTGGCCAATTTAACACCAATTTTTTTAAAGGGATCCAGGAAGTTATATGCCGGAAGGTTTAACATTTGTTCCAGGAAAATTGGTGGAAAGCATTGAGATAAAATTACCGAGCATACAGAAGAAAAAGTCTTGCCAAAAGAGAATCAGCAAGGGAAAGCCCTGCCTCACTAACCTTTTAGAGTTCCAACAAGCATATAGAGCTATTCAAAAAGTTTTTGACAAAGTACCTCACAAAGACTCCTGAGTCCTGACTAAGCTTAGCAATCATGGAATAATGGATTAGGAAATGGTTAAGGAACAGGAAGCACAGAGCAGAAATAAAAAGACAGGTTGGGAGCAGGAAATGGAGTCCTCCAAGGCTAAGTATAGGTACCTGTACTTTTTAATTCGCTCATTAATGATTTAGGGGTGAGCAGTAAGGTAGCCAAGTTTGCTGATTATTCCAAATTGTTCAAGGTGGTTAAAACAAAAAGGGATTATAAGAAATTCCAAAAGGATCTCCCCAAACTGGGTAAATGAATGGGCAGAAAATGGCAAATGCAATTCAATGTAAGTAAGTGTAAAGTGATGCACATTGGGGAAAACATCCTAATTTCACATATATGCTAATGGGGTTTGAACTGGCTGTGACTGACCAGGAATGAGGCCTTGGGGTCACAGAGAACAGCTCAATGAAGATCTTGACCCAGTGTAGCACAGCTATGAAAAATCTATGTTAAGAAGCATTTGGAAAGGGATTGAACATGAAACTGCCAATATCATAATGCTGTTCTTTGGTAAGACCACATTTTGAACATTACGTACAATTCACCTCAACTCAAAAAGGATATTGTAGAGCTGGAAAAGGCTAAGAAAGGGCAACCAAAATGATGAAGGGCTTCAACCATCCCTCCCAGAGAAAAGGTTACAACATTTGGGGCCTTTTCATTTAGAAAAAAATGAGCAAGGGCAGATGGCATATGCAATTATGCCTGGTGTGGAGAAAGTCAATAGGGATACTAGAATCTTGGACCATCCAGTGAAGTTGAATATTGGAAGATTCAGGGCATACATTCAGCACTTTCAGGACATCCAACACATACAGTAGTTAAATGATGATTTGCTCCCACACAGGGCCGGTGCTATCATTAGGCCAACTAGGCAGCCACCTAGGGCGCAGACCTCAGAGGGGTGCAGTACTGACCTTTGAGGGGCACGGTTTTATACAGATTAGTTTTTTTTAACCGTTGTAAAAAATGCAACTGACAATTTATATGTTTTATTTTAAGATAAATACCACAACAGTGCTATGGAATATAATTAATTATGCAGTCTTATGAAAAATTTCAAAATTCCCTTTTTTATTTATCCTTTTTATATGTATTTTATAAGATAATCAAATTGTTGTATTCATTTTTTCTACAAGACATCTGTTTTTGAAAATTGAAGTTAGCATTTTTTGGGGGTGTGTGTGCAAGTACTTAGCTTTGCCTAGGGCGCAAAATAGCCTGGCACCGGCACTGCTCCCACAAGAGGTAGTGATGGCCACCAACTTGGATGGCTTTAAAAGAGGATTAGACAAATTCATGGAGGAGAAGGCTATCAGGGGCTACTAACCATGATGGCTCTGTTCTACCTCCACTCTCAGAAGCATACTTTGAACACTAATTGCCAGGAATCACAAGTGGGGAGAGTGCTATTGTGCTCAAGTCCTGCTTTTGGATTGCCAGTATAGATATCTGGTTGGCCACTGTGAGAAAAGAATGCTAGACTAGATGGGCTTTTGGCCTGCTTGAGCAGGCTCTTCTTCTCTTAATATCAGTTGTAGATGCTTCCCACAGAAGGCTTCTCAAACTCTTTCCTCTGTCACCTTCCCACTCCCCCAGCTCCTGAAGCCATGGTGATTGTTTAATATGCAGAAGTTGCAGTATTCTTCAACCATACTCCCATGCATATGATGTAAAGAGAAACTCTACTATAATGGCACTGGGAGTATATCTCTGGATACCAGATGTTGGAGGCAAAGAACAGGGGGAAGCCATCACCTTCATGCCTTGTTTGTATGTACCTAAGAAGCATCTGGCCAGTTGCTGTTTGAAACAGGAAGCTAGATTAGATAGACCTTTGTTTATTCTAGCAAGATAGTTCTTATGGTACCTATGTTTGCTTGCTTTCTTCTTTCCTTGTCATTTATGTTTCCTTTTGTATCATGTCTGTTATCATCAGTCAGTACTGCCTATTACAATAGTGGTACTTGATTGTGTCATTCTTCAGACAGGAGTTCATAACAGTGGCAGCTTACCCACAGAATTATATTTTTGTTTTGGCAACACCTGATCTTTAATATTTAGCACTGCAGGGAAAAGTTTGACAAAAGTAATTTTCCTGTCCCTGCAGTCCTGTAATGGGAGAAGGACCTGTTTGCCGAACCTCAGTTTCTTGTGCTGCTATTAAAGATATGAGCCCTCTTTCTACGTCTGCTAGATGTAAAATGTTCTCCAGTTCTCCATTCATTTGTCCTTGCCTTGTGCTGCTACAAGAAGGGGTGGTGCCTTACAGAGCATATGTAATTGGCTTGGCACAGTTGCACTGAGAAACTGGTTGGGCAGGCTTGACACTTGCAGAACAAACTGTAGCTGTGGGGAAAAAATTGCTGAAGGCAATCTGGGAATTGAGGGCTGATGCTAGAACTGGGAAGTGACTACAGGGCACCTTGATTTATGCTACTAATGGCTCATCCACACCTAACCACAAAACCCATGTTTTCCATATTTGGTTGGTGGCCTCAAGATCCACACATATCCTGTTTGTGGACGGATTATTGTGAAAACCCGATGATCAAGCATCCATACGTGTAGGCTTCCCCCCCCCAAAAAAAATTGCTTTAGCGTTGGCCACTCCCCTAAGGCCACTCCCCTAAGACCACCCCTTTTCAGTGATTGGTCCATAACGGTTGTTTGCTTTTCATGAACTTTTCCGGAAGAGCTCAGAAAGGTATATCTTTTTTTAAAATTCCCACGCATGTGCAGGTTTGTGGATGTGCAAAAGGGCAAAATTAATGGACCCCCCCCAAGTGTAAGCAAAATAAACATCTGGACTGTTACATATAACACAGTGGATAGTAAGGATGGGAGCCGCTGGTTACTCCCGATTCCATTGAATTTGTAGAACTGGGAGACAAATCCCTTTCCCTGTTCAATTGTTTCCCATTATCTCCTGCTGTTACCATTTTGAAAGGGCTTTCCTTCTGCTCAGTGCACCCACCAAATCTCCTCTTCATGCCTCTTCCTCTTCCCAAATTGTATTAGCTCCTCCACCACCCACCATGGGAGAAAGCAAGAGATTGTCTGTCATTCCGTTTCAAGTTAGCAAAGGGAGGACCCAGATCTGTCAGTTTTGAACTCAGAAGAAAAAGTACACAACTTACAGTGTGTGTGCGCGCTCTCTCTCTCTCTCACTCACTCACTCACATACACACACACACATACGGAGAGAGAGAGAGACAGACAGAGGTCTGGCTGCCTGACTCTTTGGTCTGTTTGGCTCCCCCTCTCATCCCCATCAGCTGTTGGGCAGGAAAAGAGAGGCTTTTTTGCCTGTTGCTGGATCAGCTGAAAGATCAATGCCACACTAAAGTATTAGAGTTTGCTCCTCTCCCCCTCCCTTTCCTCCTATCAGCCCAAGGAAGCTCAGTTAAAAACCTCCCCCTTTAAACTCTGTGTTTTCAATGAATTTTTTTGCGTAATATCACAAAATAGGTTTTAAGTGGAAATATTATTAATTAAACATTTGATTTTACGTTTGACTGCAAAATAGTAGTTGTTTTTTTTAAAAAAAACAGTGCGATACAGTTACAGAAGCCAGAAGAAGTAAGAACTCCAGTTCAGTACCAGAAGCAGGTATGAACTGTAAGAAAGGAGGAGGAGGCGTGGACAGAGGGTGGATCCAACTTCAGTACTGGAAATGCAACTGGCTATTAGGGAGGAAGGAGACAGGGGGCTTGGCGTATGATGGAAGAACACCCATGGGCCACCTATTGCAGCAAAGTCTGCAGCATTGTGTCCAAGCACATGGACGTTAATGCGGTTGATGGGAGCAGCAGCCAGGCCAGTTGAGCTTCATTGTTGCTCCACTTGCCCCAGAAAGAACATCTAAAGCATTGCAGGTGATGTTTGGTGGATCTTTCAGGGAAATTTGCCCACCATTATTGGTCTTGTCGTTGGGAAAACTGTGAAGAATACAGTACGAAAACAATTTGAGTCAGAGGAATTATATCTGTTGGTGACTGTAATGATCGTGCTGCAAAAGCAAGTGCCTGGTGGTGGGGGAGGGAAAGAGTCTCTTCTTCCTTTTATCATGAATTGGCACATTGCAATCTACATATTCCATGCCCCAAATGCATGCCATACTTTAGACACAGATTAATTTTGTTCCATGATCCTATGAGCCTGTATCTGTTGCAGAGGACAGAAGTAGTTACTGAGCCTCTACCTAGAAGAGGAATACATTAAAGGAGCGCAAGCCAACACAGTCCAATGGAGAAAAAGCATACAAGTACCAGCCAACTCTGGCTTCAGTAGAGGAGCAGATTCAGATTAGCATGAAGGTTATTCCAGTGGGACATTCCTAAAGTCCACCCACTACTCCTCCCTTAAAAGAGATTGAATTTCCTTTGCTTATTTTCACTGGAAGAGGAGTAGTGCACGTGTGTGTTTTCCAAGAAGAGAGTGGGACACCCTTTTGTGCTTTCTTTCTGAACGTGGATTTACAGTTTGGTGCTCAGGGAACGAATGAGCCCACATTTCACAGTACCAAGAAAAAGACACAGCATTTTCCAACTAGGATTTATGCTGAAAGAAGAAGGTTGCCTTGGCTTAGGGATACGGGTCCCTTGTGTACCCCAGGATTATGGCCTGGCTGTTTGTTAGAAATTGTTTCCCGAAAATTGCCCCTGGAGGCAAACTGTTTTCTTACAAAATGAGGGCATGGAGCAAGGGAGCCCTGACTGCATACATGCCAGAGGCCACATCTTTTCCTGGACCAAGGGACCACCAAGGGTTGTACCAGATCTCAGTGGAGCAAACAGATGCATTCTGGGGAGCAGTAGGGAGAAGCCGGCTTCTGTGGATCAAGCCTTTCCATTCTGTCAGTTGCTGTAACCTACAGCAGGGCCACTTGTCTTGGTTTCTTGGAGGGCAGCTGAATGTAGCAGGTAAGAAAGCCTGCTGTTCTTTATTTCTCCCTGTGGGGAAAAACAATTCTAACCCCCCAGATGCTTTTTGTATCCTTTTCATTCTCACTCTGTTTCTTCCCCAATATAAACATGCCATTCGTTTTTCTCTGTTTTTTATAACCTTGAGAATTAATGTTCTGAGTTTAAAAGGAGATATTGATCCCTCCTAAACAGAGCCGAACATAAGAAAGCCAAAGGTGGCAAAACACTGGAAAGAGGAAGGGATGCCCATTGCATGAAGAGTTGTGGTGTAGTGTGGGTTCAAATCCTGCCTCAGCCATGAAGCTCAGAGGGTAACTGTGGGCTAGCTACCATTTTCAGAAATGGGTGGCTTCAACAGGGTGGTTGTGGAAAGAGAACAAGGGACAACTATCCATGCTGCACTGGCCTCCGAGGAAGAAGGAAAGGAATGGATGAAGAAAAGAAAAGTAACAATAATGTAATCTGCAGAAAAGCAATAACAAGCCTTTAAGTAAGATTCATTGTCTTATTGCTTTGTTCCAGAACTTGAAATTATTTTCTGATTAGACAATAATCCACTGACCTTGGGCTAAAAGGTCTGTCCAAAATTTCTTGCAGTGTTCTTTTTTTAGTGGCAAAGGTTTTTAGGATGCATTTAAAGGTACAGACACTGATTTTTGCACACTGCAGGCTTAAACTTTTGGGGTTCATACTTCCACATTTCTCACCTAATTTGAGTTCAAGGGCGTTCAAACTGACCAGAAGAGAATGACAATGTAATCACACAATTAGTGGAAGCATCATGCAAACATGCCAAACACACTGTGCAAAATGTGTATGATGTGTGTGTGGGGGGAAATTCTGGTTTCTCATATTTCACTGATGGATAAAGTTGTTTGTATAGCCAAGCCTTTTGGCTGTTCTCTTGCGTATAATACACAGCAAGTGTTTTCCCTTTTAGCCTTTATGCGCAATAATCAGTCACATCTCTGTTCAAGTAATGCTTCTTAATCAAAATATCGCCTCCCCCCCTTCTCTTCCTTTGCTTATCAGCACTAGTGCTCATGGGTTTCTTGCAGACATATATTTAATATATGTATGCCCTATTTTAACTACATGGAAAAGCAAAGTTACAGTATATTTAATTTTAAATCAATAACGGCTTATGTTTCCATAGGAGAATATGACTGAATGGCAGCCTTACAGAAAAACTATGCACAGAATAACATATTGATATCTCAATGGAAGTTTATTTTAATGTTCAGCATAATAAGAATGTACAAATGAATGGAAACCAAAAAGATCATATAACTGTGACAAAAATATTATTATTTAGAGGAGCACATCAGTGTCGTCATAAGGGTCCAAGTAGATATGACAGGGGCAGCCACATCTATGATTCATATGTTTGCTGAGGTATGTGTGAATGAGGTATAGTTTTTACACACAAAGGGGTGCATTTACACAAGAGGAGATGAACTGCCACCTCCCTGCACCCTTTCACCCAGGTGCATCCCAGTCCAACTCCAACATCAGAAGCAGTAGTGCAGTGGCAAATTCAGAAGTGCCGGGTCCCTTCATGTTAATCACAGCCATGCCCCCTCCCTGGTTTTTTTTTGCTGCAGGGTGGAAAATGAGATCCTCAGTAATGCCTAGGAACTAATAAGCATGAAAGAGGAGAGTGTTAGCTACTGAGAAGAGTCTTCTCAGTGTTTGACTCACTTCCTTTCACTCTGATTGGCTCCAATCCGCAGGAAAGAACAATGAAGCATGTTAAAATCTATTCTCAGTGGCCAACACACTTCCCTTTCATGCTGATTGGCTTGTAGGATGCTGGAGACATAGGGACCCTGCTGGGACCCTGCACCCAATAAAGTAAAGGGTCTAAGACCCCCCGAGACCCTGCATGACTACACTCCTGACCAGAAGTGAGCTGGCCTGGGCGAAAAAAAAGTGTCTCAAGTGATGAAGTGCAGGGATCCAAGGTTGGGCTGGTGAAGAGTTCTGCTTTCCTTACCTGCATGTCATTTTTTGTGTATAAAGCCAATCCCCATTTCCTGTTTTATATGTGAAAGTGACAGACACACAAACAATAACAAAAACATGGCTCTCTGGCCATGGAAGCACTTGCAATATTACTGTTTTCAGGGCATCTATTCTCCACCTCTGGTTTGTGAATCTGGGTACACTTGATGTCAGTCAAACTCCACCCTTTTTACTCCAAACTCTGGGATTTTTGAGATCAGATGCATTTTCCCTTCACGCCAGCTTCACACTGACTTCAAAACTGTTTGGTCAATCAACCCAGTGATCAAGAGATCACTGCCCTGCTCTGCCCACTGGTGTGTACACAGAGTCATCGTGATAAAAAAATGAATCGAACAGTAAAGATGTGTACAGCCAGGTGCAGACTTGTATCAAACTGTACCCAGATGAAATGGTCTGGCTGCTTTTTAAGGACCTACCAAACATGTAGCCTCTATCTGGTCTAATAGGACCCTAACTCTCTCAATTATTTTTATAGAGTGCTTCTGGCAACACAACATCTGAGCTAAAGTAATTAGCACACAGCATAATTTACCATAGAATCTCAGCCATGCAGAATGTGATGTCATCCACAGCCTCAGAAATAATCCTGACATCATAATTAAAGAGGCTGACAAAGGAGGAGCTCTTCGCATCATGAACAGGTTAAATTACTTATGGGAGGCTGAAAGGCAACTCTGCAACACCACATTTTACAGACCCCTATCCTTAGGCTCAATTGTGGAATACTAAAAGGAACTAGATACCCTGATGGAGGAATTTACTTCAAATATGCAGGACCAAGTCTGCACAGGCACGTCCCAAGAGCCTCACCCTAGGGTCTTGTATTTGCTACCTAAAATACACAAACCAGGCAGTCATGGGCACCTCACAATTTCAAGCATGGGCACTATCATAGTTGGTACCTGGTTATATGGACCATATGCCACCATTACTCCAAGTTGCAGTAGGACACTGCTGACTTCCTGAGGAAACTGCAGCCCTTTAACAATCTTCCTGAGTATTCCATCTTTGCTACCATGGATGCTAAGTCTGTTTACAAAGATGGACGACACCATCAGGAATATAATCCTTAATGTTGCTACAAAACATCTAGCCATCAACATCTGCCACATTGATCTTACCAGCAATTATTTCATCTTTGGAAAGAACATGTATCTTCAGATCAACGGGTCCCAGATTGGGACCCCACATTATTTTCATTGGAAGGAAAGCTCCGATTTGCACCCATGGAAACTTTCCTTCTAATGAAAATAGCAACTATTGGTGTTCCAATTTGGATCAGGACTGCAGCAAGGGGTAAAGGGCTAAAATCTCCCACCTTCCTGACAGGGTCCCAACTGAGATTCCCACCCCCCACCCCAACTATTTACTTTAAAAACAAAATTTGATTATTGTATTTGCAATCAATAAGGGATTTTCCTTAAGCCACACTGGTCAGTGATAATAAAGGATTAAATCTTCATAATCATAGTCATCGTCACTTCTATTTTATATGAAAAAATAAGAAAAGAATGACACAATAGATTGTGAAAGTGAGTTCTGTAATCTATTACTATAGTCATATCAAATGTATCTATTTATTTATTTAGTTATTAAATTTATATCCTGCCATTCCTCCCATGCCCTAATATTATAAACTGAAACACTTTTGCAGCAGACTTTCAAGGCCCTTGGATGGAAAAGTAGCAAAAAGTGTAAGTCAATAAATAAACAACAATCAGGAGTCAGAGTTCATTCACTATCTGAAGTTTTAAAAAAGATATCTTATTTCATCAATGTAAGTGATAGTACATTGCTGACTTTTTGTTTTGACCTTTTGTTTTTAATGAATTTTGATTGTTTTGTTCAGCTGCCCTGTGAGCCCTTTTTTTGGCCAGAAAAAGCCTCAGGAGCTGTGCAAAGTGCCAGCATTAAGAGGAATGGTGTGAATGTGAGATATAGAAGAACGCAGGAAGGGTAGAGCTAGGGGCTGCCTGTTAGTGCACATGTGTTGAGATCACCCTCTGAGGCCCTCTTCCAGGTGCCTGACAATTGAGATGGACAAAATGGGCAACTATGAGTTGTGTAATTAAATACTACATGCTGTACAACTAACCTATTACAAGATGTACTATCAATCCACAAGCGTTGTGCAAACTGATGTGTTTTGTGCTATGCAAATGATTAACTTGGGTTGTATAATTTTGACTTGTGCACATTGATAATAGGTTGTGCAATTGACCTTTGGCAGTACAGATGACACTGGGCAATGCTACGTGCACAATCTGTTGTACAATTTGTTTATTGATTGATGATTTTGTAGTTGAACTCTAATAATCTGATGGCGGCCAGCCTCTTCTTGTAGATTTATGCAAAGATGAATTTGAAGCAGGAAAATTAATATAAATATTTTCATACTTGTAGGTTCCTTGATTAAGAATTGTATACCATGTGATTGTTGACATGAATAATTATGTAGTTTTGTATGGTGTGTTAGATTCTGTATCATTTTAACCTGGGTACTCACTAGGAACAACTGAGTGCAAAAAAATTTCAAAATTTGCACCAGCTTTCAAATGTAAATGTACTGCCTTCAAGTTAATTCTGATTTATGGCAACCCTATGAATAGGGTTTTCATGGTAAGCGGTATTCACAGGTGATTTACCACTGCCTTCCTCTGAGGCTGAGAGGCAGTGACTGGCCCAAGGTCACCCAGTGAGCTTCATGGCTGTGTGGGGATTAGAACCCTGGTCTCCCAGGTCGTAGTCCAACACTCTTAACCACTATGCCATGCTGGTTCTCTTTTATTACATTTCAAATTCCATCCTGATAAACTACCAAAGGAGTAGTTGCATTGCAGCAAAAACAATAGTACTGTTATACGATTGGGGTGTTGGAATGGATGGTGTCTATGGATCCTCTTCAGGATTGTAATCCTGTATCTGGAAGTTGGGATCTACAGCAGAGAAACCCGCCAAACTAGTCAAACCCGTTTCTTTGTTCCTTGATGGGCTAATCTGAATGTCAAAGGCTGCTATAGCAATTCAGGCAGGAGAGCAATGTGTTGCCATAGGAAAGATGTATCCTTCCCCCTCCCCTGACTGGGGCAGGAGGGAGATTTGGAGTGAGTCTGGGGAAAGTTGGAAAAGAGGCAGAGACGCTTGCTTGCTTTCTGTGTCAACTCCCCAGCCATGGCTTTGGGATGCCTCCCTGGAAGCCTGATGGGGAAGCAAGATCTGTTGGACTGTTAATGCTGTGAACACCTCCATCTTATGTTCAGGTTGTTGTTGTTGTTGTTATGTGCCTCCAAGTCCAAAGTATGATAACCTCAGTTTCATCATTTTAGCTTCTAGTGACAGTTCTGGTTTAATTTGTTCTAACACCCAATTATTTGTCTTTTTTGCAGTCCATGGTGTGCGCAAAACTCTCCTCCAGCACCACATTTCAAATGAGTTGATTTTTCTCTTATCCGCCTTTTTCACTGTCCAACTTTCACATCCATTTTCACATCCATACATAGAGAGTTCAGGTTGTACATATGTGTAAATAAAACCATATATCCTAAAGATACTACAGTCTCTGCTGACCTTCATTCCAAGGAAACCAAACCCTGTGTAAGCACAGGAACCCTTAGAAGTCTCTCACTGCTTGGAGATTGAGGGACACACAACAGTACCTTAAAAATTAAGAAATGTATTGTGGGTTGTGGCATAAGCTTTTGTGGATGGGAGCCCATATTATCAGATGCCTGAAGCCCAGTCATTATTCATAATATTTTGGTTGCATTTGTTTTAACCCAAATCCTTGTTTTATCTTTTCATTTTTAAAAGACTTCTGCAGTCTGTGAAAGCTCCATTTTCTTGGTGGAAGTGTTTGTTTGCACTTGAAAGTGATATAGGAACTTCATCCTGTGCTTATGTAACCCTGTGTATGCACTTGTCCATTAAGACATAATTAGTACTTTTTATATAGTGTCTATAGGTGTCTGGCTTAATAGCAGATCTGAATACTTGAGGAATCTGGCACACTACAAATAGAGAAAAGAGGTAGGCTGAAAACCTAACCTTCATATATTTGTTGTAATCTGTGATTTTGGATACAATAAATATAGTTGCTGTTCAACTGGTCAAGAGAAATACTGGTATGAATGTATTAGATATGCATTCACCCAGTTTCTCCATAACATCAGATAAAGGTTACATTTGCAGTGACTCTACTCCTGTTTGAAACTAGGTTGTTAGCATTAACTTTGTGATGGTTAAACAGACTGACAAAGAAGCTGCAGTCATCTGAGCCTGTTATGATGAGAATCTTCTTCTCTTTCAGTCAACTGTTTGGATAGACATGTCCACAAAGCCCCAAACAGAGTCGCCCTGATCTGGGAGAAAGATGAGCCTGGGCAAGAGGACCGAATTACATACAGGTCTTTACTTACCTTTTTGCACATCCTGGCAAGGGAGGGAGAACTGCATAAAAAACCTGCTCAGTTTTCTAATATGTGTGGGCATTATTTATCTGGTGAAAATGTCACAATGCAGTAAGTTTAAAATCCCCATTCCATAGCATTAAGCTTGTTCTGTTGATTTCAGCCACCAAGTCACAATCTCGCCCTATGTCTTCTGGACAGTGACAAATACCTGAGCTGGAATATCAGTATATAAGGGGATACTTTTCAGGGATGGGTAACCTGTGGCCCTCCAGATGTTGTTGGACTCCAGCTCCATGGCTGATGGTCAGAGATGATGAGAAGTGTAGTCCAGCAATATGTGGAGGGGCACAGGTTCTCTACCCCTGCTTCATACCAAGTAAAAAAAAAATCCATCTAGCCCAGTACGAGGAATTAACTTTTCAAGTCCCAGGTAGAGGTCCTTCTCATTCCATTTACTTTTAATAGAATATGCTATGGATTGAATGGTGTAGCCTGGGGCTCATAACTATTGTATTCCATAGTTACTGCCCTTAACATGATTCAGAGGGGATTAGTGGGATAATAAAACAGAGGATATCTAAATTACCACATGTTTTCTTTGAACAGAGAACTGCTAGAGATGACATGCCGCCTTGGGAACACTATGAAGAGACAGGGAGTGAAGCGGGGTGACAGAGTCACCATTTATATGCCCCCATGTCCGATGGCTGTGGCAAGTATGCTGGCCTGTGCCAGGATTGGAGCAATACACACAGTGGTATTTGCTGGATTCAGCTCTGTTGCATTGGCTGACAGGATCCAGGATGGTAAGAGCCACTGCAGGCTGTATGTGCCCTTCTCTTCAGTTTTCTTTTACCAGCCTTACATACAGCCTCATGGACCAACTAAGTGTACAAAAATAGTGATTTATTCACAAATCTTTCTGCCGTAAATGCTATGCTAGCAAAAGTCCTTATGTATGGGAGTATTCTCTCCTTCAGTTTTGACAGAAAGAAAAGTGTGAAGACGCATAGATATATAACACCCTTGGGACTTCTTTTTTACCCTAATTCACTTAAGCAGAGCATTAGGAGTTGAAGGGCTTAAGGACACAGGTTTCAATACCTTGATGCTTACACCCAGTTCTTTTGGGGTAAAAAATGATTTGCCAGTACTCATACCTTGATAAAAGTACCATGGATGCCAGCACAAAATTGCTGGCATGGGCAGCAAAAAAAGAGGTGCCGGTACTCCATACTGGTGAGGACTGTCACAAAAAAACACTGCTTACACCCATTCTCCTTCCTGCCCTCTCACTCTCAAGCCCACATATCTCAACTGGCCATTTATTTTTGCTTCACTTCTGTGTGCGTGTTCATGGCCCACAGGCCCAAATTAGGGGGAAATAGACACAATGTTGTTCACGCAGTTAGCAACTGTGTAATTAAAACTACACACACACACACAAAAAGGAGACAGCTGCCATGGGGAGGGGGCTCTGGATTGGGTCTGTGGCATGCAGGAGGGGACTTTAACCCATTATCCCATTGTAGTCCTCCTGATCCAGAATGGGGGCTCCTGAAGCTGCTACTGGCTCTGTAAAGGAAGCTCCCTATCAGAGAGATTTCCATCTGAATCCATCTTGTCTTTTAACAAAACACATTTGTCAAGGAATCCCTATCTCCGTGAGGAAGGGATTTACTAGAGGAAGGAATTTATCCTCTGTAAGCCAGTGTAGTGTAGTGGTTAAGGTGTTGGACTATGATCTGGGAGACCAGGGTTTGAATCCCCACACAGCCATAAAGCTCACTGGGAGACCTTGGGCCAGTCACTGCCTCTCAGCCTCAGAGGAAGGCAATGGTAAACCCCCTCTGAATACCGCTTACCATGAAAGCCCTATTCATAGGGTCATCATAAGTCAGAATCGACTTGAAGGCAATCCATCATCATCATATGAAGTAGATGGGCTGAGGGGAATGGGCAGAGTCTGTTGAATCTAATTTGTTTTCTTTCATCCTCTCTAGCTCAGTCGGAAACAGTGATCACAGTGAACCAAGGCTTGCGAGGGGGCAAGGTTGTTGAGTTAAAGCAGACAGTGGACCAGGCTGTAAAACTTTGCCCAATGGTGAAGCGAGTTTTTGTTTCAAAGAGGACGGATGAGAAGGTTCCTATGTCAGGCCTGGATATACCATTGGAGGAGGTGAGAACCAATACCCCACTTATAAACCATATTTGGACGCTGTGGTCGGCTTCACAAGCCATAGATAAGTGCTGTGGCCTCATGCTCCTTTCCTGCTCTCCTCTTTCCGACACATGACAGGATGAGGGGAAAGGGAAGTATATACTATGAGGCCACAGTGTTCACTTGCGGTATCATACATTTATTTATTTAAAATATTTTCATACTGCCCTTACAGGTATTATAAACCTTCTCAAAGCAGTTTACAAAATTAAAATTAAAATATATATCTAAAATTCAGTTAAATAAAACTCTAAATAAAAAAAAGATCAGTAATTATCAAAACCATAACTGGAAAATATAAAAGAAAAAGCCAACATAAATTAAAAGCACACTGAAATGTACAGGTCTTTAAGGCCCATTTAAAAATAGTCAGGGAGGGAGCCAGGCAACCTCCGGTGGAAGGGCATTCCATTAGGATGGGACCATGGCCACCACAGAAAAGGCCCTGCCTCTCGTGACCACAGGCTGATAGATCTTACTGGCAGACATATGAGCAGGGCCTCAATGACTGATCCTAGGAAACTGCTGTCAAACATCTGAAGAAATTTCTTCAAGCTTTATTATATCCACTACTGTGACATTTTCAAGGGAAATCTTCAATACAGAACATTAGTGATTAGGAACTCTAGTGTTTTTCTTTTTTAAAGTGTCAATAGCAGCTTCATCCTCCAGAGTGGTGATTAATCAGTTTTCAGATTAAAATTACTCCCCCCCCCCAAGAACTCCATTTGCCATATCGGGCACAACATACATGTTTCTATAAATGTAGATGAAAAGAATAAGGTGGAAGGAAAACACTAGGACCAAACTAAACAGGATGCTAAATGTCACTTGCAATCACATCAGTTTTTATAAGCAATTACAGAAGGCATGGTCCCCAGAGTGCATGGCACCATCTCTATCAATCTTTCTGCACCAGGTGAACACATTTTTATTCATCCAGGCATTTTACTCCTAATTGGTGCTCATCTTTTAGTTGGGTGAGTTGGATGTGTCCTTTTTTATGTTATAGTTGCAAGAACACTTATAGTTAATAAACGTTTTGTAAATGTAAATGGACTGCCTTCAAGACGATTCCAACTTATGGCGACCCTATGGATAGGGTTTTCATGAGGCTGAGAGGCAGTGACTGGCCCAAGATCACCCAGTGAGTTTCATGGCTGTGTGGGGATTCGAACCGTGGTCTCCCAGGTCGTAGTCTAGCACCTTAACCACTACGCCACACTGGCTCTCACAGACATTTTGTAGTAAGTGACAAATAATAACAATAACAACAATTATTGTTATTCCTATCACAGAGCATGGGGAACAATTTTTTTTGCTCACCGTTACCCCTATGCCTGCTCTGAGTCCCACAAGGGTAGCTTCCACTGGAGACACACAGGGAGTGGGAGCAGAGATATGGCAAATAGTAGCCATGAAGGAGCTACAGTAAGCTATGCCAGCCATGGAAACTGCAGAGCTTTTGAAACTGTACCAGGCATATGCCCCATGCTGTCAAGCTTTTTTCTTCAGCCATGAGGGCTAGAAACTAGCTGTTTAAAAAGAAGAGTTTGGGGCGGTGGGGTTGTATGTGGAAATGGGGGGCAATGCCCCACTAAGCTTCATTATTAATTTGGCCCTTGGTACAGGGGGAACTGAAGGAGACCTTGGGGGCTGTGAAGAGAGCCTACTGAGAGAGCTTCTCTGCTTCCTGTGATAGGAGATGAGGAAAGAGGATGTGACCTGTGAGCCCGTTGCCTTGGACAGTGAAGATTTCCTGTTTCTCCTCTACACTTCAGGAAGTACTGGAAAACCCAAAGGACTGGTCCACTCCCAGGCAGGTTATTTGCTGTACACTGCCATCACACACAAGGTAAATATAAATATGCACAACATATACTCAAATATACACAGCAGAAATATCCATTAACTCCACAGAGGACAACTAAAACTCTGCTAACCTACCATGTGGCATTTCTTCCTAAACATCTGCTACAAGAGAGCCTCATAGGAACTGCCTGCTATCATTTATTCTCCACTAAGGGAGAATCTGGCTGGTCACAGGCTTGATAGCAACTAAGGCACCAGCAGACCTAAAGCCAGCACAGTGAACAGCCTCAGTTTAAAACAGGTGGCTTACTATGATGTAAGCTGTAGTTTGGAAAAGCTGTATTGGAAAATATGTTTCCTTGTCCCACAGAGCTTACTAGAAAACAAATTACCTGTGAAAGTCAGAAGATTCTGAATAGTCTGATGTGTTGCATGTTTACTCAGAAGTTCCAGATAAGTGTTTATTCTGGGATCAGTACTAATGCATGCACATTTTTCACAGAGTTCACATGTCGTTGGCATAAAAATGCTAGCCTATAGTCCCCCCCCCCCCTCCAATCTAGATTTACCATTTCTGGGGCAAATCTGACAAGTTAACAAAATGTTGCCGGTAACCAGTTTGTAGTATCCAAATGGCCCGTTTGCAACATTAAGTCCCCATTCTCAAAGCACTCTAAATTTCACTGAATTCAGTGGCGCTTACTCTCAGGTAAGGGTTTAAGGAATTCCGAACTTATAGCCCAGACCTGTGCATGTATATTCAAAAGCCATTCTCACTTTCTATTGCAAATTTGGCTTATTCTCAAGTAAGTGTGCATAGGTTTGTAGTCTTTGTCTGGCACCCTGATCCTATGTTTATAAATTGGTACAACTGATAATGGGATTTTGTTCTTAGTAAATATGATTAGATCAGATTGTGACTCAAGTGAGTCTATAGATCCCATCATCAGAACATACATTTTTTCCACTTGCAGCTGCAATTCTTTGGCACAGGACATAGGAGAATGTATATGTTCAATGTTACTACTATATACTGGTGATTTGGTTCTGAATCTTATGACATACTCTTTAGTCTGCCAACCTGGTACTCTCCAAAAGTTCTGGTTTTGGTGTACAAAGCCCTATACAGCTTGGGACAGGATACCTGAAAGATTGTCTTACCCCCTATATACCTAGTCAATCGCTACGTTCTGCAAGTGAGGGCCCCCTGCAGATACCATCTTATCAGGAGGTCTGTTCCTCACAACATAGGAAGCAGTCCTTTAGTGTAGTGGCACCGACACTTTGGAACTCCCTTCCCTTAAATATTAGACAGGCACCATATCGTTTCAGCACTTACTGAAGACTTTCCTCTTTCAACAAGCCTTTTAAGTAGAGACCTTATCCCAGTCTGTGTCTGTGTTGGGATTGCTTTTTAATATTTTTTTTAAAAAAAGATGTTTTGCTTTAATGTGTTTTTAAAGATTTTTAAAATATATATATTAAAGTCTTTTTATGATGTCTTAAGAGTGTTTTTAGCGTTTTTGTTTGGGTGACATATAAATTTAATAAATAAATAAATAAAATGTTGTGGCTTACAACTCCCTTAAGCTTCAGGCCACATGGCCATGCTGGCTGGGGATGATGGGAGTTGTACTCTAGAATATCTAGAGGGCATCAGCTCAGCAAAGATTGTTCTAGTCTATGGAATGTATTCAATATAGCGTTAAACAGATTGTTCTGTCAGTACAAGTATTTTTCCTTGCACAACTGGACAATCTCCCCTTCTCCACCCCCTCGTTCCTTTAACCCTCCAGAGCAGATTTGGGGATAGCATGGGATACACATGGGGAGAGGAGGGGAGAAATCCTGTTGCACTAGCACAAACCCTTGCACTAGAACATTAGCTGAACACTGCCCTATGTTATATTCAGGTAGGGAAGAGATAGTTGAAACTGCAAGATACATGGTCCATCTCAGTGTGTGTGTGTTTAATGGGAAATGCAGTCTGGGGGTGGGGCTATACGTTTGATTTCAGGAACTATGCTGGGGAAGGAATACTCAACTGTTTCTTCATGCTTTATTATTGCAGTCAAAATGCTGTCTCCGCCCCCCCCCCCGGCTGCTTCTTTACCTGTAGGTTCTCATATTTCCTTCCTTGCAGGTGGAAAAGCAGTTGGAGGGGGGCAATTTTGCTCACAAAAATGGCTCATAGGGAAAAAGGTTAAGCATTCCTCCAGTGCTGCTGGTGTGATCATATTTGCAGTTTGCAACCCCACATTTTCCTGGAAAGGAAAAAAAGCGCTGGCATATTGGTTACAGAGCTTCCAACTGCCTTTGGAAACCACAAGAAGAGACTGGAATGAATTCCTGCTCCTTTCTCTCAGCTGGAGACAGCACTCTCTTCATACTGAAACAACCCAGAGAATTGCAAGTCTCCATTGCAAAAAGGCTGATGTTTCACCCACATTCCCCAGATCTCCTCCTCTGGAATCCTCATCTGTCATCAGGGGGATGGCATTGCTGCAGCAACCCCATAATAGGCTCAGAAAGTGGGGAGGGGAGAAGGCATTGAGTATTGTTTTAAATAACAGCTGCAGAAGCAACAGCCAAGAAATTAGAATTAGAAAATGTTCTGCTGTAAAAGCAGGCAGGAAGTGAAATAAACAAGAGATGGGCCCAATCATAACAAATGTATTTGCCCAGTGCATCAGCCAAGTAGTCCAATTGTTGCTGAATATGCTATGTACCTCTCTTTTGCCCCAGGGCAGTTTTTAAAAGCCAGCAGTAATTATAGTCAGGAGAATGAATGTTGTTCATTAATGACAGCAAGTTAAAAATACATATGGGGTAAAGTGTCCATAAAAATCCATGTATTTGTAAAAATAAAATACAAAATTGCATTATTTGGGGGGAAATTGCTTTTCAGAAATGTTTAAATCAGGCAAAAGTGCATTCAACATGTGCATATTAGGACAAATTCACACTAAAATGCTGATGAATTTTCATGAGAACTTTTAAAATATACGTATATATATAAACTGATGTGGAAATGTGGAGAACTGACCTTAAGACTGGGAAAATGAGAAATGAAGAGAAACCAACATTGACAGATTTGCCCATACCTAATGTGAGCTGAAGTTACTAAAGGAAGAGAGAAGCCCAACTCCCTCTCTGAGTGAAGCCCTACCCCCCTCTACTCAGTTGCGTCCTCCAGTTGAGATAAAAGCAGTGGGCGGTAATGGAATATTTTCCCCTCCATTAAATAGGTATGCTGGGCTGGCTAACATAATATAAACACTCAATAAGTCATGAGGCAAAAACCTCACACTAATCCCCTAATGCAGGAATAGTCGACATAGTGTCCTCCAGATATTGTTGCTGGACTACAGTTCCCATCATCCCTAACCATTGACCATGCTGGCTGGATCTGATGGGAGTTGGAGCCCAACCACATCTGGGAGGCACTGTTTTGGCTATCTCTTCTCTAGTGCAACACTGGTTTCTTATCTGCTTTCTTTCTCGAAGCATGGCTGGCCAGAGATATGCAAGGGAAGGACAAGAGGTGTGAATGCTGGCAAGTTTTCCAGTACAGAAGCAGTACCCCAACTATAGCTAGCTTCTCCCCCAGAGATGTTATGTAAGTTGATTGGGTGGGGAAGAAGCTGTTCCCATTTCTTACATTGCTCCCTCTCGTGCAGTATGTATTTGACTATCATGATGGAGATGTCTTTGGCTGCGTCGCAGACATTGGTTGGATCACAGGACATAGCTATGTGGTATATGGACCTTTGTGCAATGGAGGAACTACAGTCCTTTTTGAGAGTACTCCAGTGTATCCTAATCCAGGTAAAAATAAATTAAACCAATTAAGCAGTAGGCACAAGAAATGGCTGTGGGTAAGACAAGGCTGTGAAAAAAAGATGCTGGACTAGATGGGCCACTGGCCTCATGATCCAGCAGGCTCTTCTTAAGGCTATTGATGTATGGCAGGGATGGCCAGCTGGTGGCACATGGTAGTCCCTGAACCATCTTTGTTCACCTCCACTTCATAGCCCTGCCCTTGCCAAATTTTAATCAAGGTGTGGTGAATATTTTTGCTCATCATTTCACCTGTAAGAAAAAGTAGTGAGTTGCCATGCATATATATGATCGGTGGTGTTTTGGTAAAAAAATGAGATGGTGGTACTCACATCTTGATAAAAGTGCCAGCACAAAAAAGAAAAGGTGAGTACTGTCACAAAAAAGCCCTCCATATGATTTTTCTATCAGGTGAGGTGTCTCCAAAATCAGCTCTACTGATTTACTCCAAGATGACTTACTAACTCCATGTGTCACATTCATCCCATGTTGACTGTCTTGCTTCTCTCCTTTTGTGGTCTTCTTTCCCTTGCCTTTCCTAGCTCCCCTTCAATGTCTTCTGCTGTGTGCATGTATGTGTGCGTGCACACTTATATTACTGTTTAAATAAAATACCATGTACAATGAAGGTGCTGTAACAGTAATCATCATCATCATCTTGTTAGCATTAGTAGTAATAGTACTACTGTTTTTACCTTGCCCTACAACAAGGGTGGCTGACCTTTTTCTTCTGGATGTGTGTGGGTAAAGAGTAAAAGCCGACATGGCCTATTTTATCTTTAAAGTACAAATGGGGTGGGTGGGCTTGGAGGGTCACAAAAACCTTTTGGCATTACAGAATCACCATTTAGGTATCTGGGGGGCAGTAGGTAACTTTTTTTTTAATTGACAGAAGGGCCATATTTTATTTATTTATTTGGCATCACAGTAGGGAGTGTATGAGAACATAAACAAAAAACTTTTTGGCAGCCCAACAAGGGACACATAGGAGCTATCAATTAAAAAAAATACACATTGGGGGGACTGGGGGACATACAAACATCTTGTGGGACTGGATGCAGCCCATGGGCCATTGATTAGCCATCCCTGCCCTGGAACATCTCACAAGTAGGGACATGATGGAGATGTTTCTTTACATGAAGGACCAGCTCAGACAACAGGGAGTTCATTGGCATCTTGCCTGCACAGTGTACTTGAAGCAGAATGCCTCATTCTGATATCTTCCAAATGGGCAGAGCTCAGAACTCACTGGGTACATTACAGTTGGCATAATTAAGGGAAAACCAAATTTCTCTTCCACTGAAACAGCATTAATCCTCACATTTGCAATGCAAGAAATACTACTTGTTTCAGGCCTCAGGAAGATGCTGGCTGTCCTTTCAGGACTTCCGGGAAGGGTGACTTCGCTTGTGCCTGCTTTTGAGACGGGCTCCCGCCTCAAAGAAGCTTATTCAGATATAAATCAGTCAGAACATTTTTTATTTTGACTGATGAAATTTCTCCCGGGCAGGGACAAACGTAGAGATCAACCTCAAAAGCCTGTTTTTGCTGGGAGGACTGGATTTCATTAATTTATGAGAAAAGGTCCAGCCAGCAATGCCAGACGGACTTCCGAACAAGCTCTATCTGTTTAATGCGATACGTTTATCTTTTCTTCAAAGAGAAAACAGACTAACAGGCAAGCACCCTTCTTTCTATTATTTTTTTTACTTGGTTTAAATTGTTGCAGCAAAAAGAGATTTGTCAAATTAATCAGCTTTAAAGAGCTTCTGGGTGAGCTATAACTCTTCTCTGTTATTCACGAAATTAACAGCTTATCTCTGTTTCTATTGCAAAAAGCTGTCCTGGAAGTGCATTCTAAAGATATAAACAGAAGAGGGATTTTATATTGTCTGGGACTATTCTCTTTTTGGTCTATTTTATTTTGACGAATCTGCTTCTTCACGACGACGCTAACTGTTTTGATGCTGGGAACTAAATTTGTTTTGTATTCTTGAACATAGAGAGATAAGGCAGGCTGCTCTGTTTATACTGTGATGTCATCAAGCCTGGAATATTAACCCAATTGTTGCTGAAATAAGAAGTGGTTCTTCTTTATTTTTGTTTTGTTTTGTTTTCGTGGTTTTAAAAATGGCAATCAAGAGAGTGGCTGAGAATCTGGAAGTAATTATGTTTCAGAAAATAATGGATGAGATTGAGATAACGAAACAAACCCTGCGACAGGGCAGTAAGGAGCTGAAAATTGAACTGAGCAAAATGACGCAGGAGCTTAAAGAAATAGGGGATCCTGTGAGACAGGAGAATGAGATCAGAGATGAGAAAAGAAAAAATAAAGGGAAGATACAAGCCCTGGAGATTGGAACAAATGTGGAATTGGAAAAAGATCTGGAGTTTATGGATATTAGAAATAAAATCTACTGTTTGGAATTTAACGTTATCTCTGAAGAAATTAATGAAGATATTAGAGATAAAGTTATCAATGGCTTGGATAATCTTCTGGACTGGAATGACGTGATGGAGCTTGATATAGAGAAAATCTATGGAATTAACTGCAGCCATGTGACAATGGAAAAACTCTCAAGAGATGAGCCTGTGCATTTTGTAAAAAAGAAGAACACAGATATGACTTTACAACAATATTTCAGCAACTTATTCAGAATTGATGGCAAGAAAATATTTGGGATAGAGGAAATTCCCATCAGACTCTTATTATATGACTATGGCTATGACAGCAAGATTATTATGGAATACTGATAATGGAAGATTGGACACTGAAATTACTGGACTTAACAGGACTATTGAAGATGGAAGATGGAATTAATAGGGATAATGGAATAATGGCTATTGAAATTATTGGACCTAACAGATTTTGATGAGATGGATTAATCGATATGTTTATTTGGGCTATGGTTATGACAATAAGATTATTATTATTATTAACGAGATGGATTAATCGACATGTTTATTTGGAGAAAAATTGATAGATATATTTCTTAAAGAATTGAAACCTCTCTTTGACTTTTTGTGGAAAGAATAAAGTAATGTTTATGAGATTTGATGATTAATTAAGATAACTACTGGAGGAAAGTGATTTTATAATATAATTTAAGAGACAGGATTGTTATATATTGTAGACCTATAACTGATTTGATTTGCGACAAATGGGAAGTCAACATTTTATTTTTTTGTTTAATCATTTTTGTTTTGTTTTGTTTTTTGTCTTTGAATGTTTTATGATTTTGTTTTGTATGTTTTATGAAAATTTGAATAAAAATTATTGTAAAAAAAAAAAAAAAAAGGAAGATGCTGGCTGTCCTTTCCAAATGGAAAAGAAACAAGCAAAGTTGGTGATAAAGGAAGGTTTGTCAAGTCAAGGCAGAGCCAACTGAACCATTTAGAATTATTCAGATTCACACCATTGGGCTTGACATGGCTGAAAAATATAACAGCTCATGGCTAATTCAAACATTGGGATGAAAATGACTACTTCCTAAGGTAATTGGATTTGTTTCTTAATTCAGGACGTTACTGGGAAACTGTGGAGAGGTTAAAGATCAATCAGTTCTATGGAGCCCCTACAGCTATTCGCCTGCTGCTTAGATACGGGGATGACTGGGTCAAGAAATATGACAGATCTTCCCTCAAAATCCTTGGATCAGGTAGCTGTTGAACTAGGACTTTGTAACTTTATTAATGGCAAACCTATACAAGTATCACAGAATCTACAAATTTGGACGAATATTTTTCAGGAGGTGGGATGGTGGAATCAGTGGTACCATCAGGCCAGGCCAGCGGCCCAAGGCAGAGTTGTTTTTTTAATAGTTTTATTTGTGCATTTTCAATAATAAATGCAAATAATCTTACTCAAAAGAACCCCTAATTACCCCCTTCACCCCAGACATTCCATGTATATACATACATACATATATATAAAGAGGTAAGATATTTAACAAGCTATGTGTAAGCATTGTGGTCAATTGCAGGCTTTAGTTAATGAACTGGAGGGCCCCCAAACCTATCAGGGCTGGCATATCACACTTTGAAGTGCAGTAATACACATCATCATCTAAAAAGCCCCTCACCCCAGTAAGACCATCAAGTCTAGAGCCTAAAATTACCTAACAGCACCACTGTGTGGAATGTAGAACTGAAGCATCAGGAAGAGCCAGAGATATTTATACATTACTACAGCTTCATAGAGAATATACAGGGGACTGAAAATGGGCTGGCAGAGAAGAGATTTAATTTATTCCTGTGGGCAAGACTTTGTGTGGTCTAAAGCTTGTCGGTTTCTTTCAAGCTGCTTGCTTTTTTTCTTCTTGCAGTGGGAGAACCTATCAACAGAGAAGCCTGGGAGTGGTACTTCAAAGTAGTTGGAAACGGACAATGCCCAGTAGTTGACACATGGTGGCAAACTGGTAGGAAGACTATAATTTTGCATGACTTTTTAGGTTGGGTCTGAATGGAGCCCACACGTTTTCAGCTATTTGCATGCATGGCTCTGTCCATACAATATGGAACTCCGCCTTTTTGTTCCATCTATGAAGACCAGAGGCTCAGGCCTTTATTGACACATGAATACAGGAAAAGTATATTTCCCTTTTTCATACAAAGAATGGGAGATCTTGTTGGCTTTCTCATTGTCCAGATTTCAAGGGTATTGCTGTTTTATTTAGAAACAGGAGGCATCTGTATTGCTCCTCGTCCTTCAAACCCAGGAGATGAGATCCTTCCAGCCATGGCCATGAGACCATTCTTTGGCATCAGACCTTCCCTTTTGGATGACAAAGTAATTTTTATCTACCTACCTACCTACCGATTGTAATCTTTATGTGCCAAAGGTTACAGTCCTATGTACACTTACTTAGAAGTAAGCCCTACCTGAATGTCTTAATAAATACACACAGGACTAGAGTGCAAGTTACCTTCCACTGTAACCCATTGTACAGTAACTATTTTTCCTCTAGGGACATGTCTTAACACAGAATGATGTCTCTGGAGCTCTTTGCATTTCTCAGGCCTGGCCAGGCATGGCAAGGACAATTTACAATGACCACCAGAGGTTCGTGGAGACCTACCTGATGCCTTACCCAGGTACAATTTTGTGGGGAACAGTACATAGTTATTGCCATGGGTTAAAAGACAGCACAAGCTGTCTTTCAGTGAAGCACATCCTCCCATGGAGGAACCCTAGGATTCTCCAAAGCAGTTTAAATACTATTACTTTTAACACATTAGAAGCAAAAGTTTTGTTCTGTTTTGATCATCTTAGGGTATTTTTTCACTGGGGATGGAGTATATCGGACAAGTAAAGGATATTACCAGTTGACAGGACGCCTAGATGATGTCATCAACATTAGTGGGCACAGACTGGGCACGGCTGAGATAGAAGATGTTGTGGTAAGAAATTGGGGCAGATATATAAGGAGTTTTGCCAGTCTCAGAGAAACAGAAGTTGCCATAGAATTTGCTGTAGTATTCTAGAAATAGCCTAAGAAAATGGGCAAATGTTATGCTCTGGCAGCTGACTCTAGCTGCAGCTGGGTTGATGCTCCAAGCTGTATAATGGCTTTTCAGTTCTTTTACTGCTTCAGTGCTCCTTTAATGCTGATTGCAAGCAAGGGCAGGGAATGGGTAATTGAGAAGGCAAAACAAATTTGATAACCAGAAGGATCCACATTGCAGAATTTGTGGTTTCTACTTACAGAATTCAGTTTTTCTTGATCTGGAAGCAGGAATCAATGTGGAAACTTACCCTACTTATAGTATAAACACACAGAGAGAGTTTGGTCCTATTCCACTACTGGATTAATCTGTATCGACAGTGATAGTGAAAGGAAGGACTGGACCTATCAGAGCCTTGCAGCTTAGGGAGCTGCAAGTTCGTGCCAGCCTGTCAGGATCCCTGAAATAAATCTTACCATAGACCTGTCTGTCTTCCAGAATAAGCATGGGGCAGTGGCAGAGTCAGCTGTGATTGGATATCCTCATGAGCTCAAAGGAGAAGGTAAGTGATTGATTGTACTTGTTGCTGCAAACCCTTGAGCAGGCTCTGGAAATTGCAGTACATGGAAGGGTTCTCCAGTGAGATTTTTTCCTTGCACGTCTACTGTTTTATCTGGAATGTTAAAAAGGAAAAGGGGAATTCTGAGGAACTGAGACAAATAGTGGTAATGAGAGAGGAAGTTCTAGGCTTAATAGACAATATGAAAACTGACAAATCGCCGGGCCCAGATGGCATCCACCCGAGAGTTCTCAAAGAACTCAAATGTGAAATTGCTGATCTCCTAACTAAAATATGTAACTTGTCAATCAGGTCCTCCTCCGTGCCTGAGGACTGGAAAGTGGCAAATGTAATGCCAATATTCAAAAAGGGATCCAGGGGGGATCCTGGAAATTACAGGCAGTTAGCTTAACTTCTGTCCCTGGAAAACTGGTAGAAAGTATTATTAAAGCTAAATTAACTAAGCACATAGAAGAACAAGCCTTGCTGAAGCAGAACCAGCATGGCTTCTGCAAGGGAAAGTCCTGTCTCAGTAACCTATTAGAATTCTTTGAGTATCAACAAGCATATAGATAGAGGTGATCCAGTGGACATAGTGTACTTTGACTTTCAAAAAGCTTTTTACAAGGTACCTCACCAAAGACTTCTGAGAAAGCTTAGCAGTCATGGAATAAGAGGAGAGGTCCTCTTATGGATAAGGAATTGGTTAAGAAGCAGAAAGCAGAGAGTAGGAATAAATGGACAGTTCTCCCAATGGAGGGCTGTAGAAAGTGGAGTCCCTCAAGGATCGGTATTGGGACCTGTACCTTTCAACTTGTTCATAATGATCTAGAATTAGGAGTGAGGACTGAAGTGGCAAAGTTTGCCGATGACACTAAATTGTTCAGGGTTGTTAAAACAAAAAGGGATTGCGAAGAGCTCCAAAAAGACCTCTCCAAACTGAGTGAATGGGCGGAAAAATGGCAAATGCAATTCAATATAAACAAGTGTAAAATTATGCATATTGGAACAAAAAATCTGAATTTCACATATATGCTCATGGGGTCTGAACTGGCGGTGACTGACCAGGAGAGAGACCTCGGGGTTGTAGTGGACAGCACGATGAAAATGTCAATCCAGCTGTGAAAAAGGCAAATTCCATGCTAGCGATAATTAGGAAAGGTATTGAAAATAAAACAGCCGATATAAATCTATGGTGCGGCCGCATTTGGAATACTGTGTACAGTTCTGGTCGCCTCATCTCAAAAAGGATATTATAGAGTCGGAAAAGGGTCAGAAGAGGGCAACCAGAGATCAAGGGGATGGAGCGACTCCCTTATGAGGAAAGGTTGCAGCATTTGGGGCTTTTTAGTTTAGAGAAAAGGCGGGTCAGAGGAGACATGATAGAAGTGTATAAAATTATGCATGGCATTGAGAAAGTGGATAGAGAAAAGTTTTTCTCCCTCTCTCATAATACTAGAACTCGTGGACATTCAAAGAAGCTGAATGTTGGAAGATTCAGGACAGACAAAAGGAAGTACTTCTTTACTCAGCGCATAGTTAAACTATGGAATTTGCTCCCACAAGACGCAGTAATGGCCACCAGCTTGGATGGCTTTAAAAGATTAGACAAATTCATGGAGGACAGGGCTATCAATGGCTACTAGCCATGATGGCTGTGCTCTGCCACCCTAGTCAGAGGCAGCATGCTTCTGAAAACCAGTTGCCGGAAGCCTCAGGAGGGGAGAGTGTTCTTGCACTCGGGTCCTGCTTGCGGGCTTCCCCCAGGCACCTGGTTGGCCACTGTGAGAACAGGATGCTGGACTAGATGGGCCACTGGCCTGATCCAGCAGGCTCTTCTTATGTTCTTATGGAAGGATCTCACTCATAGCATACACACAGTAACTTCTAGTGGCAGCTGGAGTGAATGCCCGTTTATATCTTACTTACTTACTTACTTACTTACTTACTTATTTGTCGCCCATCTGGCTGGCTGTCCAGCCACTCTGGGTGACGTACAAAATAGGCATACAATACCTAGACATTAAAAATCTAAAAACAATGAAGATAAAATCTAGCCAACCCCAAAAGCCTGCCTGAAGAGCCAGGTCTTCAAGGCCTGGCAGAAACTCATCATGGAAGGTGAAGGTCTTTTGAGGCTGATCTTGTTGGGCGGCATAGCTGATGATGCTGGAGGCGCTCCTTTAGATTAACTTTTTCAAGCAATGGCAGGGAGAAGCGACAAGAGGCCAGTTGTTGAAGAGACATACTGTAGGCTAGGGGAAGATGGAGAGAACAGAGGGAAAGAATGCACCTGTAAGTCAGCAGAGGCCTATTATACAAAGGCTATAAGGCTGGCATTGAGCTTGTAGCACAAGCCGAAACATTTTTACACACAAAGAAATTTCTACTGAGATAATAAGTAAAAAAATAAGACAATTATATTTATTTATTTATTTATTTATTTATTTAATTACATTTCTAGACCGCCCTATAGCAGAAAGCTCTCAGGGCGGTGTACCACTCTTATGGTACAAATGTGCTACTCAGGGAGGCTTATAATATTACAAAGTTTAAAAACTCATAAAACTAATAAGCAGGAGACAGGGTCAGCAATAAAATGTCATAAAGTCCAGTAAAAGGCACATAAGATCGCAGCCTGAAACATCCTCTCAGCATGCTGGTTCTTGCCTTGGCATGAAAGTAATGTCGGAAGCTCCAGGCCACGTGGAGAGAATGTGCACTGAAACTTCTCCTCCTGGAAACTGAGGTGCTTGTGGGAATGGGAGCAGGGGCTGTCCCCTGGAGTCTGGCACTTATGACATTACCTCGGCTCCATGGGCAGGAGCTGCTCTGCAGCAGGTGCTATGCCACAAAAAAGCAGTATCAGAAGGGACTCCTAGTGTCCATTTTACTGACACCACAAGATGACAGAGGGTTGTGACTGAAGTGTAAATAGCAGACTCTGCTTTGGCATGCAATCTCTACCCTTGCTGATTGTGCACCCTCCCTCTGGCTTCTCTTTTCACAGGCGCCTACGCATTCATCGTGCTGAAGAAGGGCTCTAATCTCTCCCAGGAGAACCTGGCCTCTGAGCTTCAAGGACTCGTCTCAAAAGAAATTGCAAAATATGCAGCCCCAGAATATATTCAGGTAACAACCTGCAAGCTGTTTTCCCATTCTGCACATTTTCATCACTTTGTTCTGCACATCTCTGGATGCTTACAGTCTGGCTGAGGGCAGACTATAAGGTAAAAAGCATATAAACCAGCTGTATAACCAGTGCAATATTTTTAATAATTAAAAAATGGACCAAAGTATTCAAGTCCTTCCACTCTCATTGACAATTTGCTCAAAATGGTACAATGTCGCAGTAAAAACAAAGATTTAATAGGCTGCAATAATGCCTTTAGTAAGCATCTCTTAATCTGAAATACATCCAAGACATTTTGAAGGTATCAGAGCACATCCATATGAAAATGTGTTGAATCAGTTTTACTACATATAATTGCATTTATATACCACCCAGGGTGGCATGCAGTTATTTCCCTCCCTCCTTTTTTCACAACAACCCTGTATGGTAGTTTAGGCTCAAGAGAGAATGACTGGCCAAGTATGGTTCATGGCTGAGTGGGAATTTGAATCTGGAGCTTCCCAGTCTTAGTCTGGCACTGCACTACACTGGCTTGTTCTGTACATAACATGCTAGCTCCTAAAGGCCTAATTTGCTACAGTCCCAATTGCTGCATACTGGTCTTTTGTGAGCTGGCCAAATCCCCCTCTAAAGGTGGGATCCCTAAAGGCCATGAACAAGATGAGGCTTGAGGGATTTCCCTTAGGAATACTTTACTGCAGAGTTCCAGGTAGGTATGTATATATGTATGTGCGTGCGTGCGCATGTGTGTGTGTGAGAGAGAATCATACATGATTTCAAGTGCATCTCTCTCTAGTTAATGATTGCAATGTCCTAGTCCTGCTCTAATCCCTTCCTTTTATTTTCTGGTTTAGGTAGCTCGGCGTCTGCCTAAGACTCGCTCAGGGAAGATTATGAGGCGGGTTTTGAAGAAGATTGTTGAAAATAAAGTGGATGAGCTCGGGGATCTAACAACTCTAGATGATCATGAGGCAGTGAAAGAGATTGTTGCAGGACACAAGAAACTTCTGCAAGAAGAACAGGGCCGGTAGCTCAAATATTCTCCCCTAACCCCCCCCCCCGCAAGGCAGCATCATTCAAAAGTTTTGTGCAAGCAGCAGCACTTCCACACCTGCAGTCTCTAGCAGAAGAGGGAGTTTATTCACTGTGAATAAAAAACCTCCAAAGCAACCATCAAAAGCATTTTTTTCCAAGAGGGGGAAAGATTATGTTGATTAATACTGGATACCAAGGCTCTTTCCCTCCCCCTCCCCCCGAACCACTCCCAGCTGACTGTGTATGTGTTCCAAGGCTTATATATTGTAGCAGAAAGTTAGGAGTTTACCTTTTTGCAGCCCAAGTCTGCAATGACGAAACTCCAAGTTAAAAAAAAAAAAAAAAACAACCTCCACATTGAAACAGATTTGCAAGACTTTGTCTGCTTTACTCCAAATTCAGGTCTGTGTGTGTAATCTTCAGTTTTTATGACTTGAGGCTATGGGCAGGTAGTTAACAAAGAATGTACGAATGCAGAAAACTACATAGAATAATAGGATGTACAGATCTGGGACCTTACAGTGACTCTTTCCAGATTCCAAACTTCTAAATATAGGACACACACGCATTTCAAGCTTTCCTTTTCACAACCACTCTTTCACTTTATTATTCTAACAGAATAAGGACTAGAAATATTCTTTTTAAAAAATCCAAATAAACCCCAAGAATGTTTCCCTTGCAAATTGGCATTAGCCTATAGATTCTCCGCTAGATAGCTATATCCCATAGCACTGGTCATGCACAATTTGTAGTTTTTGACAGGTATGCACATCCCCATCTGTCTCAAAGGGACACATCCAGTCACTTCAGCGTGGCTTGGTACCTGCTGTAGGTATGGAAGTCTGCTTCTGCACGTGTGCCATGTACTGCAGCCTTGCTGATTTCTTGTCTTCTGTGAGTCCTACCAGTTGCATTTCTGCCCCTTCAAGGAAACTAAACATGTATCGGAAGTGCATTGCTATGGCATGAAGGGCTGAGATCTCCACCACTTTCAGGCTTCTTAATAAAAGCTCATTTGATCTAAAATAGATTCCTCTTCTAAAGGAGAATCTGTGAAAAAGCTACATTTCTGGTAAACTTCCTAAACAACGCAAGTATGTATTTTTGCACTTGTTGACAACCAAGTTCTCTTCTCATGGAGGCTCCTGGCTGAGGCAACCAAGCCAAAGCTCCCATACTGAAACAAATACAGCCTTCTCAGGCTCAGGTGAGATGGACCCTGCTCCACTCGCTGACCTAGCGAGGACAGCCCAGCACAACTCCAGCAAGGTCCCTGCTGCATTGCTTCAATGTTGTTTTCACTTAAACAAGATGCAAGGAGGGAAGCAGCAGAGTCCCCTGCCCTCCCTCTGGGAGAATTAGTTAGTAGGAAATACAGTAGTCAACGTACTGGAAGCCATTTATATAAAAAGGGAAAAAAGAGAAAAAAGAAGAAATCCCCAGCTCTTTCAAAACAAGCTGGAGGCCTTTTGGTCACAGAAGCCTTATTGGCACCTGCTGGTTTTGAATTCCAAAATCTTTCAATCGGAGGCTTCCTGTAAGGCGTGTTGATTTCAAGGCACTTTGGTATGTAACCCAGCCAAAGCTTTAATTGCATTCTTTTTGTGCATGTCCATGATAGGTCAAGGAGTGGCTCAGTCTTTCTTGATTCTCCTTAGCTCCCACTTCCCTTCTTCACACAGGTTCAAGATCCAACTGTGAAACTGAAATGAAGGAGTAAGTACAAACTGATTGTTATGGTTTTAAGAGGGACTTTCCCATTCACACACCCCACCCACCTATGAAGAAGCACTCTAGTGCAAAGGAGCCTCTCTTCCCCTGCAATCTGACTTGAACAAATGAAGTTTCTACCTTCCTACCTTTTCCAGGCTGCTGCGATGTCCCACACTGACCAGAGTCATCTCCAGCTGTGCACAGATGCTGTACAGCTCATTCTCTGCATCCTCTGTCAGGGCGCTGGTAGCTTCATCTAGCACTGCAAGCAAAAGACAGGAATCCCCTCAATGTGGTTCCATTCAAGACTATCCACGACTTACAGTCTTCTCCTCTTGAGTAAAGCCTGACAAATAGGCAGTTGGTAGCTGCTGTTCACTAGTTGTTGTTTCTGTTACAAAAGGCCACTTTACACAGGATTGGTATAGTTGGGAGTTTTGAGCCTCTAAACCAGCAAGACAACATAAGCTAGTTACAAAGCTCAGAAAAAGGTAGTTTGGGATAAGTAGATTAGAAATTGTGCTGCTTGTCATCAGTGAGATCACAGGAACTAGCCAATAGGTATCCAATGACCTTTGTGACACCATTTTGTACACAGCATTCCAATTCATAAGAGTGTTTTTTTAGGTTCACCTTTAATTGTATACTGAGTTTTGTTTTGTTTTTAATTTCAAAATTATACAATACATTCCTTACTCCTACTGGGAGGAAGAGTGGGATATAAAATAAATAAATAAATAATAGGACACCAACATTTTCAATTACTCAAATATTCAGTCCCCCCATATGGGATTGACAGTACACTGAAAAACTAATCCAGTTTTGATCTCTTTCTATCACAGTTCAACTCAGGTAAATAAGACTGAGCAATAACTGCTACCTGTTAACCAACAACAAATCTGTTTTCATCTCAATTCTAACCTCATTTCATAAGACTAGTTTTTAGCGATTACCTACTGTCAAAATAAAAAGCAAACCAGGAGGCCTCATAATTATGGAACTCTGAAAGCAATCCAACAATAAAGACACAACATTTTAAAGTGTTACAGATATCACAGAGCTGTAGTAATAAGCAATGACATCTCCTGGTGCTTCTCTGGAAAATTTAGTCAGTGGGATAGCATTCCAGATAAGAGGCAATACATGCTGAACATTTCCTCAACTTAGATAGAAGACCTTGGATGGCCTGCAACATGCAATTTAGCTGGTTATTTCAAATCAGCATGTGAATTTCAGACTTCTTCACCTTCCAGCCATAGTACAATTCAGCTTTCTGCCCATTTTCTTTCCCAGTCTACTTTTCAAATCCCCCCCCGCGTCCTTGTCAACTTCTCTTCATCGTTCTGGACCAAGAAAGAAAGAATTCTTCTTTCCTAGACACCATCTTTTCCCTTGACCTGTATGCTCTGTTGGGTCTATTCCTCTTTGTCTAGAAGATTCTGCCTGCCTTGCTCTCCTCTTCCACTGAAATGTAGTGGCTAAATCAGCACCAAGCACACACTCTTAAGGAGTACAACCTGGCCAATGCCAACTAATAATCTTTAGGATCAGGGCACCTAAGCCAATCACAACCAGAGGCCCTTTTGACTGCCCAGCCTCTCCAAAACCAGTAAAAAGCTGATTCAATCACAGCCACTGTTGCTACAAAATCGCCTTTTGCATTAGAGATTCCTCACACATAATTGTTCACTCATAAGCAGGATCTTTAGCTCTGTTCCTCCCCACCGTAAATTCCCTTCCTCACCTGCATACTGGGGCTGTAGATACAAGAGTCGGGCAAAGGACAGCCTTTGCATCTCACCTGGAGACAAAATATCATACCTGCAGCAAAAGCAAAGAACAATTTGTTCAGGATCTACCCGCACCACTCAACATGAGCCCTGCTGCACAGTAACAGTATGCAATCTTACCAGTTCCAGTCCACTGGCTGGTCCAAACCGCCTGTCCTTTCTAGCAAATCAGACTGCACCAAACAGAGAAGAAAACCAGAACTTATTCCAGCCACAGTCAACAGTCTGCTATGGTGGACACAATCATAAAGACATCTTCTGTCTTAATCCAGCCCAGCCATTCTCATCTAGTGGTCAACTCCAAAATATCATTGACCAGCCCTTGGAATGCAAAATAGCAGAGCTACATCATCCATCTCTGAATTCATGGAGCTCACACCACATATCTTGATGGTAGAAGATGGTAGAAGATGCTGAGCTTTTACAGCCACTTTCTTCCCAAAATGGGGATGAGAAGCAACCCACCATGTCATTTAGTCTCTCAGCAACTTACCAGCCCAGTCAAGTCCAGGAACCTCAGAATCCGTTCATCATCTGCAGACCCTATTGTTCAAGAAATTACGTTCATGACAACAGAACAGTGGGGCCTCCCTTGCATAGGGAAAGGTAGCTCTGAAGATAACTCAGCAAAGGACAGGGACCTCTCTGGATTTGGTTTTGCTTGCTTAAATCATTTTTAGAAGATCTGAAAAGCTAACAGCTCACACCTAAATGCATCACATGGAAGCCCATCCTACTATTATCAACAGGATGTATTGCCACATAATACACATAACAACTGTTGTATTTTCAGTTCCATCTGTGGAATACACCCCCCACCAAGGTCTGCCTGGCGCCTTCTCTGACATCTTTTCAGAGCCAAGTAAAGACGTACCCTTTTTCCCAGGCACTTGATAGACTAAGATGATGTTGTGTTATTAGTGTGCTGCCAAAGCTTCCTGTGGCTATTGTCCTGTGGTTATTGTGTTATTATATAATATGATATGATATATTGGTTTTTGTTTTTAACAGAGCTGTAAGTCTCTTGGAGACCTTTGGGTAAGCAAGAGACTAATAAATCTAATTAGCAACACCAACGGGGGAAAACTCAGTTAACAGATGGACCTTCAGCTCATGTGGATATCTTCTGAGCTTACTCTAGAAGCCTATCTCATCTGGAAATAATTTACTATTTAGGAATAGCGCTCAGAACTGAATGGGCTGGTCACTCCTATTCTTTCTATAGGACAGGAGAATCAGGGAACGGGAAGGAGAGATCACTGCTTCCTATACAGAGATATGCCTTATGAATGGCTCTTAGTGTGCTAAAATCTTTGCTATTTAGGCTGGTGCAGACGTGATGTTACCAACTGTGACCAGGCTATAGGAACACAAATTTGCTCTCCTGATCTCCTCTGTTCTGACATGTCAGTTCCTGCCATCAGGTTTCACAGCATTTAAATATTGTTTATTATTATTATTGAGTCCATTTATAGACTGCTTACCATCCACAGATCTCAAAGCAGTTTACAATAAAGAAAATCAAAATAATCCAAATACATAAATATACAATATGCAGTTTGAGATGATTTATATTAAGAAAAATCCAAATACAAAAATGCACAATATTTTATTATTTATTTTGATTTAAAAAGCATTGATAAACTGCTAAATATTTTTAAATATTTTAAAAACAGTATCATTAAAAACCCCATAATATAATTTACAAAAAGCTCTGGGTATATATTATTATTTACTGTTAACATTGGCAGCAACATAGAATCATAGAGGGAGAAGAGATCTCAATAGGTCATCTAGTCCAATCTCTTGCCAATGGAGGAAATTTACTACTACAGCATCCCTGATAGTTGGCCATCCAGTCTACATTTGGCTTAATAGCATCCCTGTTTAACCTGGGATCTGAAGCCATCTTCAGAACATGGTTAAATGTTTGGTGGTGTTGCATCAACATCAGCCCTTTGAATTGGTAATCCTAAATATGAAAAACAGGCAATGGAAGAAATTAAAGAAACCTGATATGCTCACGTTGAAGGAACAGCTTAATATAGCCTTGTGAGTTAGTAATCATTGAGACAGGAAAGCAAAAGGCTTAACAACGTACAAAGTAACTGCAAGCTTTTATTTACCATTAATGAGTTTGGTTTATATCAAGATGATCTTCCAGACTATCTGGAAGCAGAGCAGAGACATCTCTTAATCAAGCATTGTTTTATTTTGATGACACATCAGACTATGGGTTCCCAAGTCTGTTCCAGTTGGCTTTAAAACTTCATATTCACTGACAAACACCAGGATAACTTTTAGGCAGCCCAGACAACAGTGCACAACAGTGGCACCATTTTGATCATTTCCAGGGCTGGTTCACATATACAGATTTGTCACTTGATTCTGCAACATTAAGTGACAACTTGCATATGTTAGTGAGCCACTGCAGATCTGACACCAGAGACAGAATTCTCACACCACCTCATAAAAGAACAGAGTCTTGCGGCATCTTAAAGGCCATATCAAAAACATACTGTTACAGCTCTGCCACTTGAAGCAATCAATGACAAAACTTTTTTCAGCGTTAAGTGAAATAAAAACTTGCAAGAAACCTCTGCCACCTTGTACAATGGTAAGCCTAAGCTCCTCTCAAAACTTTTAGTCTGCCCCCACCATGGAATATACAGCCATTATTTAGCCACCATATTCGGACCCTGCCCCGACAGTGCTGAAAAAGATTGGACTCAGTACTTCTGTCCAATGCTACTGTAAGCTCCTTGGGGGCAGGGACTTGTTATATTCTTTGCTTATGAAACTGAAATGCCATTTAGACTGATGGTGTTATACAAACAGGCAGCCAACAAATGCATAAGGAGAACTATCTCAAGGAACAAAAGGGTATAGATGCTTGGATGTTTCAGAGGTACCCTATTATATTTTTTGCTCTGGACAGGCTTGGGTGGATATCCTAATCCAATTGCAGCCAACTTATTGGGTTCTTTGTAATATAATACACTGTGTGAAAAGATATAAAGTTTGTATCTTCACTTCTCACAGTATCTATATGTAGAAATATTTCAGTTGGTAGAGAATCAAGTTTTAAGAACTTTGCAAGTCAGTTTTTGTCATATAAAATGTATTTGTAACAGAATACAGCAAATGGAGAAAGGCAAAATAACTTCTAGTAACTGCTATATGGCACACAGAGAGCCAGTAGTTCTTATTTAAATCTTTTCATCATGGGAGATTGGATACAGATCTCACAGTGACTTTGCAATAATGGGGAGGCACTAGATTGGAATAAAATGACAAAATAGAATGTGGAGAAAAACTTCCAAGAATCTCATACAAAATAAGAAGCACTGAGATGTAGGCAGCAAATTGATCAAAGAGGAAGTGATTAGTACAAATCATGGTACACAGTCACATAAGAACAGGAGTGCTTAGTTTGTGGAGAGTCAAAGCACAGTGAAACAGAGCCCCCATCCCACCCCTATATGGCTCACTGGCTTTTTGCTGGTGGTCTCCACCATCAAAATGGGAAAGCCACTATTAGCATTGGATATAACTGGCATCCAAAACCAAATTCTGTCCCTAGAAAATTCTACATTCGGAACGCATTATGCAAATACACCACATCTGCATTCACTGACACGAGCTTATCTTGCTCAAGTGTGAGAAGCAACTATCCTCTGCCCCAATACATTGTATAATTCACTGGAATGTTTCTTTGGCTTCACAGCTTCCAAGCCAAGTAAGCACAAATGGATATTTTGCACCTCTCCATATACTGACTGCTCCCTGCAATTATATCCTGGCGCAGGTGCGTTTTGCAGGAAAAGAGATAAACTTACCAAAAGACGACCTAGGCAAGTACAATGCTAATTCATGCAACACAGACACAAACTGCAGAAAAAAGCAGAAGCAATTTTAGTCCATTTGGGGGTAACTGTTCTAGTGCATTCCAACTCACCTGAAGCTGGATAGATTTCCTTCAGAGGATATATCACCTATATCAAATAAATCAGACATAAACTGCAAATGAGAGTCCCTAAAATCATACAAAAGGTGAAGCAGCCACAATACCTTTCTGTTAAGGGCCTTCTAATAACCAATACAAGGCCACTGGCCCCATATATTCAAGCACACATTAAGACTGGCTGTTTCCCAGCAACTGAGTTGGCCACCACTATAACACATATTTCCTTTAGAATCATTACTCAAAGTAGTCTGGGATAAGCAGGAAGACCACTCATCTCTGAGAGTCTGACACCAAGGTGACTTACCTGTTCCCGCAGGGTCCCATCCGTAAAGAAAGGCCGCTGTGGTAAGATCACCATCCCATGGGGGCCAAAGCAAGTCAACATGTGGACATCCCCTGCACAGACCCAACAAAAAGAATCAAAAGCACACATCTATGATCCAACATTTCCATAACAGAACAACTTGAAATTAACACTTTGAACAATCATATCCTGTCCTAATAAACCAGAATATGCATGAGCTTCATGCACCTCTACACAAGCCCCTTCACTCTCGTGAATCAAGCCAAGAAACCATAGTAAATAATTATTAATCATTTGACTTCTTAGTTGCTTACTACAAAAAAAGTCTCCAAGCAACTAACAAAAAGATTTAAACCCATAAAAGGCGTAACATAGAACAATACATTTCAAGAAAGCCGTTCTAATAACCTATAACAAAAAATCCAGCAGAAAAACAATAAAACCTTCATCAGTAAGAACATTCTCATCAAACAGATCATCAATAAGCCTGACATACTTTGACAAATGCCTGGGAGATGAGAGTACTGCAAGGATGTTAATGAAGGTGGCAGGTGGATCTCACTGGGGAGAGCAATAACATTAGCAATGGCATTAAGAAGTTAAGAACAAGAGACTGCATTTGGGTTGCCAAACAGTTCCAATCTAGCCTTTGCTCAGCCATCTTATGAGGAATCAGTGTTCCACCCTCTGGCTTGCTGCAAAAGCCTTCTTTCATCAAACAACATTTCAGGGAAACTGATGTACTCACCCTGCTTGCTCTCCCAGAGGCCACTAAGAACACGCAGCAAAGATGTCTTCCCTGTGCCCGTATTCCCAGTAATCAGTAGATTGTTCCCTTGTGTGACTCTCAGGTTTAGATCCTTGATGAGCAGCTTCTCAGAAGGAGCAGTAAGGGAAACTTGCTCCAGGAGAAAAGCTGTGTCACTTGAGACCATCTGCTCTTTAGAATCACTAAAGGCATCAAAGCCCCCACAAAGAAAGGTGGGGGGCAGGGAAGAGAGAAATAAGCAGAAGGAAGGATCAGCAGACAAGCATTAGATCAGTGGTAGGCAAGCAACTTTACCCTCAAAGTGCCTTGCAAACAATTCACAGTGGGCCTCCGGAGGATCTAAAACTCCATTTTCTGGAGGTGGTGTCAACAGACTCCTGACAATATGGAAAAGCTCCACTGGACGGCTACTTGAGGATGCGATGGTGGCAGAGAAGTGGGCCTTCTTCCCTGCCCTCACCACCACACAGTAGGCATGGTTATGTCAATGCAAGTGTTACCCCACACTTTCCAGTGCATTTTCCCATTACTTTCATATCGCAAACAAGTCCAGTCTTTTGGGGAAGTGGGTTTATTGCGCAAAACTTCCCAAATCAACTATAATTGTGCAGCCTGAATTTTTCAGTATGTGAATGAATCCCACCCCATAACAGTGACAGTCTGGAAGCACCCTAAGAAACAGTGACATTCCCACACCTGACGCCAAACTACTCACCTGTTGAAGTCCCATTTGGCTTGTGGTTCACTGTCATTTTGTTTCTTGGAAAGTTTCAGCAGCATCTCCTGCAACTCCCCAATTCTACAAAAAACATGAAAAGCAGTCATTGAGAAGAAACGGTTCTGCTCAAAGCAGGTCCTGTCCTGAATAGTAAGGCCCAGAACTGAGTTGCTAAGAAGCCTAATCTTCAAAAGGGAGAAATGTTTTAATATGTAAGCTTGTAAGTAGTGAATATTGTCTGTGGAGTAGAAATGAAGTAAATAGTCTAAATAGAAATGCCACATAGGCAGAAACACCAGCCATCTGAAACTAACTGAACTAAGAGGAAGACTTCAGATTCTCTCTACTGCTGCCGTCTCAAAGATTATAATGACAGATATCCAGCATTCTATGCCTAAAGTGAAAGGAGGGACTCTCTCATTTGTTCATTTTCAAAGGATGCCTCAGAAGAGAGCCCAACATAGTGCAACCTAACTGGGACACAAGAGTGTCATACACCATATATGACCTTTAATGGATCCACAAGAAGCAGAGGATTCCTTTGCCCCGCAGACACACACATGAAGGTCTGCACTATTATGACACAACTGTTTCTCAAACAAACAAGAGGACATACCTGTGCGTGTAGCCAGCTACGTCAGACACAGTGGTGGAGAGGTCAATGAGTTGGCTAAAGCAGCCAATCAGATACAGAGAGACAAAGGCATTCTGCAAGGTAAATCAGGGAGAATTAGCAAGGGATGGGAGTCAATACACGGGACCAGAAGCTGCCTCAAAATTAGCTATAGGAATGGATTGCCTCTTCAGCTGGAAGCAGAACTGCCCATTATCTATTCCAATACAGTCCAAATTCAGCACTATTGTAGGTTAATTATTTTTAAAAAAACAATTATGTGGGTCAATAATTTTGCTAAAACTTAGCAGATAGTTTACCATTTTTGGTATTCACAAAACTTTGGTAAGGACTGAATTAGTAAAGGAAAACAGGATTTTGCAGTGTATGTGTGAAAGAAGTCATTCAAATGCCTCTTGCTGGTTTCTAAACTTTCAGCAAACATAGACCACAATCAGGAAGATTAGAAGATTACGCACTAGGGTATACATTCTGTGCTCTCTCTTATGCATGCAGAATATGATTCATCTCTATATAAACTGCTTAAGAGATATTTTTTGATTAAGCAGTATATAAATCTTGTTAAATAAATCAATAAATATTGAGGAAGCAGTTATTGCTGAGCAGGTAAAAAGGATTGGTCAGAACCACAGAGAAAATTAGTTCTGCCCAAAGTTCCCCTAAACTTGCCTACAGACTCAACTTCTGGCAAAATCCTTCCAAAAGAACCCATTCATCACTCTGTTAGAAAGTTGCCACATTTGCATCTCCCCTCCAATCACAGACAGCTTCCAGAATTTATCACTTTTGGGCATACATTATTCTCAAGGAATTGCACTAATGGGAGGGATGGTATTGTTTACATAGTGCCAGAGAGAGTGGCAACCTGACTAGTAGGTAAGCTGGCTGAAGAAGCCACCAGCATGTAGCTAAGAGATTTCTTAGCAGTGGTATCTTTTGCTCCCTGGAACACCTCTGCCCTTTCTCCCTTGCTGTCTCTTATGCCTGGAACTGCCTCCCTTATTTCCTTCAAGTGCCTCCTTGAAACTCACCCTTTCCAGAAAAGGGTTTGGAACATCCCTCTAGCTCCAGAACCCCATGGTAACCAAGCCAGAGTACACATCACTGAAATAATCTCATATTCTTCCCCCATTTACCCATATCTCCCATTTCTACACCACCACCCCTGTTGTTTCCCTATGTCTATTTTATATGGTAAGCCCTTGGGGTAAGGGCATGTCAAACCAAAGCTGCTCTTTGTAAAACACTGTGCCCATAGATGGATGGTGCTACGTAAGCCAAACAGCAGCATGGGAAATACAGCTGCACCAGCTGGGAGAGAGCAGGGATCCTGGCAGTCGCCCAGTCCACCTCCAAGCGTACAGGAGCTCAGCTCAGAGGTGGCTGAGTGAGCCAGCAAGGAGGAAGACAACATAGGGTTAAGCTGTGGGTAGAGACTTGGCCAAGGAAGAATAAGGCCCCCAGAGCCAGAGTGTAACCCAGGAGTAACCCATAGCAGAATTAAGACACTCCCTCCTCGCCTCTTCTCATTCTGAGGCTGCTGGGGCCAGTTGCCTGTTGGGGCTCCCTTAGCAGCCCTCCCCTGACGATGTTTTTTGGCACCTGTTGCGCTCTGCTTACTGGCACATGACACAAGGGAAGACGCAACCCTAGGATTCACTTTACACAGGAGTCCCTGCCTAACAGAAAGCTGCTCTGAAACACGAAGCTCCTTGACCTCTGTACCTTAAAATATTCAGCCCCATACCGAACTGTTTCTGAAATGTCAAAGCAGCTAAGAATTTGAAAGCAAGAAGGACAAACACAGCGAGAGAACCAGGGATTGCAATAATAATGAAAAACACAGCAGGCTGTAGCTATCTCCTATCTAGCTTCAACATCCTGCCAAGGTCCACAACAATTCCCACCAGTACTGGGATCAATGCCCACTCCATGGGGTCATGACAACTAGCCACCCACCTTTGCTCTCACGGAGAGGCTGCCCGGGCCTGTTCCAAAGACGTCTCTCACTTCACAGTGAGGAATGCCAGGCCCAAGTAATCTTAGCTCTCTGTGGTTAGTTTCAGACAGTTTTGATGAGCTAGGTTTTGGCAGGCTCTCTCCCGGGACGGAATTAGGCCACCCCTTGTTTACAGAGGGAGGGATCTCAAACCACGACAGGTGAAGCAATAAATTTGCCTTCTTTACTGTCTGCATGTCAAGCCAGTTGGCCTGCTGCATCTGCAGTCTCCCAACAGTATGGCTGTTCACACATTATGCTGTACACATATACAAGGAGTCTGTATGTATGTACAGATGTTTGTGGACCAAGCTCCTCAAAAATGTGGACTACACTGATGCACACATGCTAAATGTACCTGTGTGTGATTGCGTGCTGTGGTCTACTTTGTGGAACCAACACACACCCTGTGATAAAGCTGATTGCTCTTGTTGATCTCATTCCTGGCTTCTACTTGGTGTATAAAGCAACAGCATCCCTAAAAAGCAGTGCCAGATTCCCCCAATGAAATGGCAATAAAACAGACACTAGTAGCGCTTGAGGTGCCACATTTCATCTGTTCCCTCTTTGTGGCATACCGTGTATTGCATTAAAGGGTGGGCTAGCCCTGCCTTTGGAATGCATTGCTGTTGATCACTTCTAACACTAAGGCTGAAAGCACCATGCCAAGAAAGCGTAACAGAGCAGCAACAACACCAAGTTGAGTTGCTGAATGGAGCACTTGCACACATACATATTACACCTGTGATGTGGGAACTGCAGCTACCTGTCCATCTTCCAGGTCTTGTTACTAACATATAAAGCCCTGAACAATTTGGAACCAGGTTACCTGAAAGACCGTCTGCTCTTGTATAGACCCGGAAGATCATGTAGATCAGGTATGGGAAACCTTTGGCCCTCCGGATGTTGCTGAGCTACACCAACACCAGCAAGCATGAGCAGTGGCCTGAGATTATCAGAGTTGTAGTTCAGCAACATCTGGAAGGCCAAAGGTTCCCCGCACCTAACTTAGATAATCTGGAAAAATAACACCACATCCTATAGAATATCACAGGGCAGTGACCTGAAAACAGGCATGCTCTGCCATTGCCCCAACACTGTGGAATGCCTTTCCCTCTGTCATATATGAAGCATCATCTGTTAGTTGCTTCAGAAGTCATGTCTTTTTCCCAGGCCCATGAGATTAAACTCTGTTGCTTCTGAATTCCGGTTTTTATCTGTTCATGCTTTTATTTGTTTTTATAATGCTGTTTCACTGTTTTTGTGACACTGTTTTATTGTTTTTAATGTTATTTTTGTATACCACTTAGAGATTTCAAAACATTAAGTGGTTTAGAAATGCTTTTTAAATAAACAAACAAACATACATTATGGGAAAGGGAGCCATTTTCTCCACTACCAGTGTTTCAGGATTAGTTCTCCCACAACACCATGTACAAGTCCAGAACCCAGTATGGGGTATGGAGTTCAGCATCTGGGAATCTCAGCTTTCAGCTTAAAGTAAAATAAAAGCAAGTTTCAAACCCTTATGGCTGAGAACAAAGGCCTGAAGTGTGTGAGCAAGGGATGGTGAAATCTTAGGAGTCACAGGGAACGCTAAGCAGATTTCCAGTGGTTAGGGCATCAGTTCCATACACGTTTAAATTACATGATTTATATGTCCCTGCCAATTTCCTTTCCCATGATATGGATGTGCCTTCCACCTCAGCCTTAGACCAAAGTCCTCCTAGTATGACCCCAATACTGTAAGAAACCCCTGTGGGTTTTTGTTTACTTCATCCAATGGCTATTACAGGAATCGCAGGTGGTTGGAAAGGCATACCGGACATAGACTGTTGTCCCATCTAGCTCAGTATGGTTTATGCTGACTGGCAATGGTTCTCCAGGGTTTAAGAAAAAAGACTTTCCCAGCCCTACCTAGAGATGCCAGGAGTTAAACCTGGGGCCTCTGCATGCAAAACAGGCACCCTATAGCTGAGTGATGGCACTCCTTTCATGGAGGATAATGGTATCACAGGCTACTAGCCACGATGGCTATGGTCCGCCTCCACAGTCAGAGGCAGTATGCCTGTGGATGCTAGCTGCTGGGAATCAAAGTGGAGACCGTGCTCTTGCACTCAGGTCCTGCTTGGGGGCTTCCCATGTGCATCTAATTGGCCGCTGTGAGAACAGGATGCTGGACTAGATGGGCCACTGTTCCAGCAGGCTCTTCTTATGTTCTTACCTTGCTAACCAAGGAGCTCAGTCCTGCTGGATCCAGATCACCATAGACTCCATTGAATATGGGAATGGCGATCACCACATAACTCAGGATACTGCCCAGATAGTCAAAAGTGTTGATTCCAACTAAGCGGAAACACATCAGTGTGAACCAGTGAGCAATAGGAAACTTCTGCCTAGATAACAGGGTCAAGATACCATATACTGCATTCTCAGAGGCTACGTTATCAGGACCAAATGCAGAAGAGAGCATCTTTCAGCCCACTTCCCAGAATAATTCCTTGACTTCTTGCAATGAGCACCGATTCTAAAGCAATGCATGCCATTATCTGAAACTGCAGCCAAATTAAAAACAAACGCTGTGTTCACAGCAGCAAGGCATTATTCCTGCACAACAAGGCTTGCTTTGGCCACATGGTTCTCTTCAACATCTCCTTTGTTGAGGTTTCTCCTTGTTTTTCACCCTCACAGTGTATCTCCCCCTTCCTCACCATACCATTTAAAACCACATGGAGATGGGTGCCATTTCTGCAAAAACATGCAGCAGATTTGCACAGTAGTTTGATGAGGAATAAAGCAGATGAGCCAGATGGGAAACAGTCTGACCTCGGGCCACCTGTCTGGGCCAGTTTTGGGAGGGCTTTGGGCAGAGTGCCCTTGGCTGGGCTCCCTCTGACATGAACGAGCCCCCTCAGGCCTATCTGTTCCCAGTGACGGCAGCAGAAGCACTCCAAAGTGGCTGGGAACTGCCATTTTAACTTACCCATGCTGTACCCATGCTGTATTAGGAGGGCCTAATATAGTGTTGTTGCAGGGCACTGTGGTAAATTAAGATGGAGGTTTGCAGACACAGATGCTCAGCATGGAGGCCCCACTGCAGGTGTTGGTACTGATGGGTCCTGCTGGAGTAGTGGAGCCCTAGCAGCTGCCCTAGCATGCTGGGTGCTGGCACCATTCGCACTGAGTGCATTTAAAGCAAGAAATAGATAAAGAGGCACACAAGGGCAGACCAGCTTGGCCCACATGTGGCAATGATAGCACACCAGTTAATTTGGGATTTCCATTTTCACAATTTTTTTGGTATGTTTTAATTTTTAGTAGGAGCCATGTGCTCTGGATGCCAACCCAGTTACTGGCATTCAGGATAATACATATCAATGAGGTATTAAATCTAACTTCAGTTCAGCACTCCACACCCTGTAACAAAAAGTTTGACAGCTCCTCTAGTAGAGCCTGAGCTAGCAAAATCCACATGACCCAAGTGCTGCTTCTTCCTTTAAACGTTAGAGCTCTTCTTCCCCACAGTTCAGGCCTCAAGGCCTTGTTGCTGACCCTTTTCAGGCACTATCAACTGATAAGCACTGACTTCAAAACCCAGAATGTCCCCATTGGGTCTGGATTCCAGTAGAAACCACTTTCTTTCTGAGACTTGGCCGGAGGCTCACCTACTTATTCTCTTTTCCTTTTTTGAGGGAACAGTTGCTCCACAAAGTCTTTTCTGCAAGAATGTAATTGAAAGGTTATCCCTAGTATAATGAGTAAAAAAAGGGTTCCTACTGTACAGCCACAGCTCCTTGCTCATCAGCTCTCTCTGTGTCTGCAGGAGATTTTGCAGCCTGCGGTTGGTTCGCATGTGCTCAACTTCCCCAGCTCTGCAAAGTAGCACAATAGCACAGTCAACCTGTATGGTAACCATCCTCACAGATCTAGAGTTCATTGGGAGAAGCTGCATGGATAAGCATGTGGAGGGTGGCAAATGGTCAATGGAGGTAGATTGTTGCATGAATTCAGTTTCTCCAGAGGGAATGTGTTAAAAGGCCAATCAGTGATGACCAGTGACGAGAAAACTAATATAGCTAAAAGAAATCAGCCACCCTTTTTAAATGATGCTCGGATTTGGGCCAGTCTCTAGGGGAAGCCAATCTCAAAGTTGTGGAGTTTTGAGAACAACTCTCCCTGTGTCCTTCCTGTGTTAAACTGATAACACTAAGTGTTATCAGCTGATAAGCACTGACTTCAAGCTCCCTAGGATCGTCTGCACCTGCAGAATGTGAAGCCTAAAGTCAGCGCCGATCAGCTGACTGGCAGTAACTTCAAGTTCCACTTACCTGGGAAGGATAATCCCTTTCGGGTCGGTCAGAGGGTAAAGGCACTACCGCTTTTTGGGTTTCCCTGGATGTTTGTGTCATGTTTCTGAGAATCTATTTTTGCTGGAGTGAATGACCAATTGTGTAGAGGGCGAGTACAAAGCCACTTGACCCACCCAGGGTGAGATCCTATAGTGGGGAATGGAAGAGAATCTGCCCGGGTGAGAGACAGGGGAAAGTGTTTGCAACACTCTAGGTCAGAGGTGGGGTGGTTTCTGGCTGGGATGGTCAGATCTATTGTTTTGTCTGCATTCTACTGCTATGATTAGAGGTGGATTAAGTGAATTATGTGTTTGGACCAGGGACGGGGGAGTGGGACTGATGTGCCACCATTCTTACCTGCCAACAAACAAGCAAAAACAAAACAATGCCAAGGATACAAGAACATGGAGGAAAAGCTATCTTCGGTCTCTCCTTTAATTCAGGACACCTCTGAATAAAGGAACCCAAGGCTCTCAAAGTTATTGTGATTGTCTTTTTGTGGGATTTCCAATGACAATAGGGACCTCATGTGGCAAAAAGCAGAACGGCAGGTGGGCTCCTCTATGAGTTCAGTGACTGGATAATGTTGGGTGAATAGGTGTGTGTTCAGAACTGTTTTAAATTTTTAAAAATTTGGGAGGGGATCAAGAGAGAGAAGAATAGGGAAACAAATAATAAAATTTAGCCAGGGGAAGATGAATAAGATGCTAAATTTTAGACTTTTTAAAAAATTGAACAGCGCGAAAGTGGACCCTACCTGGGAACAGGCCACAGGAAGAACTGCTGACCTTGCAAGCTGTTTGTAATACACTTCAACACAAACCAAGTGAGAGTGAGCTGGTGCAGACATATTCTAACTGGGCAGCCCTAATAACTCTGGGCTCAGAGGAATGTCACCAGAATGGCTGTCAGCTGAATCACACTGACAGTAGACAAACAACACAGTTTATGGAAGGTGCACTGTTTCAAAATCATTTGGACCAGGAGTCCGCAAATTTGGTTGCTATGGCAAGTGTTCCTCCCTCCCTGCCCCCCTTTCTGGCAACCATAGTCTTCCAAGCTCAGAGCTAGAGAGGAGAGAAGGGATTATCCCTGTCATTAAACTGTGGTTTGGAAGCACTCAGAGCTTCTCCAGATGAATAGTGTGACAAAGATGGATCCGTGCTCTCCTCCTGATATGGGACTGGCACTTAGAATGCTTCCACAATGCAATGTAACTATAAGGGTTCTCCTCTGCTTTTCTCCTGAGCTTCGAACTGGGAGTGTGATAATTCCAAACCTTGTACCAAGCTTAAGTGGTAAAGATCGTCTCCAATAGTAACAAAAAAGCTCCCTTATATAAAGTCAGACCATTGGTCCATCTAGCTCAGTATTGCCTACCATTGACTGGCTTTGGCACTCCAGAATTTCAAGCAGGAATCTCTCCCAGGTCTAACTGCAGATAGCAGGGAATGAACCTGGGACCTTCTGCATGCAAAGCAGATGCACCACCACTTAGCTACTGCCCATTCTTGGCCAGTGGTCAGTGTAATGTCAGAGACAAGGACCCCCTTTCCCAAACTGGGAGAGGGGCAGGACCTTCGAATCCACAAATTATCACTCATTGCCAAGGCCATACAAAATTTACAGATGTGATTAACACAAACTGGAGCTACACCGGGAGAATAACTAAAGATTTTCATAGACACCCCAAACAGCACTGGAATAGGAAATTTCCTATATAGTACTCCTGGCATTCTCTAGTTTGAAGGCTGGCTAGAGTTAATATCAGAGCAACCAAACCAAACATAAAATAAAAAACCCACCCATCCCTTCTGAAGGGGATAGGCTGGAGAACAAAACTGAAATCAATGAAGGTGAAATGATGCAAAAGTGACATCTGATTACTCTTATCACTAGGAAAAGTGTGCTTAAATTAAAAAGAATGTCTGCAGAAAAGCTTCCATAAGGGCAGATATAGTAGGTCATTGAACATCTCCCAAAGTGCAACACATGTTCCTAAACATGTTAAATAGAATGGGGTGATGGTGGTGGAATAGAACAGGATCCTGTTGTGGGAGGGCAGGGAGGTTGGATGAGAGCATCTCTATATAACTTTTCTGGTAAGCGCACACCTATGTTCTATATTAAGATGATAAATGAAAGCGCAGTACGTGATGCCTCTGTAAATGTTGTACAGTAATTATGGTGTCAGTTTTGTAGCGTAAATGTGGTAAGTAGAGTGAGTGAGGGGGGGAGTACATGGGTTGGAATGTTGAGGAATGTGATTGGCTGAGCATGTGGGCGATTGAAGGTATAAATGAGAGAATGACAATTGGAGAGGGGTTGGTTAGTTGTTGATGGTTCTGGGTTTTTGGAGGGGTGGATTTGTGTTTAGGCGGGTAGTGAGGCAGGTTTTAGGACTAAGAGATATAAAGAGAAAACTATTATATGTAACCACACGCATGTTGACTGAACTTAAAGTAATCTTGTTTATTCCTTGTGTTATTAATAAATAGTTTTGGTTTAACAACACACCTGATCCTTGGCTGGGATATTACAGGCCAGAAGGGTGGGCAGAGCAAATACCAAAGCTGGGAACAGTATAAATGGTGGCAGCGGTGAAGGGATAGTGTAACAGCAGCAGGTATCCAAAGCAACCCAGAGCTGTAATCTTTAAAGGCAGAAAGATACAGGGGGGTTGTGGCCTGTAAGTGCACCCAGACACTACGTAGCAATCTGTGGAGGAGACTAAGGCACAGTTGCAGGGCAGTACTGCATTAGAGTGTCAGGCGGCACCTAGTAGTGGGATCGTGGGAGACCTGTGCTGGGGCCAGTGTGAGAGATCCATTATGAGACAAGTCCCAGAGCAGGGGTCTGACACAGTGCAAGTTCACTCAGACTTACAGAGCTCTCCTGAATTTGCCTTTTTTGGAAAAGAAAACACTGCCACCTAGCACACAAGTTGTACTTGTTTTATGATTTAGATTGCTGCAGGGGTGAGACTGTGCTGAGACCATCCAGGGGCAAGCTTTTCCACCTGCCTTGCCCCACCCCTCTGCCTGGCCCTTATCAGGAGTTGCTGCAGACTGAGATGTATTGCTGCTTTGCCCCCTGCTCTTAGTGACATTTTTCTGGGGATTGTCCTTTACCAAGAAGATGACTGCTTTTTGTTTCTAGTTGTTATTGCTTTTTAGAAATGTTATAATTTTGTTGGTTTGAATTCTTGTAGATTGTGTTGTTTTGATTTCTATTTATGTATTTCAATTTGTGTGTGAGCTGCCTTGGGGGCCTTTTTGCCCAAAAAGCAGCCTAGAAATAAACGCTAATAAGAAAAAAAGAGGGGAAACCCCAGAATGTCAAAAAAGGGAAATTCCAAATTTATATTTTTTTCTTTATTGATTTCTATAAAAGAGAATAAATTTCTTTCAAATACCCAACACGTTTCAGCCCTACACAAGGGCTTTCATCAGGGGATTTAAGTTGTTAAAGTGCTTTATTCAATAGAGTTTTCTATCTCACTTTCTATCTCATGCCATTCACAGCAAAAGTGAGAATTTCCCTTTTTTGACATTCTGGGGTTTCCCCTCTTTTTTTCTTATTATCTACGAATGTCCACACCTCATATTTTTTGATAGAAATAAACGCTAACATAATGTAACGTAACGTAACATAACATATGATACAGGAGACAGCAGTTAATGTTAGGCAATAGGAACTGAAGAGAGCGATCAAGTACTTGGCAGAAATCTTGTTTCGAGGAAATGAATACAGGAGACAAAGCAGATGTAAATATTTTTCCCTTTGTTTTTAGGATCCAAGAAGTGTCACAAAAATGAGATACAAGGAAGAGAAGCACCTGCTTACCTGTAAAATGCAGCAGATTCAGCATTCACCCGTAGCTGCATATGCTTAAACCTGTTAAAGCCAGAAAACATAAATACTATTTGCTTTAATGGGTGTCCACTTTTTGGACTAGGATAATCAGGATCTCTGCAAAATCCATTCCCATCAAACCATAAATATCACTTAGGCTAGTGAACAGGCACATGAGCAGACACAGAACTGCACCGTAGCAAGAGACACCAAAAGACTAACTAGCCAGCTATATGGGTATGAACATCCTCCTCCTAAAATTGAGTAGCAGCCTATTTGTAATGTGTCTTCCATATGCATGCTATCTGGGCTGGTAGTTCATATCCCAAGAAGACTTATTCCAAGGATATTCTTAACATGTATCATAACCAAAGATGGGGCTGCCAGGATATGACTGTGGCAGACACAATTTCAGACTGCAGTTATCTCCAGAGTCAAACTTTTTTATAAGCTGCTGAATGCACTCACCTAAAGTCACCCTCCAGCTTCTCCTGGTGGACCAGTTTTGAAACAATGGGGCTCATTACGATTTTGTTGACAATTGTCCCAATGATAAAATACCCAAAAATACTCACTGGGCCCAACCAGCCAGTGCTAAGAGAGAGAAATGGAGAGAAGTTAGCAAACCTGTCAACGGATGGCTACATACCAATCTTTTAGAGGCTCATCTGTGCTGCACTCCAGATGGGACAAGAGCTATTCTTATATTCACCATGACACAATAAGGTGTCTATATGTTTTGCTATAATCATGTAGAATTCAGAACAATGACTAGTACTGCCTGGCATAGCAATAGCTATGAATGTGCTGTGTGCTAGCAGAGTTGAGGCTGGCTGGCTTCATTGCTTCCCTTTTAATCAAGAAGCTGGACCTTTCTTTTAGATGGAGATATTAAGCGCACCAAACTCTACAAAGCATCAATCACAACTACATAGTGCACTTTACTACAAGGATCTTGTTATGCCAAACTGCAGCAGGCCCATTCAAAATTACGCCATTTTTTAAACAATGAGCAAACTCTTAAACGAGATGGTCATTGTGAAGATTGGACCTCAGGCTGGAAGAAGCGACTCAGCACCTCCATCTTGCCCCTTCCCATTCCCTTCTAATCCTGCTATTTAGTCACTTAAATTTAACATACCCTGTCCCCAAAGATACTATCATGGGTAGCAACTTTCTTAAAATCAAAGTTTGTTGAAAATAAAGCATGCTGCTTGCCTTTACTAACTCTTCATACTCCTCTTTCCCTGAGCTCAGCTTAGCTCCCTGTGAGTATACAGCCCCCATTACAAAATAAAGCAAGGCTGGTGATGTGGGGAGGCGAAAGGGATCCCACAAACTCAACAGCCCTGAAAACAGCCTTTTAAAATGCTGGAGGAATAGCTTTCCTCTCCACAGCTCTCTTGCATCATTGCCCTTTATCACATTCAGAATAAGTCGTAGTCAACTTGAAGGCACATAACAACAACCTTGCATCACCTCTCTCATCCCAAAACATGCCCATATCTCTCCAGCAGGGTTTTAATGGCCTTTAAGCCCATTTTCCTACCCATGTTCCCTACTCCTTTCCTAATAGGCACACTCCTACCTAGAGCAAGAATGAGGAGCCTGTGGCCTTCTAATTGTTGCTGGACTACAGCTTCCATCATCCTAGACCGCTGGCCATGCTGGCTGGGGCCGATGGGAGTAGGAATCCAGCAATTTCTGGAGAGCCACCTAGAGGCTGTCCAAACACATCCTCTCAGTACATTAGCTCAATTTACAACAGTATGTCCGCGAAGAGAGGCGTTTTTGGTGGCTGTCCCTCAGCTCTGGTAACCCTTCCCCCTAGGTGGAATTGCTTTTTCATGTTTTTAAACCTTCTTTTTTAAAAATAGGTGTAATTAAAGCTTTTAAAAAATATATATGTTTTTAAAGCTTTTTTAAAATGTTTTTAAAGATGTATTGTTTTAATGTATTTTAAGGTCTGTTTTTATGATGTTTTAAAGTGTTTTTAGTGCTTTTGTTTGCCGCCCTGGGCTCCTACTGGGAGGAAGGAGGGGAAATAAATCAAATAATAAATACATAAAATGAATCGGTTAAGACTACTCTTACCTGTAAAAGCACTGGTAGGTGTAGTAAACAAGGGTGAAGGGAGAGATGATGAGCTTACTGGCCATGGAGCTCAGCTGTTTGCAGAACCTCTCCACATCCTGACTGATTCTCTGGTCTCTGCTCAAAAGAAAGAGAATTTAAACTGGCATTCATCACTATAACAGAAACAGAAAAGCATAAGAAAAGTTAATGTGCTAGGAACAACAGAGTTCATCCACAAAGAGTCAGAGCTGGACAGTTATGTAGTTTTAAGGTTGGTGTTGTTGTTTTTTCAACTCTTAGCTTGCAAATCAATGCAAAACAAGTTTCCAGTCAGCCCATAGCCATTTTGCTACTGATACAGAATCATAACGTTGGGAGTGTCTCAAAGGTCATATAGTCCAACCCCCTGCTGACTACAAGAAGTCAGAAGTTATAGCATCCCTGATAAGTGGCCACCCAGCCTTTGCTTAAACACCTCTTCTTGGGAAACTCTGTCCTCTCTTTTGTCAAACATTAAAGCCCCATCCTCCAACAGAAACTGAACAGTACTCATTGCTGCATGGATGGTGTTTTGTTTTTTTAAAAAAGAAACCCTCCCCTACACACTCCAGAGAGGCCAAGTGCAAGGCAGAACTCTAGGGGAGGAAAGTGTACTCTCCATTGAGGTCTACCTCCTAATGGAAAGGGCTCTGTATTTGTGAGCAATTGAATACAAGAGGAGGGGACAGGGCTTGATCAGAACTTGCAGGGGAATGGAGGAGGCCAGAAAAGCTTTCTGAATCCCAGTCCCAGCAAAGAACTCACTCCAGTGCTCTATATAAGCACTTGTTCTTTATGATTAGTTTACTGCCATCACTGCTGAGGTGAAATTGTCCAAGAATATGTGTAATTTAACTGCTGGTTATTTTCAGACACCAAAAAGCTGTATTTTCACAATTCCAGTTGCATTGCTTTGAAGATAAATAAAGCCCTATTATGTTTTTGGCTTCCCCTTTGCAACTCCAACTGTAGCCATTCCTTAGAAATCATCTAAAAAGCTTTAGAGTTGGATCTATAGTTGTTCCTTGCTACCCATTCAAATTATTGTGGTGAAAATCCCATGCACAAAGCAAGCATTTAATCTGCTGCAATGCAAGGGATCACTCCACAATTTCAGATAGCCCCATAATCAGATTATACTTTAATCTAGTTGTTGATCATCTTCAGTTTCCTTCTCTAAACACCTGTAAGTAGGTCCCTTTTTGCTTATAAAACAGCAGCGTCCCCCAACTCTCCAGATGTTGTTGGGCTACAACTCCCATAATCCCTGACCTTTGGCCAGGCTGACTGGGGCTGATGGGAGTTGTAGTCCAAATCATCTGGAGGGCACCAGAAGAGTGGATTAATATCCCAATGTTTCAAAAAGCAATACAAAGGGAAACTGCCCTCTAAAGCAAAAACTGTACTTAGAGCCTGTTGGCCTCTTGGTGCTATTAGCCTCTTTACATATCTTTAAATTAATAGAACTTTCATGTGGAAAAAAACCATGTTTTACTGTTGCATTTTAGATTTTAGTTTTAAATATAGTGCCTGGAATTTAGAGCACATAGTGTGATCGAAATCCAATCAAACTAATGAAGAGGCCAGGGACACCTAGAGGAAAACGCAAAGCAGGCCAGCCCACATACAGAGAACACACACCAGCCCCCATCAAGGCAGAGAGGTGTACAAACATGCCAGAAAGAGCCAGGAGCAGCTCAAATGATGCCCAGCCACCTACGGATTATCGATTTTCTCATGAAGAATATTCAAGGTATAATACACCTGGCCCTGAAAGTAGTAGCCATGGAGATATTCAGTGAGAGTCTTCCTCCAGCTCACATACATCAGGCTGCAGATGAACTGGTCAAAACTCTTCAACTGAGAGGGAGGAAAGAGAGAGAGAAGTGAAACTCAACATCGGGAGAATGATAATACGGTAACAGAAACATTCTGCAGGGGAAATCTTCTTGGCCACAACAGCTGCATTTGCTGAAGGAGACCCTTCTTTCCGGCTCCAGAGCTAAGAAACTCCATCCTTAGTAATCTCTTGGGCATCATTGACAATGGAATACTATCATAAGGAGTATTCACTCATCGCTTAAAGCAGGGGCAGACAAAGCTTTTGGCTACAAGTCAAGTGCTACTCTAGAGTGTCCCACACTACAAATGCAGATGGTCTTCCCGGCACATCTGAGTAAAGTTTCACTTCCAGTCTGCTGAGCAGGGGAACACGTAACAACATAGCCCAGGATAGGCTGACAACAGTTCAGATCTTCTCTAGTCTGTAGCAAGGTCTGTGGGCCCTCCTGCGCCTGTTCAGACAAAGAAAGCCACTTCTCCCTGTGCCATTTGCATCAGTTATGGTGCAAGTTGGCTACCCGTGACTTAACACCTTAGGGCCAATGCAACATTTCTGTATGTTACTTTCGACCACTGATACGTGCATTGAACTGCTCACAGGAGCAGTTTACAGTGTAAGCCAGGAGTGGGGAAGTCTGGTGGACTGGATTCAAAGGTGGCCACCACTTCACTGGCCATTTTTGACAGGTGGGCAAACCTGCCCACCTGTCAATCACCAGATGTCATATTACGTCAGGTGTGTCCGTGTCTGCTTTCAGAAGGGATCGATTCCACTTGGGAGCTCCCAGTGAGAGTTCCTGAGTGGAGCCGATCCCAACAGGCTTGAATTTGGCACCAAATTTAAACAGCACAAAGAACAACTGGGAATGCACTCGTGTGCATGCTAAATTGGCTGGTTTGGCAGGCCTAAGGTAGCCCATAGCCCAGAGGTTCCCCAGCCATGGTATAAGCCATAAAATGTATGATAAAGCTTCCTAGTTTGAACACATACCCTGCTGGAGGCAACTGATTTACAGCACTGTGTGCATTCCCTCTCACCAGACTGCTCACACAAGAAGGCCATTCCCCACAAAAGGGAAGAGGCCAGCCTGGGTTTAGAGGAGACAACACGTTTGGGAACTAAGAGTGGAAAGAAACCAGGGCAATGAACTCTTTCCTTCACCACTTAGAAACGATGGGGTTATGTGGAATATGCACTGTTGAAATAACTAAAAAATAATCAAAATAGAAGTGCCAGCATGAAGCACGCTTTTAAAAAGTGTGATTAATATCACTAACATGTCATTTGGCTCTCTTCACAGGATGCGCATGTGGAGAGCAGGCCTGTACGAGAAGCATTACATGCGTTCTCGTCTCCTTCACAATGAAGGTACCCCCCCCTCGTATAAGAAGAGATTTCTCTTACCATAGAGATCAATATAATAAAAATCAGAGCAACTGCTGTCACTGTCTGGAATCCATGAAAGTCTTTGTTCCCTAGAACTCTGTAATACTGGCTGGGGATCAATCCCACCTGGTAAATGACCAGCTGCTCTAGGGGAGGTGAGAGGGGAAGAAAGAAACAAGATGAGCTCCAAATTTGTTCCTATACAAGATGACAAGACTCATGGAGCTCTGCAAAAGGAACTGTTCTATATCATCTTTTTTAGTAATCTAGTTACTTACCCAACAGAGCAACTATAAGCAAAGTGAGGAACATCAGTGTATTCTTGGAGGAGCATGCAGGAAATAAAATTGCTTGGATCTTTAAAAAGCGCTGGAGAAACTGCCGATCTAGCCGGGGGCTGAAAAAGACAGATTCAAGAACAGCAGGGTTATAAAGCTAGCAAGCAAGCCACACAAATACACAGTTCTCTACTGAGTTCAGACTGTTGTTTCAAATTGCCCTCCAGAACTGGAATGGGAGAGGTTTCATTCTGATATTCCAATAGTAGCCCACGACAGGAATGGTGAATCCTCTCTGTATTGGAACGGATCTTTTCTTTGAAGACCAGAAAATGGAAATGGATTGCCTTCAAGTCGATCCCAACTTATGGCAACCCTATGAATAGGGTTTTCATGGTAAGCGGTACTCAGAGGGAGTTTACCATTGCCTTCCTCTGTGGCTGAGAGGCAGTGACTGGTCCAAGGCCACCCAGTGAGCTTCATGGCCGTGTGGGGATTCGAACCCTGGTCTCCCAGGTAGTAGTCCAATACTCTAACCACTATGCCACATTGGAAATGTACTGAAGTTCTATAGTAAACGAGAACAATATGGGTCTTGATTCCATACTCAGGAAAAATCTGAGGGAAGATTCAGACAAGGAAGAGTCACATGGCATTTAACCAATCACATTTGTATTCCTTCCTTCAAGGAATTTAGTGCACTGTATGTAGGGAATATGGAAAAGCCAGAATTTTTCATAGTAGCAAAAAGAGTCTTACTAGGAAATGCAGAGATCCATGGGAAATTATTTGTTTATTCATACCCCTTGGAAAATATAACCTGTTCCTTGACTTGATCTTTCAACTAAATTTGATGAGGTTTAAATTAAAACTTCCATACATTAAACTTCTTTGCCACAAGTCCCTTCCCCCATGAAGGCAACCTTCCATCACTCATTTCCTACTTCCATCTGCAGTAAACCTGCACCAGCAGCATCTAGGAAAACATCCCAAACATATTTGCCAGCCATGCTGATTTTGTTAGACTATTTTCACTGCTAAAAGGAAAAGAACTTTCTTTCAAGTAGGATAAACAAACAGATAAGCAAAATTGTGGTCAAGCTGTAAGTTAAGAGGTGTCGTTGTTTCTTTCTGAAAGTGCTCACATTTTACCAGCAGGATTTTGCCAATACATGTAAAACCATTCATGGGCAAAATCAAAGGATGAATAAGCATGCTGGAACCCTTTACTTTTGAAATGCTGTTTTCAGCTCCTAATTCTAAGCACATGGGGGTGATGGTCCTCTTGATATAGATGCTTTTCACCTCCCCCCTTTCTTGCATCCCATCAGTTCCAGCCCGTGTTTAGTTATCCTCACTGGCTGGCCATTTATCTATATGCCATCAGGCTTGTGAAGGGTTCTCTCTTTACTCCACCCAGATTAGCTTGTTCCATCTGGCATCTCACCCACAAGTCTTCTAAACCCTGGTTCCATTACAGCCATCCGGTAGTTCCAGAACTCTCACTGCCTCCCCCTCAAGCATCCCCCAAAGCTCCCCTTTTCTAATTTCCTTTCTACCTTTTCTGCCCGTCTAATTCTTACCCCAACTCACTGCCCTGCTACTGCCTATCTTTCAGAGTCTATAAATTCAGTCACTAGCAGACCAGAATCCCTAATTTGCCAATAAGAAAAACTGCACTGAAAGGCTGAGAAATAAGCCACTCGTTACCACTTTTTAGCCACAGGTAGGGGCACTACTATGTGGCTGAGGCATGCTTAAAGGACAAATAATCTATGTTAGGTGATCTCAGGTACAATGTGGACTCTTAGACATTTACCATTACATGATTAAAACATTCTGAATACTCTTCATTTCAGGGGTTCCCCTTAATTCTTCACCCAGTTTCTAAAAGATGCAGTTTATTTACCACCACCAACCCGCACCCTCAAGGCTGATAGTGCAGCACCTAAGAGACTGAGCTGTAAATCAGGTAGTCCCTGTTCACATCTGCCACAAATTCACTAAACAAGCCACTCTCAGTCCCTGCAGCTCTGTCTGCAATATGGAGTTAATAGTACTGACCAACCTGACAGGGCTGTTACAAAGATAACAAAAAGATAATGTACGTAAAGCACATCGAACACTCTAATGTAGTGGTTCTCAAAATCCCCCCCCCCACAGAGACCATTTGAAAACTGCTGAGGGTCTTGGCAGACCACAATGATTCCCCCCCGTTGTAGTAATCTCAGTGTGCTGTGCTAGATACTATATGAATTTAAAATGTATTTTATTGCTTATTTTATTTCATATATTGTATTTGATTGTATTTGAATTCCACAGAATACAACATAAAATACAATAAAATAATAAAATACAATATAAAAAATAAAAGAAGCAATAAAAATATAATGAAAAACAATCCAAATATTTGATATGCTGCACCTGCCATTCACAGCCTCTGCTCCTGTTTTTCATAGACAATGCCACGGACCCTGTGGAGCACTGTGGGTCCATGGACCACAGTTTGGGAACCCCTGCTCTAGTGCTGTATAAATACTAAGTATTTCCTGCCTTCAATGGCCTTAAAGGGGGGATGTGACAAATTCCAGGATAGTCACTATATGCAGATTCTGAGGAATGACTTCCTGATGGAGGTGTGTCTTGCCCCAATGTTAGGTGCTTCCAGACACACTGTTTATTGAGCATTCATCCTGATTTGTTCACAGAGAGATTAGACAACATTGGTTATTTAATGAGTTTAATTCATCCTGATTTGCTTGTGGGGAAGTCAGGTGACATTGCATTAAAGCAAATGTTAGCTCCGCACTTTCTAGTGCATTTCCCCCTCACTGTCCTTATTGCAAAAAGTCCAGCCTTTTTGGGAAGTGGATTTGTTGTGCAAGACCTCCCAATCAGCTATAATTTCACAAACTGAATTTGCCAGGATGTGATTAAATCTCCGTTTCAAAAATAGCAGCAGCCTGGAAGTGCCCTTTCTATTCTTTCAGACTACCAGGTAAAAACTCTTTTTTTTGCCAGGCTTTTCATGGATGATGGGCTGCATCATTTTTAGGGTGTATTTAATTATGCTATTTATGTAATTTATTAGGACTATTATTTGAATGTTCTTGTTTATTATAAATAAATAAATAAATATTTTTATATGAACTCATTTTTTCTAAACCACGCTATGGCCATTTTTGATGAAAGATGGTGTAGAAATCTCTTGACAGATAAATAAATCCAGAGGCAGCATGTCTGGGTCCAGGTTGATGGACGAGATGGACTTTTGGGTGCATCCAGCATGTCTCCAGAGAAGTATTATTCTTACCAAGAGCTCCAATGAGGGGCAGAACTAAAGGGGATGAAGATTGTTCAGAGTACAAGGGCGTGGGGATCCTGCAGTGTATGTGATATTCTTGACCTTCTTCCCTTTCTGAAGCCTAATCCGTTATAATAATAATAATAATAATAATAATAATAATAATAATAATAATAAAGTAGTAATGAATTTACTTTTGTTATCCACCTCTCACCCAGGAATGTGGGCCCTGAGGCAGATTACATAGATTTAAAAATACAAAGCATACATAAAACCATACAGAGATATAAAAATACAAAAAATACATAAATCCATAAAATCCTTAAAATCATAATTACAATGGCATAAAACGTAAAAATTTAAGTAAATGCTTGGATAAAAAGATGGGTCTTCAGCAGCCGTCTAAATACGGGAAGAGAGGGGACTGATCTTACCTCACAAGTTAGGGCATTCCATAATCTAGGGGCCACAACAGAGAAGGCTCTGTTGATAAATATGGTCACGACCCCCTCGTCTCAGCCCAGCAACCATAATCTCTCTTACCCTCCCTACCATCTTCAGGTCTCCCGCCGGCGGAAGCCCAGCGCCCCCCGCCCCGCTACAGGCAACCCAAAGCTCTCACCGGGCACTCCCCAACGCTGCTGTCCTGGGAGCCATGAATGAGCTGAACCAGGTCACAAAGCCCCGTCAACTCTTAAGTCGGAATCTCACTCAGCAGGCCAAAGTCCAAGCGGCCCCCGGGTGCTCCGGTCTGGTCCCGCCCCCATTCAAGGAGTGGATGAATATTCATTAACGTTCTTGATTATTCATAAGCGCCTGCCTCAGAAACGACAGAGTCCGCTAAAGAACTGAAGAGATCGGTCACCCTCGGGAGGATAAAGTTAGGAAAGAGTGGCTACAGCAGGCCCCGAGAACAAGAAGGCGAAGCCTGGCTTGAGATAGGGAGGAGCTGAAAACATGGCTCCTCCTCAACCAAAGAGATAACAAGTTAAACAGATCCACACGTCTATATGTTTTTCATATCTCTATGGCAAAGCCCGTTAACCTCCGTCACTGCTCAATTAATTAATTAGAACTAGAAATCTATCAGTTCCCCTTAAAAAATTCTGGGAACTGTAGTTGGTTAAGGGTGCTTGGAATGGTCTCTGAGAGGTATAAACTACGGTTCCCAGGATTCTTTGGAGGAAATAATGTGTGGTCTGTACTCAGCTTTGGAGGCAGAGGGAGCCCTTGCTCTTGTTAAGGGGTTTCCACAGCTTCCATTGATTTGACGCTATACGTCCGGTTCCCGGTTGCAGCTCTTAAACTCCACGTGCGGGGCAAAAGTGATGGAATTAAATAGGAGAGGAGGATTATTTGAATTACAAATTAAGAAGAGGCAGGACAAAGTTTTTATTAATAAACACAAACAAACAAGCTATACGCTATATTCTTTCTTTAAACTTCCCTACTATTTTCTCCCTTTCCGCAGTCACCAAAAGCTCAATAACTTTGAAAAACATTAGCAATAGCAACCCAACAACTCAGGATCTACGCATACACACACCCCGATGTTAAGTCAGCAACAGAACTCTTGTTTTTATTATCAAAGTATGTGTATGTATAAACAGAGACAGAGAGAGAAAGCGCTAACATTGTTTTATTTGAGGGTTGTTTTTATACATGAATTGCAACGTCCTTTCACCACTTTTGCCCCGCACATGGAAGATTCTACCAGCTCAGTGCGGAATTCTTGGCTACATGTTGAGAGAGAGTACAGCGGACCTTCTTTTACCGCCTTAAATGTGCATGGAATGGATGGCATAATATTCAAGACCTAGTATAAAATAAACCATGAATAAAATGGTCCTTGTTTTCTTTTTATTATCTGGGCATTTGAGAATCACAGGCTTTCTGACGAAATGTAAGTGATTTTCCAAAAACAAAAGAAGAATTTGGCAACATGCAGTCTCTATCCTTCAATAAATGGGGAGGGGCGTAGGGACTGTTCTTATTTGTAACTGAGTCTTATTTGTAGTTGAGTGTACCTGACGGTTCTTATTTGTAGCTGAGGAGCCTAGGATGGCATTTTCCTGTTTTCAAAATGTATTTTTGACATCGGGAAAATCACTAGCCTACTTGCTGTGTGTGAACAAACACGGCGACTTATCTGCATCAAGAACTGCACTAACGTGTTTGAAAGTAATGTGTATCCATCATCATCCAAGTTTAATAAATCTTAACATCCAATCAGATTGGCCTGGATGGATCCTGGCCATAAGTGCTGGCACAGCAGCATTTATTTATTATTCATCAGTTATTTATTTCAACAATTTATCTACTGCTTCACACCCTAGTTTCTCAGCAGGGAACAATGAAGTTTTGCTTCACCAAGTGCTGGAAGTTTAACAGGAAGGGGGCCTGTCTGATCTCTGCTCGGAGGAAGTTCCAAAAAATTGGGCCCACAATACTAAATGCCCTGCTCGTGGTGGATATGAGCTGTGGGGTTTGGGCAGTGGGAGACCACTAACAGTGACTCCTCCAAAGGCCTCAGTGACTGGGCAGCCTGGGATAGTACTATTTTAATTTGTAAAAAAATCCTTTAATCATGGGTATGGGGAAGATCTAGAACAGAGATGGCCACTTAGTGATCTATAGGCCAGATGTGGTCTGTGAGTCAATTTTATACGGCCCATGGGATCGCTATGGAATTTTAATTAATAGAGTACAAGGAAAGCAAAAGGAGATAGAAACACGGTCAGAACCCTAAATGCAACTATACAACGACTAGTACGTAGGAACAAAGAAAACTATTACAATAGTTATTCTATAGAAATAGAAAAGGACAACAAAATGGGAAGAACAGCAGCCCTATTCCAAAACATTAGAGAAATGAAAGGGAAATTTAAACTAAGAGTAGGGATGTTGAATAATCAACAGGGGAACACACTGACTGACCGAGATGAAATAAAAGGAAGATGAAATCAATAAACTGAAGAACTCTATAAAAGAGATGCAAGGATGACAGATTCATTCACGGAGGAACCATATGAAGAAGAACCAGAAATTTTACAATGTGAGGTGAAAGCTGCTCTTAAAATACTTGGAAGAAACAAATCACCAGGAACAGATGGCATACCAATAGAGTTGCTACAAGCTACTGAGACTGAATCAGTCCAAATTTTGATAAAAATTTGTCAAGAAATATGGAAAACTAAACAATGGCCCACAGACTGGAAGCGTTCAATATATATCCCAATTCCAAAGAAAGGGGATCCCAGAGAATGCAGTAATTATCAAACTATTGCCTTAATATCCCATGCAAGTAAAGCAATGCTCAAGATTCTACAACAAAGGCTCTTACCATATATGGAGCGAGAAATGCCAGATGTCCAAGCTGGATTTAGAAAGGGAAGAGGCACCAAAGATCATATCGCAAACATACGTTGGATAATGGAACGGAGCAAGGAATTTCAGAAGAAAATCACCCTGTGCTTTATAGATAACAGCAAAGCCTTTGACTGTGTAGATCATGAAAAACTATGGAATGCTTTAAAAGAAATGGAGGTGCCACAGCATCTGATTGCCCTTATGCGCAACCTATACTCTGGACAAGAGGCTATTGTAAGATATGGGGAAACCAATTGGTTCCCCATCAGAAAGGGTGTGGGACAGGGGTGTATTTTATCACCGTATTTGTTTAATCTGTACGCAGAACATACCATACGGAAAGCTGGACTGGACCAAGATAAGGAGGTGTGAAAATTGGAGGGAGAAACATCAATAATTTAAGATATGCAGACGATACCATACTCTTAGCAGAAACCAGTGATGATCTGAAACGAATGCTGATGAAAGTTCAAGAGGAAAGCACAAAAGCAGGACTACAGCTGAACATCAAAAAGACTAAAGTAATGACAACAGAAGATTTATGTAACTTTAAAGTTGACAACGAGGACATTGAACTTGTCAAAGATTATCAATACCTCGGCACAGTCATTAACCGAAATGGAGACAATAGTCAAGAAATCAGAAGAAGGCTAGGACTGGGGAGGGCAGCTGTAAGAGAATTAGAAAAGGTCCTCAAATGCAATGATGTACCACTGAACACCAAAGTCAGGATCATACAGACCGTGGTATTCCCGATCTCTATATATGGATGTGAAAGTTGGACAGTGAAAAAGGCAGATAAGAGAAAAATCAACTCATTTGAAATGTGGTGTTGGAGGAGAGCTTTGCGCATACCATGGACTGCAAAAAAGATAAATAATTGGGTGTTAGAACAAATTAAACCAGAACTGTCACTAGAAGCTAAAATGATGAAACTGAGGTTATGATACTTTGGACACATCATGAGAAGACATGATTCACTAGAAAAGACAATAATGCCTGGAAAAACAGAAGGGAGTAGAAAAAGAGGAAGGCCAAACAAGAGATGGATTGATTCCATAAAGGAAGCCACAGACCTGTACTTACAAGATCTGAACAGGGTGGTTCATGACAGATGCTGTTGGAGGTCACTGATTCATAGGGTTACCGTAAGTCGTAATCGACTTGAAGGCACATAACAACAACAACAAAAGTGGTTACTTTCACAATTAAAATATTTTCCCCCATGCTTCCAGAGTTTACATTTTTTTTCTTTTACATGTAATATCTATCTATGTACCATAATGATGACTAAGCATATGTGCTCATAACTGGGAAGATGTTAACTGTGAGATAGTGCCAATTTTATTGTGAAGCTTCATTCATGTACAACAAAATATCCTTATTTCTAGAACACTTTTTGGGAAACTAGAATGGCTCCCAAAAATACAGGTGTCCGTCTAGAATGTGATGTTATTAGGATAAATTGCAGCCCAAATGCAATCCATCTCTGCATCCAAGAGCAACACTCCCCATTCCTGGCCCAACTCTAGCAGACAACAAAATCTACTTGATTCATACGCAGACCCAGAACACTGAGTCTCAGGTGAAATATGGACTGGATGGTTTCAAGAGCTAAAGAATTAGCTTGCTGGATCCAACCTGTTTCTATCTAATCCAGCATTCTGTTTCCAATAGCAAGTAGCTCAGTGACTCTTGATGCTTACAAGAAGGGCATGAAGGAGATGCTTGCCTGTACCAGGGGTATCTTGCTCTAGACATTGAGGTTTCATTTAGCTATCATTGCTAATAGTTATTGAGACAGATCTATTTTCAATAAATTTGTGCAATCTTTTTTTTTTTAAAAAGCCATCTAAACTAGCAGCAATCCCCACATTTTTTGGGCATGCAAAATTGTATAAAAACCATTTTCTTTATTGAACTACTAAACTAATTTAAATGGCCACCCCAGGTTCTAGTACTATGAAACAGGAAGAAGAAATTAAGCACTGTCTCCACATTGTCCATAGTTTTATAACCCTCTTGTTTTTTTTCTACACTAAAAATCTCCACTTGCTATAGGCTTCCCTCAGCTGCTCTGATCCTTGGACCCATTCTATTGCCCCCTTTTTAATACCTTTTCTCAACCAGAATTGTACACGGGGTTCAAAATGTGTCTGCACAAAAGATAATATACATTGTGTAGTCTCTCATCTATCCCTTAGGAAGCAAAGCAGGGACACCTAAAAATAAGATCGTGGTTTCTGTACACTTGGGAGACAACCAGTTTATTAATTTGTACATTAAAAGAAAAAAAACCAAAGCAAAAGAAAGCTTTGCAAGGACCTATTGCTCATTGACTTCCAGGCCTGTGGAATGCTTAGGACAGTTAAGCCATTGAATGTTGTGGGGACAGGGAGAGAAATAAAAGGGAGTGAGTCTGCTTACCTTAAACCCTTAACGGCTCATAGTATCCTAGAGTGAGGAACAGATTGGGTGAGATGTGTGTTATGAGGATAAAAAACTATTTCTTCACCTTTTTACACTATACAGGAGCATTATTATTGTTATCATCAACAACATTTATTCCCTGTCCCTCAATCCAAGGTTCCAGAGTGGGTTACAACAATTTTAAAATATGGCATTAAAAACAATTAAAAGCAACCCCAAATCACAAAATAGGGTGGGTGTCAAAGAAGAAGAGGGACAGCATAAATAACTCCTTTTTTCTTTCCCAGTCACAGAAACCTCCCTCCTCTCATATTGCAATAAAGCACGTTATTATTCAGAGGTGACAGGCGGGCTCAAACTTGCGCTCATGAGCACTATGTAGCATAGCATGGGAAGGTTTCAGGAGGATAGGAAAGGGGGGGAAGTGTTCTTATTTCCTTTCCTCTCCTTCTGAAACCTCTCCCCGTTGTACAGCTGTCTGGGGCCCTGATTAGGAGCACTCCCCTGTTAGGGGATAAACTGAGGATAAACAGCAACATTTTATTGCAGGGTTCCTGTAGCAGAGGAGAGGCCATAGCTCAGTAAAAGAGCACATATTCTGTATCTCCAAGTAGGACTAGGGAGGACTCCTGTCTGAAACCTTGGAGAGCTGCTGTCAACAATACTGAGCTAAATTACCCATAGTCTCTCTTGGTATGAAATAGTTTTCTATGTTCTACTGGTAATTCCAAAAATTGAGGTGGTCTTAAAAAACCCCACAATGCTACAGTACATTGGCTAACTGTTTTAAGTTAGCTGTTTATCACAACCCCAATATCTGTCATAGCAGCTACTGATCCTGTTAATCATTGCTATAAAGCATTTTCCTGGAGTGAATTCCTTTGAACTCTTCTTCTTTCTCTAAAATGCTCGTGGACAATAAAAGTGCTGCTTCATTGTTGTTGTTATGTGTTGTTATGTTGTTGTTGTTATGCTTCATTACACTTACCTAATTTTGTCTTTGCAGCTTCCAGTCATGGCAATCTGCAAGGGGGAACGTGGTGTAGCTGCCCCCCGCCAAAACAATAATCTCTAGATTCCAACCCCCTTCCTTTTCTTTTCATTTTTAAGCAAATCCAGTCTTTGTAGAAAGATACAAGGCAAAAGTACTGTACACAGGTGCTGTTCTGCTCATTCCTCTAGTGAGAAACTAGCCTGCTTCCATTTTTCAGTGTTTTTAGCCAATGAATTAAGTCATACCAATGACTGACATTTAGGAAAAAAAGATTAGACAATTAGACAAAGAGGAAGTTGGAGTGACACACCCATTGTCTGGATAAGGAACTTCTTGGTTCATTTAAGTCTTTTATTTTGGTCTTCCCTGGTGGAGATATAATTGCTGACCCATATAAAACAATCAGATATCCAGGATCAGTGTAACTGTGATTAGGGAGTAGCATGTCTTGTTGTTGTTATGTGCCTTCAAGTCGATTTCGACTTATGGCAACCCTATGAATCAGCGACCTCCAATAGCATCTGTTATAAACCACCTTGTTCACATCTTGTAAGGTCAGGTCTGTAACTTCTTTTATAGAATCAATCCATCTCTTGTTTGGCCTTCCTCTTTTTCTACTCCCTTCTGTTTTTCCAGGCATTATTGTCTTTTCTAGTGAATCATGTCTTCTCATGATGTGTCCAAAGTATCATAACCTCAGTTTCATCATTTTAGCTTCTAGTGATAGTACTGCTTTAATTTGTTCTAACACCCCCAAAACAAAAGATAAGAGCAAAGACAAGAGCATGATCTTTCTCTCTCCAGGTTTTATTTCATAGCTCCCATTTATTCCCCCAGCAATGTCTAATAATTTGCTGTAACTGTCTTAAGGCAACCCCTCCACAAGGTCACTAAAAACATCTTCCCCCTATTGCATCTTCACCACACCTTAAAAAAAACCTTGCTAATGCCAATGCAGATAAGTGTTAGACCTTTTATCTAATGCTAGTTATGTATTATATATGTTGGTACCTTTTTTATGTACAGCACAATCCTATTCATATCTATTTAGAAGTAAATCCTTTTGAATTCATTGGAGCTTACTCGAAGGTAAGTGGGGTTAGGCTTGCGTGTTGAGTGTTTACTTTGCCTTGTCCCCATCAATTCTTGTAGATGCCCATACTTCCCTTTCTTCAGAAATGCCAGTTTCCCGTCCCTCTGTATTATCATTTCCTCCAAATATTTAGTCAATTGACAAATGATTAGTCAATTTCTCAAGGCTGCTTGGAAACTGTACTCTCTGACCTGAAAGCCCTTTTTCTTAATTCCAGATCAGTGGTGAGAATAACTCTGTACATGCACAGAAACTATTGTTCCTTCATCTATTTACAGCTGAACTCTAAAGCTGAAACCAGGTTCTGGAGCTTGCCTTTAGGAGCTTTGGCTGAAATTAAGCCCTGAAGGCAATTTAATAAAAGTCAAATATATCATTTGAAGTGTAGAAGATTCCTGTGTACATCAAGATAAGACAACTGTACTTTAAGCTTTAATTAGACTGAGTATGCTCCTTATTGTGTACTGCAGCCTCGAAAACCAATAGCAAAACCCAACTGCGGGTTTTAGAGGCTGCATACAGAGGATTTTGTTCCTATCACTTGAAAGGAGACTCTGGGATTAATGCTTGATAACACAGCCTCAGGTATTTCACACTTGAACCCACTAGATAAGGCACATTTCACAAGGATAAGAATGCTACCTTTGAAGAAAAAATGTTTGTTGTTGCTCCCCTGTGTTACTCACTGTGTGGCATGTGGAACATTTAAAGAGAGGAAAATATTGCACAGCAAGCCACTACTCTCAGCATGCTGTTCTATTTCCAACATACAATACAGTACTAGCATCTAGAAATAAATTATCCAGACTGAGTCAGGCTTCTATCTAACAGCACTCTGTCTGTGTGTGTGTGTGTGTGTGTGTGTCAAATTTTGTCATATGCATATAGACTCTGAAAAGCAACTTTGTCACTTTCTCTGTGAAATCATGGGGGAGGGGTTGCTGTTACATTCTGGACCCTTGTACACTGCCAAGCACACGGTCATTATTTCATTTATTTATGAATTTATGAGTCGTCTTTTACATATGTCTCAAGGCGACTTACAGAATACCACAAAAGCAGCTAAAATAGTTTTTAAAACAGTACAACACCCTCACCCCCAGAATATAGTAATAGTGTTTGATTGAATGTCAGCAATATGCAATGAGTTACATTTGTTTCCTCTTTAATTCTTCCTAGCCCAGTCACTGCTGCAAAGACAAAGCCCCTGCCCACCCCTGCTTCTTTCTACACAGATAAGCCAATGAAATCTTCAGTCAAAAACCTGTGTCCATACCTGCACTCTTGCTGCATTGTGATTTTATTTCTCAACTAGTGTCCCACACACCTCCATTTGTTACATGTTTGTGAGAACTTATTCCTTCCAAAGGTGCAGCACCACTTTTAATTATTATTTTTAATTGCATATGGATGAATATCCATAAGCATCACACTTTCATATCTCTTAATAGATTCTTACATCTCCCATGATTTTGGCTTCAAATCTTTAAAAATCATGCTTAAGTTCCATTGAAATTAATGGGAATTAAGTGTGACTAACTTTCTCTGCACTGTGCTGCATGCTGAAAAATTAAGTGACTGGGGGCCTTTGAGGTAGTACGGCGAAGTAGCCAGATTTAGCATCAGTAAAGGGGGACTAGATTAATATGGTGAACAGATGCAAATTGAACAAAAAGATAAGGTAAGGAAGGTAGGGCAAAGGTCAGAAAGAGAGTACACAAGTATGCAATTGCTAGGACATTTGTATAGGGCGGGTAGGCATTAGATGTGAGTTATTTCTACGACTGCACCAAATTAAAGCTGGAAACATTTCCTTGGCCCCCTCCAAAAAATATTTTGATGGTATATTTGCAGGTGCAAAGCTGAATTTTCTAATTCTGTTTCTTGCCCATAATCATAGTAAACATTTTATTTTCAATACCATTTTGAATGTGGAACAGTGGGATTGAAGTGTTCTAATCAAAGGTAGGCTAACAAAAGCTTTCTATAAACTTTTCTTCCTTTAACACACTGGCCCACAGGAAGTTTTATCATTTAACCCCTTTCAGAAGATGGTGGTAGGCTAAAAACCCGACTATTGTGCCTCTCAAAGCTCTACTACCATAGTCACTGATCTCTTCATAGCCTTTCATTACCTCTAGGCTGGCAATTGGGGGGCAGAGGCTGCTTCCCTCAGGAGGCTAGATTTGGCTTGAGTCTATCCATTGCTGGCCTCTAACAAAATAAACAACTTGGGATCAGGATATCTAAGGGCTCACCTCGTCCAATATATCCCGGCCTGCCAACTGCAGTCCTCAGATGGGGCACTGCTGAGAGTACTATATGCCCCAGAGGTGCGCTGAGCCTGTACTTTGTTTTGATGTTTTTTGGAGTTTGCATGGATGGTGTTATTGTTTTTAAAGTTTGTTGACTTGAATGTATTGTTTTCAGAGCTTGTATGTGTGCTTTATTCTGTTTTTATCTAGTGCACAACTTCAATAGCTTTATGCTGTGATGTGGCCTATAAATTTGAACAGCAACAACATCTGGGCCTTGTGCTATCCTAGCTGTCCTATGACGCCTTCTCAAGGATGCTGGAAACAAGGGACCCCCCCAGACATCCTTTTTATTTCACATTCAGGATTATTTATGCTCATGATGCTACTGGAACGGTCATACGCAATCCTGTTTTCAATCTGTTTGTGCATGCACACATTTTGGGGTGGTCACACTGCTTAATTTCCAAACAGTGAACATCCTCAGATTTCCTACTGAAATCCTGTAATTTTGTTATATCACATATGTTCTGGTTAATTTTGTCCTGCTTTTGTTGCACCATAACCCTTTTGGACAGCAATAATGTGGTAGCACTGGGCAAGATTTCAGCACAAACTGCAGCAAAATCAATCTACCACTAATGCACTATTATTCTGTCAAGAACATGTTGTGGAATACACCCGCAATAAACACCTGCCTGGAGGGGTCTGAGGACAGATAAAATACAGTTGTATTGTGGTTAAGAGACTGAGCTGTGAACCAGGTAGTCTCTGGTTTAAATCTCACCTTATGAAGTGGTCAAAGGCTATGTATACACACAGCATACATTTAAAGCATATTTAAAGCACATTTCCTCTTTCAAGAATCCTGGGACCTGTAGTTCACCCTCTCACAGAACTAAAATAACAAACTACAGTTCCCAGGATTCTTTGGGGGAAGTCATGTGCTTTAAAAGTGCTTTAAATGTATGCTGTGTGTGTAGCATAAGACAATTCATTATCTCAACTTCAGTCCCTCATCTGCCATAAGTGATAATAGCACCAACCTACTTGGTTATGTTTTAAATATTCAATGGACAGAATTATTGTTTTTTGTGAAACATGGACCCTGGGCTACCAGTGCAAAATATTGGGGTAGATTCACAAGTATAGAATTGGTCTTCAACCATCAGTCCAACATCGGTCCACTTCAGGACCTATTGCATGCTATGGGTATTCAGTAACCACACAACTAACATAGGCTGGCAATCAGGTGGTGAGTAAGTGGAGCTTAATTGGTGTGCAGTCACTGGAAGCAATTTCCCACACTCATACTCAACCCATCTAACCTCTTCACGCATGTCTACTCTCTGTTAATAAATGCATATTGTACAGTACCGGTTCTGGGATAACTCAGTGCATGGCATTCTGGTGACAGCTGTGGCCATTTGAATGAATACTTTGTATAGTGGCCTGCCTTATCATTAACTCCTGCAATTGTCCCATCTGAGCTTCCACATCTGACCCAACTCTTTTGTATTTCCTCCATCTCTTTAGGAGATCAAGCACCTTTGATATGCACAACCCAGTTGTGAAAAAACTGGACCAGTTTAGATGACACATCAGCTCCTTGGAAGCAGAGGGATTTGACACACTAAGTACATGCTGAGCTGCAATTGTCCATTCCAAACACTTCCCCACCAGCCCTTTTGTCCTCTCTGTGCCAGATGAAGCACCTGCTGTGAGCTCCATTTAGTGTATAGGTTCCAAAAAATTTCCATGGCCCCTCCTGACACATCCAAATCCAAGAACAAAGGAGGAGTGCATTTTCTGGGCCTCTCTACCAGCATTTCCCCCTCCCCAAAAGCTGGTGTGCTAGACCCTTGGAGCCAAGCACAGTACCAAAACGTTTACATATTTTACACCACAACACCCTTCCCCCTCCTTCTCTATCAGCAAAGAGACTGTCCGTTGCAGGACATGCCATAAGGCAAGGTTAAAGCCTCAAATCATCTCATAATTTGTTATTCTGGTTACATCACTGGAAGCTTTATATCTTTTACTTTGGCTACTGGTCAGACCAGGGAGGGATTCACATCAATTAACTTTTGTATTATTATATTTAAAGAAACATACAGGTTTACAATGTAAAAAGAATTATTTCTAAATGGATTGTTTATCACACATTTAAAAACTTTACAGGGGCCACAAGAGTTCTGATTAGTGCCAAAAAAAATTGGTGAGCCTTTGGATGGAAAAGTTGCCTATAAGTACTAAATATACTATATGTGAACAAACTTCTGGCATTTAAATAATCAAAGGGTGAGCAGCCATTGCTTCTGTCGATCCAGTATTATTTTGTGCAACCTTAGATTTTTTGCACTGGGCAGAAACTACCTTGCTTCCTGAGTCACCATCAAGACTATAACAATTTGCAGCTGGGACTTCTACCATGCTCTGCACCAGCAGCATATTTTTCCTTTCTCTTCCCCCTCCCCCCTTTTAGCATCATGCCTGAGAAACAGTTCCATGAAACTCTAAAGCAGGAGTAGGGATCTTGCTGCCTTCCAGTTGTTATAGGACTCCAACTGCCATCAGTTCCAGCCAGCATGGCCAATGGTCAGTGAGGATGGGAGTCGTAATCTAGGAATATCTGGAGGGCCACAGTTTCACCATCCCTTCTCTAAAGCAAGCTCACTGCACTGTAAATTTTAGTTGCCCCCTAATAAAGACATAATGGCACTCTTCTTTGAAGTATTACTTTTGTATTCCACCCTTGCTTCAGTGAACTTAGGGAGGATGTATGAAATGAAATGGACTGCCCAAGTCGATCCTGACTTATGGCGACCGGGGCCGCGACCCTATGAACAGGGTTTTCATGGTAAGTGGTATTCAGAAGTGGTTTACCATTGCCTTCCTCTGAGGCTGAGAGGCAGTGACTGGCCCAAGGTCACCCAGTGAGCTTCATGACTGTTTGGGGATTCAAACCCTGGTCTCCCAGGTCCTAGTCCAGCACCTTAACCACTACACCATACTGGCTGTAGGGAGGGTGTATAGGGTTATCTATTAAATAATTGGGTGGCCAGAAGATAAATCAGGATCAACTGGTAGCTCTCTGAGTGATTTGAAGTAAATTGGCAAGGATTTCTGAATCCCTATTGTTTAAACAACGGCAACAACAAAATGATTCCATTTCCACCCTCTCCAAAAATCATATTGTGAAGAATGATTGGCGTGGGGTGAGGGTACCAGGAGAGGACTTAATGTTTGGAAAGACAGTTCAGTTCTTGTACTCAAAACAAAATTCTGGCCTCAGAATTTTTTACATTTAAGGCTGTGAACACACTAGTCACCAGATCAAAGCATTTCCATTAGCCACACTTGGAGGGGGAACAGGCTGATCTGCCGATCAATTGCGAAATCTCTTTGAAGCTGCATGTTTTTAAAAAACCACTCAAGCTGCTTCCACCAGGTTTTACAGTTTAAAAAGGGCAGGGTTTGGTTAGTGTTGTGTACCCCCGTTTTCAGAAGAGAGATGGAAACACACTGGAACTGGCAGAACAGTGAGTGTGTCTCTAACCTAAATGTATGTCTTTTGCAACTGGGTCACAGGGCAAGTCTCAAGGTTCCAAAGGGAAAAAATATAAAATAGATTCTGCAAGTCTGCCAACCCCTGAATTTTATCCAACAAGAATTCTATGAGGCAAGTATTTGAACTCAGCTCTTCCCAGTTTCTACCCACTACACCAGTCTTCTCCAACCAGGTGCCCTCCATATGTTGTTAGACTCCAACTGCCATCAGCCCCAGCCATCATGTCCAGTGGTCAGAGATGATGGGAGCTGTAGCTTGAAACAACTGGAGGGTGACAGGTTGAGGAAGCCTGCATTACACCACCTTGGCTCACATGATATTTGTAGGGCCAGCCCTACCTATGACTTCCGAAAGTGTGAGAGGGATAGAATTTAATCATGTCCGAGGCAGGTGATTCCATTCCGATAGTATTCAATTACTTCCTATGTAGCAAACAGGGTAACTGTTCTCCGCACAGGAAGTCAATACAAATTGAATTTATTGTTGGGCTTTGTCATGTTGAACCAGGCTTGTAGATGCTAGATTGTGATTCACCATCTTCCCAAAATGGGTAAACTTGGTGAGTGGCAATCTGAATAACTTATTGGAAGACTAGCTCAATATGCAAAAAATATATGACAAAAGGAACATTTTTGTAACTTCATTAACTTTAAAAAGCAAAATTGCTTTTTAAAAATGTGTTTTTAAATTTGTGTATTTGTTTTTAATGTTTTTAATTGTTGTAAACCTCCCAGAGAGCTTCGGCTATGGGGTGGTATACAAATGCAATAAATAAATAAATAAATTCATTATACCAAAACATGGCTGTATAAACTGACTGTTAGGGCTATGTGCTATATGTTTGTCACACATCATAGTTGCTATTTTTCCTGTCTATGTAGTGCTTCCACTGTGCAGAAAATTACATAATAGCACTCTGAGGAAGCAGCACACAGCCACCAACAATGCTAAAAGTATTTTTTTTTTTAACAGTGAAAAATGGTGTGGATGTGTATAGGGATAAGGTGGGTGAGAATTATGCTGCTGCATATATGGAGACAATAACAAAGGATGGCTCTTTGACAATAGCTAATGGAGACCTGAGATATTCAGGCAATCCTATTCCACAGGGAAATTGAGGTAGCAATGTGGAGAAAAACTGTGTTTTTCCACTGACAAAACACTAGCTTGAGTACTCAAAGAATGCAATATTCCTGCAAAAGAAGAAATGTGAACTGCTTGCAAGTTAAAAGGATAAGACAGTGTGTTTATTGCACTAAAATGAATTTATATTGTTATTATTTATTAAATTTATATCCTGCCCTCCCTCTCAGAAGGAGCCCAGGTTGGCAAACAAAAACACTAAAAGCACTTTACAACATCTTAAAAACAAAAAACTTTAACACACATTAAAACAAAACATCTTAAAAAGCAATTCCAACACAGCCACAGGCTGGGATAAGGTCTCTACTTAAAGACTTGTTGAAAGAGGCATCAGGTTTCTCTACGAGGCATCAGGTCAACACTGTACACTGCCAATATGAAGGCAATATCAATTTATTTTTAAAAGTTTCAAAATGGTGATGCGATGACTTGCATGGTTTTCAAGACTTGTAGCACTGTGGAGGTCCAGAGCGGTATATTAATTGGAATGTTAGGTTAGGACTGGGAAGACCCAAATACAAAGCACAACAGACGTAATCATATATTTATTTGAAGCATTCTTATACCACTAACAGTCATGGCTTCCCGCAAAGAATGCTGGGAACTTACATTTGTGAAGGGTGCTGAGAGTTGTTAGGGAGACCCCTATTCCCCTCACAGAGCTACAGTACTTTGAAGTTTGGTCTTCCCAGTTCTAACCTAATACTCCAATTAATATATCACTCTGGATCTCCACTTAGTGCTACAAGTCTTGAAAATCATACAAGAGATCACATGACCATTTTGAAACTTTAAAAAAAAAATATTGCCTTCATATTGGCACTGTACAGTGTTGACCTGATGCTCATAGTGAAACCCTTTACCTGAAGTGTTGCAGTGCTAAATCCTGACAGCCATGGTTTATCCCACTCAGATTAAGTTCTGCTTGCTGGAGTTCATCAGTCGTCATTGTAAGGCAAACAATGGAGTCATCCTGAGTAGTCTTTGGTGTGTACGTGTGCTTTAATGCAAGTGATATTTTTCGTTCACTTCCTGTCTGAACCAAAAGCCCTCTCATCCCATTAGAACCCAGAGTCTGGGTAGCCTAGTCGTAGAGCATCTGCCTTGCACATTCAAGGTTCCAGGTTCAACCCTCAGCATCTCCAGATAGAGCTGGAAGAGACTCTTGCCTGAAATCCTGGAAAGCTGTTGCACAGAGGCATTGTGTTTTGCTTCTTCTGTCTTTGGAATACTCACAAATATTATTGACTTTCAACTAGTGCAACTTTTCCCAACCTTTGGGCTCCTGCTGGGAGGAAGGGCTGGATATAAATCAAATAATAAATAAATAAAATAAACCTTTGATGTGGTGTAGTGGTTAAGGTGTTGGACTGTGACGTGGGAGACCAGGGTTCAAATCCCCACATAGCCATGAAGAAAGGCAGTATATTTACATTTTTGGGGGGTCCCTAGCCAGCATGGTCAATGGTCAAGAATGATGGGAATTGTAGCCCAGCAGCATCTAGGGACCCAAAGGTTGGGAAAGTCTGAAGTGGACCTGTTTCTCAAGATCTCTCTGCCTTCCTAGATGATTATAGTATGTAGCTATCTGCACAATTGTTTAATAATGACACAGGTTTTTCTAGGGAACCTCCTATTTTGTCAAGAGGCTGCTTGTTTACAATAAATTATACTGTTGATCCAGGATATTATAGAGTTGGAAAAGGTTCAGAAGAGGGCAACCAGAATGATCAAGGGGATGGAGCGACTCCCTTACGAGGAAAGGTTGCAGCATTTGGGGCTTTTTAGTTTAGAGAAAAGGCGGGTCAGAGGAGACATGATAGAAGTGTATAAAATTATGCATGGCATTGAGAAAGTGGATAGAGAAAAGTTCTTCTCCCTCTCTCATAATACTAGAACTCGTGGACATTCAAAGAAGCTGTATGTTGGAAGATTCAGGACAGACAAAAGGAAGTACTTCTTTACTCAGCGCATAGTTAAACTATGGAATTTGCTCCCACAAGATGCAGTAATGGCCACCAGCTTGGATGGCTTTAAAAGAAGATTAGACAAATTCATGGAGGACAGGGCTATCAATGGCTACTAGCCGTGATGGCTGTGCTCTGCCACCCTAGTCAGAGGCAGCATGCTTCTGAAAACCAGTTGCCGGAAGCCTCAGGAGGGGAGAGTGTTCTTGCACTCGGGTCCTGCTTGCGGGCTTCCCCCAGACACCTGGTTGGCCACTGTGAGAACAGGATGCTGGACTAGATGGGCCACTGGCCTGATCCAGCAGGCTCTTCTTATATTCTTATGTTCTTAAAAGCAATAATCTATATAATTTTGGAACCTATCTGATAAATTAACATTCAGCCCTTTGAACAGTGGGGGATGTGAAAAAGTATGTTCCCAGGTTTCCACAGCATCTTTGGATGGAGTTGCTGATAACACAGGGAAGGCAAAGGGGGAACAGAAGTGCCCATCCCTTTGCAGAGCTGAGAGCCTGCTGAGTGTTCTCAGCTTTTATGGACAAATGGGAGGGCAAAACAGTATGAGGAATTCAAAAGGGAAGCACTTTGATCTTGACTTTGAACCTCTGGCAATTCCCAGCAATACTTCTTGCCTCCCACATGCCCCTAGCATTTTGACAGTGCTTAGAGTCACAGAAAAAAGGCTAGGGTAAGATTCCCCTTGAGCAAGGAACTGTTCTTTCTGCTTCGCTGTTGCCATGATTACCATCTTGTGTTGTTACTGATCCTGCATCATTGATCTGCTTCCCATTTCTTTGCTTTGCGGTTCTTTTATTTTGCCTTGCAATGAAGGTTGGGTTAATTTTTAAAAAATAAAGATAAAACTTTTATTTATTTTTAAATTTTTATTCCACTTTTCTTCTAAAACAGGAACTCCAAGCAACATAATGTAAGAATTTGAATAATATACATTCTTCTTATATTGATGTCAGTGGTATAGTGGTAAATCTTGAAGTGCAGGAGCTGATGACAGTCTCTATAGCCTAAGGAGAGTTCTAACATGCAAGCAGCTGTGCTGATCAATTATACAATCTTGTGATGAACTGTTACCATTTAAACTGTTAGCATGAAGTAAGAATCTCATCGAAGAAAAGGAAAAAAGTTTCCACCTTTGCTTGATTATCTTTCTCATTCTCTGATTTCAGTGCTTCCAGACAGTCGCTATTTTCAGGTGGGATTCAATTATATACTGGCAAATTCAGTTGTGCAATTATATTTGATAGGGAAGTCTTGTGCAATGAACCCAATTCCCCATAAGATTGGACTTTTTGTGATAAGAAAAGTGATGGCAAAATGCACTAGAAAGTGTGAGATAATACCTGCTTGACGCAATGTTGTCTAAACTCAACAAACAAATCAGAGTGAATGCTCACACTCAATAAACAGGTTGCCTGGAAGCATCCTTCCACTATGCCAGGGGTCCCCAACCTTTTTGAGCCTAGGGGTACATATGGAAATCTGTCGTGGGCACTACAAAATAACCATTTCAAAGTAGAAAAATTGGTGATGTTCAGAATTCTCCCCCCCCAAAAAAGCAAGGCACTACTCCTGCAACCAAATAAAACACAAACACAAAAAAGCAGGCTACATCTCCCTCAAAACAGGCAATCCCACAATAAAAAAAAAAAACCAAATTCTTAAAAGAAATTTTAAAAATTGGGATGGGCAGGGAGCCTTGGTGGGCACCAAGGGAGCAGTCTGAGGGCACTGTGGTTCTCATTAATACCACACTGGGGGCCCCAGGTCTATGCTAATTGTCACAAACAAATGTGAAAGCCTCATGACCTCATTCACTTACTAGAGAGCAAGGAGCGTCTCTCAGTTATCTGATGATGTCATCATTCTTGATCTCAAAAAAGCCCTGGGAGCTGTGCATCCCATGTTCCCCCTTCTATTCACAACTGATTGTCAAGCTCCTCTCCTATAGTTCTCTGACCAAAACAGGGGCACTCCTGTAAACTTGTGTGGTGCACAAACCTTTGTTTTGGAAATAAATCTTGTTGGAAATTAATCTATGCCTCAGCTACCACCTGACAAACACCACATTGCTGTTCACTTTCCTTTGTCAACATTCATTGCCTTAGTGCCACTCTCCTCACCTCTGCTATTGCGTATTGTTAAAAGCTTTTCTCCGTGTGCTGTATGCTAGGTTAATTTACTCTGAAATACATGGTCTTGCACTAACTCCAGAAGTAGATGTTAGTGAGCTGGTAGTAGCAATCTCCTTGCTTAAAACTTCAAGCATGTTAAATAGGATGGGTAACTTGTGGCTCTGCAGATGTTGGATTTCAACTTCCATCAGTCCCAGGCAGCATGGCTAATGATCAGAGATGAAGGGAATTATAGTCCAACAACTTCTGGAAGGTCATAGGTTCCTCATCTCTGGTTGAATAGAATGTTTATTACACAATGGTTGAACTTCTAAAAAAAAATTGCAACCGAAATACATCCTTTGACATCTTTGGCCTTTGACATCTGAGATGTATATTTTTAGAATCTACCCTATTTTGTGACACTGTGTTGTGTTTTTAATGCTGGGTTTTTTAATTGTTGTAACCCGCCCTAGGGCAGGTAATAAATGTTGTTAATCATCATCATCATCATCAAGCAATATTTACTATCTTAATTGGCAGTTAGGAATCCTGATTAAATTTTTGAAAAGCATCCCCAAATGTCCCCAAAGGCAAAAATAGGGCCAGTGATTGACAAATAGTACTATGTTATACTTAAAATTGTTTGAAAACACGACAATATCTTTATAAAAAATCAGAGCCCAAAAATACTTGAACATGTATATTTTTGCAAATATAATATAGCAAAATTCTTTGTAGAAGCTCTAAGCCCAACACGTTTCAGCTTGTGGAACCAAGCCTTCATCAGGGGCTGAAACAAAAAAGTTTTTTATATATATCTGCATTTACATACACACACAGTTAAGAATACATTCATCTCATGAAACTTTGCATAAAAAATATATACTTACACACATAGATTCTTCATCAAATTGTTATAGTCAATTCTCACTAATAGTTAAATTATAACTTCTATTCTGTGGAGACCTTCTTGAGTTGAATATAGCCCTGTGGCATTCAGCGAGTTTAACCTTTTTTGAACACACCTGACTATGATTGGAGATACCTGTGCTTCCCTATACAAACTAAATTAAAGGTAACAGGTTGAATTCCTCATTAAGCCCATTTGGAATCATGGTATCTAGCTCTATAATCCAATGCAATTCCCTTCGTAATAGGATGTCTATACTTCTTCCATGCACCTTCTCCAAAACCCAAAATTTACAATCTGATATAGGATGACATTGTTGATAATGATCTACAAGAGGGGCCCCTCTCCTGTTGTTCCTTATGTTACTCCAATGCTCTCCTATCCTTATTTTCACCATTCTTGTAGTTTGTCCTATGTACAGTTTTTTGCAACCACACTGTATGACATAAATAACTGTCTGTATTACAAGTAGAAAAGTGCCTTAAATGATATTTCCTCTGGTTAGCAGGATTAATAAAATCTGTCATCCTGCTTGTATTTTTACAAAAAATGCAATGACCACAGGGGTGATGACCTAGGGGAGAAGTTGTACCCGGGAGTAAATTTTGTCTCAATTGCGCTACCCCTTTTAAATCACTTTTCACTAAAATGTTCTATTCTATTCTAAAACAAGTTTTAAATGCTGTTAAGTTTTCCTTCCTTCTTGCTGTTTCCCTTGGGATAATTGATTTTCTGACTCAAGCTGTCTTTACTGTCAGGAACAGTTTTCTGAAATGCAGTCAGTGCTTTTTTTTTATTACTTTCCATGAGCTATACATTTCTCATTCCTAATAAATTCCTCTAGCTCTTTTAGAGATTTACACTCTTACACCAGAAATCTGCTTTTCCTTCCCTTTCAGTCATCATTAAGACCCAGATAGGCTGAATGAACTAATTTAATCTTTTGCTACAAATCACTCACATCAGCACTTGAGTAGTTTTGTCCAGATTTTGAGAACTCTGATTTATCAATATCTCCTTAAAACAGTAACAATGGGCTGGAATTATACACAGAGCTGTTTAGAGAGGCTTCTGTAGCTTTCTTCAATCTGGGATCATAATGACACTGCATTGACACGTTATAGTTTTGTATCATGATATTATGTAATACGTTGCAAAATTTCACTGTTCAATCAATTCCTCTCTCCTTCAGTCCCTCACATCCACACCATACATTTAACTCACATATAAAGCTCATGGTTTCCCCAAAACAATACTGGGAACTGTAGTTTATCTCTTATAGAGCTACAATTCCCAGCACTCTAAACAAACTACAGTTCCCAAGATTTGGGGGAAGCCATACCATGAAATGTGTTTTAAATGTACGGTGTGGATGTGAACTTTCTTCCACCTGCATACTCAGTTCTGCAAGATACTGAGGATGCCAGATATCTTACAGGATTAGGGTATACTTGGTGCGTTTCTAAATTGAGAATAAAAGATGATATGACTCTTTACGAAACACATTGTTGTAATTCTGGGCCTAATCACACTTTTTTTGCTTCTGATATAAAAATCTAGGACTTCCCGGAAGGAGTGCTCTGCTGGTGGTGCCTCTGAGTGAGCTCTGTCTCAGAGGAAGCTTTTTTCAGTTAAAAACCAGTCAAGAGGAATTTTTGACTGGTGTAAATGTTCTCCAAGGCAAAGGTGAACCGAAGAGATTATCCACGGAACTTCGTTGAGCTGTAGATAGCTGGAATTGATCAGGAATCCCCTGAGATAAGAAGGCTGATCTAGCAGCGGAAGATGAAGTCAGGACTTCCAGCAAGCTGTGCTGAAAAAAAGCGATACATTTTTTTTCTTAAAAACGTTCTATAATGAGCGAGCCTCCTTCTGTCTAAATCTTATCATTGGGTTTAAATTACTACAGTAAAAGAGACTTGTTTACGAATCAGCAATTGAGAAACCTGGGTGAGTCACACTTTTTTCCTTTTATATAAAATTAAAGAAGAAAGAAAATTTAAACAACTTAATTTATAGTTTAATGACAAAAAGCTGGCTTGAATTTGGAATTATAAAGATTAAAACGGATGAGAGGCAACTTATCCGATAAAATGATTTGATTATTTGAAGGAAATATATCTGGGACTATTTTTTTTTCTTTTTTTTTGGACTATTCTCTTTGGACGAATCTGCTGTTCGTGTATGTTACTGACGGTTGGGTGCTGTGATCCAAACTTGTTTTGCATTCCTGGACGTGCAGGAGATAAGAACTGTGCTGGCTAGATCATATTAACAGGCCTGGAATATTAACTCTTTTGTTGTTGGGGAAAAAAAAGAAACAGACTGCCTCTAGGTTTGGGAACATTGGTTAATAGCAGAAACTAAAGGTTTTTTTTTCAAGAATGACAACTAGGAAAGCAATTAAAGCCCTGGAGCGAAGAGGTTCAACTGATGCACAGGAAGGGGCTGTCTCCCCAGACATGTTCCAGAAAATAATGGATGGGATTAGTGATCTTAAACAAGATCTCAAACAAGAGATGAAACAGGATAGACAAGAAATTAAAGATGAATTTGGCAAAATGAAGATGGAATTGAAAGATATAAAAGAACATATCAAAATAGAAGTGGATGAGATTAAAGGCACAATTGGGCAAATAACACAGGAAGTAAAAAATGTTAAAGGAAAGGTGCAAATCTTGGAGAACAGAACAGATATATTAAATATGGAATTGGAAAAAAAATGGATCATATCGCTGTGATGGAATTGAGAGATAAAGAATATTGTTTGAGATTTCGTGCAATTCCTGAAGAAACAGGTGAAGATATCAGAGATAAAATGGTTAATGCTCTGGTAAAATTTTTGGATTAGAATGAAGATCTGATGGAATTTGAAATAGATAAAGTTTATAGAATCAATTCAAGATATGCAACAATGAAAAAAATTCCAAGAGATGTGCTTGTGCATTTTGTAAAAAAGAGGACCAGAGATATGGTATTACAACAACGTTTCAATAATATCTTTAAAATTGATGGCAAGGAAATACTGGTGATGAAAGAAATCCCTATTAGACTTTTACGCAAGAGAAAAGAATATGCTTTCTTTACAGAAAAACTTAAACAATGTAAAATTCAATTTAGGTGGGATGTTCCAGAAGGAGTGATTTTTACATTCAGACAACAAAAATATCGATTGAATACTGTTCAAAAAGCAAGGGACTTCTTGAGAAAAGCTTCAAAAGACATGGAAGAAGACAAACTCAAAGACATGGATATAATTCCTGGGAAACAAAGATAACAGGAACATGCAGAGGAGGGAAAGGAAGATGATGGATTAAAGGGAGCATCAGGTACTTTTTAAAATACATGCTTAAAGATGGATTACAAATATCTAACTTGGAATATAAATGGAGCCAATACGTCGCAGAAGAGAAAGAACGTGTTTCATTATTTGAAAAAATTAAAATTGGATATAATTTGTCTACAAGAAACTCATATTAAGAAGAAAGATTCCAAATATTTGATTTGTAAAAATTTGGGTGAAGAATTTATTTCGGCTGGATCAAAAAAAAAAAAAGGTGTTGTTCTTTATATTAACCCACAATTGTTTCCTAAATTGATATTATTGGATGACAGTGGTAGATTTGTGGGGGTTGAAATTACTTTACAAGGTACAAAAAATTTGATAGTGGGCATTTATGCCCCCAATGAAGATAAAACAAGGTTTTACACAGGACTTATGGAAAAATTGTCAGAGTTTTCATATGATCATTGGTGTGTTATGGGTGATTGGAATGGAGTAATTTTACCAAAAATGGACAGACTTTCTGAGAAAAATATTAAAGAGACACAGGGTAAATTACTGAAGATTTGCTTTGAATTGATGGAAAATTTAGAATTGGTGGATGCTTGGAGATATATAAATGACAATGCAAAAGAATTTACTTATTTTTCAGAAAGACATAAAACATTCTCGAGGATTGATATGATTTGGATGTCTAAAAGCCTAGTGAAAGACATTTCCAAAATGGATATATTACCAAAAACTTTTTCAGATCACAATCCAGTGATATTGACTTTAAAAAAAAAAATCTTGGATTTAGATGGAGACTAAATGAATCTTTATTACAGAATTAGACAAATTAGATTAGACAAATTCATGGAGGACAGGGCTATCAATGGCTACTAGCCATGATGGCTGTGCTCTGCCACCCTAGTCAGAGGCAGCATGCTTCTGAAAACCAGTTGCCGGAAGCCTCAGGAGGGGAGAGTGTTCTTGCACTCGGGTCCTGCTTGTGGGCTTCCCCCAGGCACCTGGTTGGCCACTGTGAGAACAGGATGCTGGACTAGATGGGCCACTGGCCTGATCCAGCAGGCTCTTCTTATGTTCTTATGAATGATAAAATAGTGCAAGAATGTAAGAAGAAATTAAAAGAGTTTTTTGAACACAATTTACATAAAGGAACAGATGAAAATATTGTTTGGGATACAAGTAAAGCGTTTATGAGGGGATATTTTATTAAATGTAACTCTGAATTTAAAAAGAAGAAACAACAGAAAATGCAATTAATCTTGGAAGAAATAAAACAAAAAGAGGAAGAATTGAAAAAGAATCCAACTAAAGTTTCTATTGTAAATCAAATTAAAATGTTACAGAAACAAGTGTCAGTGTTGACAGTTAGAGAAATTGAAAGGAAATTAAACTTTGCCAAACAAAGGACTTTTGAATTTGCAAATAAATCGGGGAAATTGCTAGCATATAAATTAAGAAAAGAACGACAAAAAAATCTTATTTTAAAGATACAAGAAGGAGATGAGATGTTGACAGACAATGTAAAAATCCAAAGGGGTTTTCATCAATATTATTCAACTTTGTACAAGTGTCAGGAAATTCCCTCTGAAAAAATAGAAGAGTATATATCTAAACAGAATTTGCCTAAAATTACAGATTTTCAGAGACAAGCTATTAATGGTCCTATTACGTCAAGAGAAATATCTGAGGCTATAAGTAAAATTAAATTAGGAAAGGCGCCAGGACCGGATGGACTATCAGCAGTGTATTACAAATGCTTGGAGGAGGAACTCTTATTACCTTTACAGTATACAATGAATTCTATTTTGCAAGAGGGGAAGATACCGGATAGTTGGAAAAATGCCAATATAACATTAATACCTAAAGAGGAGCAGGATCTAACCAAAACAAAAAATTATTGGCCGATATCTTTATTGAATAATGACTATAAAATTTTTATAATGATTTTGGCAGAAAGAATGAAAATAATATTGCAACAATTTATTCAGGAAGATCAAGCAGGGTTTCTACCTAAAAGACAACTACGTGATAACGTCAGGAATGTTTTGAATGTGTTGGAATACTTAGAACAACGAAATGATAAACAAGCAGCTTTGATCTTTTTAGATGCTGAGAAAGCATTTGATAATTTGAATTGGAAATTTATGTTTAAGGTCTTGGAGCAAATGGATTTTGGAAATAACTTTATAAAATGGATTAGATCTATTTATACATCTCAGAAGGCACAGATAATTGTTAATGGAGGGTTAACGGACTCATGTGAAATACAAAAGGGTACAAGACAGGGATGTCCATTATCTCCCCTTTTATTTATTTTGGTCTTGGAAGTGCTGCTTAGAGATATAAGGCAAGATAAAAGGATTTCGGGAATAAAGGTAAAAAAAGAGGAATATAAATTGAGAGCATTTGCTGATGATTTGATAATTGTATTAGAAAATCCATTGGAAGGAATTAATGCATTGATGGACAAATTAAAAGAATTTGGACCGTTAGCAGGATTTAAGATCAACAATCAAAAAACAAAGATGTTGGTGAAAAATTTATCTTCAAGGGAACAAAAAGAGTTGATGGACAAGACAGATTTTAAAATAGAGGAAAAGTTGAAATATTTAGGTATTATTATGACAAATAAAAATTCAAAGTTGTTTCATAATAATTATGAAAAACTATGGACAGAGATTAAGAAAGACTTGTTAAGATGGGATAAATTACAATTGTCATTAATGGGAAGAATATCTGTGATAAAAATGAATGTACTGCCGAGAATGATGTTTTTGTTTCAAACAATACCTGTAATATCCTCTGATTTACCTTTTAAACAATGGCAAAAAGATATTTCTAAATTTGTTTGGCAGGGAAAAAAACCAAGAGTTAAATTTAAATTATTACAAGATGCCAAAGAAAGAGGAGGGCTGGGATTACCGAATTTGAGACTTTATTATGCTGCCTGTTGTTTAGTCTGGATAAAGGAATGGTTTTTATTGAGGAATAAAAGGCTATTGGATTTGGAGGGCCATGACCTGAAGTGGGGATGGCATGGATATTTATGGTATGATAAAGTAAAAGTTAATGTGGATTTTAATAATCATTTTATAAGACGTCCTCTGTTGAAAATATGGAATAAATATAAACCAAGGTTTTATTCGAAAATACCATTATGTGTCTCAAGTCAAGAAGTGTTTTACAGAAGAGAAATGGCTGGAAAAGAGAAATGGTTAACATATCAAGAACTATTAGAAAATGTACATGGAGAATATATAATGAAAGAGAGAGAACAACTGATAAAGGAAGGATATAGTTCTCAATGGTTTGCCTATTTACAATTGTTAGAAAGATATAAAATGGATAAGAAAATGTATGGGTTTGAAATAAATAAATCTGATTTTGAAATAGGTTTGTGTACAAATGATGAAAATATAATTGCGAAAATGTATAAACTCTTGCTGAAAATGGATATGGAAGAAGAACAAGTAAAAGAGTGTATGGTAAAGTGGGCAAAAAAATTTGGTTATAATATACAAATGGATCAATGGGAAAATATGTGGAAAAAAGGCTTGAGATTTACATTATGCTATAATCTTAAAGAAAATTTTTATAAAATGATGTATCGTTGGTACATGACTCCAGAAAAGTTGTCAAAAATGTATAGTAATGTTTCTAATGCTTGTTGGAAATGTAAACAAGAAGAAGGATCATTTTATCATATGTGGTGGTTGTGTAAACAGGCAAAATCATTCTGGGCACAGATAGGCAGGATGATGCAAAAAATCCTAAAGATAAATATTCAGTCAAAACCAGAATTTTTTTTATTGGGTTTTATGGATAAACAAATAGAAAAGAAATATGGAAGAATAATATTATATATGATTACAGCAGCAAGATTATTATATGCACAAAAGTGGAAAATGGAATCAACACCAACAACGAAAGAATGGCTATTGAAATTAATGGACTTAGTAGAGATGGATAAATTGACATGTTTACTTAGAGAAAAATCGACAGATACATTTCTTAAGGAATGGAAGCCTCTCTTAGACTTTTTGTTGAAAGATAAAAATGAAATGATGATAATGGGATTTGACGATTAATTAAGATAGACTATGGAGAACAGTGATTTTGTATGTATTAAGGGACAGGTTTGATATATATTATATATTTATAGCTGATCTGTGACAAATCGGAAGTCAAATTTTTTATTTTTATTTTTAATCTTATTGTGTTATGTTTTTTTTATTTTGTTTTGTTTGTTTTATGAAAATTTGAATAAAAATTATTGTAAAAAAATGATATAAAAATCTAGTACCATATTGGTTCTGCACATTATGACATGTGTATTTATTTATTTATTATTACATTTATATCCCGCCCTCCCTCCCAGAAGGAGCCCAGGACAACATATGAGGACATAAAAGCAATACATCACATGGGCAACACTTCTTAAATGTGTTGCCTGAAGTGATCTACTATTGCTCCTCCAAACAAAAATCTCTTGAGGAATTTTGAAAAATGGAAGGCACATTCTTATTTTGAATGTGCAACTGCACAAAGTTATCTGGGGACATTTTAACAGGGAAAAAACTATGAAAGCATACTGACTACTAGATGGCTCCAGGGTTTGACAAGATACTGTCTGGCAAAGGACAATATACTGTGACAATTTCATGGAGTGCAAAAGATGGAGAACAAAAGAATTCCTCTGGGAAGACCTTTGCTCAGGCCCAGGAACTGACTCATCATCACATTAGGGAATGGGAAGGAATTTTCTCCCAGGTCAGATTGACTAATGACTTTGAGCGAAGGGTGGGTGTGTTGGTCTTCCCCTGCAAAAAGTTGCTTGGCAAGTTTTCTTGAGTTATCTTGGGAATATTTGCCTTGCAAGCTGTTCTCTGCAGTGCAAATTAACTCTGATTGTAGTACACTGCAGTCTAGATTGTGGGGATGGAATTTTAGGGGGCTGACAGGAAGATAGTCTGCCCCGGATCAGTTTCCATTTACTATTTCATGCCAGATAATTGATTTTGTGGGCATTTAATTTTCATTCCATGGTGTATTGGGTCACTTCTCACATTAGAAAATTCTTTACCAGCCAAGACATAAGTGGACTGAATGATGTTTACCACTGGATTTGTACAATGATTGTTCCCCCATTTATCCTATTATCCCAGCCTGATCTGGGAAGCGTTCTAATGCTGTTTCCTAGGGCTTATCCACATGGGAGCATTACTTCATACTAAAGACACTGTTTTTAACCTCTGTTTTCTATTTGCACCTCCTGCAGTGAGTGCTCAATGTTAGCTGCAAACATGGGCTTTTCAATTCACACCAGTGGTCCTTCCTCTATGAAGGATAAATCACACAGTTTCCTCATGACCACGTTCTTTAATTTTACATTTCCACTCCCTCTGGGTGCTAGGGAACTGAGCATGCTCAGTTTATTTTATCAGCTGCAGTAGATTCCTTTAAAAATAAACAGGGGGGGGAACCCAAGAATTATGAGCAAAAGGGGGGTGCATAAAAAATACACCTGCCTCTGTTTATACCCCATGAGTGGAAGACCCAAAATTAGTGTAAACACTCTAGATCAGGAGTTCTGAAACTTTGTCTCCTACAGTACCACATCCAAATTGCCAATGGTCTTTGTGGGCAAATGAATTGATTTTATTCCTGTTTTAGCCATTGTAATATGCTGTGCTAGATGATCTATGACTTTTAAATTTATTTGTATTGCTGCTATTATTCCTGCTTTGAGTTCTTATATACTGATGAAAACTTTCAACTACACAAAAGCTACTTAAGTGCCCCAGCAAGCTGAGATTGAAGGGCTAGTCTCCTAATGCATCACCTGATAATCACCTACCTTTATATTTGTTAAATTGGGTAACCAGCATGGCAATTACAAAGCAACTAGCTAGATAAGTTTATTTTGAGAAAGTACAAACCTTTGTTTGAGCAGTATTACACCTTTGCGCACAAGTTAGGGGAAATAAAAAATAAAAAATAACCACTTCCTCAGTAAAACAGAGGAGAGCATCTGGAAGTTGCTTGTCAACCCACAGGAAACCAAAGGAAAGAAGGGAGGATATAGTGCGCATAGAAAGGACTGTATGAAAAAGTAACAGTTGACACACACACCCTACAAATATTGAAGCAAAGCATCAGCAACCATTAGTAGAGTGGAATGGAGACTTTTTTTCTCCACTTTTCGTATTATCAGCGGATTGGATTAGTTAATCTTTACAGGGGGGGAACTGCATGATAGCATCTGTTTGCCGGTAACATCATGGAACTATTTGAATTAAGAGGAGATGTGAGTAGCAGCAAACCCACAGTAAACCACTGTGTAGATAACCCCCAATGTGTAGTTTAAAGAGAAGTCGGATATTTATTTATTATGCCTTTCCTCAAGATTGCTCATCCTTTCATAACAATTTTGTACAGTAATTTAAGCTGACTGACTCAAGTGAGCTTCATGGCTGAATAGGGATTTGAACTTGGGTCTCACTGATCCTAGTCAAACACTCTAAAAACAAACACTATACAACACTGAATCTGCTTGGTCTTTCTAATGCCTCTGCTGAAAGAGGGAGCAATCCAAATTCAAGTTCTGCCAGGATGAGCTGAGTCTGGAATAGGCGGATATCTGGCTGAGCTTGAGCTTAACCAGGGCCACAGTAGCTGAAGTCCCTCATACTGGCTCAGCTGGAGATACACCAGTGTAAATCCTCCATCCTGGTTCAGCTGATGAAGAGGTGTTCCAGGATAGTGGCAGGGGCAGGACAGGGCAGGGGGAAACTTACCCCTATTCCAAACTCCATTTAGCTCAGTTATGTGATTTAGCAATCCAGTGGAAGTTGCACTGCAAAAAGGGTGATGTAACTAAGGCAAACTTTATCTTAAAGATTTGTTGTCACTCTGCCAGGCTCAGGTCAGCTCAGCCGGCAGTAGCCCCACTCCTGAATGGAATCTGAAATAGGGGTAATTACACCATAGCTTCCCATAGTTTGGACTGCTCTGCCTGAGTCTTCACTAGTGCAGCAGCTTGCATGCACATGACTGTGTGCAATTATCTCTGCATACTGTGCTGAGGACTAAATGGTACAAAATGGGAGGGAGCAGAAGGTAGCTTCAGAGTCAAAAAGTTTGAAAAACATAGCTTCACCATACTAAGCAGCTTGCTTTCTGTGGATAGTTTTGCCAAGAAGCAGAAAGGGGAGATCAAACTGAAAATGTAAATGTACTGCCTTCAAGTCGATTCCGACTTATGGCGACCCTATGAATAGAGTTTTGTCTGAAGCCTTATGAAAACCTTTTCGTGCAGAGTTGTGGGAATGACAATCTACACATAGGTTGAATGTTATTTCCTACATGAAAGTGCCTGAAGTTTTGTAATGTGAAGCAGCCTTCAGCAACTGATTGATCAGTGATTTGCCATGAGCAGTTTGACTATCTATAGTATATCTTTGAAGACGGTTCAGAAACTGCAGCTTGTGCAAAATGCAGCGGCCAGATTGGTAACAGGGACCAGACGGTCCGAACATATAAAACCCATTCTGGCCCACTTGCATTGGCTGCCTGTATGTTTCTGAGCTTGATTCAAGGTGCTGGTTTTAACCTATAAAGCCTTACACGGCTTGGGACCACAATACCTGATGGAACGCCTCTCTCAATAGGAACCAACCTGTACAGTATGCTCAACATCTAAGGCCCTCCTCTGGATGCCTACTCCGAGGGAAGCTCGGAGGGTGGCAACAAAGGAGAGGGCCTTCTCAGTGGTGGCCCCCAAATTATGGAATTATCTCTCTGACGAGGTGCACCTGGTGCCATCACTGTTATGTTTTCGGCGCCAGGTCGATCCTTTTCTCCCAGGCATTTTAGCATGTTGTTTTTAAATTGTTTTAAATGTTTAAATGGTGTTTTAAATTGTTTTTAAAAGATGTGTTTTAAATTTGTATATGTGTTTTTAGGTACTGTAAACTGCCCAGAGAGCTTCGGCTATGGGGCGGTATATAAATAAATAAATTAATAATCTATAGACAGGGCAATTTTTCAACATGCAACCTGATACTCTCTAAATAGGCTTTTGATCTCTGTGCTGCACTAAACAATCATGCTGAAGTAAACAAATTAACGTTTTGATTATCCAGTCATAGGAAAGGTATGCTGTTTGAACTGAAAGCATTAATTCGATGTACAACCTCATCTTATGCATGCTATCTCAGAAGTCCCTCAAACTGTGTTTAGAATAGCACTATCAGCTATACTCCCATGTGACCATATGTAGATTGTGGCCTTTTGCCACAATGCTATTACCCACTTACCTAGGAGTAAGTGCCATTGAACTCAATGGGACTTACTTCTGAGTAGACATATGTGCATTTTTACTTATCAGTATCAAATTCACAACAGTGGGAGTTTTTACTATCCTCTGTACTGAGGTAAGCACATTATTATACTTTATTGGGGTATGCTTCAAAGTCCTAGATTAACTCTGTGAAATCTTTCTCTGAAGTTTATATTAAAGGACTTCAAGCTATGTCTTTATAAAAAATACAGCTTTCACATAACGCAGATGCAATCAGTGTAATTGGTTTTGGAGAGCCCTTTATATACACTTATTTGATGCTGTGGTACAGAGTTGATGGGCTCAGCTGGGAAGAATTAATGACTGCATGTTTTAAAATAAGTCCACTTTCCTATTTTTGGCATGTCAGATATCACATCCCACTGACTGACAGCTTACAAACTGGCTGCTGTATTTGTGAGGTAATCTCAAAGGGTTTGCAATGGAAAGTTGATTCTGCTGACCAGCCAGTCTCCTTCACCCTTTGTCCATATTTCCTGCACTATCCCCAACCTGCTGAAAATATAAAATGACTTAAATTGAGATTGATTCCTTATATTTCCTCTAATATATTTTATGTGCCTCTTAATAATCTGTGGAACAAAAGTACCCAGCAGGAGGAAGAATGACTGACATGAACACTGAACTTGGCTCTAGTCTGTGACTTGCAGTTGCTCTCCAGGGCTGTGGCTGGCAGATATATATCTGTATATTTGTGTTTGTGAGATTTACATTGCATTTCTAGTTTATAAATAAATTGATTTCCAGTCTTGCTTAATTTGTAGTTTCAAGGTGCCACAGATACGTTTCTTCTTCCTGTAGGCAGGTCACTATTTACAGATGGGGAACTAAGGCTGAGAGATATATTTCCCCAACTCCAATGTTCCACAGTAGGGAGGGGAACCGGAACAATGCAGAAGGAAGGTGAGAGAAGATGAAGGGAAAATTTTCTCATTTTCCTGATTCTTTCTCACCTAATTCTCCCACCTCTAAATTAGTAACTGGAAAGTGGTTTGATATTTCCAAGTCCCTACCAGAGATCTAAGTAGGGTTTTCAGTGTCAAAATTGGAACAGCAGTGTTGATGCTCTGCATTGGTCTGATCTGTTCTCATCCATGTCATTAATTGCATATAGCTCCTAGCAGGATTCTGCACAAGTGCAGACAAAGCAGGAAATTTATTATTGCAACAGAAAATTTGAAAATTTCAGCTCCCCCCCTTTTAAAGCAAAGTTCTAAGCTCTTAAAACTGCAAAGCTTGGAGGTTTGCAAGCACTTGGCAAGATGTTGATGCTGTATCAGGCCTCAAGGGAATTTCCCATTGTGAGGTTTGAGGCTTCAGTGCCCTGCTTAAGCTCTTTGCCCTCCCTAAACCAGAACAAATTAGACAAAATATGCAAGCAATTTTTGTCATATATAAGTGTGTACTCATTACATGTAAGTAGTATGTACTAATATTCTATTCTTAACAGAGGACTTGGGCTACATCCAGCACAGGAAATCAAGCCCAGCTGCAGGACTGTGCCCCAAAATTTGTTGAAGAGTGACGGGCTTTCCCAGGACAAACATACCACAAATACATATAAAACATTGATATGGTTGATAAACTATGTTTCTTTATCAGAACTTCCAACAATCTCAAAATCAAGTGAGAACAGATCACACTTATCTCATATGCAATGAAAACCCTTATGTATCTAGTCATCCGCATAACAGAATGACTCAAGACTGTCTCTTTTGTGTATAGAACAACAAAAATGTTAATTACTGACCTAGCTGACTCAGCAGTGTCCTTGCCTCTGAACACAGCATAGTAGTCTCTGACAATGAGCTGCATTGCACACTGAAGCCCTGCACTGAGGCCCTATATAGGCACCGCTGCAATAAACATTGTCATTATTAATGATAATGATAATAACTCACAGGCAAGTGTTATTTATTAATATATTTCATTACTAAACTGTTCAAACGCTTTGGGTCTTTACCTACAAGGTTCTGTCTCTACTGGTTTTAAAGTATTGGATGACTGATTTCAAAGGAATTTTATTTTCTGTTTCTAAGTACTTTACAATTCTTATATTGTCCACCTGCACAACAAAGTTGGGCATTAATATTTTACATATCTAGATCTTGTTCAAAGTGGCCTTGTAAGACCAAGGCTGTGTAAGTAAGTGAACACAGGTTCAAAACCAACTTTTGTTTTTTATATGACATTGGATCTCAGTAATAATTTAGGTAACACCCTCCTTTAGCCTGTGATAGTATGATACTCATTCACTCTATTATGTGGTAATCAAGCCATCTATGTGCTCCCTCATAGATTTCTCATAGATTTCTTACAGCATTTTTCAGCAGTCTTATACCTTTACATATCATTACCATTTTCATAAAGGAGATTATATGCTGTGATTAAAAGGAGGCATTCCTCCCTACATACACACAAAGTTGCAAGGACAGGAGCCCAATTTTAGTAGGTGTCCTAGGCCTCAAAATGTTATAGGCAGCTCTGTGGCAGTCTAATTCCCATGTCTTACCATCCAAATCTCCAGTTACTCCCAAGAAAAAATAACCTAGAATATAATGTGCAGAGCCAGGAGCTTAGTGAGGGGGCATATATGATTACTTTCACAACTTGAAACAGAAGGCCTCCATAGCTGTAAACTCATTAAATGGATTTAAGCTGCTTGATAAAATGTGCAGGGAAGTCTTAAACTGGGTCAGACCTTTTCCAAACAGACTTAGCAAAAGAAAAGAAAAACCACAATTAGCATTAGGATAGACAAGAGGCCATATCTGTTCTGTTGCATTGCTGGGGTTCTAGTTACAGGAACTGTGGCTATTTTGAATTTTTTCTATGTTTGTATTTTACAAAGAAATGTGTGGATCAGGGCAAAAAGACACTTTAGGTGGAATCTTACACAATTTCCCCAAATTCAGGGCTTTTACCAAAATTGTTTTGGTGCAAATTTTTTTTCACTTCATGCTCCACTCTTAAATTGGAATGCACCCTAGATTAAGTTCCCAATCCCAATGTATTCCATACGGAAAGTTTAAACATTCCACTTTCTCCCCTATTTTAAAAAACAATTTGTTACCCTGTGTATATGTGTTTTGAGTCAGACTCACAAGAAGATTCTGGTCATTTGCTTCTCCCTTTTCCGTATATTTGTAGAAAGAACAGGAGCAGATGAAGCAAGCAGACGGGCACTAATATAGCGTCCAAACCAATTTCCCTTTATGTGATTTCCACCTATAGGCATTAACTTCTTTCTACCAAAAGGGCTTTTCTAGTTTCGCTTTCTTCGCCAACTCTCACTTATTTCCTCCCCGCCTTTGCTCAGGTTCTGAAAAGTGTGATGCTATTTAACAGTGAAGGTGTTTGTCTCTTTAAAAATTCCTACAGTATAGACTGTCTTAAACAATAGCAATGATCACTTTAACTTTGGAAGTGACCCCTGCATCTGCACTCCTTTCATCTTGGATACAAGAACACTTGGGGATGGACTATTTCCTGGTAGGGGGGATGGGTGGAGCCGAGATCCTTTTACACAAGAGTCAATCACTCCAATTGGTTCACTCCAGATTTGAAACCAGTTCCAGTCTGAATGTGGGACACAGCCGAGAAAGGGGAGCTCCCTACGCTTCCTGCTTCAGGATTTAAATGTCCAGGAAACAGCCTCGCAGAGAGAGGAGGAAGGAGCCGCTTGGAAGGGACTGGGGTGAGCACCAGGGCTCTGCCCAACAAATAAAGGTGAGTTTGAGGAAACGTCCGAAGTCTACAAGCCGGTTTCTGGAGAGAATGCTGATTGCCAAGTTTTAACCCCTCCAGAAGACTGCGTTGAATCCCAGAGATGCATCCAATGCAAATTCAAACCCAAGGAAGGCTTGAGTAGGAGCAGGTATAGAATGAAGGTTGCAGTCCTACGCACACTTACTCGGGAGCAGGTCCCATTGAACGCGGCAGGGCTTAGTTTTGAGTAAATATGCGCAGGGTTGTGGTGAACATTTTTATCGCTGGACAAGTAATGGCTGGAGAGGTTCTTAGCTCAAAGTCGCCTCCTTTTGCTCCAAGTATTGGTTCTCTAGTCCAAGTATTTTTTTATTTTGAACTTCTCCCTCCATGTGGAGTCTTTTGTTTCAAGAACATCCCCTGAAGCAATTTCATGATACTTTTGGCTGCCCTCTTGTGGGGGTGGAGCCTACCAGTCTCTTCACTATCTCTTGAGTAGAGCCCAGTCTGTCTTGGTGTTAACCCTGGGCAATTTCTCATAGGAGGTTCTTAAAAAAAATGAAGTTGAAGAAAGCGCTGTTCTTATTCAAAGGATAATGGATCTGTTTTCTTTCCGCTTTTTTTATACGCCTCTTTCCCCAAAAATTCAGCCAGTTGTGTGTTTTGAACTAGGTAACAAACGCTCATCAAGCTCATTCCCAAGTTTATTTCTGCGCCTTCACCATCTTTTAAAATACCCTCTTTTGGCTTCTCCGCGCTAGTTTAGGACGAGGGAGAGTTGCCAGTAGAGGGGGCACAGCTTGAGTGCTTTGGTTGGGCCGTCGCTCATGACCTCACTTTAGACTGTCCTTGGACTGGAAGGTGTCATGGAATCTTCCAAGGCCCCTGCTGCCTGGCTGCCTACCTGCTGTCGGATTTGTGCTCTGTTGGCGAAGATCTGGCTGAATCCAGGCAGAAGAACTCTTCTGCTTCTGCTGGTGTTCAATGGCGAATCAAGGCCAAGATAAGGCCCTATTAGAAGAACTCTGGTATTGACACCAGGGGTTTATACCATTCTTGAGGTTCCAACCCATAATACCTGCGTGGACTCTGGGAGACTTTAGGAAATCTTCACACTTCTTTGACGTGGGAAATCGCTTGGCTCTAATGCTTTATTCATGCATTTAATTTAATGCTTGATAACATTTTGTATTCTCTCTCTCTCCCACCCCCTGCAAATCTGCAGCATTGTTCAGTACAATTGTTTAGAAGCTTAGGGAAACTGAGCTACCATACCAAATGTTTCAAAATTATTACTGCAAGTCCTAACCACGTCTCCTCAGAACTAAAGCCTATTGAATTCAGTGGGACTTACTCCCAGGTAAATGATCGAAATGGGACTTCTGGGCAAGCATATCCTAATTTGGCTGTATGTGATAAAGTGAATTAATTTGCTTTTGGGAAATACAAAGAGGCATTTTAATAGTAACTGGTTGTTGTGGTGTTAAGTTCCATTGGCACAAGCCTATTTTATCATTTATGTAAGTTGAAAAAAGTAAGGGAACAATTTATTAATGTAACACTTTCTCAGTCCACTTCACACTTTTGATGAATAAACATAGTCTTCAAAGATGCCACAGGTATCATCTTTTTTGCTGTACAAGATTTAACATGGCTATTCTGCAGTATACTATGACCAGATTAACAGGTAATGTCAGCAATAGCGCTCAGCTGTTTAAAGATATATTTATTCATTTTTAGCAGTCATATGCCACCCAAGTTCTCTGGACAACATACAATAAGTAAGTAAAAAAACAATTTAAACAAAATGAAATATAAAACCCCAAACCACATGACTCCTACAAAAATCTCAAAATCATGGCACTCCTCCCCCAAATTAAAACATGAGTTTAAAAACGGAAAGGCCCGGATTGTGTAAACTATTTAAAAGGCCTGCAAGATCATAGAATATAAGTGGAAAAGTACCTAGGTGACTGCCCTATTTTGGCTGGAAATGGTACTATTTCAACAGAAGGGAGGAAGGAAAGATTTCAGTGGCAGGGTGAAACCAGACTGATACCATAGAAGTTTAAAGGGCCACTCCAGGAAATATTCAAGGTTAAAATGCAAAAAGCAGTTTAAGTGCATTATTGAGTTTTTCTTCTATATCTTTTAAGAAGGTGTTGAGTATTTGATTACTCAACAAAAGATTTGGTCAGTTGACTGGTCAAATATTAGCATTAACCAGTGCTTATATGAAAACATGAAATACTGTAATCATCAACATGTTTGATACTTATTTTAGCCTCTTGACTGTTAAATAGTGATCTTAAAAAACAAATAAATTATAATTTTAACACTAGGTAAGCTATCTATAAATGTGAGGTGACTGACAAAACAGTTCTCTTCAGCTTTTATCCTGAAATGTCAGTGTCAGTCTTCAGTTACAAAATTATTTTTTAAAGGTCAAGTAACAGCACCTTTTAAAAAACAAATGTTTTAAATGGTGTTTGCACAATGTAAGTGGCAGGCCAATTCTTCAAGCATCATGAGCTGCAGTCAGATAATGGTGTTCAGCTGATGTTTGATTGGCCATTTTGACCTGTGTTGATAACTACAGCAGTGTAGGGCTGATATGCCAGTCAAACAGTAATGTGTTATTTTTATTAGGGAAAGGGACTTTTGGCTTTTAGTGTGTATATTTACTGCAGAGGTTATTTTAATTGTTTATATTGTTCAATGTGTAGAAGAACTAGTACGTTTACCAGAGACATGCATTTTTTTAAGGAATAATGATGGGTAGTGTGAAATGCAAAGGGGTAAGGAAGGAGATACTGCCTTCCTAAATGGCATTCCTGGCTGAATCCCTATAGCTAAATCATCCACAATATTTGAATCCCACCTTTTTCTGAGAGAGATGGATGTTTGGTTCATTGCTATTGGCACTTGAAGTGCCATTCATAGAGGAGGAGGTCTGATAAATGAAGTACTATATTTAAGTCATCCACTGAGAACAGAACTGGAACTTGCAGTATGCACAACCACCTATAGAAGAGTGAGTGCCTTGTGGTTCCAGTTGTTATCCTGCTGTTTAATGCCTGAAGGGTAAACTGTATAAGCTTGGAAGCTTAATGGGGCACTCAGGTATTGTTGGGCCATGACCGAACTTCTCTAATAATGAAAAGCATAATGAACTTTTAAATGAATATTTGGATTCATATACACTTCTGTTGTTTTAACCAATACCCAAGTGATTTCAGAAAGGACAGAGAAGTTGTAAACTGCCCCAGAAGTGTGCTTGCATGGAAGCCAAGTAGCTTGCATCTGTACTAGGAAGAAGTGGCTAAGATTTGCAGATACCTAGGATTATGCTGGGTAATGTAGGAAGTGATGGTCTTGATGTGACCCTAAAAACATGGTATACATTATTGTGGCTTAAAGCTGTGAATGGGTTCTAGGCTTCCCTGTGCCTTTTGTCCTGGAGCAGGGATGGGAAACCTATGTCCTCCACATGATTCTAGACTCCATCTGTCATCCATGACCATTGACCATGCTGGCTGGGACTGATGGGAGTTGGAGTCCAATAATGTCTGGAAGGCCACAGGTTTCCCGTTCCTGTCCTACAGCCTGTCTGCATGTTACAAGACTTCTGTCCCAGAACCAACCTCTGTTAATATGCATTCTGCAGGGCACATCTGGAAATCTATTCTGTTGCTATCTGAATGCAGATCTTAGTCGTTCTCCAGCTAAATAAAAAGAAGGATTTCATGCCTTCCACTAGGCCCTATTAATTATTTTTGGCAGAAGACAGGAGGTGTTAAGGAAATTTCTTGATTTTCTGTGCTGGATGCCAGAGTCTAAGAATATCTTGAGACTGGGAGGGTGAAATATAACAACACATGAAAACAGGCTTTCACGGTTTGTAAAAAAAGTCAGGAAAATATTTATCAGTACATACTGAGGCTGTCTTCTGAAAGAAGACTTTCTTTTCTAAGTGGATCAGCAATTTTAAGGTACAGTGGGAAATTAAGTAACTAAAAAATGAACTGAGATATGAGGGCCAGCTAAATACAGCTTCACAAAAGAACTGTACACAGCGCAAGGCATAGAAATAAAGTCTGCATATGAGTTGATAAATGTGTGAGAAAAAGCCAATGAAAGAATTTCAAAGATGATGAAATAGCAAGATGATCAGTTTTAAGGGAAGCAACTAGGAGAAAAGGATTTTGAATAAACAGAACAGAATGACAAATGAGGCCAGATCTCACAAATAATGTGAAGAAAGGAGGTAGAAACTGAATACTACACAGGACATGTAGGCTGTAGAATGCGTTTTATTCCTGTGTCTTGTGCATACAAGACCTTCAACAAAAGCTAAATCTGCAGCCATTTGTACCCTTCTTGGTGATGGTTGAAGCCTTGTACTTTCTTACCGCCACAGTGGCTTGTTCCATCCCCAAAGAGGGCTATACCTGTTTTCCCTCATTTGTAAAATTGAAAGAGTTGGAAGGGACCTTGGAGGTCATCTAATCCAATCCCCCCTTTGCTGGATCTGCAATGCAGAATGCAACTGTGCGTCCTTGACAAATGTCTGTCCAGCCTGTGCTTAAATACTTCCAGCAAAGAGAGCCTGCTGCCTTCTGCTGTCTAGTCTAGCAGCTCATTCTGTTAGGTTTCTCCTAATGTGATCTCTGTGGTGATCTAGAATAAATTGCCCAGATACCTGCCAGCAGATCATAATCTATTTTCTGCCCACCCTTGCTTTGAACCAGGGACAAAGTATCTGTGACCCTCCAGAAGTTGTTGGACTCCAACTCCCATCAGCTCCAATAGCATAGCCAGTGGTTGGGGAGGATGGGAGTTGTAGTCCAACAACATCTGGAAAGCCATACGTTTCTTATCCCTGCTTTAAACTATTTTATGCTTCATTGTGGGTTGCCTAAACTCAAATGCAATTCTACCCATTGACCAGAAGAGGTCCCTTAAGAATCTTGTATGGCATTGACTAAGTTGAAGCTAGTGTACTGGGCATAGTGTTATAAAGCACTTTTAAGTTTTAAAAGATGAACAGGAAATTGGAAGAGCATTTGTAGGGTGCTTTTTATGTAAAGGGCAGGGGGGAAGGATGAAAACAAAGGTATACCATGTTCCTGAGTGTTTTGGAAAGCCCATAAAACCTTTTAGGAGAAAAAGAAATGGAGAGGATATCTCCTTTAAAATATATACCCAAATACTTGAAGGGCAAAGAGTAAATTTAATCTGCAGCATATGTATGACATAGCATTTCCTTTTCCAACCTTTGGATCCCCAGATGTTGCCGGACTACAACTCCCATCAGCCCCAGACAGCATGGCCAAAGGTGAGAAATTATGGGACCTATGGACCAGCAACATTTGGGGATCCAAAGGTTGGGAAAGGCTGTGGACCTAATGGATAGAGTAGGGTAGTGTGAAAAAAACTGTCTATGCATCTTAATACCTTCCCCTAAAAAACAAGTTTTATGGGTGTCATTAAAAACAATCTGCAAGCATTTCATAGAAGGATTTAGTTGCAAACCAAGTATGCATTGGCAAGTGATATGTGTAATAAGGAGTGGGGAAATGTATCCATTAAATAATTAGTTAGATTTTACACTTTATGATGTGAAGTAGTCTGAGACGGTAATCCTGTCGCCAACTAAAAATTCTTAAATCCCATTCTTTTTGAATGAGACTAAGGCTGCAATCCCAGACATGCTTATTTGGGAGTAAGCTGCATTGATTTCAGTAGAATGTAATTTTAAATAAAACTGCTCAGGATTGGGTTCTAAGGCATGAGTCTAATGCATAAGGCATAATCCTGTATGATGACCTCTTTTGGGAGAGAGACGGGGGAGTGTGACTCTGTTGATTCTCCTTGATCTCTCAGTGGCTTTCGCCACCATTGACCATGGTATCCTTCTGGAACGACTGGCTGAGTTGGGAGTGAGAGGGACTGCATGGCGGTGGTTCTGGTCCTACTTGGCGGGTTAGCTCCAGAAGGTGGTGCTTGGGGAACATTGCTCAGCCCCGTGGATTCTCCAGTATGGGGTTCCACAGGGATCAGTTTTGTCCCCCATGCTGTTTACTACATGAAACTGTTCGGTGTGGTCATCCGGAGGTTTGGAGTGCATTGCCATCAGTATGCAGGTGAGGCTGTCAATGCGCTGAACCGGTGCGTGGCTACAACAATGGACTGGATGAGGGCTAATAAACTGAGGCTCAATCCAGACAAGACTGAGATGCTGTTAGTGGGTGGTTCATCTGACCAGATGGTGGATGTCCAACCTGTCCTGGATGGGGTTGCACTCCCCCTGAAAGAGCAGGTTCATAGTTGGGGGTTCTCCTAGAACCGTCTCTGTCACTTGAGGCTCAGGTAGCCTCGGTGGCATGTTGTGCCTTTTATCAACTTCGGTTGGTGGCCCAGCTACGCCCCTATCTGGACAGGGATAACTTGGCTTCAGTTGTCCATGCTCTGGTAACCTCCAAGTTAGATTACTGCAATGCACTCTACATGGGGCTGCCTTTGAAGATGGTTCAGAAACTGCAGCTTGTGCAAAATGCAGTGGCCAGATTGGTAACAGGGACCAGACGGTTCGAACTTATAAAATTCTGGCCTGCTTGCATTGGCTGCCTGTATGTTTCCCAGCCCAATTCAAGGTGCTGGTTTTAACCTGTAAAGCCTTACACGCCTTGGGACCACAATACCTGCTGGAAAACCTCTCTTGACATAAACCCACCCATACACTACGCTCAACATCAAAGGTCCTTCTCCGGGTGCCTACTCTGAGGGAAGCTTGGAGGGTGGCAATAAGGGAGAAGGCCTTCTCAGTGGTGGCCCCCAAATTATGGAATGATCTCTTTGACAAGGCGCACCTGGTGCCAACACTGTTATCTTTTTGGCACCTGGTCAAGACTTTCCTCTTCTCCCAGGCATTTTTTAACAGCATTTGAATAGCACATTTTAACTTGCATATCGGTTTTTATGGGTTTTAATTTGGTATGGTTTTAAATTTGCATACTTGTTTTTTAATGTTTTTAGTTGTGTAAACCACCCAGAGAGCTTCGGCTATGAGGTGGCATATAAATGCAATAAATAAATAAATTACTGCATTCCCTGGGATCCCCTTTCTTTGAAATTGCGATATATATTGAACGCTTCTAGTCTGTGGGCCATTTCTTTTCCTTTTCCGTGTTTGTTGACAGATTTTTGTTTTATAAATGCAGATGTGCACTTAGAGAAAGCAGCCTAACTGCATTGCTCTGATTAGCAGACTGGGCTGTGAAGGTAAGGTCTGTGCTGAATGTGTGACATTTTCATTGTTTGAACTCTTCTGTGTTTTTCAGGATGATCCAGCGACACCAGCTGGTTCAATCTGTGCTTCAGGAGCTGCAAGAGGCTACGGAATGCTTTGGGCTAGAGGGACTAGTCAGCACAGCCTTGGAAGCTGACAGGACTTTGTCCTCATTCTCCTTACCTAGCTACCATGGGAGGCAGTTCCAGGAAGAGCTAGAAGTTGACCGGGTAGCAAAAAGTCTTTACCCAGAAGATGCTCCCAGCAATATGTTGCCTTTGATCTGCAAAGGTGAAGGGAACCACCTGTTTGAGGCTGCCAGTGTGCTGTTGTGGGGGACCACAAGCCTAAGTCTGGAGTTGCAGGTGCGCACAGCAGTGGAGATGTTGCTTCACAAGCAATATTATCTGCATGGCATGATTGACTCCAAAGTGATGCTGCAGGCTGCTCGCTATTCGCTGTGCACAGAGGAATCTCCTGAGATGACTAGCTTACCCTTGGCCATCCTAGAGGCCATTTTTGATGCTGACATCAAAGCAACCTGCTTCCCTGGCACCTATGCCAACATGTGGCACGTGTATGCCCTGGCATCAGTGTTGCAATGTAACATCTATTCCATCTACCCAATGAGCAACTTGAAAATCCGGCCATACTTCAACCGGTTGATCCGACCCAGGAAGTGTAGCTTGCAAGTTTCCACGCTCCACATCATGTGGTCAGGGCAGCAGCTCTCCTCCCAGGTATTCAAAGCTCAGTATTTTGTGCCTGTTGTCGGCCTGGAAGAGCTGGAACCCACAAACCCACCTCCAGAGCCTCAAGTGCAGCCAGTGAAGACCTTGGAGCTGTTGAATAAGGATCCCCAGGTGACTTACTCTAACCTACGTGAAAGGTACAGCATTACCAAAAGTACTTTTTATCGATGGAAGCGCCAGTCTCAAGAGCACAGGCAGAAAGCGGCCGCCAGGTTTGCGGCCAAACACTTCCTGCAGTCCTGCTTCCAAGAGGGCAAGGTTGTCCCTCTTCAGCACTTCCGACAAATGTTCCCTGAAATCTCTCGCTCCACTTACTATGCCTGGAAGCACGAGATGCAGAATATGATTAATGGTGGGGCCTCTTCCCCTGCTGAAGCTGTACTGCCCAAGGATCCTCAGGCATGCAAACCAGAGAATCTTCATGCAAACACAGATGGTATAACGAAGTCTGAGGGAGGCCTGGCTTCCACAAGCCTTCTCCTGAATTCCAACCAAAATGGGACGTCCATGCAAGGAGCCAAGTCTTACCTGGAGAAGTGCATTTCCATGAATACACTTGTGCCCTACAGGAGCTTCAAGCGTAGCTTTCCTGGCATCTCTAGGTCCACCTACTACAACTGGAGGAGAAAGGCCATCAAGGGAAACCCCAGCTTCATGCTTTCCCCCCCACTTTCTGTCAGCCAGAACCCCCTTATGAACAGGAAGCCATATCTGCCATTCAAGCCAGGAAGCCTGCCTAGTGGGAAGATGCTCAATGGGCACCATCTGGGGCCTCGTATTCTCATGCGTATCAAGCCATCTCTATACAACTGGCAAAAGCAACTTCGTGACTTGGCCAAGAAACATGTCCACCAGTGGAAAATGCCCTTCTGCAAGTTCCGCCTGCGCTATCCAGGCGTTTCTTCCACAACCTATTGGTTCTGGAGGAAAAACAGCAGCAGCCAGACCAAAAAGCGTAACCTTTTCTCAAACAGGATTTCCAAAAACTTGCAACAGACTACGGCAGAGACTAGTGGGAAGGCAGAGCTTCAATTCCATCCACCACAGCAAAAGGAGACTGCTCCAGTTCTTGTAGACAAGCAACCGCCTAAACCTTTCAACACCATGGTACCAGGCTACCAAATGGCAGACAACAACATGTTTGTGATGGATGTGATTGCTACAGCTCAATTCAAAGCCCAGGCCAAACTGTTTCTCCAGAAACGCTTTGAGTCAAAAACCTTCCCAACGTACAAAGAGTTCAGAGCCCATTTTCCCCTAACGGCACGTTCCACTTACTACATGTGGAAACGTGCCCTTCATGATGGACTGACCCTGGTAGATGCCTGAGGTTTATCAAGGCTCTAGCCAGTTTACTTTTGGAAGTGGCTGTCATCTTATCAATGGGTCATGCAACCTCTATAAGTAGTTACTTTTGTCTTTTTTTATTATCATTTTCTAGGTTTCCAGAGTTGGAGACTAATTTTGCAAAGCTTTGGTCCCTGGAGGTGTGGAGAAAGTTGGAGAGATACTGGGGATGATGTATTGCTTTTCTGCTGGGCCACTGAGGTGCCCATATAAACGTTCTTATTTTTCTGAGCAATAGGCCAGAAAACTATTGGTGGTGGTAGGGTCTCTAGTGTTGCTGTACGTTTTACTGACTGTGCAAGTTGTCTTGTATCTTTAAATGTAACTGTGGCCACAATCTTTAGGGCTGTGAAGTGGTTATAGGTCTGGGTGTGTACCTTGTTACTTATGTAGATTGTTGGCTTCAGCAACTTAACTCCTAGACATAATTCATGTTCTACTTCTCCCAGTGTAAAACTGCAAAATCTCCTCCCTGTGAATGTGTGATACAAACAGGAGAGGCTCATTAAAACCTCAGAATGGAAATCAAAACTGTTCCAGTGTATTATGAAAGGAAGATTGTCAATTCCCAAAGCCTTAGTTTTGGGGAGCAGGGCCCAGTTTGGAGATTATGACTCTCTTTTTCTTTTCTTTTTTGAGGGTTGGGTGGGAATAGGTGTATGGGGGAGAGAGAGCTTCTTTACTATTTCCCTTCTGAGAACATATCTTGAGGGGCTGTGCTGACATGATGCAGGCCATGGCAGTCCAGTGGGCAGCCAGGCCTGGGTTAGGGGAATCTTCATTGTTGCCTGATTCCTGAGCCAGGTTGAAACTGGCAGAGGCAATGACAGCCATGACCAGACTAACTTGGGAAGGAAAGGAGTGCATGCTCACCTTCCCAGGCACTTCCCAGCCCACAGTATAAAGGAAGGTGGGCAACCTTGATGTGAAATCAATGGGTGAAATTTATAGTTCTCAAACATTACATGAATATTTCCCAGAGTAAAAAATGGTGTTTAGTTGAGAATACTCTGGTAAATAATGCATAATCCAGAAATAGGTGGCCCTCTTTCTTTTTAAATCCTGTGTTGGGTGCAGTCCCTGATGGCACCTGAGTCACCCACAAAACTCCTGTCAGCACCTGTCAGCACTTGTTTGGGATCATCTGCCTATGTGGTTTCTGAACAATAAAACACTGACAACAGTATACATATTGTACTTCCTCCCAGGAGAGAGATGTGCTACATATTCCTGCTTTAAAATGCTCTGTGTGTGTGTGTGCGCGCGCGCATGCACATCCCCACCATGGCTCTACAACACAGGTGGGGACCTTTTTCTGAGGACTATATTCCCTTCTGGGCAACCCTCTGGCAGGAGGGACGTGCCAGTAGTGGAGAATTTTATCTTTCCACAGTGGTCTGGCTTTCTACATTCATTCACTTACCCTTCTCTATTCTCCATTCAGGCCAGCAAGAAGCATAATTGGAATTCAAAGACACATTTCCAGCCAAGTGAAAACACTCTTAAGATGTTGCAAAGCAGGGATGATGAGAGGCGCAGCCTGGAGAGCGGGGTATGCCTTGGTAGTGGAGTGTGTCCTGGGGACCAGCATTTGGCCCCTGGGCCTGAGGCTCCCCATCCCTGCTCTGCAGCTGACAATAATTTGCTCTGCTAAATGCTTGAGTGGTCAGGGGGAACTTGCGGACAAGCCTAAAGACTGTTTAGGCATTAATGACGCATGGAAGGTTTCCATATAGGTATTCCTAATTAGCGATAAGTGTCTGTCTGGCACTGGGGTTGATGGGAGTTGGCATCCAACAACATCTGGAGTGCCACAGGTTAGCCATTCCTGCTATATAGTAGTTTATATAGCTGTTTTTTTTTGTTGCTGAGTTCATATAGCTTTCATTGTTGATATCGGAGGATAAGACTTTTTTACAATTAGAATCTGATCAGACCCAGCAGGTGGCACTCCTGTAATGTGGGACTGATAAATGTTTGCAATTGGCTTTAAGTACACAGTTCTCTTACCTCCATTTCCTCTCCTGCTCCTAGATAATATATTTTTATTAAAAAAAGGATGCTATGTGTCCCAAACCATGTCTGCCCCTGGGCGTTTACAGCTATTGGGGCTGGAAATACTGGTTTTGGCACTGCACTGCTGCAGTCCAGCCCAGTCTAGATGCAACAGCCTACACTGTTTCCTGCTAGTTTTATATGTCCAACAGAGAGTGGTGCTATATAGGTCCATTGTATAGCTGGCAATACCCTGGCTGCCTTAGTAAGCCTAGAGTTAGTCCTAGTGGAAAAGGGTACTGGTCTCTCTAGGATATTCCCCATGATCATAGTTGAGTTTACTGCCAGGAGTTTGGGAAGCTGTTGCCTGCTTGCAGGGGGATTTCTTGGTATTAAAAGGACTGGGGCACAGACACATAAACCAAATTTGCCCACTGACTCTTTTGAAGTTGGCTGATGGCTAGAATCTTACAGGCGACTTACTCTGCAATACACCTAGCTGCCTTGTAAGCAAAGGTTGTTTTTTTAAAAAAACTTCATTTTTTTGTTTTTAAAGGAGGGGTCCAAATGTTCTGGGGCAAAGGCTCCCTTGATCACCCCCTAGCACCACTTCTGCCTGCTTGTGTCCAAAAGAGAAGCACTGCAAAAGGCCTCTCGGCCTTCTTGCTTGAACCTTGGCCTACCTCCACAGATGATTTTGTCCGTCTTGCTGTCCTTTCTGTCTATAGAGAATCAAATGGACACAGAAAGTCTGTAGGACAAAGAAGGGCCCTGCAAGGGGTGTTAATAAAAACGATTCTGTGGCTCTCAATTGCATTAAAGTGAGGTGAATAGGGCATAGCCTATTCCTTTCTGCTGTGGTCCCATGGAGTTTATTCAGAAGCAACTCTTGCTGTATTCATTGGGCTTTACTCACAGGTAACTGCATAGTATTGTAGCATCATCCCCTGACCTTCCAAAATGGTGATGCGGTTTCAACAAATTTGCATGTTTTTGTGGTTTATCACATGGTTCATTCTTCTGCTAGCTAGGTGGGTATTAAAGAGAGAAGTAGTTTGAAGTGCCGTCTCCTGACAGCTGAAAATCTCATTTGGCCTCCTGTGGCTTCTGAGGTTTCCTTAGGCAACACCCAATCAGTTTTGAGGCTATTGGCCCTAGAGGTTTTCAGAATGCTGGATATCATGCCAGTCTTCTCAATTCCCACTAGTGAGCAGTGAGCTCATGCAAGCGTGGAATATATACAGCCCTGTTTAAATGATCTGTGCTAGGGATGAAAACTTGATTGACAGCTAGAGAGAGGCTGGGAAGTTGTGCGTGTTCTTAAGCATCGCTTATTCCCAAGACTGAATTCCATATGCATGAAGAAGCTAGAAGGGTAAGTTTGTTGAACAGAATAACAGTTTTTCAGTTTTGATCTGTTTTATAGACAGTTGTCCCCCACTTCTAGTGAGTTTGTTTCTTCACCCTGGACAGCAAAGAGCACTGTTAAGTCTAGCCCTTCATGTGGACTGTGGTTATTTATTTTATGGAATTTATATCCTGCTTTCCACTATATACCTCAAACAGCCTTCAATTTTTTTAAAAAAACAATATATACAAAAGTTAAAACATCTCAGACAGGTATCTCCCTACTAAATTTTTACTGGTTGCTTTGCTGAAGTGGCTTTTTTCAGAGAGTGATGGTGAAATTAACAAAGTATGGAGAATTATTATTATGCCGCCCTGAGCTCCTACTGGGAGGAAGGGCGGGATATAATTATGGAATGATTTTCCTGACAAGGTGCGTCTGGCGCCAACACTGTTATCTTTCCAGTGCCAGATCAAGACTTTCCTCTTCTCCCAGGCATTTTAGCATGCGTTTTAAATTGCTTTTTTAAAAAATGTGTTTTTACATTTGGATATTTGTTTTTAATATTTTAATTGTTGTAAACCGCCCAGAGAGCTTCGGCAATAAATGCAATAAATAATAATAATAATATAAATCTAATAAATAAATAACAAATTATTTAACCAATAGCAGGAGTCGGAAACATCCCCCCACTTTGCTGAATTCCCTTGGGGAGAAAGACGCATGTTGAAAGTGAAGGGGGAAATGCAGTGATTTGACCATGCAGGAAGAGATTGTTTCCTCCAAGGCCAACTCCCTCTGAGATTGAATAGGTAGGACATGGCCTTGGGAGAAGGGGATGTGGTTTAGGGAGAGTTCTGGGGCTAGATTAGGCCCAAGGAGGTGGAGGTTGCCCATGCCTTATAGGTAACTTGAGTGTAGTGCAATTTTAATTTGGATTCTGCAGTCTATTCTATTAGAAATGTTATTGTGACCCTGATGCAGTGCATCCCAGTCAGACTGTTTTTGACTTCCTGCTGTTTCCAATGGTTCCTTTCTCTTTATATGGACTACATTCCTGTCCTGGTTGTATGTGGTATTGTAGCCTTGCCAGAAGATTGCAGGGCAGCTCAGATTGGGAAAGACTCGGGAGCAAATTCCATCAAGACAATGGAACATACTTCTGAATAAATATGCATAGGATTGCACTGTAAGCCTTAGGATTAGGAGATAGTTCAGGGTCAATGATATCTGAAAATATAAGGGGGGGATACTCTCTTTTTTTTAAGTTCCCTTGTTCTCAAGATCATACCTAAACCATGAGGACCAGAAACTTTTTTTCTAAAAAAAACCCATAAGGATCTGAGGTATTTCATGAATTATGTAAAAGCACCAGTCTTGTGGAAAAGATGTGTTGACTTCACAGCAGTGTGCACTGTACTTTTTTTTACCTGGTTTGTTGTTTTGGTATTGGCATATATGCCTCCCCCCTTAATAATGCAATGTCTGTCTGTACTTCTTGCTGTCCCTCTAAATAAACAGTGAATAGACTATTATCTAGTTCTGTTAACTGACTGAGTTTAGCCCAGACATGTAAGAGTGCAGCTTGTATAATAATCACAGCAGGCAAAAGAGCAGGAATACTACAGAAAACCTCCAGGTGGATTAGAAAATGGCTACATGACAGTAAAATCTATATTGCTTATGTCTGTAATACAGTATGGTATGGGAAGGCTATATAGTACACATAGATAGATACAGGTCTAGGATTCAATAGTAAGTATTTTGAAGTGCTGGAAGGAAGGTTGACTTGTGCTATTGCCAGGAGCACCTTTCTCACTCACTGAGGCTACATGCATCAAGGGAGTAATTGGAATAATTAGCTCCCAGTGACTTCTCGCAGGTGAATTCCTCTGGGGGAGCAAACTAGTAATTACTCCAGAATGATTATCTGTGTCTGTAAACTCTGTGCCGGAGGCTCTCTGAGTTCATGCTTGCCACAGCAGCAGAACAGCTGCTATAAAATTGACATCTGGGCTCCCAAGTGGGCTGTATCTATTTCTGTGTTTCATTTCAGTTGGGCCAAGAAAGGGAAAGACAAAGAGGTTGAATAATCTGAAACTTTCCTGTTGCCACCCCCAATATGAGCCCCAGCCCTTGATCCTATTAAGTTCCATTCCCAAGCTTACTTGTTGAAGACTTTGATTTGGATTCCTGCATTGAGCAGGGGGTTGGACTCGATGGCCTTGTAGGCCCCTTCCAACTCTACTATTCTATGACTCTGGTGCATGCAAATGTAATATTGGAGAGGTAGCATATGAGTCTGTCTTCCCAGGGGAAACTGTATTTTCTGAGGCCGGCATGCAAAGTTTTGCATCTTCACTAGGAAGTGTATCCATTGCACAAATCTTAACATGGGTGTAGGGGGTATTCTTCCAAAAGTAAATTTTGAAATGTACTCTCATAGGTGGCTCTAAACTCTGGATGGCAATTTGTTTGACTGATTTGTTGGTCATTTAAGGCAGTCTTTAGGTGACTTACAATCACATTTAAAAATCAAGTGTTTTCCACAGCAAATATTTATTTATTTATTTAAAATATTTCTATCCCGCTGTTCTACCCTATAATAGGGCACTCAGGGCGGCTTACAAAAATAAAATCAAACACGTACATAAAAAATTTGTAAACAGTAAAATCACAAAAACATTAAAATAAATTAAAATACAATTAAAATACATAAAATACAACACACACACACATATGGGTGTGGTACTAAAGGGACTACAAAGGTAAAATTTAACGTAGAAGGCATAAAACCAATGTCAGGCTCTACCTTCAGTCCCTCCCAAAGGCTCTCCGGAACAAGATCGTTTTCAGAAGTCTCCGGAAAACCAACAGGGAGGGAGCAGAGCGAACGTCTTGGAGTAGGGTATTCCAAAGCTTGGGGGCCACAGCTGAAAAAGCTCTCTTCCACGTGCCTATCGGTGTAACATCTTTTATTCCAGGCACGCAGAGGAGACCAGAGGCAGATGATCTTAAATCCCAGGCAGGTACATATAGGCATAAGCAGTCCCTCAGGTATATTGATCCAAGGCCATTTAGGGCTTTAAAGGTCAGAACCAGCACTTTGAATGGGGCCCAGAAACAAATTGAGAGCCAGTGGAGTCGATAAAGCACAGGGGCGATATGCTCCCTGCGCATTGCTCCAGTTAACATTCTGGCTGCTGCATTTTGAACCAACTGCAATTTCCGAACCGTTTTTAAAGGCAGCCCCACATAGAGTGCTTTACTGTAATCAAGCCTCAATGTCACCAATGCATGTGTTACTGTGGCCAAGTCAACTGCCTCCAGGAATGGACGCAGCTGGTAGACCAGTTTGAGTTGGCCCAAAGCATTCCTGGCTACCACAGCCGCCTGATATTCAAGCAGCAGGGCAGGATCCAGGAGGACGCCCAAACTGTGGACCTGCTCCTTCAAGGGGAGTGCAACCCCATCCAGAATAGGTTGCAACCATGTCCCTGGTACAGTTTTCCCTTTGACCAGCAGTACTTCCGTCTTGTCTGGATTAAGATTCAGTTTGTTAGCCCACATCCAGCCCTTCACAGTCTCCAGGCACCGGTTTAGGATGAGCACTCCCTCCCTGCAATCAGGTGGTAGGGAGAGAGAGAGCTGAGTGTCAGTAGCAGACTGATGACATTGTATTCCAAATCTCCTGATGACCTCTCCCAGCGGTTTCATATAAATGTTAAAGAGCATGGGAGACAGAATGGAACCCTGCGGTACCCCATAGGCCAACGGCCAGGGGGTCGAGCAATAGTCTCCCAGCACAACTTTCTGGGTCCTGTCTATCAGATAGGACCGAAGCCACCGTAAAACAGTGCCTCCCAATCCCATCCCAGCTAGATGGCCCAGAAGGATACCATGGTCGATCGTATCAAAGCCCACCAAGAGTTCCAGCAGCACCAACAGGGATGCACTCCCCCTGTCTGATGCCCAGCATAGGTCATCAAGCAGGGCAACCAAGGCAGTCTCTGTCCCATGACCAGGCCTGAAGCCTGATTGAAAAGGGTGTAGATAGTCTGATTCATCCAGGAAAACTTGGAGCTGAGCAGGCACTACCCTCTCAGTCACCTTGCCTAGAAAGGGGAGATTAGAGACTAGGCAGAAGTTAAGATTCTCAGGGTCTAACGAAGGCTTTTTTTTAAACAAAGGTCTTATTACAGCCTCCTTCAACAATGTTAGCATACAACCTTCCATTAGGGAGGTGTTAATTAAATATTCCAACCAGTCAACCACTCCCACTCTGGCAGATATGATTAACCAGGATGGACAAGGGGCAAGGGAGCAAGTAGTGGCCCTCAATTCTCCCAGAATCCTGTCCACATCCTCAGGCTTTACAAGCTTAAAAGTATCCATAGAAAAATGACCAGAGGAAGCTTCAGGGATATCTGGCACAACTGTAGTTAATGAGGAGTCCAAGTCAGTCCAAATGAAGTATGGGCATCAGATGTGTGTCTTGGGGATCTGTGGCCCAATTAGAGTGTTTAAGGACATTTATTTATTTAAAATATTTGCTTATAGCCCACCCGTGCATCCTGAGATCTCCAGGTGGGGAACAATAAAGGCCATTCACAATAAATAAAATTTAACAAAATTACACTGCAGATCAACTGAACATCAAAAATTGTTAAAATGTTTGGGTAAACAATGCCTTAAGCTGCCATCCAAATTGATAACAAAGTTGGCACCAGCCAAATTTCAGAATGGAGGGGGTTCCTTTGCTGGTGTACCACCATGGAGAAGGCCATTTCACACATCACTGCATAATGCAACACCTGGTAGGGAGGACTCCTCTGGCAGATCTTAGCATCTAGGGAGGACTGTACAGGGAAAGGCATCCATTTAAGCAGTTGGTCCTAAGATGTTCAGGACTTTATAAGTCCCTGCCCCACTCAGTAGCTGAACTGCTGCATTTTGCACCAGTTGACATTTCCTCATCTTGAAGGGCAGCTCCACGTAGAGCACATTACAATAATCCAAACAGAAAATCAGAATGTGAATCACTGTGGTCAAGCTGTCCCTATCCAGGAATAACTGCAGTTGGTGGACCAGCCAAAGCTGACTGAAGGCACTCCACACGACTGAATATCATATAGTGCCACTTGTCTGTCATACAGTGGTGTGCCTGTGGCAAACACAATGGCTTGCATCCAACTGATATCTACTCAGCGTAAACCTATTAAAATAATGGATTCTGTATATTCATTCTAATGGGTCTACTCTGAGTAGAACCTAATTGGATGCAACCTATGGCTACAAAATAGGGAGCCACTCTTAATGTAGTAAGATGTGGGTTACTGGACATGTCATGAGTGTTGAATTCCTGGTGAAATGGTCCTCGGATCATTCCACAAATTTGATTCTACTCTGGGGACCATATGTGTGCTAAAGCCCTTCTTACCACTTGGAAGGATGCCCAAGGTAAGAGAGAGAGATCATTTAGATTTATGTCCAGGCTGCAGCTCTCATGCAAATGGCTTTATCAAAATTTGTTGTGGTTGAAAGGTGAACCATGGCTTAAGGCTGTAAGCAGATGGTGAAGCAATCAGACATCTCAATTTGCCATAAATTGGTACATCACAGAGTAACTCGCATCTTGGCATACCAAAAGGGGTTGCAGTCCTTAGAGCCTTTCTTGGCTCAGCTATTTGCATTGCACACTGGAGATGCAGAGATGTGATGGCAGGTACGCCACCTGACTTCCATATATTTCTCAGTGGCCTTGTATTCAGAGGAAGTTACAAGAAATCCCACAGGGGATAATTATAGAATACCTTGGCTGGGAGCTAGTGTGTGCCTTAAAAAGAAAAAGTCAATGGATGTTGTATGGCCAGCTGTCAAAAGATTCATTGTATATTCCCTCTTGCAAACGCACATAGAATTGCTTATTGCTGTTGTCAATCCTTTCCTCTTACCTCTTCGCATATAATTATTTCATCATTATATTCTGCCTCTCTTCCATCAAGGAAGATGCCTTATATAGGATTCCCAGACTGCCTCCCATCTACTCAGATCTGTTTAGTTCAGCAAGATTGCTGCATCATGTGCCTTTAGCCCATGCCCTTGGATATGATAGCTCTGTGGTCATGGATTCTTGGCAGCACAATCCTTCTCATGATCTACTCAGAAGTAAACCCCACTGTGTTACATGAGCTCAACTCCCAAGTAAGTCTGTGTAGGAGGATTGTAGCCCAAGTTACTAATTTTGTTTTTAAAAGTTCTGTGAGGCCTGTTCTGAATTTGCCATATTATTTACAATTGATACTAGCAATATGGGATGAGTTTTAGATTTAATAGTGTTTCCTAGTCATCTGTGCTGATTTTTACAACATCCTTTGGGCAGCATCATTACAGTTTTAACAAATCAGGAATGGAGACTATGAGTACGGAAAGGGTAAATCTGGGTTAAATGGGGAAGAATATGAACGGTATTTTGATGCCAACTATATTGTGTGGTCACTGTAAAAACCTGCATGCATGAATGAACACCCATCTGGAAGCATTCTTTGCCCACGATCATACTGTAAAACTGCCCAAGGTGGAATTTGAACCAGACTTCTCCCGTGTGCTATGTCAACGAGATGAAACTTGTTCTCTGATGGTACTCTGCTTCTTAAAAAAATATTTCTCACTGTTTTGCTTCTGCCTTTCTCCTAGCATAGGAGGAAGGCAGATTCAGGGTAGGTTGTGATCAGTGTAGGACTTGGGAATCTAGTCTGCTTAGTCAGCATAGTCAATGATCAGGGATGATGGAAATTGTAGCCCAATATCACCTGGAGGGCTACAGATTTGCCACCTCTGTGCAAAGAGTCTGTTTAGTTTTTTTTATTTATTTATTGCATTTGTATACCGCCCCATAGCCGAAGGTCCCTGGGCAGTTTACAAAAATTAAAAACATTAAAAACAAATATACAAATTTTAAAACATTTTTAAAAAGCAATTTAAAAACACATGCTAAAATGCCTGGGAGAAAAGGAAAGTCTTGACCTGACACTGAAAAGATAACAGTGTTGGTGCCAGGCACTCATCGTCAGATAGATAATTCCATAATTTGGGGGCCACCACTGAGAAAGCCCTCTCCCTTGTTGCCATCCTCTCAGCTTCCCTCGGAGTATGATACTGAGCGTAGTGTATGGGTGAGTTTGTGTGGGAAGAGGCATTCCAGCAGGTATTGTGGTCCCAAGCCGTGTAAGGCTTTATAGGTTAAAACCAGCACCTTGAATCGAGCTCGGAAACATATAGGCAGCCAATGCAAACAGGTTGTGCTCTTGGATGATACCTTGTATATTGGCACCCTGTTCTATCTCTTGCTAGGCTTCAGGGGGCTTATTTGTTCCATCCTCCTCCTTGTGCGCATTAGGGGTGGTACCAGGCATTTTACCATTTCACACTAACCAAAGCAAGCTTCTGAATCCAGGCCCTATGTACACTTGCTTTCTGTCAAGAGACCAAAAGGACGGAGCTTGGGGGACAGAACAAGCGACCTCTATGATCTTGATACAATTTTGGATTGGTTTCACTGAGACCATGTAACCTCTCTCTGTTCTGAGAATGTCAAGTCTGAAACCGTTGGTTAAGGGATGAGCTATTTTTGGATCCTACTTTGATTGCTCTGAATCATTTTAATTTAAAGTAGAACTGATCTCTCCACCAACACCTTATTGACAATTAGGAGGCACAAAACAGACCCAGTAAGGGCTGAGGTGCTAAGACATTGCAAAGCTCAAGAATCCTCCTTGCTTATGTGGGTGTTATGTGGCTTCAAGTCAATTATGACTTATGGTGACCCTATGAATTAGTGACCTCCAAGAGCATTTGTTATAAACCACCTTGTTCAGATCTTGTAAGTTCAGGTCTATGGCTTCCTTTATGGAATCAATCCATCTCTTGTTTGGTCTTCCTCTATTTTCTACACCCTTCTGTTTCTCCCAGCATTATTGTCTTTTCTAGTGAATCATGTCTTCTCATGATGTGTCCAAAGTATGATAACCTCAGTTTCATCATTTTAGCTTCTGGTAAAAGTTCTGGTTTAATTTGTTCTAACACCCAATTATTTGTCTTTTTCACAGTCCATGGTATGCTCAAAGCTGTCCTCCAACATCACATTTCAAATGAGTTGATTTTTCTCTTATCCACTTTTTTCACTGTCCAAGTTTCACATCCATACATAGAGATCGGGAATACCATGGTCTGAATGATCCTGACTTTGGTGTTTAATGATACATCTTTGCATTTGAGGACCTTTTCTAGTTCTCTCATTGCTACCCTCTCCAGTCCTAGCCTTCTTCTTCTAATTTCTTGACTATTGTCTCCATTTTGGTTAATGACTGTGCCAAGGTATTGTATTGCTAATCCTTGACAAGTTCAATATCCTCATTGTTGACTTTGAAGTTACATAAATCTTCTGTTGTCATTACTTTAGTTTTTTTGATGTTCAGGGGCAGTCCTATATTTGTGCTTTCCTCTTTAACTTTCATCAGCATTCGTTTCAAATCATTACTGGTTTCTGCTAGTAGTATGGTATCATCTGCATATCTTAAATTATTTATTTATTATTTATTTATTACATTTCTACCCCGCCTTTCTTTTCATGATTGAAACCCAAAGCAGCTTACATATGTTTCCCAGGCAGTCTCCCATCCAGGCACTGACCAGACCTGACCCGAGCTGGCCTTATGTGCCTTCAGACCATAGCCTGGGCATCTCTTAAATTATTGATATTTCTCCCTCCAGTTTTCACACCTCCTTCATCTTGGTCGAATCCCACTTTCCCTATGATATGTTTTGCATATAGATTAAACAAATAGGGTGATAAAATACACCCCTGTCTCACACCCTTTCCAATTGGGAACCAACCAGTTTCTTCATATTCTGTCCCTACAGCAGTCTCTTGTCCAGAATATAAGTTGTGCATAGGAACAACCGGATGCTGTGGCAGTCCCATTTCTTTTAAAGCTTAAGAGGAAAATACTTCAATAACATAAAAAAGATAACTCTCAGTTCTGTCTATAAAACTCAACTCATTTATCCCAGGAGCATGGTTGCCGCCAGTGACCTGAACATGAGTGCTACTCTGCACAATTAGCCAAGTGTGGGAACCTTGCCAAAAATGAGGAGGCTGCAAGCTCTTAAGTGATTGGATGGAACTAGCTACCTCTCAGCTTGGCCATTCTAATGCCTTTCCAATTTTTTTAATTGGTGCTTTGTCTGTGTTGTGAATCTCCACCACTGCACACCTATATTTCACCTATATTTTGTTAATCTGTTAATTTCTCTTTTAAACAGAAGAGGATAAACCTAAACCTGTTGTTTCATTATCAGCATTGGGATTGTTCTTCCTCTGCTTACTCTTTCTCTCTCTCCTCTCCACCCCCCCCCAAACCTTTTGCTCTTCCAGTAATCTGGAGGAGAAAGTGAGTATTTACAGGATCCATTCTGGGATAGTGAGGCCTGAAATTGAAACAAAATGTGACAAGTGCTAGCTTGGATACCCCTGAATTGTAATGTTTTAATGTCTTTTGAGATGTGATATGAAGGGATCCAGATACTGAAATGTGTGACTTGCTTATTCTCCTTTTACTTTTGGCAAGGAGTTTTGGTCAAATGGAGAAGCTCATAAATCTCTCTCCTTTTAAAAGATGTTAAATGCTGACAATTTTGCAAATACAGCACAGGCTATATCCTAAGCATGCTTATTTAAAAGTAAGTCCCATTGGAGTGACTTTTTTAACAAGCCAACCTGGGTTGGATTGGACTGACAAGACTCTACTTACAGGTAATGCAAACAGCAGAAGCCAATACTTCATTGGCTTTCCAAAGCATATAACAAAAATAGTGAATGTTGTTTCCAGACTCCATGGAGATATCAGTGTGGGAAAGAGAACTAGTGGGAAGCATTTATCTATTCCACAAAACTAATGTTTATTTAATTATACTCTTGGTACTTCCAGACTAGAGGTCACAATTGCAGCTGACCGTGAGCAGCCCTTTCATGCTCCCTTTCCTCATTTCTGTGTGCCACTGTATCCTACATTCTTCTTTTTCCTTGGCCCTGTTGCCTCCTCCTTTTCGGTGCCCATACTTTTAAGTGCCCTTTCCTTTCCAGATACTCTCCTCCATCTAGACTTTCTTCAGCGTTTTCTGTTACTTGCCTACTCTGCTGTATTCTTGCAGCAATTGGAATTAGGCGTCTCTGACTCAGAATGTTCCTCTACTGCTTGTGATATCAGGGTTACTTAACCAATCACTACCCTTCCCAGAGGCACTTAGTTGGCTACTGTGGGGAATAGGATACTGGACTAGACAGATCTTTGGTCTGATCCTGCAGGGTGGTTTTTATCTGGGTCTCCCAATGAATGCAATTATCCTTCTTTAACTGCCTCTAAAATGGGGACCCTTTCCCCTGTGTGTCTGTTATGTAGTGGGTCTGCTGTCCTTGGTGAGTAATAGATGTCTACAAATTTCATGTCATCCTGGATAGAAAATACCAAAGTTACAGGGCCAAGCAAAAGAAGATTGGATGCTTAAATTAGAAAAGGTAGTTTGACTGTCAGGATGACATCAAATTTCTAAGCAGCTACCCAGAATTGGTTCGTGTTAAAACATAAATCCAAACATACACACCTTTCAGAAAAACAATGAGATTTTACTACCTTACAGGGAATTGACATGGGAGGTTGTGCAGTCTGTAGGCCACTTCAGAATCCCTAGGTACATTGTGATATAGATCCATGGGCCCATGGCCTGACTATACCAAAAACGTTGGCATTTCTTTTGGCTGAACCCTATGTGTTTAAAAGCCCGGTGATTCTTACAGAGTTAAGTATAGACTGGAGGCCAGGAGGGGTAAAAAATAATATTTAAGTGTGGACTTGAGGTCTGACTACATGTGGAATGAGCCATGTGCTGGGGTGCAAGCTATTCCAAATTTGTATAAAGCAGGAGGTGTTGATAAGAAATAGAGACAGGGTGGGTTAGGAGGGGTACTCAGTCACTCCCATCCCAGAAATGCTTTTTCCAGGTGCTTTTCATCTGGGAGGGTCTTCCAAAAGCTGCTGGTGGAAAGGAGTGGGCACTGCAAAGCAGCAGGCACCAAAGTATTTAGAACCCCCTTTCACTTACAAAGTATGCATTTTAAGCCATTTATTTGTTAGATTTCTTCCCTGCCCTTTACCATAAAGTGCCAGCATGGATTACAACAATAAAATATATAATTATATAAACAAGTAAAACAGTTACAGCCATAAAACTTTAAAAAGTTTAAAAACAATTAAAAACAGTTCCATATATCAAACACTTAAAAATAGTTCTAATACAGAGGCAGACCTGGAATAAACATCTCCACTTAAAGGATGGTTGAAAGAGGAAGTCTTCAATAGGCGCTGAAAAGACACCTGTCTAATATTTAACGGGAAGGAATTCCAAAGGGTAGATGCTACCACCCTGAAGGCCCAATTCCTATATTATTTATTTATTTATTTATTTAATTTCATTTATAAACCGCCCATAACCAATGGCTCCCTGGGCGGTGTACAACATACAATAATACAATAAGTCAACAAAAATCACTAGATATAAAATACAAATGCATAATAGCACTAAATAATATTTAAGATAACTAAAGCATTAGAGCATTAAAATACATAAGAGTATATTAAAATGCATTAAAATGCCTGGGAGAATAGGAAGGTTTTAGCCTGGCGCCGAAAGGATAACAACGTAGGCGCCAGGCGTACCTCCTCGGGGAGACTGTTCCACAATTCGGGGGCCACCACAGAAAAGGCCCTGGATCTTGTCATTACCCTCCGAGCTTCTCGATGACTCAGTACTCGGAGGAGGGCCTTAGATGTCAAACAAAGTGTACGGGTAGGTTCATAGCGGGAGAGGCGTTCCATCAGGTATTGCAGGCCCACACTGTGTAAGGCTTTATAGGTCAATACCAGCACCTTGAATCTGGCCCGGAAACAAATCGGCAGCCAGTGCAAATGGGCCAGAACAGGTGTAATATGTGAGGACCGATTGGTCCTCGTCAATAATCTGGCTGCTGCATTTTGCACTAGCTGGAGCTTCCGAACTGTCTTCAAGGGCAGCCCCACGTAGAGTGCATTACAGTAATCCAATCTAGAGGTCACTAGAGCATGAACAACTGAGGCGAGGTCGTCACCGCCAAGATAGGGGCGTAGTTGGGCTACCAAACGAAGATGGTAGAACGCATTCCGAGCCACCAAGGCTACCTGAGCCTCGAGTGACAAGGAAGGATTGAAAAGAACCCCCAAACTACGAACCTGTTCCTTCAGGGGGAGTGTAACCCCATTCAGAACAGGATGAACATCCTCCATCTGTGCGGAAAAGGCATTCACCAACAGCGTCTCAGTCTTGTCTGGATTGAGTTTCAGTTTATTAGCTCCCATCCAGTCCATTATCTTGGCCAGGCGACGGTTCAGCACATCAACAGCCTCACCTGAAGAAGATGAAAAGGAGTAATAGAGCTGCGTGTCATCAGCATACTGATGGCAACGCACTCCAAAACTCCGGATGACCGCACCCAGAGGGTTCATATAGATGTTAAAAAGCATGGGGGACAGAACCGATCCCTGAGGGACTCCACAATGGAGAGTCCAGGGTATCGAGCAATGCTCCCCAAGCACTACCTTCTGGAGACGATCCGCCAAGTAGGAGCGAAGCCACTGCCAAGCAGTACCCCCAACTCCCAACTCCGCGAGTCTCTCCAGAAGGATACCATGGTCGATGGTATCAAAAGCAGCTGAGAGATCAAGGAGAATCAACAGAGTTACACTCCCCCTGTCCCTCTCCCGACAAAAGTCATCGTACAGGGCGACCAAGGCTGTTTCTGTGCCAAAACCGGGCCTAAAACCAGATTGAAACGGATCTAGATAATCAGTTTCATCCAAGAGTGCCTGGAGCTGGCTGGCAACCACCCGTTCCAAGACCTTGCCCAGAAATGGAACATTTGCTACCGGTCGATAGTTGTTCAAATTATCTGGGTCCAAGGACGACCTCTTCAAGAGAGGTCTCACTACAGCCTCCTTGAGACAGCGAGGGACAACTCCCTCTCTCAAGGAGGCATTGATCACTTCCTTGGCCCAGCCGGCAGTTCCAGCCCGGCTAGCTTTAACTAGCCAGGAGGGGCAAGGGTCCAGTCCCGACGTGGTTGCACGCACCAGTCCAAGCATCTTGTCAACTTCCTCAAGCTGCACCGACTGAAACTCATCCAATAATTGAGGACAAGACCGTGATCTAGGTACCTCAATGGGTTCAACTGTCCTAACATTAGAGTCGAGGTCCCTATGGATGCATGCGATTTTATTTTGGAAGTGCCCCGCAAACTCGTTGCAGCGGGCTTCAGATGACTCTGTGATATCCTGAGGGCCAGAGTGTAAAAGCCCACGTACTATCTTGAAAAGCTCCGCTGGGCGGCATAAAGATGATCTAATAGTGGCAGCAAAATAACACTTTTTTGCTGCCCTTACCGCTTCTATGTACAACTTAGTGGAGGCACTTACCAAAGCAAAATTGCATCCATCAGGAGTTCGCCTCCATCTGCACTCAAGCCTCCTCCTCTCTTGTTTCATCACTCTCAGCGCCGGCGTATACCACGGAGCTGTATGAGCTCTACATCGAAGGGGGCGCGCAGGAGCGATCGTGTCAACAGCCCTGGTCATTTCCGTATTCCACAGTTCGACCAGGGCCTCGACAGGAGCACTAGTCTTATCAGCCGGAAAATCTCCCAGAGCCTTCTGAAAACCCAAAGGATCCATTAGTCTCCAGGAGCGGACCAACTTAATAGGTCCCCCACCTTTGCAGAGGGACAGGGACGCCGTAAGCCTAAATCTCAGCAGGCGGTGATCTGTCCATGACAATGGGGTAGATGAAAAACACCCCACCTGCAGATCACCATCTCCATGTCCAGTGGCGAAGATCAGATCAAGAGTATGTCCTGACACATGCGTTGGTCCAGTAGAAAATTGAGACAGCCCCATTGTTGTCATGGCGGCAATGAAGTCCTGAGCTGCTCCAGTTAAGACAGCCTCGGCATGGATGTTGAAATCCCCCAGTACCAAAAGTCTAGGGGATCCCAACAGCACCTCCGAGACTATCTCGGTCACCTCAGTTAGGGAAGTTGTTGGGCAGCAAGGTGGGCGGTACACCAACAGAATTCCCAATCTGTCTCGCTGGCCCATCACAAGGTGGAGACACTCCAAGCCAGTTGCCGTCTGGACAGGGTGCCTGGTGAGAAGAATATTGTATGGAATGGACCTCCTGATAAGATGGTATCTGCAGGAGGCTGTCACCTGCCAAGCACAGTGATTGACTAGCAGTGAGATCAGCTTTTAGGTATCCTGGTCCCATGCTGTATAGGGCTTTGTCCACCAAAACCAGCGCCTTGAGCTTGGCTTGGTAGCTAATTAGCAGCCAGTGAGATAACATGGTAGTGATAGTCGCTCCAGTGAGCAGCTGAGCTGTTGCATTTTGTACTAGTTTCAGCCTCTGGGTCAGCCTCCAGGACAGCCCCACGTAGAGTGCATTGCAGTAATCCAAGCTGGAGGTTACCAGCACATGGATGACAATGGTCAGGCTATCCTGGATGAGAAATGGCCACAGCTGTTTTACCAGTTGAAGCTGGTAAAAGGCACTCCTAGCCAGTGAGGTCTCCTGGTTCTCTAGTGCCAGAGATGAATCCAGGAGCAGTCCCAGACTTCCCTGCTTTATGTGAATTTGGATCTGCCACCATCATGCATAGCAAGCCCTTCTTGTCGGAATGAAGATATATGGGTATGGAAATAGTCTGTCCCTGAATTTAGGCATACTCTGTTCCTGGTGGATAAGGTGGTCAGATTAAAAATAAAATAAAAAACTGGACACATTGGATCTGTGTTGTTTAAAATGAGGCATCTATCCACTATGCTGTGTGAAATATGGAAATAAGTGGCAGCCATGGCATTTGGATAAGCATTTGATGCCCTAGAATAAGGATTGACACTCTTATAATAACTATCATTCTTTAACATAAAGAATGTTGGACAGTTTCAGGTGGCAGAAAAACTACTGTGCCCAAGCAGCCGCACTAGTGGAAAAAAATACTGGGTAGAAAACGGTTTCCCATGCACTTCTGCCTTAGGCTTTGTCTTCTTCAGCCTCTCTAGGGAGATGATAGCACCATGCTTTATGACATAAGCTTAGGGTTAAACAGCTGTACAATGTCTCTAGACAGTAATGGGAGATGCTGTTGCTAAGCTTGGGCACTGACTTTCTAATAATTTGATCCAGGACTGACAGATACTTGTAGGCTGCTTGAGGGCTCCAGTCATAAGTATTTTTGTCCATACTTCTGTCCATATTGCAGCCTGGCCCTGTTTCATTATCTGGGAATTTGGATCCTTACATAATACATACAGTGGTTCAAAAGGAGCAGAAACATTTCTATTTGCCTTCCCAACCAAGTTTATCAACTCAAAATGGCAAGTCTCTATTTTTACAATTGACCATGGCAGCGTACTACTTGCAGTTTCCTGCACGGTATTACCATTGGTTGGGAGAAGACAATGTGCAGGGTTCCTCCTGACCTGATCAAGTGAGGAATCAGAAAGCCTGGAACAAGCTTCATAAAGTGGGCCCTGTCCCCCACTCGCCTCACCCCAGATAGGCATTATTTGAAAGCTGCATGAGTAATTCTGCAGATTCCTTTGTTTTAGCTCATTATATTTATGGATGTCTCACTTGGGTTTATAACTAGATGTGGTTGCAGGGCATGTGGATATACTGGAGACAAGTGCCAGGAAGCAAATGCCCTTTAGACACTGTTATCTATTGCTGCAATCTAGTGCTGGTTCTTCCATTTAGTCTAGAAACCAGAGGTTTAACTCCTTGACCCACAAATGTTCTGGTGCCTGTAAATCCTATCAGCAGCACTGGTTTGGCTATTCCTGAGATCATAGTGTCCATGATTATTATGGAGCTGGGTTCCCCCACCCTGCTGCCTCATCCTGATGGTTGTTCCTGCCTATGCATAGAAAATGTCAGCAGGGACTAAGGAATTTGGCCAATGTGTACATTGAGAGAGCATGTCGTATAGGCAGGTGTACATCTGTTTCTCAAACAAGAGGTCCTAGAGTTCCCTGTACATGCATCTTTTCTCTTTCTGTTTTAGAGGAGGGCCTGAGCCAGCAACCTGCTCAGAATTAGGGTAGCCATCTCTCTCTCGCACACACACATCACCGAAGAGACAGATTTCATATGTTTGATGTATATAGATGCAAATTTAGAAGTAATGACTGCAATTTAAAAAGTACTACAAAACATATCACTCTGGGAAAGACCGGGTGACTGGCATGGCTACACTGTTCAGGTGCAAATTGTTCATTGGCAACTGCAAAGCCTCTGCTGCCCCTTCCTATGGTTCTTTGTCATTAAACTGGACATGGACCTGCAACAGCCCTTAAGTTAGAGGACTGCTCTCTGCAAAGCAGGACACACCATCACCCTATTCATAAAGTTGTTTGTTCTGTTCCGACACTGTTTTTTATTAGCTTCATCTACGTAAACATCCTCAAGCATTATCTATAATGTGTCCTAGATAATTGCTCCATTCTCCTCCCCACCCCATCGTAATGGGTTTCCAGACTGGGTCCCTCTGGAGCTTCCAGTTTAGTAAAGTATCATCCCGCCTCCCCTCCACACTTGGTCCCTGCTGGCAACTGGCTCTGTCTACTTGCAAAAGGCCTTTGTCCACTGTTGTTGTCACTACCTCATGTTCTAAAAACTGGGATTCTATGAGCTATGCCGTTCCAACAATTGAAATACATCTATACCCCACAATTAAGTTGGTGGGAAATTAATTTCACTCTTCTGCCTTCTTCCAAGGGGATTATAATTTTGTGAGGCTGTTGACAATTCTTGCTTTGGGGTTATTCACATGAGTGTGTTCATCACTTGTTTATTTCAAGCTGAAACTGGATATTTCTTAAAACAGACAAGAGTTTCTTAAAGCGCTCATGTCCTGCTTGTGGGCTTCCCTAGGCATCTGGTTAGCTTGGGCCAGCAGCCTGAGAACAGAACACTGGACTAGATGGATGGGCCTTTGCTCTTATCTGGAAGAGCTGCTGTTATATTCTTACAGCATCAAGTGGTGGTTTACTGTGAACGAGCCCAAAGAGGTCAAATACTGCAGTCAGAACTTGTATAGTCTCCAAATACAATGTTTTTCAATGGAATCAGGTTCAGCAGCAAGTCCTCAAGTGTTGCATGATCAAGTGATCAGAACCTGTGACATTTAATCATGTGTGGACCATCCTTTAAAGATTCTTATAACTTTCATGGAACTACAGATACCATGGTTCCTTGTATGAACTCCTGGTGGATAAACAAGCTTGACATTGGTTTCAGTTAGATGTGCAGATATTCCAGATTCTTATCTCAGATCCCAATCTGAGCACACAAATGGTGGTGTGAGCTGTCAGATTGCTAATGCGGGATAGCTGTGGGGATGAGTGGGAGATCAGCGGGGGGTAAGCACCCTGTGAGAATTAAGCACCAATAGCACATCTGATCCCTTAAATTAGAGCTGTCATCTGGATGTGCCCTGACAGACTTCCGTTCCCACGCTTTGGTGCCATTTGTCATCTTCCCTGTTTCACAGTAACAAGGTGGTATTTTATTGCATAGCCTGTCCAGGAGGAAGTGGACAGAGCCGGTTTCCTGATGTTAATGTTCACTTGTGGGTGTTTTTTATTTATTGAGGTAGTTTGTGGCTGAGTGGAGTCTAATTGGGGGAAAAATATAACATACAATTTATCCCCATCACACTGAACTCTCATGGAGCTGATGGGGAAGAGATGAATTTCAAACAGTCCCAGCTGCTCCTCACTTTGCTGTCGTACTTGGCCCAATAAATCTCTCCCTTCATATGGATGGAATAAGATTTAGTTCAAGTGTCACCTGTGAAATCCCTCATGGGATGGTACTTAAAAACACAAGCAAAGGAGGAAATGAAAACAGTAGAAAGAGATTAAAATGCAGCAGTTGGCGGGGGGGGGGGGGAGCGTTGTGGAATGAAGAGGGAGGGATATTTTAAAAAACAAAAAACCACCCACACCCAGGACTTGCCTGCCTCTGATTTAGCGGGTCTTCTCAGCCCAGTAGCTTACCTAATTCACATTTGTCCACATTTGTCATGCTATTTAAAACAGGCAAGCTAGGTGGGGAGGAAGAGATAAGAGCTTCCTAATCCAATTCATAGCCTCACATTCCCTCAGGATATAAAGGGGGCCGATTTCATCCTCCCCCCAACATGCACACATCTAAGCACAAACAAGCACAGCACTTGAGGGTGAGATGCACATGGAATTTGTTTTTGCTACTGGGCTACCCAATACAGCAAGGATGAAGAACCACCACAAGTCCCGTTATCCCTGACCATTGGTTATGCTGATGGAGTTGGAGTCCAACAACATCTGACAGGCCACAGGTTCTTCACTCCTGTGCTCCAGCTAGACCTAGGAGTCATCCAGTGAATTTGACTGGCGTCAGATCCAGGACAGACCAAAGAAAATGTTACTGCACACAACATGTATTTTCTCTGCCCTTGGTCAGTTAAAAGCCCCAAGGCACAGTTGCTGCACCTTTCTGCCTTTGGGTGGTAAATGAGCTCTAGGCCTCAGGGGAAAGGGAGTAAGGGGCACACAGTTAGGCAATGAACCAGTGGTGGTTGGTGCCCACTGGGGCTGGTGGGGCAGAAGGTAAGGAGGCCAGCAGTGGGTGGAGCTGGAGCCAGAACCAATGACAGGTTGAGCCATCTAATTCTAGTTTTGTCCTCCTCCTCCTTGCTGAGGGCAACACTGAGACTAAGGAGGAGGAAGGGGAAGCTGACAGGCAGCTACCCCATGGACTGGATATAAGGCAGGCTGGGGGGGGGCAGCTGAGGAAAGACTGAGCTGATGAGGCAGTACCCCATTTGCCCCAATGGACCAGCCTCCACTGCAGTGAACCACCCAATTGCCAGCAGTCATGGGAGTAAGATGGAAGGTGACGGGAACTGCCAAAACGTCCCAATGAGAACTGGATATTGGGCAGTGTTTGAATCACAGGGAGGGGGGAGCAGAGGAGGCCTGGCCCACTTTTTGTGATGGGCCTTGTAATGACTATTTGTAAAGGGTACCAGTACAGGGGAACCCATAATCTAGAAAATTGGGATGAATCAGGGGTTAGGCTTGTGGTGTTCAGAAAGGATCCCTGACCCCCTCCCCATCATTTGAGTGCTGGTTTGGAGCAGAAAGTATATCCTACCCCAGAGCTATATGAGGGGGTAGAAGCCATCCTATTATTGTTATATTTTATGTAAGAAACCCTAGGTTTTTTCTGGACTGAAATATGAGACAGAACTCAAATAACATTCACTTCTATAAGATGACCACATCAACTCTTACTAATGAGTCTGATGTGTTTATTGTTTTAATTGTAATACTGTGTTTTTGGTCTGTATATCATCTTGTGATATTTCACATGAAAGTGTGGTTTATAAATTTATTATTATTATTAGGATTAGGATTTGTCGGACTTCCCGGAAGATTGCTCTGCCCGTGGCTGCCTCTGAGTTGAGCTCTGTCTCAGAGGAAGCTTTTTTCAGTTTAAAATCAGTCAAAAGGGAACTTTGACTGGTGTAAATGTTCTCCCAGGCAAGGGTGAACCAAATAGATTATCCACAGAAACTTCGTTGGGCTGTCAGTGGCTGGAATTGATCAGGAATTCCCTGGGAAAGGAAGGCATACCTAGCAGCCGAGGACGGAGTTAGGACTTCCAGCGAGCTGGGTTGAAAAAAAGTGAGACGTTTTTTCTTTTAAACGATCCACAACGGGCGAGCTTTCTTCTGTCTAATCTTATCATTTGGCTTAAATTACTACAGTAAAAGGGATTTGTTTAAGAATCAGCAATTAAGATACCTGTGTGACACTGAATTCTGTTTGTTTGACTGTTTGAATTAATAACATATTTTGTTCAATTAAGCTTTCTTTGCATAGTCAAAGTAAAAAGGAGTATTAGGCCTGTTTTGCTGTTTTGAATTCATAGTAGAAATGTATTGAGAATCACATTGCTTATGCTATAATGCTGACAGTTAATTTACTTGTGTGTGTGTAAAGAGAAATGCTAATTTGCTGAATTGTAGAATCATTGTTTGTTTAAAGCTGTGTCTGCAAAATAGATAATTGTATTCTCACAGGCTTTTAGTTGCAAATGCACCTGTGCCCAGACTATGTTGCAAACTATGTTGCACATGTACAAGGTCAATATGAACATAACAAGTGTGAAAAACAATCTCCTAATATGGTTACCAGGAGGAAATGGGCATGGATTAATGATGCAGTTATGATGTAGTTATGATGATATTGATGCATGAATAATTAGTAAAACAAAGCTTATAAAAAGGCCAACACAACAGAGTTTGTCAGAACTGGCTTGGCCCTTCTCCACGTGCACGTGTTAGAAATAAATATACTCTATCCTCCATCTTGTTTCGTTCGTTCTTGAGCTCTATTGGGTGAGTATTGGGAGCGGATCCAAGCTACCAGGATCCCTAAAAGGGACTGGGGCGTATTGTTTATAACACCTGGGTGAGTTACACTTCTCTCTTTTATACAAGGAATTAAGGAGAAGGAAAGAAAATTTAAAAAGCTTATCTTATTTTTTATGGCAAAAAGCAGGCCTGAATTTGGAAACTATAAAGATTAAAACAGATGAGGGGCAACTTATCCGAAGAGAAAATCTGATTTAGATGATTATTGACTGATATTTGTCTGGGACTACTTTTTCTTGGACTACTTTCTTTAGACGAATCTGCTGTTCGTGTATGTTACTAATTGTTCGGCGCTGTGAACCAAATTTGTTTTGCATTCTTGGACATGCGGGAGATAAGAACTGTGCTGGCCAGATGTCAACAGGCCTGGAATATTAACTCCCTTATTGCTGGAAAAAGAAGCAAATTACTCTTTGCTTGGGAATTGTGGCTATATTGGAAATTTGAAGGGTTTTTTTTTCCGGCTTTAAGAATGACAATCAAAGAAGTGGCAGAGACCCTGGATGTACCCCTGGAAGGGTTTTCCCCTCTGGATATGTTTCAGAAGATAATGGATGAGATTAAGATAACGAAACAAGAACTGGGACAGAGTAGACAAGAGATGGCAACTGAATTTGGTAAAGTGAAACAGGAGTTGAAAGAAATAAAGGATTATATGAGAAAAGAAGCAGATGGACAAGCAATAGAATATGAAAAATAAATTAAAGGGAAGGAGCAAATTCTGGAGATTGGATCAGATATATCAAATGTGGAATTGGAAAAAGATTTGGACTTTATGGCAAAAATTGAAGGGAGGATGCAAGTCCTGGAGATTGGAACAGATTTATCAAGTGTGGAACTGGAAAAATATTTGGAGTTTGTGGATCCTGGAGATAAAGATTACTGTTTGGAATTCGGCGTTGTCCCTGGAGAAATTGATGCAGATATCAGAGATAAAGCTATTAATGTTTCGATGGAATTTCTGGACTGGAATGATTTGATGGAACTTGAAATAGAGAAAATTTATAGAATTAATTCCAGATATGTGACAATGGAAAAACTCTCAAGAGATGTGCTAGTGCATTTAGTAAAAAAGAGGAACAGAGATATGACTTTACAACAATATTTCAGCAACACATTCATAATTGATGGCAAGGAAATATTTGTGATGAAGGAAATTCCCATCAGACTCTTACTATATGACTATGACAGCAAGATTATTATGGGTGCAAGGATGGAAGTTGGAAGATGGAATTAACACTGATAATGGAAAAATGGCTATTGAAATTACTGGTCCTAGTAGACTTGATGAGATGGATTAATTGACATGTTTATTTGAAGAAAAATCGAGGGATATATTTCTCAAGGAGTGGAAACCTCTCTTTGACTTTTTGCGGAAAGAATAAAGTGATGTTAATGAGATTTGATCATTAATTAAGATAACTACTGGAGGAAAGTGATTTTGTAATATATTAAGAGACAGGTTTGTTATATATCATAGACCTATAACTGATCTGCGACAAATCGGAAGTCAACATTTTATTTTATTGTTTAATTTGTTTTTGTTTTGTTGGGAAATTTGAATAAAATTAATGATAAAAAAAAGGATTAGGATTTGTCAAATTAAAATATAGGACAATTCGTCATGATGCCCTCTTGCTATTGCCCTCTTTTCCTGGGCTTCCCTGGGGCATATGATTGGCCACTATGGTCAACAGGTTGCTGGACTAGATGAACTTTTGATCTAATCCAACAGTGCTCTGTCCATATTATTTATTTATTTATTTATAAATATATTTGTATACTGCTATTTCATTTTAAAATATCAAAGCGGTTTGTGACAAGTAAAAAAACCCTGTTCAGTCAAAGCCATTAAAAACACAGAAAAAAACAAAGAATTTGAGGAGCACATTGCTAAGAACATAAAAACCAACAACAAAAAATTCTATCAATACATTCAAAGCAGGAGACCATCTAGGGAGACAATTGGACCCTTGGATGATAAGGGAGTCAAAGGTGTACTAAAGAACGATAAGGAGATTGCAGAGAAGCTAAATGAATTCTTTGCATCTGTCTTCACAGTGGAAGATATAGGGCAGATCCCTGAACCTGAACTAACATTTGCAGGAAGGGATTCTGAGGAACTAAGACAAATAGTGGTAACGAGAGAGGAAGTTCTAAGCTTAATGGACAATATAAAAACTGACAAATCACCGGGCCCGGATGGCATCCACCCGAGAGTTCTCAAAGAACTCAAAGGTGAAATTGCTGATCTGCTAACTAAAATATGTAACTTGTCCCTCGGGTCCTCCTCCATGCCTGAGGACTGGAAAGTGGCAAATGTAACACCAATCTTCAAAAAGGGATCCAGAGGGGATCCCGGAAATTACAGGCCAGTTAGCTTAACTTCTGTCCCTGGAAAACTGGTAGAAAGTATTATTAAAGCTAGATTAACTAAGCACATAGAAGAACAAGCCTTGCTGAAGCAGAGCCAGCATGGCTTCTGCAAGGGAAAGTCCTGTCTCAGTAACCTATTAGAATTCTTTGAGAGTGTCAACAAGCATATAGATAGAGGTGATCCAGTGGACATAGTGTACTTAGACTTTCAAAAAGCGTTTGACAAGGTACCTCACCAAAGGCTTCTGAGGAAGCTTAGCAGTCATGGAATAAGAGGAGAGGTCCTCTTGTGGATAAGAAATTGGTTAAGCAGAAAGCAGAGAGTAGGAATAAACGGACAGTTCTCCCAATGGAGGGCTGTAGAAAGTGGAGTCCCTCAAGGATCGGTATTGGGACCTGTACTTTTCAACTTGTTCATTAATGACCTAGAATTAGGAGTGAGCAGTGAAGTGGCCAAATTTGCTGACGACACTAAATTGTTCAGGGTTGTTAAAACAAAAAGGGATTGCGAAGAGCTCCAAAAAGACCTCTCCAAACTGAGTGAATGGGCGGAAAAATGGCAAATTCAATATAAACAAGTGTAAAATTATGCATATTGGAGCAAAAAATCTGAATTTCACATATACGCTCATGGGGTCTGAACTGGCGGTGACCGACCAGGAGAGAGACCTCGGGGTTGTAGTGGATAGCACGATGAAAATGTCGACCCAGTGTGCAGCAGCTGTGAAAAAGGCAAATTCCATGCTAGCGATAATTAGGAAAGGTATTGAAAATAAAACAGCCGATATCATCATGCCGTTGTATAAATCTATGGTGCGGCCGCATTTGGAATACTGTGTACAGTTCTGGTCGCCTCATCTCAAAAAGGATATTATAGAGTTGGAAAAGGTTCAGAAGAGGGCAACCAGAATGATCAAGGGGATGGAGCGACTCCCTTACGAGGAAAGGTTGCAGCATTTGGGGCTTTTTAGTTTAGAGAAAAGGCGGGTCAGAGGAGACATGATAGAAGTGTATAAAATTATGCATGGCATTGAGAAAGTGGATAGAGAAAAGTTCTTCTCCCTCTCTCATAATACTAGAACTCGTGGACATTCAAAGAAGCTGAATGTTGGAAGATTCAGGACAGACAAAAGGAAGTACTTCTTTACTCAGCGCATAGTTAAACTATGGAATTTGCTCCCACAAGATGCAGTAATGGCCACCAGCTTGGACGGCTTTAAAAGAAGATTAGACAAATTCATGGAGGACAGGGCTATCAATGGCTACTAGCCGTGATGGCTGTGCTCTGCCACCCTAGTCAGAGGCAGCATGCTTCTGAAAACCAGTTGCCGGAAGCCTCAGGAGGGGAGAGTGTTCTTGCACTCGGGTCCTGCTTGCGGGCTTCCCCCAGGCACCTGGTTGGCCACTGTGAGAACAGGATGCTGGACTAGATGGGCCACTGGCCTGATCCAGCAGGCTCTTCTTATGTTCTTATGTTCTTAAAAGACTTCTTAATTGCCTGCAAAAGCCTGAGGTTTTCAGCAGCGTTTAAAAGTTAAAACAGAAGGCACTTGCTGAATCTCTGTTGGCAGAACATTCCATAGAACTGGACAGATGACACTGAAGGCTCGATTTCATGTTGACATTAGATGAGCCTCGCCAACTCGGGGGATGACCAAAGCCACTCCTGCAGATGATCTCAGATGATTGAGCTGGGATATAAGGGTTCAGGCGGTCCCTAATACAGTTTCACTCAGCCAGCTAAAGGCCACCTGATGCTCATTGTTCTATGCATGCAGCATAATGAGAATTATTATTATTATTACTATTACTAACAATTATTAAATTTATATCCCGCCCTTCTTCTCAGAAGGAGTGTAGGGTGGCAAACAAAAACATTAAAAGCATTCGAAAACATCTTAAGAACAAAAACATTTAAATCACATTAAAACAAAACATCTTTAAAAACATATTAAAACGAAACATCTTTAAAAGAAAGCTTAAAAAAAAATCTTTAAAAGCATTTCCAACATAGATGCAGACTGAGATAAGGTCTCTACTTCAAAGGCTTGTTGAAAGAGGAAGGTCTTCAGTAGGATGTGAAAAGATAACAGAGATGGCACCTGTCTAATATTTAAGGGGAGGGAATTCCAAAGGGTAGGTGCCGCTACACTAAAGGTCCGTTTTCTATGATGTGTGGAACGGACCTCCTGATAAGATGGTATCTGCAGGAGACCCTCACCTCAACAGTGATCAACAGGGTATATAAGGGGTAAGACAATCTTTTAGGTATCCTGGTCCCAAACTGCCTAGGGCTTTGTACACCAAAACCAGAACCTTGAATTTGGCCCAGTAGCTAGTGGGCAGCTAGTGCTGTGGCATTTTGCACTAGGTGCAGTTCTGGACCAACCTCAAGGGCGACCCCACATAGAGCACATTACAGTAATCCAGCCTGAAGGTTACCAGTGCATGGACAACAATGGTCATGCTATCCTTGTCCAGAAACAGCCACAGCTGTCTTACCAGTAGAAGCTGGTAAAAGGCATTCCTAGCCACTGAGGTCACCTGGGCCTCTAGCAACAGAGATGGATTCAGGAGCACCCCCAGACTACGAACCTGCTCTTTCAGAGGAAGTATGACCCCATCCAAAGCAGGCAATTGACCAATCTGGAACCACCAACTCACAGTGCCTCAGTCTTGCTAGGATTCAGAGTCAGTTTATTGGCCCTCATCCAGCCCTCCACCACGTCCAGGCACTGGTCCACCTTAGGATAAGTATCCTAAGGTGAAAGAATGAGATGTACCATTTCAGACTGCAGGTATGAAATCATATTTATGTACAAAAATATCATGCAAGCAGAAAACTAGAACAGCTAAGGAAAAACCTTTGTACCTGCCATGCTAGTGGTTTATTTTTTTAACTTGCAAAGAGTTTGTTTTTTGTTCTTAAATGAGAGGCAGGAATTAAAAAATGATACCACCTCATTTGGCTGCATGTGTGGACCTATCCTGAATTTGGGTAGTTTCACTGTAACGTTGGTCACTGCTTTTCCTCCTTGAACAAATAAGAACATACATCTAAATGCTCATCCACAAAATAGTTGGACGACATCCTGACATAAATATGAGATGTAATCTATGTGTTGGTAACCTCAAGGCTGGATTACTGCAATGCACTCTATGTGAGGCTGCCTTTGGCCCTGGTTCAGAAGCTCCACCTGGTGCAAAATGCGGCGGCCAGACTGCTGATGTGAACACATGGCCGACAACATGTGACACCACTCTTAAAACATCTGTACTGTCTGCCCATGCACTACAGAGCCAGATTCAAGGTCACTGTATTAATTTACAAAGCCCTGAGCAATGTAGGTCCAGGGTACCTTAGGGACCACCTAAACCTTTATATCCCAGCTTGATCACTGAGATTATCTGTAGGAGCAGCTCTAGTCATCCCCCGAATTGGCGAGGTTCATTTAATAATGACACAAAATCAAGCCTTTAGTGTCATTGGCCCACAGAGCCAACAGAGATTCAGCAGGCGCCTTCTGTTTTAACTTTTAAATGCCTGCTAAAAAACTTTGTGTTCCAGCAGGCTTATATGCAGGCAAGTAAGAATATGTCTTTTTGCAATAGCTGACTTTTGTTTTTACTGTATTTTAATGTTTTTATTGTATGATTGTTGTTTTTTAAGTTGTAAACAGCTTTGATGTTTTTAATAAAATAGCAGGATACAAATATATTTATAAGATAAACAAGTGTGACTGTTGTGATGGTCCATATCAAAAAGAAACTCCACAATTCCCCGCTCTGCAGTTATCTTAGTTGCAGGCTGGCATGACAACTGTGACACTTACCTCTCGTGCGATTGCTTGGTGACTTTCAGAATGCTTCCATCTGGTGAGTAATCTTGCTGGTCAATAGGCATCTGAAGGTAGACGGATTGCAGATATCAGCTTGGAGATGTGGTTATGAGGCAGACAAGAGAAGACAACATACAAGCATCTGAGCAGGCACACCAGTTTATACAGAATAGACATCCTGAAAGTCCACACCTCAAGTGAGACTACAAGATAATTATCTGAAAACAGTGGGCCCCATACAAAGGTATGCAAACAAATCCCATGCCAGGGAATAAACACTGTTACGAAGAAACCATCCCCTGCATTATGTATGTGGTGTTCAGTATTTCCTGCCCTTTCTTGCTTCTAGCTACAGAAAGTAGCATACTTGCTACTGATATATTCTGATTTGTAGCAATATCTTGATTCACTTGGGCAAATTACAAAGTCAGCACAAGGCTCATCCTTCAGAAGTATATGGGGCTAAAGTCAGACAATCAGTAAATTATTAGAAAAATGGATACAGAGAGAATGCTAGAACAGTCTGATGCTCATGTATAAGTTAAGAACAGATTCACATTCTATCAATAAATTAGAGTAAGATTATCTTGCTGGATGAGACCAAAGGCCGTCTAGTCCTGTATTCTGTTTCTAACAGTGATCAGTCAGATGGCTCTGGAAACCTGCAAGCTGTTCATGATAGTGGTTGCTTTCCCCTGTGTTTTGTTCCCAGCAGATTGTGCACAGAGGGATGCTGTGTCTGTGCATGGAGGTTCCATTAACTCTCACAACTAAGAAGCACAGGCAGGCCTATCTCACAGGAAGCAAAACAGAAAGGAAATAGATTGGCGTGTGATGTACTGCCCCCTAAAGAGAAGAGGTCCCATTTGCTCTTAGCAAAATGTACAGAACTGTCCTTCTCCTTTCTTCATGGATAGCATGTTGCTGGATTGAGCAGCCTGAATTTGAATCCCTGCTCAATTATGGGCATGCCAACTGACCAGAAAACACTATTCTGGCCTGCTCTTGTGCCTTTAACAGCAACTGGGTTTGCATACATCAGCAAGTGAAGCTTTTCACAACATGATGATGAACATTATCATTTTCTAATGTCTGCACGAGAGCCAGTGTGGTGTAGTAGTTAAGGTGTTGGACTACGACCTGGGAGACCAGGGTTCGAATCCCTACACAGCCATGAAGCTCACTGGGTGACCTTGGGCCAGTCACTGCCTCTCAACCTCAGAGGAAGGCAATGGTAAACCACCTCTGAATACCACTTACCATGAAAACCCTGTTATAGGGTCGCCATAAGTTGGGATCGACTTGAAGGCAGTCCATTTCCATTTCAGTCTGCACATTAAGCTGCTGTTAATGGCAAACCTATTGGACTAGGGTTGCCATATTATCTGGTTAGCTGGGTTTTACCTGGATTCTAGCCATGCTATCTAGGGCCTGCTTAGTCCATTAGGTGGCCTGGATTCCCAGCTTTAATTTTTTTAAAAAGCAAGTCTCTATCCCCTGTGGATCCTGAGATAGAAGACAAAATGTGGAGGCAGTTTTCTGCCTATTTTGTGAGAAGTAGCCTTTTGTGAGAATTAGCCTATTCCTGCCTTCCATTGTTCTTGTCAACGAGGAACACCTCAGCTGTCCTGGGAAAATCAAGAATTTTAGTCTGTCTGCCTGCTGCATTAACAACATCTAGCAGTTTAGAAAACTGCACATGTTCACTTTATCAACACATGCAGCTCCATAGACTTATCTACTTATCCATAGACTTTCCGGTTGAGTCGGCAAGGAGTAGCAGCCTTCATCTCAATTGCATCTGAGTCTCAGGGTATGTGTCTGAAGTGGTGAATGCAATGGGAAAGTCTGCCTGCCATCATGGAGGATGAAATAAAGGGGTATGTATCCACCAAATGCTCCTTCCCGGGAACAAATACAAGACATAAAAGCAAACCTCTCTATAGAAAAAGCTGTGGTATTAGCATATGTATTTTTCAGCCCTGCCCCCACCCTATTAAATGGTGCTTACTCCCAAGTAAAGTTGCACTGAAAGGCTGCCTCACTCTCCTGTTGCCCGGCAGAGCCTCTGTTCAGCAATTCAGGAAAGGCTAAAACATATTTTTGATACATATCTTTCTTCAAAATGACTGGCAGGCATCTCCCCACCAAAGGTCTCCCTACTTCATCTTCTTCCCAGGGATGGATGGATGTGTGTGTGTGTGTTATGTGTGCACATATATACATACACATGTACATATACACATACACACAGGGAGACTCTATATGTGAGACTATATATATATATATATATATATATATATATATATATATTCAATGCAGTGGGGGTGTAACCTTTCCCCCTTAAGACCAATAGGAATGGCTTTTCCACCTTAGGACCAATGGGAATGGAACAGCTGCCTTGTCTAATGCTAGCACAGCTTGCCAAGTCTCTTGTTCACTGCATTGTTTTATTTTATTTTTAAAAAAAGAAGTGTCAGCACTCAAGTCTCCATCACATTTCAACCTTTATCAAAGAATGCTGCTTTTTCCCTCTCCCTGATCTGGTATGTGGGAATCACTGTATTATGGGCACTTCTCACACGCTGAGACATTACTCTCTTTAGATAAGATGATTGACTGAACTGATAATATTGAAATCTTTATTTCTATCCATGTTACAAGTTGTAGTGGTATATTCATTTCACATTTCCTAATTGTTGATACAGACAACCTCTAAGTCATAATACTGCTTTTAATTGATGGCTTTTTGTTTTATGCTGGCTTTTTATATTGCTGCATTGACTTGTTTTATGTTTGTTTCTATTTTGTCTTTTTATTATGTTTTTATATTGACTGTGTATTGTTGTCCTTATTGTGTTTGTAAGCTGCCCTGAGCTCTGTTTTTAACAGCTGAAGGGCATGATATAAATCCTCTTAAAAAATAAATATTCCATAGTGTTGGTAACTAGAATCTAGGCATTTAAGGCTGAAAATGTAAGGTTGTTTTTGTTTTTTTTTTAAAAAAGAAAGATTCCTCACATCTCCACAAAAACAAAACAATACAACCATTAATAAGCTTTTTACATAATTAGCAAATAATCTGCATAATATGCAAATTAGTCTGGCTTTGTGGAACTGGAATGTGGCAACCCTATACTGAACCCTGTTAAAAACTGGTCAGTTGTGCTCTCACTGATGAAAGACTTTGGGGAAGTTATCATATTATGGCTTCAGTTTTCATTCTGCATTAGTTGTGTCAGTAGTGGTCTACTAAGAGCCCCCCCTCCCGGGCAAGGGTTTTCTGTCTAAAATAGGCAAAAAACCATAAGGGAAAGTATCATCATGAAGAAAATGTGATTATCATCAGCTGATATTTATTTAGCTCACCAAGCCTGTGCCAACCCCCTAGGCACTCCCACCCCCATCCTGCTTGCCCTGCCTGTTCCTCTGTGTCGTGCCCGAGTTGGGACTCAAGAACAGAATCACTTGATGAAAGCAAATCAGTTTTTATTAGAGTAATTTCCAGACATAGGCTTCTCCGCCTCATGAACTCTTAACATGAACCAAAACCCGCGACGTGGAAGAGAGTTGATAGAACAGAGTATCAAACATTCCCTGTCCCTTATCAAGGAGGCTTTCGGGCGCGAATTCTCTCGCTCCGCCTCAAATTGCCCACATCTACGCCCCTTCCCTCCTCTTTTCTTTGGCGCCTTTTTAACTGTCTTCGGGTGCGTGGCGATGGGGGGGCGGCTACCTCCTCCCCTTCTGATTCGGAAAGGATGGTAGGGAGTGGGGGGGGTTGGCCCAACACTTCAGGCGATTTCTCTCTACCCTTCTCTGCAGCCGAAGGGACTTGGTCTCCCTCCTCCTCCCCCTCTGTCTGTAACTGCTTCACATTCCTGGGGGGGAGTGCGTGGGAAACCTGTTGCCTGTTCAAGGTTTTCCCCCTCTATCTGGGAAGCCTCCTCCTCCCCTCCAGACGACTCAGCCCAACTGCCCCCCTCTCCTAGCTCATTCTCAGAAACATCAGAATCCCGACCATACATCCTGACACTCTGCCACTGCTGTCCCATGCTGCCTTCACTCTGGAAAGCTCTGCCACCATGCTGTGCCACACCACGCCAAACACCTGAGCTGCACACCAGGCTTTCACCCACCTGCCCATGCTGCTGCTGCCACTGTTGCTGGCAAACTGTGCTGCCGCACAACTTGCCTGTGCTGCACACTGGCCTCCTGCCCACGCTGCCACCACTGCCCCACCTATGCCACCCGCTTGCCCAGTTTCCCAGGCTGCCACTGCCACTGCCACGACCACCTTGCTTGCTTGCCGAGATGGGGGGTGGCAGGTGGTGCATGTGGCATGCAGATGAGAGGGCACAAGCATTCGTGCTGCAGTTTGCTTAGTGCCACCTATCCGTGGAGCTGTGAACTGCACAGGTTGACACATTTTTATTATATGTGTAGATAGAGATACAATTGTTCCTTAAGTGACTGGGTCAGACTTCAGGGAAAGCCATCTTAAACAAAAATATCTTCAATATGCACCTAAACACCATGACACTAGGCGCTTGTCTAATTTTGGCTCATAATTGATTCCAGAGAACTGGAGCTGCAACAGCTGAGTGCCACATCTGAGGAGCATCATTGCTAGGCAGGGATATATGGGGCAACAAGGCATTTTTATAAGTAATAGTTGTGTGTCCAAATGGACATCCAGGCCTAGCTTTTGAATACCCAGTGGACACAAATGGACACATAAAATGTAATAAATGAACCAAGAAGACAAATTCAGATTGGAAGCCACTGAAAACACTGACTAGAGGTATGATATTTTAGTGAAACTGAATAGAAACAGTAGAACATAGGAGCACATTACTCAATAATTCATAGGATTCTTACAAAGCACCAGTCTTCCTGAAAAACTTAACAAAATCTCTCTCTAATGTCTTGTTCTTGATATCTTCATTCTTTTTTTATAAGAATTCTTCCAAGTTGTAAGGTATTGTTTGTTTGACTGAGTGATTATCTGATCTGTGAAAAGTGGGCCAGAAAAATTCTATTCACTCCACCTCCTGTGTTGTTGCTTTTTCGTTTTTGGTTAGGGTTACTTTCTATGATATGGGAAGGGAATTCTGTATATGCTCAGAGGCCGTGCCTTAATTCCTAAGAAAAATGTTAGGGCACAAAAGTTTAAAGCTGACTGAAGACCATGCCATCACCCTTGGAAACCTTGCTGCTTCATTTGCCCTAATGTGTTGGTCTGTGGCTATTTACTTGAAGGGTGTGGGAGGACCTACCCTCCTAGTATGCTTAGAGAGTTCAGAGGGAAGTTATTATTAGTGACTCAATTTGGTATTGAAATCACATTGATCCAAGACTAAATTAAGCCCATACATGTTCTAAGAAAAATGATATACAGTATGTGTGTGATATACAGTATGTATGGATGTCCAGCTTGTCTAAATAGCAGTTGGGGCAGGGAGAGACTAAACCTCCTTTGCAGAAAGGTCAAGCATTGCTCTTTTATTACAAAATATAAAAATAAAATAATTATTTTCTTCTCAGTCCTGTCTAACCCCAGAACAATTCTTCTGTGATCTTAAACTTCTGGGATTAGAGGATTTGGTGTTTTTAGTTGTAATTGTTTTTAAATACCTTCTTTAAGTTACTGCAAAATAAAAATAACCCCCAAATATATATATATATTTATAATACTGGAACAGTTGTGTTTGAAACCAATTTTTCTAAGTTCTGAAACTAGCGTTTTAGAGATTATTATTATTAGGCTTTTATTTCATGCATTTACTGGTGGGTGGCCAGGCTAGTAAGAATGTTGCTAGGCTAGTAACTTGTGCAAATACATTTGCAAGGCTGTATTCACTCCCCCCCTTTTTTTTTTAGTTTGAACCACTTTTGCTTCAGTCCAGATGTCAGGGCTTGTACATGGTAAAGAGGCTTCCACATGCAAGTCATGTGAATGAAAAAAAATGACACCCAGTAAATTATTTTAAAAAATGCCGTGTGGGGTGAAGTAGGGCTGCCAGGTGTCTGGTTTTTGCCCTGGGACTCCGGCTTTTGCAGGTCCTCTTTGGGTTACTGGGTGTGAGTCACCTTGATGTCTGGACTATTAGCTTTGATTTAAAAAAAAAAGTTTCTAGGTGGTCTGGTTCAAAAGATATAAACCAAAATGTCAGCCCCCCCAACTTCTATTAATACCGGCTGCTCTAATTCCTGTCCTTTCAGGTTTTTAGCCAGTAAGTGAAGTCAGGGTTGTGATCGACAAGATTTGTTGACTCCTAGGCAATACCTAAACCCCATTTCAAGTTCTGAAAAGTTTCCTTTTCATGCTTTTCTCACACCAGGAATTCAGAAAATATATAGCTTTCAGCAGCATAAACAGTATTTTCTCTGTACAGGATTGGGACTTAAATTCTGAGTAAATATGCATAGGATTCAACTACAGCAAAAGATCACAGCAGGATCTTGGTAGGCATAAAAGTGTACATGCAGGGTTTTTTTAAATTACTTGCAAAAATGGCATATTATACATTTTATTTTTCAAATAATTTTTGAACAGAAGTTGTACATGGCTGCAGTGTTATACTTTTCTAATTAAGGAGTCAAACAAGTTTAAATTTTACTGGACTGTTAAAGAGGGCAGTTTGTCTTATTCATAACTTGTTTTGAAAATCTTCCCAATATGAAGCTTTTCTGGGAGTAAAGCTGCAATGCTAATTCCACATACCTGGGCGCTAACCCTATTGAATTCAGTAGGACTTACTTTTGAGTAGACATGGTTAGGATTGTGCTGATTCATAGGCACATAACAACAACAAGAAAATGATTGTGTTGCAAATCTTTCTCTTCCCCTCCGATCCTTTTTTTTTTAAGCAGTTAGGCAGGGCTTACTTAGGTGTCACTGCTTTTATTTGTCAGGAAACTAATACTTTTTTTTTAATGTTCTACAATGACCAACTGGTTTTGATAATAAACTATATGGGGTGTATGTGTTCTTACATCAGCAGTGTGTGTGTATATGTAATATTTCCAACAACCCTGTGAGGTAGGGTTAGAAACCAAGGCAGCTTACAACAAGATATAAAGCCATTTAAAATCCAATAATCATAACAAAATTATAAAACAGTCGCAAAACAGTTTAATGTGTCATAATTCTGAATATTGGATTGACTGAGTGAAGTTTCTTATCACTGAATTGCAGTCCTGTGCGTGCTTCCCTATGTGAGTAAGCTCCATTGACTACATTGGGACTTGGTATGAGTAAACATGCATAGGATTGCACTATAAATATCTTCATAGGTTGTGTAAATAATAAACATCTTTGACATTCATGCTTATATAAATATTTCTTCATACTATGTCTTGATATGTATCTGATTTCACACTATGGTTGTAAATTATTATTTACAAATTATATTTCCCCTACATTTTAAGTGTGCCCTTCTTCCTTGGGGTGGTCACGGTCCCCCTCTGTTGTTTTCACCCTGAGGGGCAGATTAGGAGAGATGGTGTGTAGCCCATGGTCACCAAGTAAACTTTGTAGCTGATTTCCATTTTAAAATTTAATTTAAATGATTTGTATGCAGGCAAAGTTTATGAAGTAATGCTGATCCACATAATATATTTAAAGCACATCTGAATCACATTCATTCATTCATTCATTCATTCATTCATTCATTCATTCACATCTAAAATGCATGACTTTCCCCAAAAAGTCCTGGAGAGTGTAGTTTTCCCCTCACAGTTATAGTTCCCACTACCTTTACAAACTACAGTTCCCATGATTCTGCAGTGGGATGCTGTGCATTCATCAGTGAATTGGAAAGAACAATTTTAAAAGATACTTTTTTAAACAGGGTTGTAGCTCAGTGGTAGGGCACATGCCTTGCATGCAAAGGTCCAAAATTCAATCTCTGCAAGAGACTATTGCCTGGAATCCTGGAAAGCCAATGCTAGTCCATGTCATCAGTACTGAGCTAGATGGTACCAAATGGCCTGACACAGTATAAAAGAGGAAAGAGACCCATGGGCTACAGTGAATCCTAAATTTATTTATGTATTTTATTTACAACATTTGTATACCACTTTAGTGTAAAAAACCTCAAAGTGGTTTATAGAAGGAATTAAAACAATAAAATTATTGGCAAAAACAGTTAAAAACAGGTATGTAAAAACATTCAAAAATAATAAAACAACAATGAGTTTAAAACAGATAAAAAACATAGTAGCTTCTACATACCTGGGTAGGCTTGCCTAAACAAAAAGTGTTTTTAGCAGGTGCCAGAATGAGTACAATGAAGACATCTGCCTAATGTCAGTAGGCAGGGAGTTCCAAAGTGTAGGTGCTGCCACACTAAAGGATTGATCTCTTACAAGAACAGAACAAGTACTATGTGGCACCTGTAACATGGAAAGCACCCCTTGAACTTGGCTTGGTAGCAAATCAGCAACCAGTGCAGATTTCAGAGCAGAGGTATTATGTGCTTATAGGGTCTCACTCATGTCAGCAATCATGCTGCAGTATTTTGGATTAACTGTAGCCCCTCTGTCAGGTTGTGCTGCATGGGGATTTCTGTGACCTTGGCTGACTGGCTGCCAGGATTTTTTTAGTTTTGGTTAGGAACCCTGACTGGTTGTGGGATGCTGAGTTTTCTGTCTTACTCATAGGAATCTTGTTGTGGTTGGTATGGTATTGCATTTAGGAAATCATCACTGTCTTTTGTTTTTGTTTTTCTATTTGCATTTCATTTGCCTCTGACCTTACTCCCTTACATCCATAGAAGCAACAACAGTGGTTCCGTATGGTCAGCTCAGCCCCCTTAAACCTACTGATGATGCATCTTGTTGTTTGCATGATGGTTTGTTTCTTGCCCAATAATGGTAAAAGAGAATTCACATACTGGGAAGTGTGGCTTCAATTGCTGTTGTTCCCAATCTACTGCCTCTGCATTTTCTCAGAGCTTGGAAAAGTTACTTTTTTGAACTACAACTCCCATCAGCCCAATCCAGTGGCCATGCTGGCTGGGGCTGATGGGAGTTGTAGTTTTAAAAAGTAACTTTTCCAAGCTCTGCATTTTCTCTGTCAATTATTACTCACTGGAATTGGATTGACTGTCAAAGTGAGTTTATAGCAGCGCACAGAGTAGGCAGGAAAGAGTAGATAATCTTCTTACTCTTACTCATTTCTCAAACCTCTCTCTGCAGTGAAGGGTCAAGTCTGTAAAGAGGTTTGGAGCAGCCATGTTAAAAGGCAGGCAGGGCATTCCAGGCAGGGGGATGCCAAACCTGCTTTGATATGTATAGGGTTGCAGAGGATCCCTAGTCAAGCCTTACCAACAGCACAGTCCTAACCATATCTACTCAGAAGTAAGTCATGTTGAGTTCTATAGGGCTTAATCCCTAAGTAAGTGTGTTTAGAATTGCAGTCTTCAGGGGCATCCATCTTTACTCCTGAGTGCTCCCATCTAACATCTTCACAACACTAGGCTTTCTTTCTACAATGGCCTTCTAGTGACCAGCCTGGCCTGAGGGCACTTAAACCCTTCTTGCCAGAAGCAAGTAGGCTAGATTAAATGTTTGTTACCTAGGCTCTGTAAACTGGTGAGAAGGAATGATCCCATCACTTCAGCTGGACCTGGAAACACCTTCATTTGGATTTCTATCTTAATTTCCAATCACAGATTTTTTTTTTGTGGTATGCTCCAAACAACTGTGGTTGATGTTTAATGTATCATGCTTAATGATATCACTAGGGCCTCCATGACATCACTAGGGCCTGCCTCTATGACATCACTAGGGTCTGCTCCTATGACATCACTAGAGCATGTCCCTGAAATCTCAGGGTTTGGGATGCTTCTGACCTGGCAACCCTAGGGCGAGGAGGTCTTTTAGATACCCTGGTTCCAAGTTGTTTAGGGCTTTAAATGCAGAAAGCAAGACCTTGATCTGTGTCCAGTAGCATCTTGGTAGCCAATGCAGTTCCCTCAGCAGAGGTATTATATGGTGTCAATGGGGTGCCCCAGTCAATAAGTTACAGTAGAGACTCACTGTTCTTCCTGGTTCCAATGCGTCTCCATCTCATTCGCTTCAAAAAGATTTCTCAACTGATCAGCAGATCAATCCGTTCCCCCTCCTGGTGTGGCCAATGGAAATGCTTTGCAGTAGGCAACTAGTGTGCTCACAGCCCTAGTTGCAGCATTCTGCAAAAGCTGCAGCTACCAGGTTAATCCCAAGGGAAGCCTGATAGAAAACGTGTTGCAGTAATTTTCTGCCTTTCATGAAGCTATAAAATGGCACAGGAGTTCTGTCAATAGAAAACATAGGAATATTACCCCTTCTCCACTGAGCTGGGAAGTAAATGCTGTAGCCTTTTCTAGATGACAGTTCCATTGTCCACAGAATTTTCAGTCCTCACTGATTTGTGGGAAGGGTTTAGACTGGTTTCCTTCAGCACACCTGCTTTGCTATTTATGAGAAAATGATTCCCTGCCCCTTTTGTAGTTCCAGCTGTTTTCAAGAATGTAGTTGTGGGGATGTCCTGGACATCTGTTGAACATCACTGGTGCAGGGGAACAAGGTCAGGAACACTTTGAAAGAGCAGGGCAAAAGAGAGGGAGCAAGCTCTGGTGTCCAATGAGGCAGAATGACCTCTTAGAGGTTCTAAAATATTAAGTGGTTTATAAATGCATTAAAGTAATCAATTCTTTTAAATTAATTAATTAATTAAATTCTTTATTCGTTTTAAAGAATTCCTCCTTCAGGACTTTAAAAGACGTAAGAATGCAAATCCAAAAAATATTTTTAAATTTTAATGAACTAGAGAAATGAATTTAAAATGAAACAAAATAAGTTATTTTCTCTCTCAGCATGTGTGTTGAGCCTCTATAGACATAACTGGTAACTTCTAGAACAGAGAGTGAAAAAGATACATTGTATATATGTAAAACTCTAGGACCTGAAGCTTGAGACAGAGATATTGTTCTTCCATATGTGATATGCTCTTTCAAGAACTGTCCCTGAGTTCCTTGGTTCCTGCTATAGTTTCCTGTGCATAGGCAGACAGAGCCAACAGGGTATTGCAGGACAAGCACTGTAATAAACATGGGCGTTGAGATCCCAGGGACAGTAGCCAATGGCAGGACTTACCAATGCTGGTAGGACCTACAAGTTCAGAGCACACACAAGCGGATTAGTCTTCTGCTCCCCAGAGTTCACATTAGATCCTAGGGATAGGGAACAGTGTCTATAGAGCATGTTTAATACATGCTATACTGCTGAGTCTGGGCTCTGGCTGGAAATAAAAATCCAGCAGCCTGGTTTAAGAGCTTAAACAAAGAGAAGTAAAAGAAGGCAATAGGAGCAGATTAGATCTTCCAGTTTTTCAAAACAGACAAGGGATCATAGCAAGGATTGGGGGCCCATTTTACAAGTTTGTTCCAGGCCCAGAGAAATGGCGCTTGGGCATTGCCCCCCCCATGTGACTAACATGGCCACATGGGTGAGGAAGTTGATCAGCATCCAAGAGATTGCACCACTACTATATGCAGGAAGGCTACTATACTTCCCTGAAGATGTCTTCAGATAGCTTATGTTCTTCTTGGTTTTTTCAATGGTAGAACCAGCCCTATCATTAGGCATATATGTGCCCCTTAACTTGGTGAGTGTGTGTGTCTGAGACAGAGGGAGCACATTTGCTGCTCTCCCCCAGGCAGCAAAAATGTCTTTGTCATTCTGTTCAGAGAGCAAAAGAACCTAAGAAGAGCCCTGCTGGATCAGGCCAAAGGGCCATCTGCTCCAGCACTCTGTTTTCACAGTGGCCGCTAACCAGATGCCCAAGGGGAGCATCAATCACAGTAAAGCTAAAATCAGAGTAAAGCTAAAGAACAACAACAAAGCAATCATAATGCCAAAATACAATTTAAATAACATCCCAGAAGAATATAAAGATCAAATAAGGAACAGGTTTGAAGCTTTAGACTTAGTTGACAAGAACCAGAAGATCTATGGAGTGAAGTCAGAGACATTATCAGGGAAGAATGCAGAAAGACAATACCTCTAGTTAAAAAGAGAGGAAGACCTCAATGGATGATTGACAAAACTCTTAAAATGGTTAAAGAGAGAAGGAAAGCAAAAGCATATGAAATGTGGTGTTGGAGGAGAGCTTTGAGCATACCATGGACTGCGAAAAAGACAAATAATTGGGTGTTAGAACAAATTCAACCAGAACTATCACTAGAAGCTAAAATGATGAAACTGAGGTTATACTGTGGACACATCATGAGAAGACATGATTCACTAGAAAAGACAATAATGCTGGGAAAAACAGAAGGGAGTAGAAAAAGAGGAAGGCCAAACAAGAGATGGATTGATTCCATAACGGAATCCACAGACCTGAACTTACAAGATCTGAACAGGGTTGTTCATGGCAGATGCTCTTGGAGGACGCTGATTCATAGGGTCACCATAAGTCACAGTTGACTTGAAGGCGCATAACAACAACAAGGGGAGCCTGCAAGCAGAATCTGAGCACAAAAGCACTCTCCTCACCTGTCATTCCCAGCAACTGGTATTCAGAGGTATACTGCCTCTGACAGGACAGTGGAGGTAGAACATAGCCATTGTGGCTAATAGCCATTGATAGCCTTATCCTCCATGAATTTGTTTGATCCTCTTTTAAAGCCACCCAAGCCAAGTTGGTGGCCATCACTATATTTTGTGGGAGCGAATTCCATAGTTTTAGCTATGTGCTGTGTGAAGAAGTACTTCCTTTTGTCTGTCCTGAAGAGGTCTTGCATTAAATAAGGGAGGAGGAGAGATGCATAGTGTGGTGAGGGCTCCTAGATGGGGAGAAGAGCAACCCAGAGAAGATTATATGCTAATGGATTGGGAAGGAAATGCTCCTTGAAAGAGGCTAAAACAGGGTCTGAAAGTGTCACATTATCCCAGCTTCTTCCCATTAGGATTTTGGGTCACTGTTCTGTTGTTTATGCAGCAGAGGTAAAAGCTCCAGACTGTTTAGAAAGTTAATGGAGGGACTATGAATACAGTCAGGAAGTCATTGTGTCTTTTAGAAAAGCTGCTATTCATAGGGTTTTTGCATTAAAATTCTCTTGTTTTTCTCAGCTGCTGTTTTTCTTCTTTTTATTATATTTGACGTGAGGCAAATAAACAAAAATGAATTATGCTTCCAGCATCTTCCCTGCCTGATTCCTTTTGGCAGGAGTGTTCCATGGAGTATGGGGCAATGGGCATCCTTTTTGCACACTGATTCTCTATTACAGTGCACAGCATGTGACAGATGTCTGCCTAGATTACTGTGTAGGACTCACTCTGCTCTTTTCTTACTTGGCCCAGGAACTGGCAGGGAGACCAGGGAAAAGATATGGGGACATGGGCATTGAATACATTTTTAGTATCTGTTTTCCCAGGGGTCTGTTTTTCAGCTCAGGTGAGGCTCTGAAAGTATTAACATGAATAGCTGCCACAGTCTTGATTTCACCCAGTGCAAACCATGTAGAATCACAGGGCTGGAAGTTATCTCAGAGGACATCTTGTCCAGTCTTCCCTTTTTCTTAGTTGTGACTAACTGCTATCAAAAGCTATGAAATAGAACTTAACAGCCCTTCTTAAGTATATTTACTCTGAAGTCCTATTGATTTCAAAGGGAGTTACCTCTAAGAAGGTATGCATAGGATTTTAGCCATGTATCTACGTGTAGGATTTTAGCCTAATACTGTGTCTTTGTCTGGACATAACAGTGCAATCTTATTCATGACCTCTCAGAAGTAAGTCCCATGGAGGTTAATGGGGTTTACTCCTAAATAAGCATATATATAGGATATTGCAGCCTTAACTTTTGTTGCATTGTGCCTAATACATTGAAAAAAAATAGCCAGATTAAGGCTGCAGTGAAACTTCTGAGCAACCATGTTTGGGACTAAACCACACAACTAATAAAATAACTTTTAAAAGAACAGAAAAAATAATAAAATAAAATCCCAGCAGGATCAGTCACTAAGTGACAGCCCCTCACCCCAACTAAGTATTAAAACTACTTTCATAATATAGAAGTCGGACGTTATACCTTCAACATGAGAATTACAGAAAAAAAACACTTGAATGTTGCTCTGCACCACATGGGTGGGGGTGTCCTGGAACATTAGTACTATTTTGACTTGCATGGTAAAGCCTAATACAAATTGTATGCCCTAATGCATGGAAGACTACCAAAGCATTTTTTATTTTTGCTGTCTCCATGTGATGTCCACTAACCTGGATGACTTTTAAAGGATATTAGATGAATTCATGAAAGATAAGGCTATCAGTGGCTACTGTTCATGATGGCTGTGTATTACCTCCAGAACCAGAGGTAGTATGCCTTTGAATATCAGTTGCTAAGAAGTACAGGTGGAGAGAGCGCAGTTATGCGTAGATCCTGTTTGGGGGCTTCCCTAAACATCTGGTTGGCCATTGTGAGAATGGGATGCTGGACTACTGGGCTTTTGGTCTGATCCAGCAGGGCCCTTCTAACAAGGACATGGTTGCTTATATATAAAAGAGAAGATGGCCTCTTATTGTGACCAATAATAAATGTTGTGGGTGACATGACCTCTGAGATGACAACCTCTCCAGTGGAAATTGATATACCTGTGCAATTAAGTGGAAAAAGCAGAAATTACTGCCAACTCCTTGCTTTCCTAATGGAGTGCTTCACTCCCTAATAACACAGACTATTAGAAGAGATGGGGAGAGTGTAAGAGGCCCTTACCAATACGTATAGGCTTGTGACTCTTGAAGAGCCTCTCTCTAAGTCTCCAGCATAGAGAAACTGTTGTAATCTGGGAGGCTGTATGCTAGAACCTTGTGGCCCAAGATGAGGGTGGCCTACAATACAGAGCCGAGAAGGTTCAAAATCAGATGAACTTAAAACTCAAGTTCTCCGAGCAGAATATATTACACACATTAGATGCACATTAATTTCTTCATATGGTGTATATTTTTACTTTTTGTTGCATAAATGGCAGTGGGAAGGTTTATTTCCATTATAGATGGGTTAAATAGTATGTATTATTTCATTGTTACATTTCCATATCTCACCTTTCCTCTAAGGAGCTCCCTTTTCCAGGTACCTGCCCCCTTTTATTCTTACAGTAGGCCCGTGAATTAGATAGACTCATAGCGGGTGACTGGCTCAAAGTTACCCAGGTTGGATGATTGGGGTTCATAAAATTGTTTGTGTGTATGTATGGAGGACTAGATGCTTAGGGACTAGGATCTATGGAAAGGGACTAACTGCCTTGAGTGTTACCAAATGAGAAGAACGGCGGGATGCAGATTTAACAAATCGAATAAATAATATTGTTTTTAAATCAAGCTCCCAAAAATGTTGGTCAGGTTGTGAAGTACAAGGTTCGTATTTGCATATGTGGTGGGAATGTGGTAAAATTAAAAGTATTTGGAATGAGGTGTGGGAGGAAATACAGAAATTGACAAAACAATGTTATTTTAGCCCAGAATTAGCTTTATTGAACATTTTTATGCAACAAAATTTGGACCTACAATATATTTAAAAAAGATAGGATTCATGCTGGCAGCAGCCAGACAGATGAATGCCAGATATTGGAAGACATTGGACGGTTTGACTCTGCAAAAATGGCATCGGAAACTCTGGGAAATATCCCTATTTGAGAAACTGACACAGAATATAAAATTGGCGGAAGGGAAAAAGAAAAACAAAGACGCTTTTGAAGCAGAATGGTGGCCTTTTATTTTGGCATTCATATTGGATTTGGAAATGGGACCAGTGCCTTCTCCATTCAGATCATTGTGACTTTCTTGAGGCTGGAAGATCTCATCTGTGATATCTGCAAAATAAAATAAGAAAATTAATAATTACAAGGGGTAAGGGGGTGGGGGATAAGGAAAACTGGGGGATAAAGTTGTATTTGTTATTTCTTATATGTAAAATGGTGTGGTATAGTGGTTAGAGTGCTGGACTATGACCTGGGAGACCAGGGTTCGAATCCCCACATAGCCATGAAGCTCAGTGAGACTTCCAGGAGTTCCAGCATTTACCCAAGGATCTGTTTGCTTGGAATGAAGGTCAGCAGAAACTGTGGTGTCTTTATAATAATAATAATATAATTTTTAGGCCGCCTATCTGGCCGAAGCCACTCTAGGCGGCGTACATATTAAATTCAATAAAATACAGTAAATACAATAAATACAATAAAATACAAATAATCATCAGTGACAGAATAGCAGCAATTGTAATACATAGCAGCGGGGATTGAGTATATAATTAGCCCATCCCGATAGTCTCAAAGGCCTGACCAAACAGCCAAGTTTTTAATGCTCGGCGGAAGGTATCCAGGGAAGGGGCATGTCGAAGATCGAACGGGAGGGAATTCCAGAGAGTGGGGGCCGCCACCGAAAAAGCCCTCTCTCTAGTCCCCACCAACCTAACTACTTTTGTTGGTGGGATTGAGAGAAGGCCCTGCGTGGTGGATCTTGTCGGGCAGCATAGTTGGTGACGCTGGAGGTGCTCCTTCAGATAAACCTGGCCGAAACCATATAGGGATTTAAAGGTTAACACCAAATGATATGGTTTTATTTATACATATATAAAACCTGAGCATAAGATGGAAGGGGCTCACAGCATTAACACCCCAAAGATCTTGCTTCCCCATTAGGCTTCCAGGGGAGGCTTTCCAAAGCTATAGCTTCAGATTCAGCACAGAGATCATGCCAAGCCTCTCTGTGTCTTTTCAGCTCTCCAGTTAAACATCAGACTATAAAAAAACTCACAGGCATCTCTTGACCCCAGGATGAGTGGGAGGAGGGCTACCCCAGTTGTTCCAATGGCAGCACACCTTCTCTTGGCCATGTCTTTAGACATGTAGATCAGGTACTTGACAGACCCATTAATATAACAAAGAAACTGGCTTGACCAGTACAGCAGGTTTCTCTGCTATAACTTCATCTCTTTGATTCAAAATCCCAGGCTGGTAGAGGATCCAAAGACATCATCCAGACTAACCCCCCAATCCTATAATATTATATAGAATGATCACCTGGTTCCTCCCCCTTTGTTTTTTGGTAGCTATGAAAGCTTTTTGTAAACAGAAGTACATAGTACAAAGTCTATGGAAATTGGAGGATTCTCCATTTGGAGTCCCATATAAATGGCAGAATTTCAGTCTGTTTGCCCAGTGCCAGTGGCTGGTTGGCTGTAGATTTTGCTACTGGAAGTCTTTATACAGGACGATCATGGCCTCAGTCCTTTGGGAAAGAGGTAAAAACAACTATCTTGGTTTTACACCAGCTGGGGCTTGAATGACGGCTAGTAATTGGCTTCTCTGTGTGCAAATCCTCTGCCTTCAGTCTCCAGAGAGATGGCAGTGCCACAGGCTGCGCTTCTGCTGTTCCTCCTGGCTACAGGCTGTGGTGGAGAGAGAGGGGATGGGAGAAAAGAAGAAAGGAAGAGGGCAGGTGGTTGCGTTTTTGAAAGACTCTGTTTTGCTACAGCAGTGGAAAATTCATCCTATGATAATGAGACACTTCTACTCTGGATGTCTGTGAAAGGAGAATATTGATTGTGCCGTCAAGGGAGGAGAAAGCATTCCTCCCGACTCCTACCCCCACTTCTTCCTCTGTATTTTTGCTCTTTCAAGCAGGTTCTGCAATTAAGAGAGAATGATGTTTGAGGTTCTGTGGTGATGGAAAGAATCAAAGAGCACAATGCAAGACCCTTTCAGCATTGTCCAAACTCCATTACAAGTGCAGACAGGACAGAAGGAATAGGAGGCATGCAGCTTGATCCTCAAAGCCCTTGCTGGGATGCATCTCCCTCATTTCAGCAGGATTTACACTGGGAGAGTACTCTGAAGCTCAGAAAATTTTGTATTTAGTTTTTACTTTTCACTTTCCCATCTCTTTACCTAGTTAAAAATGCAAAAATGCATTTGGACACACAAGACAAGGGAAGCAATATACTGATTGCTTTTTTCCCCCTGCCACAGGCTTCATCCATCCATTAGTGGAATGAATATAACATTATAAGTCAAGGATATTTCACCACACAACTGCAGTTAAGAAGGAAATCAGTTATTCTACAGATTGATCATGCAGTGGAGCATGGTGAAATGTGCTTGATTTAACTAGATTGGGAAATGTATTCATTCATCTTATCTGCTGCCTGAAGAGTGAGCACTGCAAATCAAATGATGCTGACAATTAATTATCGTGCAGTATGCTGAAGATATTAATTGATTAATCAGCATGATTAGCTAATTAATGGTAATACTGCAGATTAAAATAAATCTCCAATTATAAGAGCTGTCTCAGTATTTTCTAATTCCTTCAACAAGTAGAGCTCCTAAGTATTAATAGAAAGACTGAATTGGAGGTATATGTATGAAAGATCAGGTGCCAATTCACAGTTGTTATTGTTCGTCATAGTCTCTCAGGCTAAGGAATGGATGTGATTCTGGAACGATGCTCCTTTATTATATCTAAATGCTATCTTGGTATCTCTGCATTCAACAGAGTTTTTCAGATGACAAAAGAAAAAAAGAAATGAAACAGAAAAGCAACTGGTGATATCCAACTAAGTCATAGAGTAGACACATAGAAATCAGTATACTTAAATCCATGATTTGAATGGCTCCACTCTAAGAATGACTAACAACAGATACCACTAAATAGTTTTACTGCATTATCAGTACATCAGCCACAACTGAATGCCAGTGGTGTGATATCCCATCCTCAGGTAATGCACAAGAGCAGGGAAATTTTGGGTGGTATTCAACTAAACAATTGCACAAGTGGAATTACTTCTGCATGCGCAATAGGACTCCCCCCTCCTCTCCTTGCGCCATCTCCAACACTGTTCTGAAGGGTTGGGGGAAACCCAGAACAGATTTAGGGTGTGGGGGGGGTGGGAGGAGAGAGGGAAAACCTTCCAAGAAATCTTTGCGCTGATGGAATGTTTGCCTTAGTGCTACGTTGAATACAACCACTTGCTACAAAGCAGGAAGGTGAATAGTATTAACTACCTTTAAAGAAATTAAATTGTGGGAGAAGTGTATTCCTGTGCTGCAGAGTCAGAGTACACACCCAGAAAATAATTATTTTTTAAAGGGGAGAAGGAAAAAGATGGTGAAGGTCCATGAGATGAGGAGCCATTGCTGGGGATAAAGGGGCTACTTTGTCTTAGAAAAACCCATTACATCTATCCTTAGTTTCAGGTCTCTGTGCCGTTGAGTGGCCTGATGCTTTAGCTATGGTTAGACTCATGTCTGCTTCTCTCATCTCCAGAATGCACTGAGATAAGTTGAGCCACAGCCCCACTCACAGTGCCTCTTGACTTTTGCTGCCTATATTGTAGTATTGGTGCTGGGCGGGGAAGCTCACTACATAATGGCTCTGCTTCATTCAGTATATTCTTATAACTAATTGCCAGAGGGGTGTTCTCATGGTGAATGTAAGATCTAGACAAGCAATAAGACAATACTAGGATGGAGAGGGAGATCATTTGCATTTTCTGCTTCAGATGCCACATCGGCCTAGCCCAGGCAAGGGGAACCAGTCGTCCTCCAGATGCTGCTAGACTCCATCAGCCCCAGCCAGTGTGGCCAATGGTCAGGGGAGTTGTAGTTCAGCAATATTTTGAGGGCCAGAGATTTCCCACCACTGTCCAGCCCTTAGAAACATACGTTTATTAAAAATCGCAGACCCTCATGTGAATGTAATGGGGAAAGGTAGAACTAATCACCTGAAAACTTTTCAATCGTTGGTTGGTTGGCGGCACAATGGACTCCAGCAGCTATTAGATAAGAAATAAACAAGGAGTAAACATTGAGAACATTGCAGTGGTAGTGAGGAGCAAAGCAATGACTGGGGTAAAAAAAAAATGTATCTGAGTTGAAGAGTCTGCAGCTCTCTCTTATTTTAATCTGAGTCATATTTACAAAGTGCCAGAAAGCTCACACGCATGATTGATGTCCCTGTTCTGGGAAGAAAGAACTTTTGATTCCAGAGCTGCCATTCAGTCATTCAGTAGAGAAGCACTGGAAATGTTCTGCAATGGACAACATGTGCTATCCATTCCACCTGTCTGCTGCCTTCACCTAATGTTCTTTGTTGAGTGAGACTAAAGCCAAAATAGATCAAGAAAAGGAGAATGATCCAAACAACTGGCTGCAGTGTAGAAGATCTGTAGGCAGCTTCTCTCCCTGTCTGTGTGAATTCATCTGGGCAGCCTGTCAAGGTGAAGATTAGCATGAAGAGGAAGCCCTGAATATCAGCCTTGGCTCAGCTGTGTCAGTATCTTAGATCTGTGTGAGACAAACCAGTCCCTGTGATAACTTTCTGCTTTCATCACATCCTAACAAGCAGCAGCACACAAAACAAACCCAGCACAGATAAAAGAGATCTTCATCTACACACTTCCTCATCTCAAGAGGGAGGCACTCTGAGATTAGAACCAGTAATTTAGAGTACAATTTGAAATTACAGAACAAGATAAAGGGATATACAAGGAGGATTGCTGTGAGCTTTTCAGTAGAAGAGTGGAGCGGGGAGGGGGACGACAAATAAAAACAGGAGGAAGCTTTCTGCACAACTACCTCAAAGAGCTGAATTAATGAGGGTTGAAGGTCTTTGGGATAAGGAGGTGGTGGCACTACAGAATGCCTGGAAGGCTTTTGGACAATATTCTGTTTAGGAAATTTGTACACAGTCTTATCACTCTTCACACAAATTTTGGTTTCGATCCAACGTGCCAGGGATCCCCTGGTGTCTCAGCCTCACTTCATGTAAACACAGGGTTCTTTAACTCTTCTCTGCCACTAATTCACACAAAATACTTTTAACACTCTCCTAGCAGTGTATATAGAAGGCTTCAGGTGTGAGATGGGCACCAACATGGAGAGAAACAGGATAAATCTTAAAATCTATGTAGGTTTATTAAAGGGATACTATTTACAAAAGGAAACACTGATATTTACATTGAGGTTGTAAAGGTGGGTGATGAGTTTCTAAAGATGCCAGAGACACCATTGGTGACACCAGCCTCTAAGTGGCTCTCCCCTCAGGCCAATTTCCCCAAACTTCCACCCCAACCAATTACTCCCATAACCCAGTCCAGCTACTGGGGCCCATCTGCTTCTATACCCCAAAGCTCTTCTGGTTGTGCTCTTGGCTGCTTGGACAGATTAGCCAGTGTTAAAACCCCACATGTCATACATTGGACACATAATGAGAAGACCTGATTCACTAGAAAAGACAATGATGCTGGGAAAAACAGAAGGGAGTAGAAAAAGAGGAAGAGCAAACAAGAATTGAATTGATTCCATAAAGGAAGCCACAGACCTGAACTTACAAGATCTGAATAGGGTGGTTTATAACAGATATTATTGGAGGTCGCTGATTCATAGGGTCGCCATATGTTGAAATCGAGTTGAAGTCACATAACAACAACAAAAGCTCAACATAAATCAGTAGCTGCTACCACCTGTTGATCCTTTTATTTACCTATGAGTAGAAGGACTCTGGGACTGCTAACAAATTATCATGGATATCTATGCTCTGTTTACTGGGGACTTTCACACAATTGGGTTAGTGCATGTTGATGGCAATTCACCCATGCACTGTTGCTGTCATTATGGCATGATAAAAATCTAGTTTAGCCCAAGTTGTGCTGACATCCATGTTGCTGGAAGGTGTGCACATGCTGTGTTGAGTCAGTCATGTGATTATGTGCTATATATGGAAATGTGTGGCAATGTGTCTGCTCATTACTGTATGGGCTAGAGAGTTTGTTTTGCCCTTGCTCTTCTTAAGAGTATTGTATAGGGTTGCCAGGTCAGAAGCATCCCAAACTCTGAGATTTCAGGGGTGGGCCCTAGTGATGTCATGGGGGTGGGGCCCTAATGATTTCATGGAGGTGGGGCCCTAGTGATGTCATTAAGCATGATATGTAAAGCAGTAACCACACTTGCTTGGAGCATACCACTTAAACAAAAAAAATTATCTGAATGGAAATTAAGATAGAAATCTTAGCTAAATGAGGGTGTTCCCAGGTCCAGCTCAAGTGATGGGATCATTCCTTCTCAGCTGTTTAGGGAGCCTGGGTAGGGAACATTTAATGTACCCTACTTGCTGCTGGCAAGAAGGGTTTAAGTGCCCTCAGGCCAGGCCAGTCATTAGAAAGCCATTGTATGAAGAAGGGACCCTAGTGTTGTGGAGATGTTAGATGGGAGCTTTCAGAAGTATAGATGGATGCCCCTGAAGACTGCAATTCTAAACACACTTACTAAGAGACTCAACCCCACAGAACTCAACAGGACTTACTTCTGAGTAGATATGGTTAGGATTGTGCTGTTGGTAAGGCTTGACTAGGGATCCTCTGCAAAGATATCCGTATCAAATTTAATTTAATTTTAATTTATTGGATTTCTTAGTCGCCCATCTGGCTGGCCATCCAGCCACTCAGGGCGATGTACAAAATGAACAAAATAACACAAAATGACACACCGATACAATAACATTAAAATCTAAAAGCAATAATGATAAAATCTAACCCACCCCAAAGGCCTGCCTGAACAGCCAGGTCTTCATGGCCCGGCGGAAACTCATTGTAGAGGGGGTCTGGCGGAGATCATTTGGAAGGGAGTTCCATAGGGTGGGGGCCACAATTGAAAAAGCCCTCTCTCTGGTCCTCACCAGTCTAGCTGTTTTGACTGGTGGGATAGAGAGAAGGTCTTTTGAGGCCGATCTTGTTAGGCGGCATAGCTGATGATGCTGGAGGCGCTCCTTCAGATAGACTGGGCCGAAACCATGTAGGGATTGAAAGGTCAAAACCAACACCTTGAATTGGGCCCGGCAAGCAACTGGTAGCCAGTGCAACTCTCTGAGCACTGGAGTTATGTGATCTCGCCGGCAGCTGCCTTTAATCAGGCGCGCCACCACGTTCTGAACCAGTTGCAGCTTCTGGACCATTTTCAAGGGTAACCCCATGTAGAGTGCATTACAGTAGTCAAGGCGAGAGGAGACCAGGGCATGTATCACCGATGGGAGCAGATGATTGGGAAGGTAGGGGCGTAGCCTCCGTATCAGATGGAGTTGATACAGTGCTGCCTGGCTCACAGTCGAAACCTGAGCTTCCTTGGACAGTTTGGAGTCAAGAATGACCCCGAGGCTGCGGACCTGGTCTTTTAGGGGCAGTTGTACCCATTGAGCACCAGGTCCAAATCCCCCAACCTTCCCTTGTCTCCCACGAACAGTACCTCAGTTTTGTCAGGGTTCAGTTTCAGCTTATTCCTTGCCATCCAGGCACTCACCGACTCCAGGCACTTGGACATGGTTTCTACAGCCAACCTCGGTGAAGATTTAAGTGAGAGATAGAGCTGTGTGTCATCCGCATATTGGTGACACTGCAGCCCAAATCTCCTGATGATAGCCCAGTGGCTTTATATAGATGTTAAATAGCATCGGGGAGAGGATGGAGCCCTGCGGCACCCCACAACTGAGAGGCCAAGGATCCGAAACCTCATCCCCCAATGCCACTCTCTGGTACCTATCAGAAAGGAAGGAACAGAACCACTGCAGAACAGTGCCCCCTATGCCTAACCCCTCCAATCGGTACAAAAGGATACCGTGGTCAATGGTGTCAAAAGCCACTGAGAGATCCAGGAGGACGAGGAAGGTGCCTTCACCCCTATCCAACGCTCTCCTCATATCATCCACCAAGGTGACCAAGGCTGTTTCAGTCCCATGTCCAGGCCTGAAGCCCGACTGAAATGGATCCAGATAATCCGCTTCCTCCAAGTGCGCTTGCAGCTGCTTCGCCACCACCCGCTCAACCGCCTTGCCCAAGAATGGTAATTTTGAGATTGGGCGAAAGTTGTTTAAATCTTGGGGATCCAAGGAGGGCTTCTTTAAAATTGGTTTTATTACTGCCTCCTTGAGAGCTGATGGCATCACGCCCTCTTCCAAGGACGCATTTACCACCACCTTGACCCCCTCGCCCAGTCTATTCTTGCAGTTCATGATGAACCACGATGGGCAGGGATCGAGTAAGCAGGTGGTTGGCCTTAAGGTTGCAAGCACCTTGTCCACTTCATCAGAAGGAAGAAGCTGGAACCGATCCCACATCACCGGAAAACCACTGGCCGACTCTGGCTCACTCACTGTATCCGCAGCGTGCGGAATCGTACTCTTTAGACCAGAGCTTTGAAAAGTTACTTTTTTGAACTACAACTCCCATCAGCCCAATCCAGTGGCCATGCTAACTGGGGCTGATGGGAGTTGTAGTTCAAAAAAGTAACTTTTCAAAGCTCTGCTTTAGACAATCGATTTTATCTGCAAAGTGCTTTGCAAACTCATCACAGGAGGTGATATCAAAGCATGGCTGGCAACCCCCTGCCTATAATGCCCTGCCTGCCTTTTAATGTGGCTGCTCCAAATCTCTTTACAGACTTGACCCTTCACTGCAGAGAGGTTTGGGAAATGAGTAAAGAAGATTCTCTACCCTTTCCTGCCTATCCTGTAGGCTGCTATAAACTCACTTTGACAGCCAATCGAATTCTAAAGAGTAATAACAGACAAGAGAGAAAACACACATGATTTGGTCTACCTTCACAGTCAGTAACTTGGGAACAACAGCAATTGAAGTCACACTTCCCAGTATGTGAATTCTCTTTTACCACTATTGGGTAAGAAACAAACCATCATGCAAACAAGTTGCATCATCAGTGGGTTTAAGGGGATGGAGGTGACCACATGGAACCACTGTTATTGCTTTTATGGATGTAAGGGAGTGATGTCAGAGGTAAATGAAATGCAAGTAGAAAAGACAAAGACAGTGATGATTCCCTAAATGCAATACCATACCAACCACAACAAGATTCCTATGAGTAAGACAGAAAACTCAGCATCCTGCAACCAGTCAGGGTTCCTAACCAAAAACCAAAACTAAAAAATCCTGGCAGCCAGTCAGCCAAGGTCACAGTAATCCCCATGCAGCACCACCTGACCTTGGTGCTGCAGTTAGTGCAGAACACTGCAACACAATTGCTGACATGAGTGAGACCCTGTTGACACATAATACCTGTGCTCTGAAATCTGCACTGGTTGCTGATTTGCTACAAGGCCAAGTTCAAGGTGTGCTTTCCATGTTACGGGTGCCACATAGTACTTGTAATGCTCTTATAAGAAATCAATCCTTTAGTGTGGCAGCACCTACACTTTGGAACTCCCTGCCTATTGACGTTAGGCAGGCACCTTTATTGTACTCTTTTTGACACCTGCTAAAACATTTTTTGTTTAGGCAAGCCTACCCAGGCATGTAAAAGCTATAATGCTTTTTATCTGTTGTTAACTCATTGTTGGTTTTATTATTCTGAATGTTTTTAAATACCTGTTTTTAACTGTTTTTGCCAATAATTTTATTGTTTTAATTCCTTCTGTAAACCACTTTAAGGGTTTTTTTTACAATAAAGTGGTATATAAATGTTGTAAGTAAAATACATCAATACATTTCAGAGTCACTGTGGCCCTTGGATCTCTTTCCTCTTTTAGGAACAAAGGAATCTGCCTTATACCAACTCAGGCCATTTGGTACCATCTAGCTCAGTGCTGATAACATGGACTAGCATTGACTCTTCAGGATTCCAGGCAACAGTCTTTTCCAGATACTGGAGTCTGGACCTTTGCAATGCAAAGCATATGCCCTACTACTGAGCTGCAGCCCTTCCCGTCTAAAAAAGTATTTTTTAAAATTGTTGTTTTTACTTCACTAATGAATGAACAATATACCTAGGGCAGATCCACACCATGTATTTAAAGCACATTCAACATACATTTGAAGCACATGAATCCCACCACAGTATCATGGGAACTGTAGTTTGTAAGGGTGGTGGGAACTATAACTGTGAGGGGGAAAGTACACTTCCCAGCATTCTTTGGGGGAAATCATGCCCTTTCAAGGCGAGTTGCATGTGCTTTAAATGTATTATGTGGATCAACATTACTTCATAAACTGTGCCTGCATATAAATCATTTAAATTATTTTTTTAAATGGAAATCAGCTACAAAGCTTATTTGGTGACCATGGGCTACTCACTATCTCTCAGCTTAATCTGCCCCTCAGGGTGAAAACAATGGAGGGGGACCATGACCACCCCAAGGAAGAAGGGCACACTTAAAATGTAGAGGAAATAATGTTACAGTCATAGTGTTAGATCAGATACTTATGGGGACATAGTATGAAGAAATATTTATATAAGCATGAGTGTCAAAGATGTTTATTATTTACACAACCTGTAAAGATATTTATAGTGCAATCCTATGCTTGTTTATGATGAGGAATTTTGTAGTTCGTCGGACTGGGGGTGCTTGAGTAAAATTGAAGAACATAGGTTTGCAGCAAAAAGGTAGGCCTTTATTAGATGACAAGCATATGCTTGGTCAGTCTCCCTCATAGTGAGTGGATAACTGCAACCTGGCACTGGTTGCCTGGTTTTTTTTATAAATTTCAAGATAAAGACTTTAGCATCTACCAATCAGGAGGTTACACATCAGTATGACACAGTATGACATAAACGGTATTGCAAAAGGCTTTGCACAGGTATTGCACAGGCATTGCATAGGTACTGTACTTTCTGCATCATATTCTAGTGAATTTGGCAATGCTCAGTACTTCACATAAAAGTACATTTTGCCATGAGCTGATTACTCCAGCTAATGAGCTAAGCAATTTAGGTAAGCGTTTTAGCTACTGCAATTTTCCTGTGTTTTGGAGAGTTCAGTTTCTATGCAGTGTTATCTTGTTTAGATTGCATATTGTTCCAAACAAACCAACACAGTCAGGGAAGACAGCTCTAAGAAGAAGAAGGGTTCCGGCTGGCTACTAAACTTATTAAATGTTAAACTAAACTATTAAAATGTTATAAACCTTTATAGCTTTATATATTTTGCTTATTATTTGTATATAAAGAATTTCCCCAACATTTACTCAGAAGCAAGTCCCATGTATTCAAACAGGGAAGTGTGCACAGGACTGCAACCTCAAATGATAAAGAACTTCACCCACCCAACCCAAAATTCAGAATCATGCCATTTTAAGCTGTTTTGCAACTGTTTTATACTTGTTTTATGGTTATTGGATTTAAAATTGATTTATTTTTTGTTGTAAGCTGCCTTGGTTTTCAACCCTCACAGGGTTATTGGAAAGATTCCATATTCATACACACTAGAGATGTAAAAATACATACACCCTAATAGTTTATTGTTAAAACCAGTTGGTCATTGCAGAACATTTTTTTAAAAAAATCAGTACTAGTTTCCTACCAAATAAAACATTGACCTTTGGGTGAAGGGTGGGTAATTCTAAGTAAGTCCTGCCTAGTGGCTTTTAAAAAAAAGGATTGCAGTGGGAGAGAAAGATTTACAACACAGTCCTTTGGTATGTTCACTCAAAAGTTCCATTGATTTACAGCACAATCCTAACCATGTCTACTCAAAAGTAAGCCCTACTGAATTCAGTGGGGTTTTCTCTCAGGTATGTGGGATTAGCATTGCAGCTTTACTCCCAGAAAAGTGGGTAATGGATTAAAATGTCATATTGGGAAGGTTTTCAAAACAAGCTATGAATTAGATAAACTGCCCTCTTGAACAGCCCAGTAAAATTTAACTTATAATTAGAAAAGTATAACATATTATACACTCACTCAACTTCTGATGTGCAGACAAACAGGAAAAGGAAACTGTTTTCAAGATTTGCAATAGGTTCTAGCTCTTGTGTGGTCAGCAAATCTCTTGTTAATCACAACCCTGACTTCACTTATTGGCTAAAACCCTGAAACGGTGGGGATTATAGTAGCTGGCCTCTAACAGTAGTTGTGGGGAGGGCTGATGTTTTGGTGTATATCTCTTGAACCAGACCACCTAGAAACTTTACTTTTTAAAAATGAAAGCTAAAAGTCCAGAGATTAAGGTGACTCACCATAAAATGAAAACCAAAGACCTGGCAACCCTAGTATTGTACTTTGTGGCCAGGTCAGTATTGGTATTCAGAAACCTCTGGGAAATTGCCACCTTTACAAGATAAGCTTTTCATAATTATGGAGCGTACACAAGTTGTTTTTACTCAAGCTTTCTGAATATGAACACTAATGTGGATAATGAGGGCATATCCCATTTTCCTTTGCCTGAAATTCATAGGAAGTGTAACATGCAGTTACAGAGAGGGTTTGATTGGTTGGGTCTGGAGTATGGTTAATGCTTCATTGCGTGAAGGAGTGGTCCCTGTTGCCTTGAAAGAAACAGTAGTATGACCACTCCTAAAGAAGTCCATTGGTTTGGACTAACTGTTATTGAGTTGCAAATATCCCCTTTCTAGGGAAGGTGGTAGAGAGGGTTGTGGCAAGGAATGGCAGGCATTCATGGATGATACAGAATCTAGACCCATTCCAATCTGGCTTCATATCTGGCCATAGGACTAAATCAGCCTTGGTCACCCTAATGAATGACCTCCATCAAGAACAGGACAAGAGAAGTGTGACCTTGCTCCTTTTTCACAATCTCTTTGTGGCTTTTGATGGATCATTTATCTCTGTATTCTACTAGATATTTATAGCTTAACAGAAGAAGGCAAACGCAAACATTTTTTGCTCTTGATCTTGCATCTGGTGACACTTTTTGTGTGATTTTTGGTGGCAGATGAAAACAATTTTATTTGCACTAGCCTTTTGACTCAGGAATACGGTGCTTTAAAAAACTTTTTGGCTTTGTTTAACTTGCCTGTTGCTTTAAACGTGGTTTTAAGGCTGTTTTAACTGCTGCCTTTTCTTTTCTTGTATCTATTGTTGCACTTATAGATATTGTTGAATTCTGTTTTATTGTTCTAGTGTTATATAGCTACCCACCTTGAAATGTTGTATGATAAGGTAGGGTATAAAATAGATTGATTAAATTAGATTGATTAAAATACCTTATGTGATTACCGCAGGTTCAAGATATCTTGATAGCCACAGAAGGCAAAAAGTCTCAACTTCGTCTTCTGGTAAGACAGTAATATCAGACTAATGTAGCATCAATGATGCTAAAAGCAAAAACCTGCATGGAAGTTTAGCCTCGAGAGCTCCTGCCAACTGGTAACATTATAAACAATTTCAGGGCTCCCTTTGTGGAAAACTTTTATTAAGCAGCATGTCCTATTGATCAAATAAAAGCAAACTGATAATATAACGAACTTTCAAACATAGGGTTTTGCTCTGAGGAAAATTTAGCACAGCCAGAGTCAGAAAGAAAAATATTTAGATACATGTATAACAGACTGTCATTAGCATAAAGGAAACTAATTGGCTTCTGCTTTGAAATTACAATGTCAGGAAAGAGCAATTAGGAGCAGGGAATACATATGTAAACCCTAGTCCCTTTGTTAATGAAGTCAATTCAGTTAATACAGACACGACTAAATATGAAGGTAGCACTAATCTGAATTTGTTACTCTATATCACTCTTCTTGTACAGTATGGCACCCGTTTAATCATTTATATGACACCAACTATACATAAATGTCAAGAAATCATCCCATTTTTAAAAACTAGAATAGGTAAAAATACAACAATACGTATATGAAAATGTATTCTAGTACAGGTGCAATTCTTGAAAACACTTCTCAGCAAAATCGCTGAATTGTAATTGAATTGGTTCAGTGGGGATAAGGTGATTTCCTGTGAGATGTAAATAATGATGAATTTAAAGTTGCAACTTGGCCAGTTTTAAAGCAGCCAAGGCAGTTTTTCTGTGGTCTGTTTTTTTAACTCAGCTCTGTTGCCATGAGGAATTTTATATGTGCTTAAATAAGTAGTAATAGATACAACACAGGTAAGATGGGAACTCATCCAAATCTGAGATGCTCAGGTCTCATTGCTGTCTTTTCTTGTGATGAACATTTCCCTAGGCATGGAGACTCCCTGTACAATTTAGAACCCCGAATGTGCAGAGTTTAGGGATGGGAGAGAATATCCGCTAAATCGGACTTACGAATTCAACAGTCTGCTATCTTTTCAGACTGGCACTGATTTCTTGCAGTGGGCCATGGCTGTAATTGGCACAGATCTTTTTTCAATTATTTTTCCCAATTTTACTTAATTATCTTCATAATTTCCTCTAAATTGATGCATTTGTAACACTGTGTAGGTGTGATAAATAGGAAAAAATAAGCCATGTGGAACACCATGATCATTTACATAGGCATTTATGTTAAAAATTGCGCAATACTTTTTTTGCAACCAAAAAAAACAGCGGATCCAATCGGCAAGTGCCAAAGCAAGTGGAAACAAAACAAGGATGGATTGGGATTGAATGATGGATTATCGGAATACAAGCTGTTCGGAACTAGGTAGCGAACCCTATTCCTAGCAGAGTTTTAATTCATGTGGGAAGCCTCAGTGCATTGAACAGGCTCCCCTCTTCAGACTTTTCCCATCCAACATGTGGAAGACAGTGGGTTCAGATGGCAGAAGCATGGCAGAAGGTCAGGGCCAGTGACTGCATCCCTACTCTTCCACTCATGGGACTTTAATTGTGTGAGGGATGGAATGACTGAACTGGGATACATTAAAAAACTAACTTGAGAAATACTGATCACCTATTTGTCTCTGTGTAAAGCTGTGTGAATGGCAAAAGTAGTAGAATGGGTTAACCTGTCCAGCTGAAGTCTTTAGGAAAAGAAAGCTTTATTTGTGAGTTAATTGCAATAAATGTTGTTGGAAAAGTGGTCCAAGGTTGTTCCTCAGAAATAATTGACAGCATTATCATTTTCCAATGACTTTTTCATGTTTGTAATTGCTGTATTGTTTTAATTATATTATGGATGTTTATATTTTGAGGTTTGTATAACTTGGTTTTTATATTTTGTAAACCACCTATGCCTATGTTGGCATTAAGTGGATGATGATTATGACATGAATAAAGAGAAAAGCACAAAAGCAGGACTACAGCTGAATGTCAAAAAGACTAAAGTAATGACAACAGAAGATTTATGTAACTTTAAAGTTGACAATGAGGACATTGAACTTGTCAAGGATTATCAATACTTTAGCACAGTCATTAACCAAAGTGGAGACAATAGTAAAGAAAGAAGAAGGCTAGGAGTGGGGAGGACAGTTGTGAGAGAACTAGAAAAGGTGCTCAAATGCAAAGATGTATCACTGAACACTAAAGTCAGGATCATTCAGACCATGGTATTCCCAGTCTCTATGTATGGATGTGAAAGTTGGACAGTGGAAAAAGTGGATAAGAGAAAAATCAACTCATTTGAAATGTGGTGTTGGAGGAGAGCTTTGTGTATACCATGGACTGCAAAAAAGACAAATAATTGGGTGTTAGAACAAATTAAACCAGAACTATCATTAGAAGCTAAAATGATGAAACTGAGGTTATCATACTTTGGACACATAATGAGAAGACATGATTCACTAGAAAAGACAATAATGTTGGGAAAAACTGAAGGGAGTAGAAAAAGAGAAAGGGCAAACAAGAGATGGATTGATTCCATAAAGAAAGCCACAGACCTGAACTTACAAGATCTGAACAGGATGGTTCACGACAGATGCTCTTGGAAGTCGCTGATTCATAGGGTCGCCATAAATCGTAGTTGACTTGAAGGCACATAACAACAAATAATGTATTGTCGCATACATACGTGACTCACAAAAATGGACACACTTAAAAGTAGAAATATAAGGAAACTTTACCCAGGATAAAGATGACTGGCATCCCAGTGGGATTAGTTAGGGAGATTTCTCAAGTTTTGAAGGTATTTGGGGAAAGTTTAGTTTAGTTTTTTACAATTTTACAAGGTACAAAAGTAACAGCAGTTTATTTCCCTGAAGTTCTGATACAATTTAAACGGTAAAAAGGAAAATTTGAAGTTATGTTATGGCTAGGCACTTAAAAAACTGATAAATACAAGTGAACTGAAAACTGATACAGAAGGAAGTGTAGTGAGTGGGAAGAAGGACATCCACAGAGGGCAGTTCACATGACCACATGGTGATAATGAGGTAACACTGTAATGAGTTGCTGTTTTCGTCATCTGGGAAGAATTTAAGCAAGTTGCTGGCACTTGTAAATTGTGACGGCTGCCTCACTCAACACACAGTTTTGTAGGTTTTTCAAGAGCTAATATGTATTGAAGCCTTCCCAAGATCTGACACCATACCAAGAAAGAAGGAACTTGTGGCTTCACCTCTTATTAGAGCTGGTGTACTGCTGTGTTTTAAGTGCATGAACTATATTTATTTATTTATTTATTTATATCCCGCCCTTCCTCCCAGAAGGAGCCGAAACTATATCTTTGTCCATGACAGCCAAATAGAACATTTGTAGAATTAATGAAGAAGAGATGAGGGTATTAATGAACCCCCGATTTCCCCCAATTTTAGTCAAATAATATTTTTCTCCATAGCCTTCTAAAAACTGCAGCTATTACAGAAGATAAAGAGGCTGGGTCTGTCTGACCCCCTTGTAATTTGAGCACTGAAGTAGAACCTCCATATTCAGGGGCAGTGCAACACTGAATGGCAGTTGAGAACCATGTTGCTGGACTTGATGGTCTGACCCAGCAAGAGCCCTCCTACCTACTTGTGAGCTGTACTTAATGTCTCCATTCAAATCTAATCTCAGCACTGATCTGACATGTATGCCCTCAAGAGGAGCCACTCTGTTTCCACCTACAGCCTGTCATTTGGAAACAGTAACACTGGCCTGCCTTACATGGAGATAATGTGAATGGGCAAGTGGGATACAAATATTCATTATTGTTATATGCGTCTTCTGAACCAGCCTCAAACAGTACAGCTTGCAAGAATGTGTGGGTGTCTGGGCTGAAAGTTCGGAAACAATAGTCCTTGGGTCTGGATTTCTATTTTTGAAGAGTTTTTCAAAGTCTGAACAAACTCCTGCAGCTGCCAGTTAAACAGACACTTGTTTTTCCTTGCTTTTTTTTTTTTGCTTCCTTTTCCTTTGCTCCAGGGGATGAAGCAGCCATTCAGAGTCTATAATAAGTTATTCCAAGGCAGCCTCCATGCTGATTCTATGGATTTCAATTTCCACGCTTTCCCCTCTAGACTGTTTCTAGCTAGTGTGCTCATTTTTGCGATGTCTCCCCTGGGAATGCTCAAACACAGCTCTGCCCTTCTGGGAAGAACAGAAATTCACATTGTTAGTGGGAAACAATTTTTTGAAAATTTTGTCAGCCTCTTTTAGAGCAAGTGGTTTTCCTTGTAGCAAAATTGAACAAGGCAACCAGGGGAAAAACATCATTTAATATGTTTTTAATAGACATAGACAGTGACCCATTGAAGTACAGAGGTTGAATCCACAGGCCTCTCAAAGGTTTTTTGGGGTCCCTCCTTTTTAATTCATTTTTATTTTTAGGCTATCTTCTCCCACAAGGACTCAGGGAAGGTTATCATACTTAATTCTACAATGTGTGTGGAGGAGAGCAACAGAAATGATGAGGGGCTTAGAGACGCAAGTCCTATATGGAAAGATTGGAGAAGTTGGGTATGTTTGCCCTGAAGAAGAGATGATTAAGAGGCGATAGGATGGCAAGCCATCTCCAAATATTTGAAGGGCTGTCACATAGGTGCTGGAGCAAATTAGTTTTCTGTTGCTCCAGAGGGTAGATCAAAATTGATTGGTTCAAATGGCAAGAAAAGGGATTTAGACTAACAGTTAGGAAGAACTTTCTGACAGTATGAGCTGTTTGTTTGACAGTGGAACAGGCTGCCTTAGAAAATGGTAATTCTTATATGTTAGAGGTTTTAAAGTAGAGCTTGGATGGCCTACAAGATATAGGCCTAGTAGTATGCACCATCAAGAGATTAGACTAGATTACCTTTGAGGACTCAAATCAAAGGCATGTATAAAATAATTTCAGATAAGCAGTTGATGTAGATGCTTTGGCAGGCTGCTTCATTATGGAGCAGAAATCTCAGTTCCCTTTCTTTCCCCCCCTCCCAAGCTGGTCTTAGAAACTAAACACTGAATGTTTAAACTACTAGCCTAGTATGCTGTGCAATTGTTTCATTCTTCCTTTATCCTGTTCAAAGATTCTTTCCCATCTTTATAAATGTTTTTTGTTTTGTTCCTTGGATGTGAAGCAGGGTTGCCAGGTTCAGGGCTTGATCCTGATCCTGTATCTTTAGAAGAAGAGAAAGTCAGCCAAGTGCAGGTGTTCTTGCAATACTGTAATCGGAAAAACCACAAGGTGAAATTCTCCCTCCCCCCCCTGCACAACTTTTAAAGATAAAGAAGACCTCTTGGTTGCCAGGCCCGGCCTCCAAGAGGTCTTCTGTATCTTTAAAAGTTGTGCAGGGGGAAAGGAGAATTCCACTCCCATTACAATGTTGCAAGAACACCTGCACTTGGCTGACTTTCTCTTCTCCTAAAGATACAAGATCAGTCTCAGGCCCTGAACCTGGCAACCCATTGTGAAGTGTAATGTCAGGGGTGGAGAACCTCTTTAGGCTGGAGGATCAGATCTTCATTTCCACAATGCCTGGCGGACCAAAGCTTCCCCAAGCCCTGATGGGCCACAGTTGACAGTTGAGCAGGGCTGCCCACCTATCAATCACCTGACATCATAGTGATGTCAGGTAATGCTTCCCTTTAAGCCTGATCTTTGGAACTTCAAAGCGAACCTGAAGGGAAATACTTGCAAATGCCCCCCTTCTGTTTGGAGAAGCATGCAGGGGACTAAAGGCGCACTCTGATTGGCCCATCAGCTGAAGGGCAGATGGCAGCATGCTTTCAAACACCCTCCTCCCGCTTCTTCTTCAGTCCTCTGCACAGTCTGAAGCATTGAAGGGTGGATATCTATTGTCCAATGATTAGTACAGTTATACCATGATTCTTTCAGACCCATCAATTAAAGGTCAGATGGGAGCACACCTTCAAACACCCACCATCACCAGTGATGTCAGCAGGTGGGTGTGGTTTTGGGGGAAATGGCCTTGGGACCAAATGATTGGCCCAGAAGCTGGAAGTTCCCCACCACTGTGTTACGTGGTTATTGGTTAGTTGATTAGCAGTGCTTTAAAGGGCTCTGCATTAAAGGTAACACTGCTATGGGTCCCAGGAAAGTCTTAAGCTTGCTTATGCCTAGGCTCAATCTGCTGATGCTCAGCTGAGAGCAAGCACAAACCTACGTGTGCTGGTTGAGGGAGGGAACACACAACAGTGGTCAGTCTTGACCACAAGTACTAAAAGCGTGCTTAACTCTGATGCAATCTGCAGGAACGGTTTTCCATTGTGAGTTCATGTGGTTATCCCAAGGAAAATGGTATCTGTCCTTTTTCTGGCATGCAGGCCAGTGAGCAGCCAGGTTGGGCCCTGGCTGAGGGGCCCTGAGGGTAGGAGGGTGAAGCTCCCATTTGGTGATCTGCAGCAGCATCAGGTTGTGGGACTCAGTGACCCGATGCTGCCATGGATCGCAAAGTAGGAGCTCATGGGAACCCCAACCCCCAATATTTATTTATTTATTTAATTACGCTTTTAAACCGCCCTATAGCAACAAGCTCTCAGGGCGGTGTACAACAATAGAGGCAGCATAGGGCTTAAATAAGCCTGCCCGTACCACCTACCTGTTGCATCAGTGAATTAGCACACACATATCTGCCATCACCCAAGATGGTGGTGAAGTGTCCCTAATGGTTAGATGCCCTTGCCGCCATCTTGGATGATGGCATATGCGCACATGCAGCTTGCAGAATGTCCACACTGACATGACAGATGGCTGGGCAGGTAGGCTTATTTAAGCCCGGTGCCACCTGTATCGTGCAGGGATGTTTGACTGTATGGTGCTGTGGGTCTGGGGCAGGTTGGTGCCCAAGAGCCTAGTCATGCCTGATGCTGGGCCTGTTGGCATGTGCACTACATTGATCCCAGCTCAGTCACTGAGATCATCTGCAGGAGTGGCTTTGGGCATCCCCCGAGTTGGCAAACTCATTTAACATTAGCACAAAATTGAGCCTTCAGTGTCATCGGCCCAGTTCTCTGGAATGCTCAGCCAACAGAGATTCAGCAGGCACCTTCTGTTTTAACTTTTAAGTGCCTGCTGAAAACCTTTTTGTTCCAGCAGGCTTATGCAGACAATTAAGAAGATGCTTTTTTTGTAACAGTTGACCTTTGTTTTTATCATATTTGTTAATGTTTTTATTCTATGGTTGATGTTTTTGTTAATGTGTTGTAAACTGCTTTGATGTTTTTAATGAAATAGCAGTATACAAATATTTTAATAAAACAAACAAACAAACAAACAAACAAATTGAGGCTGTAATGCTATACTGTACACACTTACCTGGGAGTCAATTCTATTGAACTCATTAGATTTCACTTCTGACATGCCTAGGATTGCACTGGAATAGCTACCCAGTACTATGCTCAAGTGGATGTGAGCATCTGCACTCTATATATGCCCTAATTGGTTCAGCTTCTAAATTCAGCAGTAAGGATCACAACCGGAGTCTTGGGAGACATCGTTCTGAAGGACCCAAATGACAAGAGGGCAGGATTATTTGCTGACGTTTTCTTCCGTTGAGCAGTCTTTTAATTGACAGCCATTGTCCAATGGTTAGTACAGTTATACTAGATGATTCTCCCAGACAAGTACTGCCAAAGCATGCTGTACAAATGTCCCATTGGTTTTAGCTTGATGAGTGAGGGAGAATGTGTTCTCTTGGCTAATAGAAAAGAAGAAGCTGAAATGTAAAGAGGTCAAGGAAAATGTCCAAGGCCATTTAATGTATTAGAGATAATCCCCTAAACATGTACGGCACCCAAAGATCCCCATCTATAAAATCTATAAAAAACAACAATTTTTTATTGTTCCTATTCACCTTCCAATGGACTCAAATCAGGACTTCTTAAACATCACATAGACAACAATCAAGTTGAAAAGGACTGAGTTCTTGCCATCTAGCTCTAGTAGTTGTGTTCAAGTGCCAAACAGGAGAGAAGTAGGATCACAGTGACAGGGCACACTCCTGACCATTTATGAGTGACCACAGTCTTCAGCTTGTACACGCACATGGGCTCTGTATCTACCATCAGAATTCCTGCACAAAACTAGAGAGAGACTATGCTTTTACAAACTATAGGCATATAGGCTCTTCAGTGAATATGTGGAGATCAGCAGCAAGGATTGCTGCCGTGGTCCTCTTCCATGCATTCACAGGAGCATAGGAAACTGCCTTACACTGAGTCAAACCACTGGCCTATCCAGCTCAGTATTGTCCTCACTGACTGGCAGAGGCTTTCCAGGATTTCATGCAGGAGCTTTTCTCAGCTGTACTTGGAGGCACCAGGGATTGACCCTGGGACCTATTGCATGCAATGCAGAAGCCCTACCATTGAGCTACGGTTAATCCCAATAGTCTTGTGCCGACTACCAAATGCACCCCATTCCCATGTTCTTGACCACACCAAAAGTCAAAACTATTAATAAAGATGTCATTTCATTTTTTATTATAGACTTTCATTATATAAAACATAATGGACCCTTCAGAGGTTTCTTCTGAATGGGTGTCTTTTCTCATGTGCTTCTCTCTCCATTATGGCTCAAGTAGAGTAGAAATCTCAGACATTAACATGCTATTTTAGAATAAAATGTATATCTGAACTATACAGAACATGCTGAGCCTCTTTGAGAATAGCTACAGCGTGCACAGTTAAATCCAAGACAGAGGAGGGGGAGCTCCAGTCTGTACCTCTAGACACAGATATGAGAAGCTGGGAAAGAGAATGAAAAGTACTCGACACTCAGGTATAAAGCTTGATGAAGGGAGAAATTCTTTAGCTTTTCAGCAAAAAGATAATTAAATTCTTCATGTTAGAAAGCACCTAGAAAATTGTTAATACTTCTCCCCAGTCAATGATTCAGTGTTTAATTCACAGGGTATTTTCATTCTGACACTGGTAAGTGGACACTTTTGTCAGACTATTGCAGGAAGGGGGAAGGTCAGGCCTGAGGGCCAAATGTGCCCCTCCAGGAATCTCTGTCTGGCCTTGGAGACTCTCCCAAGGTCATACACCCTCCTGAGCCACACCCCTCACCAGCTGTACCTCACCCCCTCCTTGAGTGTTTTTTTGGGGAGAGGGGCTGGCTGAGCTATGTCCTTGAACTCTGGTAATGACAGTTTGCTCAGATAGAGGACAGAGAAGGATGGAAGTCTGAAGAAATTAGCCCACTATAGAAAAGATCAAATTCACATTAGTTGCTGTGCTCATTTTTGCTTCTTGCCTCACTCATCACAGGCATGTGGCCCCAGAAGGTTGCCCAGAAGGGAATGTGGACTTCAGGCTGAAAACTGTTCCTATCTCTGGACAACAAATTGGGGATGGCCAAGGAGTCATCTTCATCTCTCCAGGAGTTGGTATATTCTGTTTCACCTTCCTTCCACCTCTGTATCTCTACTGCTTTTCTTGCTTGCTTGTCAGTAGCCCAGGTCACTCCCAGTTCTCTAGGTCCCTATGCCAGGGATTTCCAAACTGGGGTCCTTAAGCTTCATTCAGGTAGCCTGCAGCATGTCCACAGTAAATATTCATAATGATTTTCAGATGTATTTTTGTTGCTTCTTTTGTTTCTTACATTGTATTTTATTTGTAGTACAATTTGAATTTTATGGAATGCAAATTGTAATACAATAAAATACAATACAAGGAAAAAAAGAAGCAACAAAAGTAAAATTAAAAATTGTACAGCATTTGGCACAGTGCATTACAATTGCTACAACAGGCAGAAAAAATCATGAAGTGGCCCACCAAAACCCTCAGCAATTTTCAAGTGATCCATGGGGAACCACTGCCCTATGCCCATTCTCCCTCCTTCGGGGGGGGGGGAGTGGTAGAGGCAGCTAAATCTCTATGACAACACTTGCAGCCCAGTAGCTTAGGGCTTCTTCATTAAAAGTTAATGAAGTTCACTTCTGTACGCTGCCTGGGAAACACACTGGAGGCACAGACTGATCTTTCTCGCATTTCATTCACAAGATAATCCTCAGTGTTCCTAACGGCCATCCTATTAGAGAGTAAACAAAAACAGAGAAATAAATACCACATTGATTGAAGGAGGTAGTGCTATACAGGCGCTGTTGAGCACAGAGCTCTCAAAGAACCTCCTTCCCATAGTGGGCCCAAGGTTTTCTTGTTTGTTTACACTAAAAACCCTTCCGTACCACTTTTCTACACTTTGATCATTAACAAACAGCATTTTACCTCTCCAGCTATGAACAGAGTTGAAATTAAATCCTTACCTTAGGAAAAGGAGAATTCTTGGCTTTGTGTTGTGCCAAAGGCATGGAAGTGAAATCAAAACACTTTTGCTTTGTTGAAGTGGTCTTAACTGAGGCTCCATCTGCACTATACATTTAAAGCAGTATTATACTACTTTAAACAGTCATGGCCTCCCCCAAAGAACTGTTGTTTGTTAAGGAAGCTGAGAGGAGTGTTTCAGGGTATGATAAAAAGCTTTCAAAGCACATCACGTGGATGACTTTTCCATGTCAAAATGGTTATGTAGCTAGCCTGAGTGACACTGTAATGCACATGCCAAAATATAATTAAAAACTGGAAGGCCCAGGAGGACTTTCTCAAGTCCCTTTAACGAGCTCAGTTATAACAGTTGTAATGATTGTCTTTTTTTAAAGCAGGTGTATAACTTAGACTGAACATGATGGCTGGATTTGACTCTCCAAAGCCTCGTCATAAGATGTGGCTCTGGGGAAAGTCTTATATAGGAACTGTAGGTAGAAAGGCAGGGTATGTGAACAAAGCCTCTGAAACTGAGCTTTTTGTAGTATGTAGCTACTAGGTACCCAAGGGTGCATTACTAGCATTTGATATTGCAAGTAGTGTCATTGGCATAAAAAACTGAGTATCTTGACAATGCTGTTTGCCATCACTGTGTAGCCCTCAGTCATATCTCCCAAAAGAAAGGCTTTAAATGAACCGAATCTTCCCCAGCTTTTCTCCTCACATGTGTGCCCTGAATTGACAGGGGCTTAGATCCAACATGTGACTGAACTTCACAAACACTAGGTCTAGCACACATAAACATTGGTTTGAAAACACCCTGAAGACAAAATTTTAAAAACTGCCCCGTTCCCTTTTTGTTCCTGACAATCTCAAAATCCAGGATTTTCAGCCTGTATTTCTTTTAGCTTGTCAGTCCATGACGTAAAGTAGGTCACAGTATATCTTTCATCAGAAAAAGGAAGGAGACCACACAGATAGTTTGTTTGAGCACAGATCTCTGTTTAGAGAGCGCTCCAAATAAATCCTTGTTAGCACAGTGTCCTGTGTTTCATAGGAAAGTATGTAATCCAAGAGAATTATCCATCAGATGCAGAGATGCAAAGGTCTTTACTATACATGGCCACCTTTAGATAGGTAAGCAATCAGTGCTACAATCACTCCAACATACACCCCTGTGCCGATGGTGATGGAGAGGGCAGCAAGGAATAGTGCTCGCCGGGAAGCTGAGCTTGCCAGGTGAAAGTCCCCCTTGGAGATGGCCTTACTTGTCTGCAAACAAAGAAAAATACAATATTTGTATCAATGTACAATAGCCCCCATTAGGGATGGAAGGACATGTCAATTTCAGTTGTCTCTTTTTTCTCATTTTTCCAATCTTAAATTCAGTTCTCCACATTTCTGCAGGAATTTGTAGTTTAAAAAAAATCTCATGAAAATTCTTCAGCATTTTAGTGGAAATTTCTCCTAATAAACACATTTTTGTAAGCAAACTCCTAATATAATGTATTTTTGTATGTTATTTCCACTAATATATTAATTCCTATGCATACTTTCCCCTAATGTATGTATTTTTGTGGACATTGTTTGGTTGGAGAACTGCATTGCAAAATTTGGATAACTGCGAATTTTAAAGAATGGCTGTGTTTCAGTTCTCATGCTGTTTTGGAAAGTGCAAATTTGATAGATTTGGCTTTAAATGCAAACTGAATTGAATTTCTCCTCCATCCCTAGCTCCCATAACTAATAATATCAGCTGTATTTCAGTGAAGAGGAAAGGCTCTTGTCTTCCTCAAAATTGTTTGTGTGTGTTTGTAAAATTTATATTATACTATATTATATTATAGGATGAAACTGAGAGGCACTGATTGGCCCAATGAGCTTCATGGCTGAGTGAGGATTTGAACTCTGGTCCTGGTCCATTTCATGTTTCTGTTTTATTTTTATATCTTGAGGTTTTAATTTTTACTTATAAACCACCTAGAGAGCATTTGTTATTGGGTGTGGTCAGTACATGCATACATACATACGTATCTGTGAACTTTTAGAGGCATCTGGTTAGACACCATTGAGAAAAAATATGCAGAATGTTCTATCTTGGTCTGATCCAACATGTTTATGTTGGTCCATCCCTTCAGTGACTGTATAATGTTGCTTCTTCTAGATATTTCCTTGGAGATAAGCTGACCCAAATTCACTGAAATACTCAGGGAGAACACAAAACACTTTCTTAACTCATTACTTACTGTGTGTGTGCTGTCTCCTTTTTTCCTTTTCTTTACAACCTGACCGGATGGCGGATGTTCGACCTGTTCTGGATGGGGTTGCACTCCCCCTGAAAGATCAGGTTCGTAGCTTGGGAGTCCTTTTAGAACCATCCCTATCACTTGAGGCTCAGGTAGCCTCGGTGGCACGGAATGCTTTTTACCAACTTCGACTGGTGGCCCAGCTACGCCCCTATCTGGACAGAGAGAACCTCGCTTCAGTAGTTCATGCCCTGGTAACCTCTAAACTAGATTACTGCAATGCGCTCTACGTGGGGTTGCCTTTGAAGACGGTTCGGAAACTGCAGCTCATGCAGAATGCTGCGGCCAGACTGTTAACGGGGACCAGACAGTCCGAACATATAACACCGATTGTGGCCCGCTTGCATTGGCTGCCTATATGTTTCCGGGCCCAGTTCAAAGTGCTGGTTCTAACCTACAAAGCCTTACACGGCACAGGACCACAATACCTGATGGAACGCCTCCCCTGATATGAACCTACCCGTACACTACGCTCAACATCGAAGACCCTCCTCCGAGTGCCTACCCATAGGGAAGCTCGGAGGGTGACAACAAGAAAAAGGGCTTTTTCAGTGGTGGCCCCTGATTTATGGAACAATCTCCCTGAGGAGATACACCTGGCGCCAACACTTCTATCCTTCCGGCGCCAGGTTAAAACTTTCCTCTTCGCCCAGGCATTTTAATATGTTTTTAGTATGTGTTGGAATTGTTTCATCTTTTAAAATTTTAAATCTTTTTAATGTGTTTAAATTGTTAATATGTGTTTATTGTATTTTGATGTTAGTCTTGTGCACCGCCCAGAGAGCTTCGGCTATGGGGCGGTATATAAGTTTAATAAATAAATAAATAAATAACTCTGAGGCCATGTCTACACAGGAATCTCCAGAATTAAAATATGTTAACCAAGCACAGGCTGTGCCTACAGGGCTTTCCTGTGGCACTTCCATATCTGCTTTACCAGAAAACGTATCCTGAGCTAAAATGCTGATCCAAGAGCAGAAGGCATTTTCTTGTAGATATGTCTTCAAGCTACCATTTTGCATAGCTCAGGTTTCAACAGCCTCTGAGTTTTGCTTCCTCCTCTTCTTTCTTCAGCCTGCTAGGCACTACAATAGTAACTGAGTAAACTTCTTTAGCCTTAGCTTGCTTGCTTTGAAAGAATCTAAAGTTTAAATACTTGTAGGCAATCCCCCCAATCCCTACTTCTTGTGCCTCTTGCAATACTTTCTAGTCGGGAGGGGCCACAAGGCACATCCCTGTTGCTAAGGTGCCACTGCCACGTTGCTTCCACCTGTCAACCTTACTTTCTGTTCCTCCAGTTGCTATGGCAACAAGACCAGCAGCAGCAATGTAGTTCTTGGTCCAGAACACTGGGCAGGCTGCTGCACTGGGTGCCATAGCACTGCTTTGGGACCTTGGGGGAGGCTGGGCTTAGGACCCCAACATCACAGTTCTACAGAATCATGCCTCTCACTGACTCACAACGGGCTAATTCACAAGCTACTAAAATCCTGCTTGTTATCTTGCTGCTTAGTTTCTAGTAGCCTTACACCGTTCAGAAGGACCACATAATTGCCTAAAGCGTAATGCTTTTGTGTTGCTGACAAATGCTAATTTATCCCTCTCCCAACCTTTTCACCCCAACAATTCTAATGCTAGTCTGCTCACTAGTCTGACAGAGCAATCCACCTCAGGGGAAGCCACCAGGCTGGGAGAATTGGAAGCTGCATGTATGAACACAGAAGAAAAAGCTGGTTCTCACAAATGCTTCCTCCATAGACTTCCATTATCATTATTTTCTTAAACTGACCTTTTCCTCAGCCTAACTTTTGCCTGGATCAGGACCCACAGGAGTGCTCTGACCAGGATTTGGATGTTGCGTAAGTCCCCCCCCTGCTTGGACCTTTCTCCATCATGCCCCCAGAATGCCCCTTTTTTGGGCCTTCTGCTGGCTTCCACTGGAACCCCTTCCACCGGGCTGGGCTTCCCGGACAAATCCCTGCTGACAGGGTCGCAGCTCAGCAAGGGGTTTCTGCCAGCAGAGCCTAGCAGAGCCTGCCGGAGCTGGGACCCTGCCAACTCAGCCAGGGGTCCACCACATCCAACTCCTCTTAGCCCGATGTAAATATGAGGTGGATTGCAACCTGAGTTGAGAGCAATTATCTGTTACAAGATGCAGTAATGGCCACCAGCTTGGATGGCTTTAAAAGAAGATTAGACAAATTCATGGAGGACAGGGCTCTCAATGTGCTCTGCCACCCTAGTCAGAGGCAGCATGCTTCTGAAAACCAGTTGCCGGAAGCCTCAGGAGGGGAGAGTGTTCTTGCACTCGGGTCCTGCTTGCGGGCTTCCCCCAGGCACCTGGTTGGCCACTGTGAGAACAGGATGCTGGACTAGATGGGCCACTGGCCACTGGCAGGCTCTTCTTATGTTTTTTGTTTTTATGTTCTTACAATGTTAAAGTTAATAGTTCATTCTTTCAGCCAATGCTGTCCAACTTCCTCAAGTGGCTTTTTCGAGTGGTTCTACTAAATGTTGGAATTCCTTTCTTAAGCGCATGATGAAACTGGTGTGTTTTTAACTCTCTCTTTTAGGTGCCAGAAAATCTGATGGGAGCTGGAGTCCAATAATATCTGGAAGGCACCACTATGGTTACCCTTGTTTTTATTGGTTTTACCTGCTGTCTTTTTACTTGTGTTTTTTCTCCTGCTGCTTTTTAAAAAAATTGTATTGCAAGCTGTATTATAGTAAGGATATAATAAGTAATATAGAAATCCTATGTTAAATTGAGCCTTAATTAAGTATTTATTGAAACTCACAGATATTCTTTTATTATTTCTGGACCTTCTGCTAGGTCAGTTTGATTACAATGTAGCTCAACAGAAATCAGTGGAAATCCACTGGTATAATCATGTAATAGACAGTCTTCACATGGCAAATCTTTAATGCCACATTCACACCACACACTTATTTTACTATTATTCCATTCCAGTTTAAACAGTCATGGCTTCCCCCCAACAGTCCTGGGAAGTGTGGTTTGTGAAGGGTGCTGGGAGCTGTTAAGAGACTCCTATTCCCCTTACAGAGATACAGTTCTCTGAGTTGTTTAACAGTCAGTCTCTCTTCCCAGGGAAGGGAACTCTGGGAAATGTAGCCTGTGAGGGAATAGAGATCTCTTAGCAACTCTCAGCACCCTTCACAAACTACACTTCCCAGGACTCGTGGGGGGAAGCCATGGCTGTTTAAAGTGGAATAATAGTGGAATAAATGTATGATGTGGATGTGGCCTTAAAATGCTTTCATTTTCCTCTACAACAGGCCTGGGGAACCTTTGGCTCTTTAGATGTTGGTGGACTCCAACTTTTGAAGAGTGCCAGCCAACATAGCCAATGTTCAGTGATAATTGGGAGTTGTGGTCTCACAGCATCTGGAGGGCCAAAGGTTCCCTATCCCTCTCTATAGAAACTGTTTATAGTACTAGGGAAGTGGAATTAATATAATCTGTTTGGACCCCAGTCAAGCATTTTATAAAATACCACACAAGAAATTACTATTTAAACAGGAAATAATGAGTAACAAAAATAAGTCAGACAAAGAGTTATGCTGAAGGGCAAAAGTTCAAGTTAGGGGACTGGGGAAGAGCCCTCAGGGAAGGTGTTCAGTGGTAGAGTATCTGCATTGCATACAGATGGTCCCAGATTTACCCCCACCCCGAGATCTCCAGATAGGGATGGGAGAGACCCCAGTCAAAATCCTAGAGAATGTATAGTAATGTTTCTAATGCTTGTTGGAAATGTAAACAACAAGAAGGATCTTTTTATCATATGTGGTGGTTGTGTAAACAGGCAAAATTATTTTGGGCACAGATAGGTAGGATGATGCAAAAAATCTTAAAGATAAATATTCAGTCAAAACCAGAATTTTTTTATTGGGTTTTATGGATAAACAAAAGGAAAAGAAATATGGAAGAATAATATTATATATGATCACGGCAGCAAGATTACTATATGCACAAAAGTGGAAAATGGAATCGATACCAACAATGGAAGAATGGCTATTGAAATTAATGGACTTAGTTGAGATGGACAAATTAACATGTCTTATTAGAGAAAAAACGACAGATACATTTCTTAAGGAATGGAAGCCTCTTTTGGACTTTTTGTTGAAAGAAAAAAATGAAATGATGATAATGGGATTTGACGATTAATTAAGATAGACTTTGGAAAAAAGTGGATTTCGTATGTTTTAGGAGACAGGTTTGATATATATTATATACTTATAGCTGATCTGTAACAAATCGGAAGTCAAGTTTTTCTTTTTCTTTTATTTTTTTCTGTTGTATTGTTTTTGTTGTATTTGTATTTGTTTTTATAAAAATTTGAATAATAAAAAAATTATTATAAAAAAAAAAATCCTAGAGAATCGCTGTCAGTCTGTGTAGCAATACTGAATTAGATGGACCAATGGTCTGACTTGGTGTAGGGCAGTTTCCTGCGTTCCTAACAAGTAAAATTCCTCTGCAATCAGTTTTGGGCCCTACTGGATTCATTATGGATCCTGGGGAGGAAAAGAAGAGGTTGCTGGTGAACTTTGTGAATGAGACCAAGATCAGAAGCCTTCTAAGAACAGGGAAGAATTGGGTAAATATGCAGGATGAATGGGAGTAACAGAATTGACATTAAATTCATCAAAACAAAGAGTGAATTGATGCATTTGGGGACAATTTTTAAAATTTGTTTGTTTAAGCAGATTTATATCCTGCCCTTCTATAGTAGTGACAATTGTCAGGGCAGCCACATTGTCAGCTTTGAGACTGGAAAGGAGAGAGGAAGAAAGAGCTTGAATACTGAATTATCAATATGTGATTTATAAGCTAATTTTGGATGTATCTCGCAGGTTTTTTCTTTTTTACTGCAGATAGGGAAATATTGAAACCACTGTGTAAGTTACTGGTGAGGGCTTATTTGAAGTACTGTTGACCAGTAGTGTCATGGTGCATTTTGAAGTACAGGAACTCAACATGACAGCCCCTGTAGCAGGGGTATGGAACCTGTAGCCCTCCAGATCTTGCTGAACTACAGCTCCCATCTGTGCAGTATGTCTGCAATCCTGTGCATGGTTACCTGGGAGTAAGATCCAATGAACTCAGTGGTGCTTACTTCTAACTGCAGAGGTTCAGCTTATTAAACACAATGAGGTTTAACAAGTTGTAAATTACACTGAGACAGGTGAAGTACAACCTTCAGCTTTTAATTAGAAAATCTTGTAAAGAGTGTTACCATTTAACAACTGTTGGCCTGAAATAGAAACCCCATCAAAGAAAAGAATTATACAGCCTCTGCATGGTTATTTTCCTCATTTCTAACTTCCTTTATTTTCCTTAATCTGTCCAAAACAAATGTAAAACCTGAAAGACTCATTCATTCACCAGAGCAAAGAGAGTCCATCGATCGCCCTGGCACATGGGCAGATGATGTCATTGCTCCTGCTTTGAAAAAAGCTCCAGAGCTATGCTCCCCCTACAACACCAATGACAAGTTTTCATTGACCATGTTCAAGACTCTTGGCTGTCTGCCAAAGAATTTTGCCATTTGTGGAGGCTGGGATATAGGAGAAGACTGATATCCAGCCCAAAATAACTTGAGTGGCATTTTGTGTTTGTGCAGGGAATATTAAAGATAAAGATAAGCTCTCCCAAGATGATGGCAGAAGGTAGGGGAGACAGAAGATAAGAGTTTTGTCCTGCATTTGTGCTGCTTTTAGACTACCTCCTGAAGTTCTGGTTTCTCCCTGAGCTGCAATGGTACAAATCCCTTCTCTAGCCTCCCTACCCAACTACCATAGGTTGTATTCAGCTACGTCCTACTCAAATTAGACCCACTGAAGTTAAGGAACCTAAGTTAGTCACATCCATTAACGAAGTAGGGTTAGCACTGAATGCTAGTGCTGTCTGTAAACTGCTGATGCACACTTTGTGTAATATCCCCTGGGAATATGTTGGTTGGCAAAGTATAAATCCTTTAATTAAATAAATAAAAATGCAGAACCAGGTGCTTCAGTTACAGGTGGAACAAACAGATGCAAAAGGAGATAGGAGTCCCGTACCTTTAACAGTAGTGTAGAAGAGGGATGATCAGCTGTCTGCTATATCACAATGGTGCAGTAAGGCTGCTAATGGGGGTGTCCTGTGCTGAAAGACCTGCACTAGCTGCCAGTACTTTAGTGGACCAAATTTATGGTCTTGCTATTGGTATATAAATCCCTGAACAACCTGGGAGCAGGTTACCTCTGGGAACACCTTATCTTGCCTGATCATTCCTTGAGAGAGACACTCTTAGTGCTGCTGTATGTGCCCAAAGTTTGTCTTATGTCTGTTAAGACCAGAGTATTTAGTGTGGTGGCACCTGCCCTTTGGAATGTGTTTTCAGTAGGGTTGCCAGACTCAGGGCCTGAGAATGATTCTGTATCTTGAAGAGAAGAGAAAATTCAGCCAAGTGCAGGTTTCTTGCAACACTGTAATGGGAAAAACCACAAGGTGAAATTCTCCCTTCCCCCTGCACAACTTTTAAAGATACAGAAGACCTCTTGGTTGCCAGGTCTTCTGTATCTTTAAAAGTTGTGTAGGGGTAAGGGAGAATTTCACCTTGTGGTTTTTCCCATTACAGTGTTGCAAGAAACCTGCACTTGGCTGAATTTTCTCTTCTCTTAAAGATACAGAATCATTCTCAGGCCCTAAGCCTGGCAACCTTAGTTTTCAGTGCACATCAGGCAGGCACCTACAGTACTGCATTTAGGCACCTGCTTAAAACTCATCTGTTCACCCAGGCTTTCCCCGAGGGGTGATCCAACTATGTTATATATTAGTCTGATCTACTGATTTGTGATGTATTTTGTATTTGTTTTATGAATGCAATGTTACTGTTGACTTTATGTTGTTCACAGCCATAATATATCTCTTTAATGTTGGCAGTATAGAAAATTTAGTCAATAAATAAAATAATAAATAAGAGTGGAAAGACAGTACTTGTCAAAAATTCTCTTTTGCACAGCACCTGGACACGCTTGATATGACATCTCGGAGTCTCTTTCTTACGGGGTGGGACTAGCAGTGGTTAAAGTTACCTTGTGAGGCTTCAGGGTCACTTTAAAGAACAAGTGATCCTATGATGAGCTATAACCTGAGCCTCACATGACTTTCCCATGTAAACTGAGAGGTAAGCACCCAGCTTCTGATATTGGGCATCCTTCCTGGGATCATGACATGAACACCGCTCCTTTTTCATGCAATGGGAATGCAACCAATATATTCTGAGCCTGATACAAGACTAGCCCTATCATCAGGCAGATTGAGGGCAGATTTGGGCATAGCATTAAAAGGGTGTGTGAATTATTTATTTTACTGAACGTTTTGCCGCTATAACAAATGAAATTTGGATTTTGTGCAAACATATCTTGGGTTGGCTATAGCTAGGTATATATATTTTAATCATGTACAGGAAACACTCCACATCCCAGGAAGCTCCTAGGTAATTTCATGTTAGCAGGGTCCTAGTTTGGTGGGCATGGGACTGCAATGTACTTGCCATAGTAGTTAATCCAGCCCTGCCAGGCCTCTTTTACAAAACAGTTCACTAAGCCAAGAACAATGCTGTGCATAGGAGGAAACATCGGTATATGCAAATTCTTACCCCTTGAGAAAAGTAGAAGGCAGCAATTCCCAGAGGCCAGAAACAGCAAAGCATTGAAAAAATAGCCAAGCCTAGGTGGTCTCGTGGGGGAAGCATAAGAAAATGATCTTCACTCTCGCTGTCACTCGAAGAGTCACTCTGGAAAACAAATTAAGCCAATGGTACAACGCAAGTCTGACCCACAGAGTAAATAGAAGGAGAAGGTGTAACTAACAGCCATATATTAGGAATAATTTGATTTGGATCCCTGCATTGAGCAGGGGGTTGGACTTGATGGCCTTATAAGCCCCTTCCAACTCTACTATTCTATGATTCTATAATTCACACTACGCATGTATGATGTTGCTGCTATGACAACACATTTCTCCTGATAAACAGTTGGCAGATGATCTTCATGGGGCAGTAAGCAATGCAATGACGTTTCAGTGAGATGAGTCCATCACACATTCAAGCAACAGAGTCAGCCTCTATGATCTATTCTGCTTGTCTGTCAGGAACAGTGGCTAGTACGAATAATCTACTGGGAACTGCATGTCCAACAGAGATTTACAAAATGATCTGTGGGCACCACCTCCATCATCATAATTTTTCCTCCTCTTCAAAGAGAAAATACCTGATATCTATTAGGCAGGAGATGTGCTGCATAGTATGCTGACTGAGAAATATCTTCTTTGCTTCAGTATACAAACCATTTACTCTGGAGTGGTCTGGCAGGTATTTCATAGAGCTCCGTAGGACTTCAGTGAGACTATTTGGGAGTAAGAAACTTGTGATTTTAAGCAATCAGTACATTAATTGTATTTGTCTACTGTGCTAACCGAATGAATTTTATCTTAGATGGTAATCTTATCCTACATGCTGATCCTAGATATCTAAAACAGAACATTGTGGGGGGGGGAGTACAACTGACAGATACACTTGAAAATCTTGAAACAAACAAATCATACCAGCTCAAGAAAGATTTACTGATATTTTCAAACTATTTGCTTCAGAAAAGATTCTTAATTTCTAATGCCCTTTTAATTTCTAATGGACTCAAATTCTGAGGATTTGAGTCTGTCAAGTTCCCTGAAGACTATGAAAATTATTGACAAAAGAGTAATGAAGGACGTAGGCCAGGAGTCCTCAATGTTTTTGGGCCCCCAGGTATGTTTGTAAATTTAAGATATTGTTTTGGAGATCACAAAATACCCATTTCACAGAAGAAAAGCTGATGAGGCTCAGAAGCCCCATCCAAAACAAGCAAAACATTTATACTACCCCCAAAACAAAACTCAGATAAAGAAAGCTGGCAATATTTCATTAAAAAAGGCAAGTGCCCAACCACCACCACCACCACCCCTTTTTAAAAAGAATGAGGGGGGAGGGGGCTTGGTGGGTGCCAAGGAAATGTCTGGGGGTACATAAAGATCTAATTTTGGTATCCTGCCCCTTTTGGATGTAATCCTTCCTGATAGTGTCAGAGACTCTGTTTCAGTAAGAGGCATCTATTCTGATAAGGAAAGCAGTTCCCAAGTACCATCTTGGGACCAGAAGGTAAAAAATTGAAAGTTAGATTTGTGCTACACTAGTGACTTGTCATTGCTTTATTGCTCAATCCCAAACATATTCACTCGGAAGAAAGTTCCATTCATTTTAATGGAACTTACTTCCAAGTTAAGTTTGCTTAAGGACACTTTAGTTGTTATATAGCCATGAGAGTAGCTGTATACTATAGCCAGCGTGGATTTTTCACATTCCGCAATGTTAAATTGAAAAGAACCCTCATGCCATTCTGATGTTTCCCACAACCTCATTTCAAAACAAAACCTGACAAAACTGAACTGAACTGCTTAACAACCCTGTCAATTTTCATGGTGATACACAAAACAGTCAGAGAGAATCGAGAGTTCAAAGTCCAAAAAGAGAGAAAAAAAACCCAGAGCCCTTTTGGACTTTTTTCTGTCAGAGTTCTCATGATCTGTTGAAATTCATTAAAAATCAGCCATGTTCACAGAGTACCTGTAATCCTACTATTGACCTTGCCCCATACGCTGACCTTCATCTTCTGCAGTTTAAATGTTTAAAAAATGCCTGGCTGATTTATAATTAATTTAAGAAATTTTGGCTTGAACTGAATGATAGTGTCGGGCATGCTCAGTAAGAACCAACTGTTCTAAAAGCCAGACTTGCAGCTGCTGGGCTTGACTAATCCCGGGGCCACACCTATACCAGACTTTGATTTCATGTGAGACAGTCATGGCTTCCCCCAAAGAATCCTGGGAAGTGTAGTTTGTGAAGGGTGCTGAGAGGAGAGTCCTATTCCACTGACAGAGCTCCAGTGGCCAGTGGTTGAACAGTCAGCCACTTTGACTGAAGCTCTGTGAGGGGAACAGGGCCTCTCCTAGCCACTCTCAGCACCCTTCAATAACTACACTTCCCAGGATGCTTTGAGAGAAGCCATGACTGTCTAAAGTGAAATAAAGGTCTGATGTGGATGTGGCCAGGGACAGCTTTGGTTTAAATTTGGGTGGGAGGCTACATGTGCCTGCTGTAGAATAAAAAGGTGGGGGAAACACTGAAAAGCAATGATACAGTTCACAATGTTTTCCTTTTTGAAAAGAAAAGGGCTTCCACTCTGCCCAGTACCCACCCACCCAATTTCCTCCCCTCCCCCAGGTCAGTGTTGGACTATGACCTGGGAGACCAGGGTCTGAATCCCCACACAGCCATGAAGCTTACTGGGTGACCTTGGGCCAGTCACTGCCTCTCAGCCTCAGAGGAAGGCAATGGTAAAACCACCTCTGAATACTGCTTACCATGAAAACCCAATTGATAGGGTCATCATAGGTCGGAATTGACTTGAAGACAGTCCATTTCCATTTTCAAATATTGCACAGAAATAAATCCCACTGAACTCAAAAAGTATGCAAATGATCAAATCCACTCTCCCTCCTCCCTCCTATCCCCTCCCTCTTGCCCCTTCCCTCCCCATCCCCATCCCCTTCCTATCCCCTCCTTCCCCTTCCCCCTCCTCCCCTCCCCTTCCTCCTCACTGTGGTCAATTTTACCTATCTTAAGCATGGTTGCATGGGAGTAAATACCATTGAACTCTATAAACATGCAAATTATCAAACCTCCCCTCCCACTTCCTTTACCCCCTCCAATCCCCTCCTTTCTCCTCCCCCTCCCCCTCCTCCTCCCCCATGGTCAGTTTTACCTATCCTAACCATGATTGCATAGGAGTAAATCCCATTGATCTCAATAAGAATGCAAATGACCTGCCTTTTCCCTCCTTCACCTGCCTCCTCCCCTCCCCTCCCCTCTTCCTTCTTCCTCCTCCCCTGCCCACTCCAGCCCTGCCTCCCTCCCCCCATCAGTTTTATCTATCCTAATCATGATTGCACGGGAGTAAATCCCACTGAACTCAATAAACATGCAAATGAACAAACCTGTCTTCCTCCCATCCCCCTCCTGTCTGCTCCCATCCCCCTCCTACCCTCTGCCCTTCCTTCCCTCCCTCCTCCCCTCCTCCCCTCCCCATCCCCCTGTGGTCAGTTTCACCTACACTAAGCATGATTGCAGGGGAGTAAATCCCACTGAACTCAATCAGCATGCAAATGATCAATCCATTCTCAGCAAACTTGCACAGGATCCAATTTCTTACCTCCTGGATTAAAAAGCAGAGAAATTCACTAACAGGCAAAACAAACTTTTGAATGCACCAGGGGAGCAGGAGACCTGACCTCCTCTCTGAGATATTGTACTGCCCTACAAATTTGTCAAAATGCAAACACAATTTGGGTTGGTCTTTCACAGTCCAATTGGAAGGATTGGGTAGCATGTGCCTCTGAGCATATGGTGAGTGGTGGCAACACCTGCAATCACCCCAAATAATAGAAAGAAGACATGTGCTGTGCTGGTCTTGTTTTAGCAGGAAGGAAGCAACATTATTAAGACAGTTGATATAGTTCAGATGGTCATTTTAAATATGTCTGATTCACTTTGCAATTTTAGTGAAGTTTCCTATAGGAAACCATTTGCTTCTATTTCTGTGAATATGTGAAGTACAGCAACACTTTGCAAAGTTTATACTAAAAAAACTCAATAATTGTGGAATAATGGTACTGACTGTTCTACAGAATAGCTTCCAGTGGACATCAGGAGTGTCTCAGTTTGCACAAGATAAAACAGTGGGAGGTGAAATATATTCTAGCAAAATTCTAGGTGTGCTCTATGTTTCTTATCGACTGTGCCCACCTTGCCTTAAATGAAGTGGTTTAAACACAGCAGGCTGAAAACATGCATCCTCTTTTTTCCAACAGCTAGAGTCGTTCCTGGAGTAGCAACATATTGTAATCAGTCTGATTTTACATCAAACTGCAGTTTCAGATTCAACTGTTAATGCACCCAAAATAGAAATAGAACATAACCTCCCATTTGAAACACAAAAGGCTGTTTTCACCATCATATGACATTGACCAATAAAAAGGCTTTGAAATTAATAAAAATAAATTTGACACAGGTTTCTAGGATGAATAATGAGGGAAATAAAATTTTCTGGATTAGATTCTCTGTAGAAACATTAGTAACATAGGAAAGAAGCAAAGTAAAAAGAACACCAACAAACACAAAAATATACTTCTCCATCTTTGGAGATGGCAAGTGTTGCCACCACTCACCATATGCTCAGAGGCACGTTACCAAATTCTTCCAAGCTACACAGGAAGTGGATTGGACTGTGAAAGACCAACCCAAATTGTGTTTGCATTTTGACAAATTTGTAGGGCAGTACAATATCTCAGAGAGGAAGTCAGGTCTCCTGCTCTACTGGTGCATTCACTATAGCTGCCCAATTTCCCTGCTTTTTAAAGTTTGATAGAAATATCTGTGGGCTATAGGTACATTCTTAAACCGCAAGGTTTTTTGCCTATTAGTGATTAAATAACACCGTGTGAAATAGTAACCCAGAAAGCTACAATAAATGATGGTGCTGGTGGTATTGGTGATGATGATGATAACAATAATAGTAGCATTGTTAGAACTCGCCACTCATGGATGTCATCTCCAACCCTTGATGTGAAGCAATTGGCATCCTACAGATTTTATTCTTCCCCTACTGAAAGCTCCTTCCACTAAGGTTGTCTGGATATAATATTTCTATGGCAACTATCACCACCATGGCATTAAAGAAGCATTTTCACCCTTGTACTCTTTCTCTCATTGAGTATTTTACAATCTCCCCCCCCCCACTCTCTCATTTGACCTTCTCTTTTCCAGCTGCAGTTTCACATATTCTCTCCTTATTCTTAACAGTTTCACACAGAAGAAGAAGAAGATTTGCAGAATTTCTATGTCATCTCTTTCTCTGGCCACTTGGATTTGGGGCAAAATCCTTAATAACAGAAATCATTGATATGAAATAGATTCTTATTTTTCTCTCAAGCTAAATTGCCAGCTCCCAAGTTGGGGCTCACTTAACCACATGCCCCCCTGTAATTATCTTTAGCTATATTATCCTTAATGCATTATACCAGGGATGGGCAACTGTTTGTTTCTGTTGAGGGCTGCATTCTCTTGGGGGTAATCTGCATGGCAACTCTAGATGGGGCCAAAGCCAGTGGTGGGTGGGGCCAGAAGCAAAAGTGGGTATGGTCCTCCTTCAATTTCTGATGCCCCTGCCCTTCCTCACTTCGCAGTAGGCTGATGGGGGATGGACAGATCACTCTGGCCAGGAGGTCAAACGGATCACTTGCAGAGGGATTTTGAAATCAGGATGAGGCCTAAGAAAAAGACCCATCCCTGTATTAAATCCTCAGGTCTAATTCTGCAGAAATAACGGAAACTATCTCTCAGGCAGAAGATTTTACCATTTACCTCAGTTTGGCCTACCATTATTTTATATATATATATATTAAACAAACATTATTTCCATGTTTACTTCCTACTTCAAAGTATGCTTACTCAAAAGTAAATCCCATAGCCTCTGAAATTTACCTCATATTCCTGCAATTCCTCTTCCTCCACTTCATAGGACACTGTCTGGATTTTGATATCATTTTCCATTAGGGCCCGCCCTTGTGTTTCCTGTGCAACAGAGGCCTCAGTGGGATGTTCTTTATTTCCCATGAAGGTTGTCTCACAGCTTTCACCTTTGTTGTCCTTGACTTTGACATTGGCCTCATCCTTCACCAGGATGAAATTTGGGCCATACAATGCTTCAACAGCTAGCTGAAGAGAACTAGCATCCAGCAGCTGGTGAGTCCTTGCATTGCCAGAATTTTGGAAGATGTAGGAGTATAGTTTACCCTGGCAACGGTGGCCAGGATAATCCTGGTGGTAAGTGTAACTGCCATGAAAATGTCCATCGTTCTTGGCCAACAGAGGATTCTGAAGTTCACTCACACTTTCCATTCTTCTGAAAGCTCTTTGCAAGATGCTTCTACGATAAATAGATGATCGAGGTCCTGAAGAATAAAAACGGCAGAATTAGGGGGCACATAAAGTATAGAAACTCATTAAGTTATGAGTGAGGAATCTGTGGCCTTGCAGATGTTGTTCTCCCATCAGCCCCAGCCAGCATGGCCAGTGGTCAGAGATGATGGGAGCTATAGTCCAACAATAGCTGAAGAGAGCCACAGGTTTCAAACCTCTGGACTAAGTGGTTCAACCACAATTATTGTATCATGTTAGCCAGTGCTGGGAACATGTCTGGGTTGATGGAAATCCCAGGGTTGGGTTCATATCAGAGAGGTTCCAGCATGCATCTTGACCATTGGAACTTGAATTATGGCACACTGGGGGAAAGCTGATGGAGATCTCATTTAGATGTGTGTTGGCTGCTTGAAATAAGACAAGCAAAAAAGAGAACACTCTAAATGGAAATTCTATATGAATGTCTCTAGTTTATAATAGGTTTCTCATTGGACGTTTGACTTGTATAGAATTTAATATATAATATATATAATATATTTTACATTTTTAACTTTTTTCATGTGTGGTTCAATTATCTGTTTAATCATTGTTATGCCATTATCTTTTTAGATAAAGCCCTTTATAAAAGCATTTTTGACCAAAACACGTTGGACATATACAAATAATATTGTTAGGCACCACACTTCTGAAACCAGTGTTGGGTGGCACCCCAATTTCCAGGTGGTATGAAACTTCCAGGGGTTCCTGAGATTACCCAGGGTTTGGTTTCCTTGGAAAGAAGGTCAGCAGAGATTGTGGTGTCTTATAGAATATATGGTTTTTATTTACACATATTCACAACCTGAGCATAAGATGGAAGGGTTCTCAGCATTAACAGTCCATCAGATCTTGCTCCCCAAAGCCTATAGCTTTGGGGGTACAGACACAGAAGACAGGCCTGTCTCTGTGTCTTTCTAGGTTCACCCCCAAGACCGGACTGAAAGATACAAGCCTCTCTCTGGTTCCAGGATGGGGAGATGGGGGCCTGTCCCCTGAAAAGAGTTCCCATAGCAACAGGATCTCTCTTGGCCACGTCCGTTTTGATATGCAGATTGACCACTCAAAAAGTCCATTAACTCACAGTCTGACTTGTCTGAACAATTAGTTTAACAAAGGAAATTAGTCTGACCAGTGGAGGTTTCTTCGTTTGCAGATTGTACCTCTTACAGGCATACAATTAAAAGCTAGAAGGGGTATCACAGTTATCATCCAAACCCACCCCCACAATCCTATAACAATATTTATGGCATATTTGAGATACAGTTTTCTCTTTTTTACACATTATTTTTGGATGCTATCTGTTTTTTTGATGTGTTTGTTTGAAATATGGTCCCAATAACATGCAGAAACACCAGTGGGAGTTCAAAACTCCTTGACTCCTGATGCTCCAAGCCTAGTTTCAGTCCAGTAGGTTGGAGATCTCTTTGTGGTTATAGGGGGTCCTTTGGGGGCAGCAGTGGACTTGTTTTCAGTTTACTAGTACGCACAAGTCCCAGCAAAGAAAAGAAAAACCTGTCTTGTGCTAGGAATATAGCTAGGGATAAATGCTTCAGCTAGTTTCATGACTGTTTCATACTAATGGCTCTGGATATTCTAATAAAGCAGACCTGGTGCCAGCAGATGGCCAGGTCGGGAACTGGCCGAGGGACCCAAGGCCTTGAGAGGGCCCCTCAAATGTCCCAATCCAGCCATGCCACCATTCACCATCCTCCCTGCTGGGCCCCCAGATGCTTTTCAGTAGTGGGCAGTAGTGCTGCTGTTGAAGAAGAGCCAAGCTTATTTCCTATCAGCAGTGACCCATAGATCTATAAAATTTATTGATTTCATACTTCTATAATCTGAGAAGAACTATAGATCTTTGAAATTATTTCTGAAGTGTGCCTGGTAGCCTGGTGGAGAGTGGTGAATGGTGCCACCATGGAGCAATGGCAGTGGGGCAAAAAAAAGGCTGGACCTTGCCCTGACTGTGGGGTGTCATTGTCAGCACTGTGCCAAGGAGGGCCCCACCATAGTCTGTTGCCAGCCCTGTAAAGAAGCATTACTGGTAGAAGCACAACTCAATTGTGCTGCTTCTTACTGAGTTTTTGATGTATTGTTTGAAAAGGAAATTGCATGGGGGGGATGGGGAGGAATACACAATTTTTCATGCATTCAGAGCTTGTGCATTCCTGCCCCCTAAATTCCTTTCTTTAATCCTGCATTAAGAATGGAGTAAGAAATGCCACACACGTCTTCCCTCTCTCCCCTTCTTCTTCCCTCTCCCACACTGTTTAGAACATCTAAAGTCAGAGTGGGGTTTCATAAGCCCCAAACACTTAAATTATTTGCAATTACCTTATTTAGTACTGTATGAAAACCTGAAAAGACATCCATTAAAATGCTGCAGGGGAAAAGGAATTCTGCAATCTGCTGTACTGAAGCCATTATCAAAGTATTAAAGATTGGGACTGCATGCTGTATAGCACTTTGATAACTGAGTTATTGGGTGGGTGGAGGGAGAAAGCTCAGCCATTAGAAACAGGAGCTATGTGTGGACATGCCCTATTTTTTGATGAGAAATGACAGCATTTAGCTGTGCTGTTGGGCATGAGAGCATGACCTTTCCCCCCAGCCTACCAAAATGTGGTTTGAAACTCCCTTTATTTGAGTCTTCTTGTCAGGTTCAATGTGGCAGGTGGTGAGATCACACTATAAACCATGTGATAAGATGAGAAGGTCAAACCCATCATAATGGTTAACATGTGTTCAGCAGTGCCCTTTCTTTTTGGCAGCTTCAGGAAGGGGGAGAGAATCTATTATAAATGCACAGTGCTTCCTTTATGCTGGGTCATAACTTCCTGAAGAGCTACAGCAAATAACAGATGGTGCTGGCACAGACCTGAGGTTGGCATCCCCTGCAGGTACCCTCTTTGCATTATGAACAAGCATGACACACAATGAATTACAGCCCTTTCATTTGTGACTGATGCCAGTAAATGTAATATATTTTGCATGCAAATACAACAACTGCTGCAGAGTTCTTCAGCATTTGGACTGAAGCTTCCAAGGAGAAAGTGAACATCATGAAAATGGAGAAAGAAAATGGATATAAGGTCTGCTTGGTATGGAAGCATCTTATAGGCTCTTAGCTATGCCTATATTTTCATAGCAAATGTATATACCCTTTACGAACTGCATTCCTGTATTACAGGAACCAAACAGCCCACATTATTTTCTCCCACCTTAGCCCCCGGCTCTCTGTCAGCTTCATTGGCATTACTGTATCACACAACATTATGTAACATCACATGTCAGCGACCTATAGGAATCCAGGATTACCTCTTATGGTCAGAGGCAAATCGGCCATCAAGGAGACAAGTGGGCTGGGCACTCCAAAAGCAACTCAGTTGGACTGCAGCTGGTCCTGCCCAGCAATTTGCTCAGTTGCAGCCTTACTACTATGGAATCCTATGGGTCCCTTATATCAGTTAATTCCAGCTGAGTTGATGGCTAGAAGATGGCATTGCAGCTATCCACACTGGTGATGCTACAGTTCAGTAGAGAGGAGGTCACCATCTCTGTATTCGAGGAAGCTGATATGGCAGTGTGAAGGTTACATTGGTTGCTGCTAGAGTTCCTGGTACAAGACCCCCAGCGTCTTACCCATTGTGTATTGCCTTCAAGTCGATTCTGACTTATGGCAACTCTATGAATAGGGTTTTCACAAGGCTGAGAGGCAGTGACTGGCCCAAGGTCACCCAGTGAGCTTCATGGCTATGTGGGGATTTGAACCCTGGTCTCCCAGGTCGTAGTCCAACACCTTAACCACTACACTACGCCACGAGAGTGGCTGTATACTATAGTCAGCATGTTTTATTGCATTCCACAATGTTAAAGTGAAAATACCCCCACGCCATTCTAATGCTTCCCATCAGCTCATTTCAAAACAAAACCTTACAAAACATATAGTCCTGAACTCAGAAACGCTTGCTTAACAACTCTCTAAATTTTCATGGTGATACACAAAACAGTCAGAGAGAATCAACAGTTCAAAGTATAAAAACAGAGAGAAAAAACCCAGACCCCTTCTGGACTTTTTTCTGTCAGAGTTCTCATAATATATTGAAATTAATTAAAAATCAGCCATGTTCACAGAGTACCTGTAATCCTATTACTGACCTTGCCCCATACTCTGACCATCTTCTGCAGTTGAAAAGGTTTTTTTAAAAATGCCTGGCTGATTTATAATTAATTTAAGAAATTTTGGCTTGGACTCAATGATAATGGCGGGCATGCTCAGTAAGAACCAACTGTCAGTGTTCTAAAAGCCAGACTAACAGCTGCTGGGCTTGGCTAATCAGGGGACCACATCCACACCAGACTTTGATTTCACATGAGACAGTGATGTCTTCCCCCAAAGAACCCTGGGAAGTGTAGTTTGTGAAGGGTGCTGAGAGAAGACTCTTATTCCCCTGACAGAGCTCCAGTGGCCAGAGTGGTTGAACCGTCAGCGACTCTGATTGAAGCTCTGTGAGGGGAACAGGGCATCTCCTAGCAACTCTCAGCACCCTTCACTAACTCCCCTCCCCAGAATTCTTTGGGAGAAGCCATGACTGTCTAAAGTGAAATAAAGGTCTGGTGTGGATGTGGCCAGGGACAGCTTTGGTTTAAATTTGGGTGGGAGACTACATGTGCCTGCTGTAGAATAAAAAGGTGATGGAGAGGCTGAAAAAGAATGCTCAGAGGCACATGTTACCAAATTCTTCCAAGCTATACAGGAAGTGGATTGGACTGTGAAAGACCAACCCAAATTGTGTTTGCATTTTGACAAATTTGTAGGGCAGTACAATATCTCAGACAGGAGGTCAGGTCTCCTGCTCCTCTGGTGCATTCACTATAACTGCCCAATTTTCCTGCTTTTTAATGTTTGATAGAAATATCTGTTGGCTATAGGTACGTTCTTAAACTGCAAGGTTTTTTGCCTATTAGTGAATAGAGTCTTAAGGTTACCAATGCATGAATCACCAGGGTCAGACTATCCCTGTCCAAGAACAGCCATAGTTTGTGTACCAGCCATAGCTGGTAAAAGGCACTTCTAGCCGCTGCTACCTGAGCCTCAAGTGTCAGAGATGGAGCCAGGAACCTGTTATTTCAGAGGGAGTGCGACCCAACCAGTACAGGCAACTGGCCAATATCCTGGATACAGGAACCACCAACCCACAGTGCGTCCATTCCTCCACATCAGTTTATTGGCCATCGTCCAGTCCACTACTGTGCGCAGATAACGGTTCAGATCATACACAGTCTCTCCTGACTCAGGGGTTATGGTCAAATATAGCTGTGTGTTATCAATGTACTGATGATACTTTGTCCCCAAACTCCAAATGACCACACCCAGTGGCTTCATATAGATATTAACAGCATCAGAGATAAGCTTGTGCCCTCGGGACACCATAGTGTGAAGATCATGGGGCTGAAACACAGTCTACCAATGCTACTGTCTGGACATGGCCCTATAAACAGGAATATTGCTGTTGTAAAACACTGTTCCCAATATCTATGGCACGGAGCTGGTCCAGGAGGATACCATGGTTAATGGTATAAAAAACTACCAAGATCAAGAAGCAGAATCACACTTCCTCTGTCCTCCTCCTGATGCAAGTCACCCATCAGGGCGATCAAGGCTTATTCAGTCCCCAAACGCTTGCACAATAGTGCAACAAATTAGGACAAAAAAACCCACATTGTACCTTGGAGGAATAGCTTTCACGAATATGGCAGCTGGCCCTGTTGAAAAGACTAACACACCAGGCTTAGTTGTCAAGAGATAAAGTAAAACCTGAACCTGCCCAGGCCCTGAGATCTTCAGGAGAGGCCCTTCTCCCCATACCCACTTCCTCTCAAGTTCGACTGGTGGGGATGCGGGATACGGCCTTCTCGGTGGCAGCCCTTAGGCTGTGGAATTCTCTCCCTAGGGATATAAGAATGACCCATTCCCTGCAGTCCTTCCGGCATCAAGCAAAGACTTTCCTATTTCAACAAGCTTTTGGTACTGATGGATGCTAAAGTTAGGACTGCCAGGACCTGCACTGCTAATGCCTAATATCATTATTTTAAATTAGCTTTGATCCTCTTTTAGCTATCAGTTTGAATGGTTTTAATATTGGATATAGTTTAATTCTATTTTAATGAAGATTTTGTATGTTTTAATTATATGTGTTTTTATCTGGAAGCCGCTGTGAGTTCCAGTGTTGGAAGGATGGCGGGATATAAATAAATAAATAAATAAATAAATAAATAAATAATAAAAGAAGGTAACTTCATTGAGCTCTGGTTTCCATTTTTTTTCATATGTCAACTTGGACGGGGTGTGTGAGGATCATCAGACCGTCAGATTCTCAAAGATTCCTCTGGAGGGACATGTTGGCACAAGGTGAGACATTTCTTTACTGTATTACAATGCAGGGCAACTAGGACAAGAACCACAGTTCTGAAGTTGTTGTTTAGTGTTTATTGTTGCATTCCAATGAAAGTTTATAATATATAAAAAGTTCTTTTTAAAAAACAACAACAGAACATTTGTGGTATGAAAACGTGATTGCATAAAACTGCCCCAGTAAAATCATGACCCCAAATCATGATGAATGCTCAATAAAAAGGACACCTGGATGGGCCCTATGTTGGTCAGACACAGAAAAACTCCACATTTGTGTCCAGTTGGAAGCCTAGGATAGTAACCTCTTAGTAAGCTAGTTTTCAAAAAAGCATTCTACCAAGTGTGTTGTCAGAAGAGGGACAGAGCTGGGGACCTGCCTTCCCTTCCTCCTCAGCCAGCACAGACACTAAGCAAACTGGTGGAAAAGGAAGGATGAGAAATCAGTCCCTCTTTCACTTGCCTGCTCACTCGCCTGCATGGAATTTTTTGTCACCTGTAGCTACTAAGTAAGTTGTTAAATACAAGGTTGTATAAGGGAGTGCAAACTGATTCTCAGCATTGTCACTCTTAAGGGACGCCACCCTCAGCTCCTTTGGAAGGAATGGCAGGATAGACATTTAATTAATTAATTAATTAAGAATGTCTCTTAAAATCTGACAATAACTACAATAGCTCAATCATACAGGAAAATAAAGCACAAAGCAAACCCACCAATCAGACAAGAGCTGGGGCAGGGCACGATTGGCTACATGGACAGGTACTAGTAAGCTGATTCCACACCACAGAGAAGTAGGGAATGCAGAAGCACAAGTGATTCTTCTGTTTCCTCTCAGTCTGTTGCAAAAATGGGACTTGACCATTTCATTCACTGTTCTATATGTTTGGTGATAAGGCAGCTACAAAAGGATACCAGAATAGCTGATATTGCACATAGTGGTATTGCACGTAGAAGGCTGATGTTCAGTTAAAGGTCTCTGGCAGCAGGGGCTGAATTACCTCTGCCAAAATCCCTCGGGGACTACTGCTTAGATGGATCATTGTTCTGATCCTTATATTTGACTGATATGGATAGTGATACAGATAAAGACATCTAGGATGATTGAAAGGTTCTTTGATATGGAGCTGTACAGGTTTGTGGCATGATGGCAAAAATCTTGTCAACCTATCACTGACAAAGTTAGAGAGGACAAAGTACTAATCAATGAAAAGCATTGGCAAAAAATGGACAGAAGGTCTCCCAAGTCTTTTTCTTCACTGAGTCTATAAAACAGTGATCCCTCTGTTAGATTGTTCCTTTTTTCGATGGTTTCTTGGGATAGAAATGGTTCCACATTGCAATAAATGTTCATGTGCTTACTACCACCCCAAGTGCATTTCCTTTAAAAATGATACTCCAAAGAGAAAAGGTCAGAGATGCTGAGCTAATAATGATTATTTGAAAATGAAGATGCCCATAAAGGCAATTTACAAACACCTGGCATCTCAGTGATTGTTCAATGAGTTCAGAGGCATTAATCCATTATGTCCAATTCGTTCAAGCCATAGAATGTCACTATAAAATTTTCTCATGTTCATTTGCGAGATTTTCCCCAAATCTTCAGCTTGGTGGTAAAACACAACTGAATATGGGAGATATTCCTGATCAGTCAGCACCCTTAGGTCAAACCATATGGATAAAAAGGACCCCAAAAGGGATGAAGAGGAAGAAATGACTCATGAGATCCTCTCTGAACAGGCCTCATAATTATGCAGAGAAACTACACAGTGTAGCTACAGCCACACAACCTTATTATTTAGTGTTTACAGCTGGAGCTGTCCTGGATGAGGAGCTATGTAATGTCCCATCAGGTGCTGTGCTCAGCTGTATTTTAATTTAATCAAGTATGTTTCCTGCATTAATGCCAGCGAATTTTCCAAACTCATCCATCAATTCTCCATTCTGACATGCATAGGCATAGAAAAGAAGGAGCGGGAAGAGGATAGAGACTGAAAGCTCAGGGCTTTTCTCTGTTTCTTACATTTGCAAAAGCTTATGAATCCTTTTGACAAATGGTGCCATGATTAATGGTTTCACTCTCAATTCACTGCTCTCTGCTACCAAGTGGGAGCAGCAAACTACGGTCCTTGGCTTGGCATTTCATCCAAATTGGGACTGTAATTTGTTTCACTCTAAACAAACCACAGCCTGAAGCCAAGATTTGTTCTCCATTAGGCAGGATCAGGCATCTGCTTCAGGTGGTAGATGCTGGGGGACAGGGAATGGAGGCAAGGTGTTGGAGGATAGAGCTACATGTGCCTGCTCTGTGCCCCCTAAACTAGCCTGTTGCCTGCAGGTACAGTGGAGAATTCTGTCCCTTTGCCAGTGTTGAACTAAGATTCAACTGCCAGTCCAGTAGACTTGTCTGCAGACAAGTGTGTGTGTATGGATCTTGTCCTTCACTTCAAGCAGCCAAATGTCTTGGGCTGGCCCTGCATGATTTATTTGCAGAGACATAAACCATGATCCCTGGGTTGGATGTAAAGTTAAGCCAAGGACCATAGTTTATTGCTCCCATTCCCTAGTGGGGAAGAGCAAAGTGGGAGCAATCTGCACACTCATGGCAAACTGTTGTGGCTTATTGTGATGTGGGAACTCAGTCACATAGGGTGCAAAGAACAACATTTCTGAGACAGGCACTATGACTTTCTGTGAAGGTAACAGCCGCAGCACTGCTGGCATGACTGAGATGTAATTTACAGTAAACAGGAGGGATTCTCTAGGGAGAGAGTACATATATATGCTCTGGCAGAGCGAAGGCCTGGGCCCAGCATATTACACATGCATCCTCAAAACAGATTGGGCATTTCTCATGTTAAAGTGTATTTTGTTTAAACTGGGGGCTTATTACTCAGCATCAGGTTTTCAAGATATAAGGAATCAAACAATTCAAACTGCAGCAGTTTTGAAGCAGATAAAATTTGCTAAAAGCAGCCATGATCCATTCTCATTTAAAATCCATCCTGATAAACTGATGGAAGGTATTGATATTCTCATCCACACTACACTAGCAGCTAGTACTGGCTCATAGCACAGAAAAATCTAAGCATATCTCTCTATCTGTCTACACACATGCACACAGACACAAGGGAAGAAAGTGACATTAAAAATGGATCAGACTGAACAATGATGGCAGTTGAAGTGAAATAAAGAAACTGGACTAGATGCTGGTGTCCATCATCTCTATGTGCATCTGAAGCCATTTACTTTCAGCTGTCTCTGGAGCCACAATATGACTAATAATGCCCCTTACACAGTAGCACTCTATCCATTGGAATTGAGGATGGTTTGCTAATCCTCCTATCAAAGCAATGAAGTTACAGGTGGTTGAATCTGTACATGCTTATCTCAGTGGAGCCTCTTGGATTCCAGTTCGACATTTGGCTCACTCACAGCTGGATATAATAGTCCAAGCTGATGGCAGACTAAGTGGTTTCCCTAAGAATCAATCACAGAATAATTGCCTTGTCAGGTAAACATTCAGTCCTTCCTTCTACACTTGACTTATGCCCTGTACACACCAAATGTTAGAACAGCACATTGGTATGGACTCCTTGATCGACATGACCTTCTGGGCCCCATTCAAAATTAAATGTCAAGTTATCTACTCTTGCACATTCCACAAGTGAACGTGTGTTCTGTGGGCTTCTTGTGGGCTTTGTGGCAATTGGGGAAACTGAGGAACAGCAAGGCAGTAGCAAGAGGATCAAAGGCATTTGCTTCAGCAAGACTAAATACGGCAGACCCACACTACAGAATAGGAACACAGGAAGCTGCCTGATACTGAGTCAGACCATTGGTCTGTCTAGCTCAGTATTGCGTACGCTGACTGGCAGCAGTTGTCCAGGGTTTCAGGCAGGGTTATCTCCTAGCCCTACCTGGAGATGCCAGGGACTGAACCTGTGATCTTCTGCATACAAAGCAGATGCTTACCCCTGAGATACAGCTCTTCCCCTTCTGAACTATGTACGATGTGTATTTGAAATGTGCAGGGAAAGGGAATGCCGATTACTCAGATTTGTGAATGTGTTTCCATTAATTTTTATCATCATAATAAACAAGATTGTTTTGGTTGTGCTCGCAGTCTATTAGAAGGCCTTAAAACAAAAAGACTTGGCACAAGTTGTGATTCCTAGAGGTGATAGTCTTGTTCAGTCTGATAAAACATACTGAAGAGAGAAGACTGGGTGAGCAAATCCAAGGCAGGACAATATGCCTCTGAATAATTAAATTCTGTGGAAGAAAGAATTTTGGCAAGTGCAGCTTATCATGCAGGAGTCGGGGAAAATCTGTTGACATCCCCTTCTGGACACCTGTCAAAGGCACAGGAGTGCCTGAGTGTCTTTGCATCCCAGTCACCCTACTGAGGTCCTGATAATTACTAAGGAGATGAACGGAGGGAAGGGCAAAATGGCGACGCAGTTGGTAAGCTTTTTGAATTCCCCTGCAGAGTCTTTTTCTTTTTAAACCTTTTAAACCTTTTTAGACTCACTAATGTTTCTTAACTCTTGAAGTTTTCTTCTTATTTGGAATAGTCCTGCCTGATAATAGTTTCGGTTTTTCCGGTTACTCCCTGCAGGAGCATTTATTTTTTTGCTATATTCTTTTTCTGCCTTGTTTAGATAAGCTCTCCCTCAAGGCCATTTTAGCAGGGAAGGAACCTTTTTTCAGCTGCCGCCTTTATTTTTATTTTTTATTTTGTTTAACGTTTAAAGCTTTTAGCTTATATTTTCTTTTCAGTTTAGTGTTTTGGAATCCTTCTGTATGTTTTATTGTGTTTCCGAGAGAGATCATGGTGCTTACAAGGAAGGACTATAAATCTTTGGGCCTGTTGCCCACGGACCCTGATACTTTTCTTGGAAGATTAAAACAAACTAAGATAGTCTCCTTTTTTGGCACTAAACCTGAGGTAGAGAAATTGAAAAAGCTGGAGATAACTACATGCCCTGAAAAGACAGTATGTGCAGAGGATTGTTTACAGGAACGTTTTTACCCAGATGGTGATGGTGATGAAACGTCTGCTCTATCCCAACAAATACTAATCCCGCCTCACATAACATTACAACCGCAAACAATTTCTCCCCCAGCAAATGTTCTTTTGGACTGGTCTCTAGACTTAAACGGAGTGTTGCAACCCAGGCCGCAAGATTCATCCCAGCTAAATTTGGCATTAGAGATCGAGGAAGCAGAAAATGGACTTCAACAAGAAACTTTGCTGCCAACAGTTGCTCCACAAGAAGCTGAGGAGCGATATCAGGAACTTTTTAGCATCTCCAATCATCAATCTTTTAATGGATCATCTTCTCATTCTGCAGCCTGTACCCCTGTTAACTCCTTAAAAGGGGGAACTGGAATTTCTTCTCCTAACACCAATCTGATTGAGTGCTTGCTCTTCATCTTGGCAAAAGATCTGGATCATATGAAGATTTTTTTGGCTGAAGTGAATATTCTCCTCTCTACTTTAGTAGAAGCAGCCAATAAACTTATTCAGCGCCCACAGTCTCTTTCCAGCAGCTCACAAACTGCCCCAGTGAGATTTAAGAACAGGACTAAACTATATAAGAATCTGAAGAAATACCCACAACGGCGACTTCCGGCTAAGAAGATCTCTGCTGCTAAGAAACCTAAAAACATCAAGCAATCAAAATCAAAATTTTCAAGTAAGATGAACTTTTCTAAACTCTTTAAATTATTGGATGCAGCTCCTGTTCCTAGAAAGGCCGGGAGACAGAAACCATCTCCTCCTAAAGTTACTCAGAGAGAGGATAAGCTAGCTGAGAAAGGGACCATTATGTCTACCGCGTCCTTATTTTCTGCTGATAATAAGCTAGCCCAGAACTTAACATCTGCTCTACAGAACTTAAAAACGGTGTTGCCGCAGATATCCAACACTCCTAATAGCTGTCCTTTAATTCCAGAGTGGTCGTTAGTCCTTAATCGTCAAAAACTTGTTTTTTTTAATTATTACAGACCCCGGGGCTACATTTCCCTTTTTGAACGTAAACTACATCTCTTAGGAATTCTAGAAAAAACTATCCCGGGCATTTTTGTAATTGATGATATTATCCAAGTGGAGTATTTAGACTTCACCTATTCTCCCATTCGCACTGTAGTCACCTTTAGATCGATTGTCCATACATGTCAGATTCTCAAAAATAGAAACGCTTTGCTCTCTGTGGGCATTACTGCACTTAGACTTTTTGAGAATATTGCTTTACCTCAACCTCTTTGTAGAAATATATCACTTTCCGTGAACCCACGGAAATCCCCACATCAAGTAACAACGGGGAACCCAATTACACTGGACGAGAATTTAGCGAAGTTTTCTCCTTCTCAGGCTTTGGACAACCCTTCAAAACCTCAACAAACTATAGAGGATATAGATTTAAGCTACAGGCTACGATGCACTGTTGATAATAATGAACCTAGTGAAGAAGAAAGAGAACTTTTTGAAGTCTGTACCTCGCTGCCAACTCAAGAACAATCTGATATAATTTTAAGTTTACAAAAATTAATTCTACATTTAAAACAACTCTCTAGTGAGACGCCCTCCGCCAAAGCTTACGGACCCAGCAAAATCTCAGCTGCAATAAATATATTGACAACGGATGTAGAAGATCTTTCCACAAAGGCATATCAGAATAATCCTTGTCTTTCGCCATCTCCCTCTTGGACTGATATGTGTCTGTTGCACCCTACAGAAGAAGGCTCACTGCAAAAAGCTCCTCCTTTTCAGCGAAATCCCCTTCCCCTCTCCGGGATAGTTATCTCTAACGTTAGCCGAATGAATTCTCGTTTTGATCAAATTGAATCTCTAGAAACTGACTTTCTTTTAATTGATGATGCTCCCAAAAATCAGAATACTATACCTTTTTGTCCTATTAGCACCAAGCCTTGACTAAAACCTACCATCTCGGCATCCCATTTAAGAATTTTATCTTGGAATATTGCCGGATGGAAATCTAAAGAATCGAACCCTTCTTTTAAAGAATACGTAAATAAATACGATATTATTCTTTTTCAAGAAACTTGGTGTATTGAGACGCTAGTATTTGATGGCTATTCAGCCCATGCGCTGGCTGCTTCACCTAGTGCAAAAGGCGGCCGCCCCAAAGGCGGCCTGTCGGTGCTGATCGCTTTAAAGCTTAATACCAATGCCACTGCCCTAGATATTTTACCTAATCTCGCTATGTCTCTTACCATCAAGTTTATAAGATTTTCCCTACTATTAATAAATGTCTATATTCCCCCGCTTCGGCGTAAACAGCAAATTAGTAAACTCTTTTACGATTTAGAGGCCTATATAGATAATCAGACATCACTAAATCCTTTGGCGAAAGTTGTTCTAGCAGGTGACTTTAACGCGAGATTAGGTCCAAATGATGAAAAGCTATTTGCTCATTTCCATGAAACCCCCCCACTGTCGGATGAGCCTCCCTACTTCCCTGCTCGACGTTTTAAAGACCCTGGATTTAATTTTGCCAGCCTTTGTCTCACTCAGTTAATTTTTAGATTGAACCTTGTTTTACTAAATGGCTCTGTCCAAGGCGATTTCACCGGAGAATTTACTTACTTATCTGGGAAGGGTGTCTCCACAATAGATTTTTTTATAACTTCTACTGAATTACTTAGCAAGATTTTATCCTCCTCAGTTGAAAGTCGTCCGGACAGTGACCATCTCCCTTTGTACTTATTGATGGATTGTGAATGCCCAATACATCTTGACCAGCCGGCAACTTTGGGAATAGTCCCGGAACTGAGAGCTTCCCGTGTTAGATGGTCATTGAAATTAGAAAAGGACTTGAAAGTATTTCTTCATTCACCACATCTTCTCAGCCGCCGAGAGCAACTTCTAGCGGCCGATACTGGCATACATATGTTAGTTGCTTATCAGGAGCTGATATCGGAGGTCCAGACAAGTTTACTTTCTAACTCTTCTGTAAATTCTACCTCACGGCAAACAGTTTCCAAACCATGGTTTGATAAAGATTGTGTAAATCTAAAGAATTTATTAGTACAGCGTTATAGGGAATACAGGGAACAGGAGCTCCCTATTTTATTGGCTGAATGCTTGACCCTAAAAAAGGAATATAAAAATTTAATCTGCCAAAAAAAAGAGCAGCCCAGACACACCTCTGGCAAGCCCTGATTGCCGCATCCAGAACCAATGATTCAGCTACCTTTTGGAAACTCGTGTCAGGAAGATTGATGCCTAATGCTAATGTAAACTCAGTGAATTATCATATCTCTGTAATTTCTTGGGAAAATTACTTCCGAAATATCTTTGATTCCGGAGTAGTTAACCCAAAACAGGCACAGACCTCCATGGACGCTCTGCCTACTTGGCCCCCAGTTTCTACTAGAGAAATAATCTCCCTTATTAAAAAGATGAAGTCACATAAAGCGCCGGGGCCCGATAATATTATTCCTGAGGTAATCAAGGTCAAAATGGAGTGGTGGGCTCCGATCTTAGCAGCTGTCTTCACCAGTATAGATCAGTCCCTTTGCATTCCCGAAGACTGGGGTTGTGCTATTATTATACTGATTTTTAAAAAGGCATCTCGGGAAAATCCTGCTAACTATAGACCTATTTCTCTCTTGAATGTAATAAGTAAGTTGTATGCAGGATATTTACTTTCTAAGCTGCATTCCTGGATGGAACAAGAGAATATCCTTGAAGAGGAACAGGCTGGTTTTAGGTCATCGCGTTCCCCATTGGACCATGTCCTAGTACTACAACATCTAATAGAAAAATATACAGCCCGCCCTGGAGGCTCTCTCTTTGCCACCTTTATAGATTTTAAGGCGGCATTTGATTCCATCTCTAGAGAGATCCTATGGTCTAAACTCAAATCTACCTCTATAGATAGACAGTTACTGGCCCTGATTCGTGGCCTTTACAATAACACCTATGTACAGATTAGATGTAATCGTGCTGGTATAGTTTCCAGCTCCATCCCCACATTCAAGGGAGTTAAACAAGGTTGCCTTTTGGCCCCCACTCTTTTTAATTTGTATATAAATTCCTTAATTACAAAGTTAAGACATAGCTCATTTCATCATCCTTCCTTAGCTAATAGACCAGTGTCTATATTATTATATGCAGATGATGCAGTTCTTTTATCCCTCACCCGGGTGGGCCTTCGGTGCTTATTAAGAGCTCTTTCGTCCCATTGTTTGGAAGATCAATTAGGGATCAATTATGGTAAATCTAAGGTAGTAGTGTTCTCTAGAAGGAAGATAAAATTCCGATGGCAGATAAATGATTTTCCTATTGAACAAGTTGAATCTTATAGATACCTAGGAATTTCCCTTCATTCCTCTGGCCGTTGGCATTTGCAGGCAGCGAGTGCCAAGAATACTGCAGAAAGAACCTCTAAGGCTCTCTTATCCTTCTTCCGTACAAATGGTGGCCAGTATGTTCCATTGGCACTTAAGGTCTTTTCTGCGAAGATTATCTCAAAATTACTTTATGGGGCTCAAGCAAGCATTTATAGTTCCTCTTTACTTTTTGAGACAATCCAGTCTAAATTCCTCAGGAGCTTACTAGGCACTCCTCCTTGTGTTTCAAATGCTAAGCTCCGCCTTGTTACTGGTATGCCCTCCATTGAGTCCCGTATCTGGACTCTTAAATTCCAATATTGGCTGAAATTAAACTTTGAACCTGTTGGTCTCTCCCCCCTTGTATTAATAGATAACTTCCAATCAAAATGGAAGAAATCCCTTCATACTCATCTCACATCACTGGGTTTCTCTTGACACTGGGCCCCGTGAAAGCTTTGGATACCATCAGACAGAGAATTTTAGACATTGATTTTCAAACTCTCATCTCTCTTTCCCGATATAGCTCTGTATCTAATCCGCATATAAAACCTTTTACTATGGCTCAGTATTTATCTTATTTATATTCTCCCAGACTCAGAAGGGCATTTACTTTGGCCAAATTTAACATACTTCCCTCTGCCCTCTTAGAGGGTAGGTATAGAAAAATACCTTTCTCTGAACGACTCTGTCCGTGTAATAGTGGAACCATTGAAACTGTTCATCATGTTCTTTTAGATTGCAGATTCTATGAGACCCCTCGTTTACGTTTTATCCTACCACTTATACAGAAATTCCAAGGCAGAGATCCATCTTTCTATGTTCAGTATTTACTTGCAGATAAAGATCCTTATATTACAAATAAGGCTGCTAACTTCTTTGCTGTAGTGATTCAAACTCGCAAAAAATTGATGCCTCGGAAACTATGAATTTTATATGTACATTTTAAATTATTTCCCTTTTATGTACTGTTTTCTCTTTTTAATAATTGTACAAGTGTATCCCGAGAATATCTACTGAAAATTGCTTGGCTGGTCTATGACCGTAATAAAATTCAATCAATCAATCAATCAATCAATCAATCAATCAATCAATCAATCAAGGAGATGAACTTCTAGTCATACACACTCACACTGATCAGCTGCATTCAGGAAAGGGGGGGAAGATAAGCCTATTCATCAAACCTCCTCAAAAATCAAGTTTCTTAGACCTTTAACAAAAACAAAAACCTATTCAGTCCAATACTTTCCCAGTTTATTCTTTTGTTTGTTTGGTAGATTTAAGTCTCACCTTTCCTCCAAAAGAAAGTGCAGAGCAACTTACAGCATTAATAATAAAATATCACAACAAAGCAGTGTCTAAAAAACAATAAGTAAGATGAAATACAATAAGCAGCACTGATGAGGCTCTTTGTCAAACCACATCACAAAAATAATGCACCAGGATCCAAATGTCTGGACAAATAAAAATGTCTTCAGCCATTTCTGAAGAATTTCCACAGTGGGGGCAGATCAGCTATAATTTGGGAGTAGAGTTACCAGGTCTCCGGTTTTTGGCCGGAGTCTCTGGTTTTTTGGGGGCCCTCAGGCTCTCCGGCTAGCACCCCTTAATCTCCGGACTCTCAGCTTCAATTTTTAAAAAAATTAAGTTTCTAGGTGGTCTGGTTCCCGAGATATACACCAAAACGTCAGCTGCTGCCTCCCGCAACTGTTTAATCTATTTAACTGATACGACGCTGAAGTTGGTTCCTAGTTCCCAGTTCCTTATTTGCTTGAAAGTTCAAAACACTAAAAAAGAAGAGTTGACAACTACAGCAACTTCAAACCAAACTTAACATGTCTCTGAACCCCAAAATATATCTTGGGGTACCCTGTATGATATATCACCCTGATTGGGGGACTCTCCCCATCAAGAATAACAATACATTTATGCAATCAAAATCATCAGGCTTCTGATATTATCATAAATAATGATAATATTTAAGCCAGGTCGAGACTTTCCTCTTCTCCCAGGCATTTTAGCATGTGTTTTATATTGTTTTAAATTTTTAAACTGTGTTTTAAATTGTTTTTTAAAAGATGTATTTTAAATTGTATTTGTTTTTAGTTACTGTAAACCGCCCAGAGAGCTTCGGCTATGGGGCAGTATACAAGTATAATAAATAAATAAATAAATAAATAAGGAAGGAAGGAAGGAAGGAAGGAAGGAAGGAAGGAAGGAAGGAAGGAAGGAAGTAACTGGGGGTGCCCACCCCAAACTCTGCTCTGGGACAGGACAAATCATATACCCCAGGAAAGGGGAGGGTGTCCTCTATGAGATGCCACTGCATGCTGCCTGGCCCAGAGCTTCTGCTGGGCGCAAGGAAAGGGTGAGGGCATCTATGCAAAATCAAAGCAGACCAAAATATACAGGAAAAAATAAGTAACTGGGGATGCCCACCCCAAAATCTGCTCTGGGCCAGGACAAATCATATACCCCAGGAAAGGGGAGGGTGTCCTCTACGAGATGCCAGTGCATCCCATCCGGCCCAGAGCTTCTGCTGGGCACCGGGCATGCACGGTTGCATCAATGTAAAATCAAAATGGATAAAAACACATAGAAAAAAATAAGTAACTGGGGTACCCACCCCGAAATCTGCTCTGGGACAGCACAAATCATATACCCCAGGAAAGGGGAGGGTGTCCTCTATGAGATGCCACTGTGTCCTGTCTGGCCCAGAGCTTCTGCTGGGCGCAGGGCACAGAAGAGGACATGTATACAAAATCAAAGCAGAAAAAGACACACAGGAAAAATAAGTAATTGGGGGTACCCACCCCAAAATCTGCTCTGGCCCAGGACAAATCATACACCCCATGAAAGGGGAGGGTGTCCTCTATGAGATGCCACTGTGTCCCGCCTGGCCCGGAGCTTCTGCTGGGCGCAGGGGAAGGATGAGGGCATCTATGCAGATAGAAAGGGTAGAGAATCTTCTTACTCTTAATCATTTCTCAGACCTCTTTCTGAAGTGAAGGGTCAAATCTGTAAAGAAGTTTGGAGCAGCCACATTAAAAGATAAGGGCAGGGCATTCCAGGCAGGGGGTTGCCAACCCTGTGTTGAGCCTCGGCTCTCCCTGAAGGAGCAGGGAGGGGAGAGGCATGAGTTTCAGGCGCCTCAGCTGCCAGAAGACGTGGAAGACCAAGGAGTTATTGAGTCTGCTCGGGGCCTTGGAAGGAGCAGTGAACCTGAACTCCAGCCAATTCCCACGGGTAGCGCAAGCTCCGTAGAGGAGAGTGCACTGCCCCCAGTCGTTCCTGAGGGCCTGTCAGTGGAGGCCCCAGAGGTTGTACCAGCTCCTCCCTTGCCATGCAGTTCCCAGGACACTTCCAGCGTGACGCCACCTCCTGACCTCGAGCCTGCGGCCCAAGAGCAGGTGTCTTCCGACGAGCCGTTGGAAACATCCCCCCCCTCGCCTTGTGCCCGCTGCCGTGAGAAACGGACAGGGCAGAGACAGGACTTACGAAAGAGTCAAAGATTACGATCAAAAATGTTCCCTACACAAGCTGGCCTCTCAAAGAGGGGAGTCGCTGAGTCAACTTCCTTCACGCGCCGCAGAGCATGTCTAGAGTGTAGTTAGGGGTTTCTAGTGAGTAAGGCAGGTTTCTATATGAAGCCCAATGTCCTAGATGTATCCATTACTCTAATAAAGCAAGATTTAATTGCACCCGCGTCTCCGTCTCGTGGTTCCAGCTCTGGATGGGACACCCTGCTTGGATATGGATGTCTTTGCAGAAGATCCCTAGTCAAGCTTTACCAACAGCACAATCCAAACTATATCTACTCAGAAGTAAGTCCTGTTGAGTTCTATGGGGGCTTAGTCCCTTAGTATGTGTGTTTAGAATTGCATCCTTCAGGGGCATCCATCTTCACTCCCGAATGCTCCCATCTAACATCTCCACAACACTAGGCTCCTTTCTTCCTACAGTGACCTTCTGGTGACTGGCCTTGCCTGAAGGCACTTAAACCCTTTTTGCCGAAAGCAAGTAGGTTAGATTAAATGTTTCCTACCCAGGCTCCATCTTTTAGCTAAAGTCTAGCTTAATTTCCAGTCAGATTATTTTTAATTGTATGCTCCAAGCAACTGTGATTGATGTTTAATGTATCATGCTTAATGACATCACTTGGGCCCGCCCCATGACATCACTTGGGCCCGCCCCTAAAATATCAGGTTTTGGGATGCTTCTGACCTGGCAACCCTATTTGGGAGGGAATTCCAGAGGCAAAATGCCACCACCAAGAATGCTCTGTCTTGGATCACTGCCCTCCCAGCCTGTCTTGCAAAGAATAACGAGCAGGACTTCTGCTGACCATAATGCATGGGCTAGTTGGGAAACACTCCCACAAGTACTCTCAAGGCATTCAGGGCTTTATATGGTAACAGCAAGATCTTGAATTGGGCTTGGTAGCTCACTGGCAGTGAGTATAGCACTTTCAGGATCAGAGTTGTATGATCTCTCCTTGCAGCACTTGCTAACAGCTGGGCTGCAGCATTCTGCACCAGCTGTTTGCAGTTTCTAGAACATATTCAAGGGTATCCCCACAGAAAGCACATTGTAATAAACTGGGACGGCACCAGAGCATGGACTACTGAGAACAGCTATCCAGTCTGGAATAGCTATATCTGGTGAACCAGCCAGTACTGGGCAAAATTTCCTTCTCAACTTTGTGTTGCCAGCCATGGTGCAGTGAAGCAGGAATGTGAGGGAAGTGCTGCTCCAGTACATTTTGCACAGCAGGACCACTGATTTCATCTGCTGGAGTGAGCCTGGGGGCTGGAAGACAGGTCTGGCCTGGAACATGATCCTTTGAAAGGTCATCTAGGCTCAGACATTGACTGGACTAAGGGTCAACCAGTTGATTTCATAGCTGATGGGATGTGAAGCCAGATCTCCTCAGCAAAATCTAACATGCTAACCAATTACCACACTTTGCCAGCTCACTGTTCTATGACTCTCAACTGATCCTAGTAAACTGGATTCTCCATAGGGCATAATTATCAGTGTTGGAAGTGGGGCAAGAGCAACTCCTGTTTTGTTCTTTTGTTTATGTTCCAGAAGGGAGATAGAGTTAGGGTCCTCCAGGTGGATAGGCTTGATTACCTTTACCTGTGATGCTCTCAGTGACTTCCTTCCGTCATTAGACTGATATGTCTTAGGGAAGCTTATCTGCCCCTTCTCCTTCTGCCCTTTCCCCTCTTCTCTTCATTCTGTTTTCTGACTCCTAATTGAGCAGAGCAGAGCGGAGGAAGTTGTCTCAGTTGGTTTACAGGTGAGGACATATAAGCAAGCCAGCTTTGAGAGAGAGAGCGAACAGAATGAGCAAAGAGGGAGAGCAAACAGGAGTTTGACAAAGGAGTTTGACAGGGGAGGTCAAGGGGGAGGTCCCTAAAAAAACCCCAAAATTACTAATTCTCCTTGTACAGAGCATAGCATACCAGTGGGACTCTCAGGTTTACCCTGTAGTAGGACAGGACAAAGCACAGGCCACTCCAAAACAAGCAGTTAGAAAGAAACAAAAGGTAGAAGAGAGTATGAGCGGGAAGGATACTCCAGTGATTGTGACCTGCAAGGTGTGTGCCATGTGTGTTTTCTTGCCTGAGAACAACATGGCATACACGTGCAACAAGTGCAAGCTCGTGGCACTGTTGGAAGAAAAAGTGAGAGGCCTGGAACGGCGGGTGGCCACACTGAGAACTATAAGAGAAGATGAAGAGTTCTTAGACAGAACACTGGAACAACAGCAGCACAGAGAAGTGGAGGTGGAAGAGCAACAGCAGGTGGTAGCAGAAGAGGAGACTGCTTTGGAGAGGAACAACGAAGTAGAGGAAACTCCGTGGGAAAGGGTGACAGTTAGGAGCAGAAGAGCTAGAAGACACCCTTCACCAGTGGAACTATGGAACCGCTTTCAACCACTCGAGGAGGAGACTGGAGGACAGCCTGTGGTGGAAGAATTACAGGAGACCCCGTGCAACAACAATCAAGAGGCTGAAGCTCAATCAAGCAGGGCCAATGAAACCTCGCCCCACAACAAGAAGAGAAGAGTACTAGTAGTGGGAGACTCCCTACTACATGGGATAGAAACCCAAGTATGCAGAGAAGATCCGTGGACTCGCCAGGTATGCTGTCTACTAGGAGGACGGATTAGAGATGTGATGGAAGGGTTGCCATCACTCATCAAGCCCACCGACAGATATCCCTTTCTCCTCATCCATGTGAGAACAAATGATACTGCCAAACGGAGCTATGAAGAAATTACATCAGACTTTAAAGCTCTGGGAAGGAAACTCAAGGACTTTGGGGCCCAGATAGATTTTTCATCTATCCTTCCAGTACTTAGAAGAGGAGTAGAAAGGGAAAGAAAAATACTCTGTGTGAATGAATGGCTACGAAGGTGGTGCCGACGTGAGAGATTTGGATTCTGGGACCACAGGCTATGCTTTCTGGAAGATGGACTGCTGGCAAGTGATAGTTTGCATCTCACAAGGACTGGGAAGAATGTGTTTGGCCACAGCATGGAGAAGTTCATCAGGAGGGCTTTAAACTGAATCCTAAGGGGGAGGGAGACGTAAACTTGGTGGTAACGACTGATGAAGGCTTGTGCACAGTAACGGGAACAGAGCGATCAGCTGTAATAGGACCAGTAACAGTCCTCAGAAAAATGTAGTAAGGAAGCCGAGCCATAAATCACATGGTCTTCGATGTCTGTATACTAATCCGCAGAGCATGTGAAACAAGCAGGATGAACTTGAACTCTTAATACAGGAGGGCAATTACGACTTGATAGGTATAACTGAAACTTGGTGGGATGATTCCCATGACTGGAATACAGCAATTGAAGGACATAACTTGTTCAAAAAGAACAGAAGGAATAAAAAAGGAGGCGGAGTCACGCTATATGTTATAAATATATATTCCTGCACAGAAATACAGGAAGATGGGTGGGAGTTTCTAAAAAAGGAAATTCTAAAAGCGCAATGGCAAGCAATTCCAACAAGGAAAAAAGTGGGGAAACAACAGAAGAAGCCAAGGTGGCTTCACAAAAAGCTTAGAGATGTCCTGAAAACAAAAAAGGACACATACAGGAAGTGGAAAGAAGGCCAGGCCACAAAGGAAGAGTACAGGCAGGTATCACGGAATTGTAGGGATGGTGTTAAGAAGGGTAAAGCTGAGAATGAGCTGAGGTTAGCGAGGGATGCTAAAAGCAACAAAAAAGCTTTCTTCAGGTATGTCCATAGTAAAAGACAGAGAAAAGAAACAGTGGCAAAGCTACTCAATGAGGATGGCAAAGAGATAACAGATGACAAAGAAAAGGCAGAAGTGCTCAATTCCTACTTTGACTCAGTCTTCTCCCAAAAAAGGGTCTGTCAGCCTCCTGGGAAACATGAACTAGAAGGGGCAGGATTGGAGCTTGAGACTGATAGACAAATGGTCAAGTTCAAATCAGCAGGACCCGATAAACTGCATTCTAGAGTATTGAAGGAACTGGTTGAAGAACTCTCAGGACCGCTGTCTATTATCTTTGCGAAATCATGGAGGACTGGTGAAGTGCCGGATGACTGGAGGAGTGCTAATGTTGTCCTTATCTTCAAAAAGGGCAAAAAAGAGGAACCGGGGAACTACAGACCAGTCATCCTAACATCAATCCCTGGAGAAACTGGAGCAGATTATAATGTAGTCAATCTGTAAGCACCTTGGAAACAATGTAGTGATTACTAGGAGCCAAGATGGATTTATGAAGAACAAATCCTGCCAAAATAATCTTATCTCATTTTTTGACTGGGTAACCTCCCTTGTAGACTGTGGGAATGCTGTGGACATAATATATCTCAACTTCAGCAAAGCTTTTGACAAAGTGCCCTATGATATTCTGATTAGCAAGCTAGCTAAATGTGGGCTGGACAGAACAACTATCAGGTGGATCCACAGTTGGCTCCAGAATCGTACTCAAAGAGTGCTTGTCAATGGTTCCTTCTCAAACTGGGCAGAAGTAACAAGTGGGGTACCACAGGGCTCAGTCCTGGGCCCAGTGCTCTTCAACATTTTTATTAACGACTTGGATGAAGAGGTACAGAGGATGCTTATCAAATTTGCAGATGATACAAAATTGGGGGGCATAGCTAATACCACGGAAGACAGAAACAAAAGTCAAAGGACCTTGATAGGCTGGAGCATTGGGCTGAGAACAACAGAATGAAATTCAACAGGGATAAATGCAAAGTTCTACACTTAGGAAAAGAAACCAAATGCACAGTTATAAGATGGGGGATACTTGGCTGAGCAATACGACATGTGAGAAGGATCTTGGAATTGTCGTTGATCACAAGCTGAATATGAGTCAACAGTGTGATGTGGCGGCAAAAAAGGCAATGCTATGTTAGGCTGCATTAACAGAAGTATAGTTTCCAAATTGTGTGTGAAGTATTGGTTCCCCTGTATTCAGCACTGGTTAGGCCTCATCTTGAATACTGCATCCAGTTTTGGTCTCCGCACTTCAAGAAGGATGCAGAGAGACTGGACCAGGTTCAGAGGAGGGCAACAAGGATGATCAGGGGACTGGAAACAAAGCCCCATGAGGAGAGACTGAAAGATCTGGGCATGTTTAGCCTGGAGAAGAGAAGATTGAGGGGAGATATGATAGCACTCTTCAAGTACATGGAAGGTTGTCACATAGAGGAGGGCTGGGATCTCTTCTCGATCATCCCAGAGTGCAGGACACGGAATAATGGGCTCAAGTTGCAGGAAGCCAGATTTCAACTGGACATCAGAAAAAACTTCCTAACTGTTAGAGCCATATGACAATGGAACCAATTACCTAGAGAGGTAGTGGGCTCTCCGACACTGGAGGCATTCAAGAGGCAGCTGGACAGCCGTCTGTCAGGAGTGCTTTGATTTGGATTCCTGCATTGAGCAGGGGGTTGAACTTGATAGCCTTATAGGCCCCTTCCAACTCTACTATTCTATGATTCTATGACTGTCTGCAAGAGAGGAGACACCTTTGTCTGTGCTCTCTCTCTCCTGAGCCGTGAGGGCGACTCCCAAGCCTGGGCATTGCACCTCCAACTTAGTTAGTTAGAACTAGGTATACCTTTCTATCTACTATGTATTTCTATAAATAAAGTAGTTTTTTCTTATTTTACTCTTAAGTCTCAGTGATCTCAATGCAGAGTAAAAGCCTGCTTTCTTAGGTAAACGCACACACTGGCACACACGCATTTCAGACCGCTGTCATTCTCTGCTAACAAATATACAAATTTACACAACAACAGGATGAGCTTCTGTATGCCAAAATTTACCACCGCACCACTGATTGCCAGGTGAGGAAAAGGCTCCAAAACTACATAGGCATCACATAAAAAGACATAGAGATTTTAGAGCTGGAAGAGGGGAAGGAATTAGTACCAGCAACTGTTGGTCTATCGTGCCAGTGACCAACCCGTGGATTGTGTACTGAAGAGGAGAGTTAAGACAGTCTATGATGGAGGGGAGCTAATGCACCTGTCTGAAGCAACTAGTTCAATAGAGCTAGGAAGGAGTAAATATGCCATTTGTTCTTTTCTCCTCATAGCAATAGAGTCAGCTGCCCCAATGATGGGCTTCTGTATCTGACAGAGGCTAAATTGCTTTGAGAATTGGGATGCCATGTGCTGATGTTTAGAGGTTCGCTAGTCAAATTGGCCAATTTCCAGATGGAAATCAAATCTTTATTCTCACTGATAAAAATGTTTCTTGGCAGAGGCAAAGTACTTGCTGCCAAGACATCTCTCCTAATGCTGTAAAACCAAAATTAGGTGCAGAATCCTTGGTAAGGGCTGATCATAAAGCTGCATAAAAAATGCTGGCATATTGATGGAGAGCAGCCAAAAGCTTTCCTTACACTGTCATAGATCTTCCAGCTATTTTAAAAAATATATTATTCACAGTGTAACCTTGCTGGGTTCTTTCACAGAGCTAGTAAGAAAAATCTGATATTTTATTTATAAAAATATTTGTATGCTGCAATTTCATTAAAAAAACCTATAAAACTGGTTTGCAACAATTACAGCAGAATAAAACTCCCATTGAAACAATTATAAGGCAATAAAACACACACACAAATTAAAACAGATCACCAGCTGACTATTATGGAAAATGAGTTTCTTAATTGTCTGCATAAGCTTGGCAGAAAAGAAAGGCTTTCAGCAAATGTTTGAAAGTTAATAGAGAAGGCACCTGCCAATTCTCTATTGGAAAATCATTCCATAGATTGGAAGTCTTTGTGCTCATATCTGAAAAACTCTGAAGAGGTATGAGGAACCTGTGGCCCACCAGATGTTTTGGAGCTACAACTCCCATCAGCCCCCACCAGCATGGCAAGTGGTCAAGGATGATGGGAGATGCAAGCCAACAACATCTTCAGGGTCACAGGCTCCTCATTTCCGCTCTGAAGTAACAAGGAGAATGCAGATGCTACCTGCCTTGTTGCTTCATTGATTTTCTCTCCCATCTACTGTGAAGCAAATCTAGAATCCTATCTGAAATGTTACAACAAGCAGGGGTGAGTGGGTGGGGAGAAAGGTAGATGACCTATAGATAAAGTTATGGTTAACTTTGATTGATCTTTGATTGATCCATTGCATGCTTTTTGTAATTCTTATGTACGTTTTTATTTATTTATTATTTGATTTATATCCCGCCCTTCCTCCCAACAGGAGCCCAGGGTGGCCCCCCTACATCTAGGGGAGGCCGGTCTGAAGGGCAAAATAAGGACCTGTAGATAGGGTGACCAAGTGAAAAACAGGACAGGACTCCCACACCTTTAACAGTTGTGTTGAAGAAAGAATTTCAGCTGGTGTGATGCAACTTGTCATCCACCCAACACCTGCTAAAATCCCCTCTACTACACAGCTGTTTAAAGTTCAGGAGCCTTGCCCTCCTTTGTAGCTGGAACATGCTTGCAATGGCGGGTCCATTTTGTATGGATACTGCTCTTCATTATGGAGGATTCTGCTCTTCATTTTATGGATTTTATGGATACTGCTCTTCATTATTGCAGTGTACACTGTGTGGGGCTATCCTTGGACCTGGTCTGGAAGCTCCAGCTGGTGCATACTGCAGCTGCAGCTACTCTAGTGGTGGGGACAGACTGCCAGCACATTGACTCTGGTGCTTAAAAGCTTGCACTGGCTGCTCGTATGTTATTAAGCCAAGTTCAAAGTTCTTGTATTAACTTACAAAGCCCTGCTTTCAAACAACTCTCAAGAAACATCTACTGATGGGACTCCCTGAAAATGACAAGGAACACTGGATTAAACTGAAGACATCCATTATTGCAGCATGTGAACAAACTATTGGACATCAAACTAAGAAACATCAGGATTGCTTTGATGAGAATGATAGTGAGATTGAACATATCAATAAGAAAAGGAAAGCCTTCCAGATATGGCAGAAAGAACTGTGCTGCTAAGAAAAAAATCTATGCCAGTGCAAAGGCTGAGGTCCAAAGAAGAACCAGAGAACTTAAGAACACCTGGTAGATAAAGAAAGCTCAAGAAATTCAGCACTTTGCAGATGCTCACAATGCACGAGGCTTTTTTAATGCCACAAAAGCCATCTATGGACAACAAATTACGGTACAAATCCCTTATGTTCAATGGATGGTACCAGACTTCTTAAGGATAAAGAGTCTATTGCACTGCGCTGGAAAGAGCATTACCACAATCCTTACCTTACCGTACACCTGTGAAACATTGACCATTTATAAATGCCACTCCCAACTTCTTGAAAGATTCCACCAATGCTGCCTCCAGAAAATTCTGCAAATTATTTGGGAAGACAGACAGACTAATGGTAGTGTTTTGGAAGAAGCAAAGACTATCAGTGTTGAAACAATGATCCTTCAACATCAACTTTGCTGGACCGGCCATGTTGTTCAAATGCCTGATCACTGTCTTCCAAAGCAGCTACTTTACTCCCAACTTAAGGATGGAAAACGGAATATCGGTGGACAGCAAAAAAGGTTTAAAAATGTTCTTAAAGCGAATCTAAAAAAATGTAACATGAGCATTGAGAACTGGGAAGTCTTGGCCTGTGAATGTCAGAAATGGAGGTTGGCTATTATCAAAGGTGCCATGGGCTTCGAAGAAGCATGAATACAGGGCGAACAGGACAAACAAGTTAAGCAGAAGGCACATCAAACAAATCCTCATCGTGACCATCTTCCATCTGGAAACCTATGTCCTCACTGTGGGAGGCTGTGTGGATCCAGAATTGGCCTCCACAGTTGCCTATGGACCCACTGTTAAAGACCTTATCTTGGAAGACAAGCTTACTCAGCCACGAGTGATCGCCAATGAATGAACAAGGCCCTGGACAACTTGGGTCCAGGATACCTTAAGGACTGCTTGATCCCTTATATCTGTGCCCGATGACAGAGATCATCAGGGGATTCTCTGTTAGTGGTCCCCCATGGCTCAGATATATGGGTTGCATCCACCAGGAGCCATGCATTCAGTATTGTGGGCCAGATTCTGTGGAACCAGATAATCCTCTCTTTACCTCTCAGTTCTTTAACATCAGAGCTCCAGAGACTGGCAGGAAGAGAGCGGGAGGTATTCTACTTCCACTGTCACAAGCGAAGAGAGTGCTATTGCACTCATATCCTACTTGTGCGCGTCCCATAGATATCCAGTTGCCCACTATGAGAACAAGATACTGGACTAGATAGGTCTTTGGTTTGATCCAGCAGGACTCTTTCTTATGTTCCAAAGAGCTAGTCCTTTCATCCATTACCAATAGCTCTTCTATTGAAGATAGGTGGCCAGATACAAAACGGAACAGGGCTCCTGAGCATTGTAGTAGCTGTACAGAATATGGCATTTCAGCAGGTTTAGCTTGTCGGTTCCCTCTTCTACAAAAAAGTGCAGGAATTCTATCCTCTTTTGCAGCTGGCCATCCCAATTGAAGAGGTTTACCTTGCCAGTTATTGAAATGATGAAGGATACTAAGGCTATGTTCCACCTCCACTGTTGGGAGGCAGTATGCCTCTGAATGCCAGATGCTGGGAATTGCAGGTGAGGAGGGTGCTGTTGAATTCAAGGTTTTGGCATCTGGCTAGCCACTGTGAGAACATAATGCTGGACTAGATGAGCTTTTGGACTAATCCAGTAGGGTCGTCTTATGTACTTAAATAGTAATCACTGGACTGAAAACCACATAAGAGAGTGACTGTAGAAAGCTTGATTATAGAGCTGGTGTTAAAGCAAAAAGGTTAGAATAGGTGGGAATCTTCTTTCACGTCCTTGTTCCTCAGCTCTTCAATCAGCTTCTATATTTTGCAATTTTAAAAAAATGTATATATTAGCATTTTTCAGTTTCATCTGTCCCTTCGCACAATGAATGGCAGTGACCCACCAGCTCAAGAGGCTCAGAGTGAAGACTTCATGATCTTCAAAGCACAAAGTAAAGTTGGACTATATTATTGGTTCTTCTCTGTAAAAATGCACAAATCATTTAATTTGACCAATTCTTCAACCAGAATGCAAACAATACACTGCACTACAGAAGAGATATAATCAACTCAATTTCTACTTGGTCACTAGATGGCTCTGTTGGTCTATATTTAGTCTGATTCCCAAAGTAGTATTGAATGGGGATAGTTTTGTGTGGGAGGGTTGGTATCCAAATCTCCTTGACTCAACCAAATATTGACAGTAGACTATGGAAAATTGTCTCCATAAGTGTTCTCTTAGTAACTGCCTTGCTTATTAACAATGCAGTTTCTCAATGAATAGTCCCATTGTCATATGGCATAGTAAGTGTATAATTAGGCAGGGCATTTCATTGCAAACAGCCCCAAAGTCTTTTAGAGCGTTACAAAGAGATTTGGATTCAGGTTGCACAAGCCTTATAATTTGGAGACTTGGGAATATGCTGTGGCCTCACATGCATCACCACCCACTTGCAGATGAAAAGTAGCTGATTTGAATAGGATTCAATGTAGAATTGGAGAAATTAAATTATGTTTTATTAGATAGAGAGGCTCTTAGCCCAGAGATTGCTGTGGGTAGGTCTTCCAGCTTTTTAGTCTTGAAAATGTTCTGGGATGGCTTTTAACAGTCACAAGTAAGGTGACCCCACCCAATTTTCACTCTGAGATCCAGTTCTTGATAGTTACCACCACTCCACCCTTTTATTTTCTTCCAGAAGGGTAGGGATTCCCAGAAATCTATATACCGGCAGGATGTTGATGTAGAAACATGCACATCTTTATTAAATAAATGTGGTTTTCCATCTTGTTCTAATCTGTCACAGAGTCTTGACCATTTGACAAAACATTAGTTTGGTCCAACTTCTCTGAATTAGTATGAGGCAATCAATGAAGTGTCAAGCAAAAATAAGATTTATTCAGTAAAATATAACATAGTTTCAAGGCACATGAAAACAAACCTAAAATAGCACTCTAGTTAATTACTGTTCCAGCTATTTAAATGGTAAACTGTTTATTGGGTTTCTGTATTAAGAATGGCCTAGATCATTCTTAAAAAACAAGACTGTCCCCCCAGCCTGGCAGAAGTTGACACAAATATGGTGTATGCATGAAGCTGCTCTTATCAATAAGGATTTTCTTTGAAGTATGGAATAACTGAGTTGAAGGCTGAGGTTAGCAATTGTAGCAATGTTAGTAGTATAATAATGAGCCACATTCATTCACCCAGATGGGTCTGACAAGTTACCTCCAGGGTCAGTTAGAAAAGATGAAAATAGTTTCAATATAGCTTTTAGAACAAAAGGCCACATAGTCTGAAAGGCACAAATGATTGACCATATGCAGGCTTTTATACTAAAGATAGGTAAAAAATTGATACATGACACATGCTTGTTCGTGACCATCATGATGACAAGATTTAAAACCCTAGTATATAGGAGTTACTGGGAGAAACAAAACGAAATCAACATTAAAATGAAGATGAGAATCTTGAAGATGGTAAAAACCAAGTTGATGTCCACTTGAAACAGTATTATCAGTGGCTTGTATTACATATTATTATCCTAAGGAAGTTTTGAGAAATTTAGATGACAGTAAGAATTGCATTCATCAAGTAATAACTAGAGACTGCTAGCCAAATATTCAAATCAATATGTGAAATTCAGCTCTCCTTCACCCCAGTTCGACCTTTTGGCTTCCTGGCTCACACAGTCCTATGATTTCCACATCGCTCTCAGAAAACAACCTGAACCTTTCTGTTTAGGGTTGGTTAATTAGTTAGTTAGTTCGTAATTAATTAATTAGATTTATATCCCACCCTTCTTCCCAGTAGGAGCCCAGGTCAGCAAACAAAAGCACTAAAAACACTCTAAAACATCATAAAAACATCCTTAAAAACATATTAAAACAAAACATTTTTAAAAATATTTTTTAAAAGCTTTAAAACACATTAAGAAGCAATTCCAATATAGATGCAAACTGGGATAAGGTCTCTACTTGAAAGACTTGTTGAAAGAGGAAAGTCTTTGGTAGGCACTGAAAAGATAACAGAAATGTCTAATATTTAAGGGGAATGAATTCCAAAGGCTAGGTGCCACTATACTAAAGGTCTGCATCCTATGTTGTTCAGAACGGACCTCCTGATAAGATGATATCTGAAGGAGGCCCTCACCTGCACAGCAAAGTGATCGACTGGGTATGTAAGGGATAAGACGGTCTTTCAGGTATCCGGGTCCCAAGCTGTATAGGGCTTTGTACAATAACCAGCACCTTGAAATTAGCCGGGTAGCTAATAGATAGCCAGTGCAATTCATTCAGCAGCAGGGTGACATGCTGGCAATACCCTGCCCCAGTGAGCATTCTCGCCGCCGGATTTTGAACCAGCTGCAGCATCTGGACCAACCTCAAGGGTAGCATTACAGTAATCCAGCACGGAGGTTACAAGTGCATGGACAACAGCGGCCAGGCTATCCTTGTCCAGAAACGACCACATCTGTCTTACCAGCCAAAGCTGCCAAAAGGCACTCCTAGCCACTGAAGTCAGCTGGGCTGCTAGTGACAAAGATGGATCCAGGAGCACCATCAGACTATGGACCTGCTCTTTCAGAGGGAGTACGACCCCATCCAAAGCAGGCAACTGACGATTATCCGAACTTGGGAACCACCAACCCACAGCATCTCCATCTTGCTAGGATCCAGACTCAGTTTATTGGCCCTCATCCAGCCCACCACCGAGTCCAGGCAGCGGTCCAGGGCTTGCATGGCCTCTCCCGATTCAGATGTTATGGAGAAATAGAGCTGGGTATCATCAGCATATTGCTGTGCCACAACTGTCTCAATCACCTTCCTTAAATGGGGGGTATTTGCGACCGGGCAGTAGTTGTCACAAATCAATGGGTCCAGGGTGGGCTTTTTCAGGAGCAGTCAGTTCACCAACTCTTTTAGGGTGGCTAGAACCACTCCCTCCCTGGATCCACTCGGTCAACCCCCCTTGGCTTTACTAAGACAAGAAGGGCAAGGGTCGAGAGGACACATTGCTGGCCGCATCGTTGCAAGTACCTCTTCTGAAATTCCTTGGTCCATTCCATTATCCAATGTATGTTTGCAATATGATCTCTGGTACCTCTTCCCTTTCTAAATCCAGCGTGGACATCTGGCATTTCTCGCTCCATATATGGTCAAGAGCCTTTGTCGCAGAATCGTGAGCATTACTTTACTTGCATGGGATATTAAGGCAATAGTTCAATAACTACTGCATTCCTTCTTGATCCCCTTTCTTTGGAATTGGGATGTATATGGAACGCTTCCAGTCTGTGGGCCATTATTTAGTTTTCCATATTTCTTGACAAATTTTTGTCAAAATTTGGACAGATTCAGTCGCAGTAGTTTGTAGCAACTCTATTGGTATGCCACCAGCTCCTGGTGATTTGTTTCTTCCAAGTATTTTAAGAGAAGCTTTCACCACACATTCTAAAATTTCTGGTTCTTCATCATACGGTTCCGCCATGAATGAATCTGTCATCTTTGCATCTCTTTTATAGAGTTCTTCAGTGTATTGCTTCCATCTTCCTTTTATTTCATCTCAGTCAGTCAGTGTGTTCCCCTGTTGATTATTCAACATCCCTACTCTTGGTTTGAATTTCCCTTTAATTTCTCTAACCTTTTGGATTAGGGCTCTTGTTCTACCTTTTTTGTTGTCCTCTTCTATTTCTATAAGTTAACTATTGTAATAGTTCTCTTTGTCCCTATGTACTAGTCACTGTATTATTGCGTTTAGGGTTCTGACCATGTTTCTATCTCCTTTTGCTTTTGCTTTCATTCTCTCTTTAACCATTTTAAGAGTTTCTTCAGTCATCCACTCTTTCTCTCTTCTTAACTAGAGGTATTGTCTTTTTTGCATTCTTCCCTGAATCTGACTCCAATCCATAGTTCTTCTGGTTCTCTATCAACTTAGTTTAAAGTCTCAAATCTGTTCTTTATTTGATCTTTATATTCTTCTGGGATGTTATTTAAATTGTATTTTGGCATTATGATTGCTTTGTTCTTCTTCTTTAGCTTTACTCTGATTTTCGATATTACCAGTTCATGATCTGTACCGCAGTCTGCTCCTGGTCTTGTTTTCGCAGAAAGTATGGAACTTCTCCATCTTCTGCTACCAATTATATAATCAATCTCAAAAATAAGTGTCACCATGATCAATAGACTCCCTAGTATATTTAGGACTGCAGCCTTAATTTGCAGTGGCTTGGATGCAAATATTGGTAATTACTGGTAAATGCGAGCTAGAGTCCGCAATGGCCTTCAGTGGCACACCTGGCAGGTGGCTCAGATTCTGAGCTTTCTTTCTTTTAAAAAGTAAGCCTGTCTACAAGGAAAGCTATGGAGCAAACTGTACAGGTACCCTTCTAAGAGATTTCTGTGAAATGAGCTAGCCTGGCTGCTCCTGCCTGTTTTTAATCAATGAGTATTTTTAATCAATGTGTGAAGTCCGATCTATGATTGACAAATGAGTTGTTTGGACCCCAGGAAATAGGAATCACTGGGGTCCTAAAGAGTTGCTGTTTTGCCCTCCTTTTTAGTGCAGTTTTCCAGCTTCTGTCTTTTTTTGGTAGTTGCTGGAGTCTCCTTTTTCCCTAGCAAGCAGGGTGGATCTTTTCTGTGCTGGGTTCACCTGAATCCCCCTCCCCACATAAGACAAATGTGAAAACTTTGCAAAGAGACTTAGGCATGTTTTCTGCTTTGCAGGAGCTAACTACCGAGGACATTAAGTATTCACTGTATATTTAATTTACATTACAATTGTATGCATGTCTGCTCAAAAATAAATCTCTTTGGATTTAATGGAGCATATTCCTAGGTGAGTACAGGATGGCAGCCTAGGCTTTGGTTTAGGGTTGGCACTGGAGGAAAACAGAGATCTGTGACTTTAACAGCTGTAGGACAGACAGAAAAGGTCACGCCTTTTCTAGTATGGAAATACAATATGGAAAAGTTTCACCATGATTCCTGTCTAATTTTGTGTTATGCCATGCCCCTCATGGCAGCCATTTTGTGTTCTGTCCCCTATGGCAGCCATTTTGTGACTTGTGCCCCTGGCTCATGCTCAATATTTGTAATGTACCCTGTGGTCCAAAAAGTTTACCCTGGTCTAGGGTAAAACCTTGGGACTACACAAGGACTGGGCAAGATGCAGAGAAAGTTAGGTACGCTTAGATTCCACTGAAATTAACATCACTTTTATGTATGTAGGTCCGATTGGTTTCATTTTTAGGAACCTTACCGCTGGAAGGTTTTTACAGTGTAATTCTGTGCTCCTGACGTGTGCATACCAAATGGGCCATTGGTCATACTCTCCTAGTTAAAACAGAATTGAGAAGTAATGGGATAGTATAGAAGGCAAGTTGAAATGAGGGATTGACAGAATATAATTTCACAAAACCCTGCACAACTCCCCCTCATTACTATCTTCTGAGCCACTGATGTTGCATTAACTTGTGCAGCTAGCAGTGGAAGTGTCTGTTTGTGCATGGATTTAGGAATGTCACTGCCTAACTTCATTTGGGTTATGTCCATGGAGGGAAAATTAAACATGGAGATAACATGGGCATTGGAAATATATATTTTCAACAAATCCCAACAGAGTTGCCAACTTCTGTCAATTGTTATACTCAGAAATGCTGATCCTACCCCTTATTTGCAAAAGATACTTCTTAAATAGAAATGTTTCCTGCTGCTGCTGCTGCTGCTGCTGCTGCTATTACTGCTGTTTCACTCATAAGGCTTTTAGGGTTAACAATTATTGTTATTAATTGATTGTCCTTGTTTGTTAGCCACCATTAAAGTTGTTAAACTGAAAGGGAAAAAACTTTTTTTTAAAAAGCAAGTAAATATTCAGTAACTTAACCTTCTGCTTTTTATGGCTCCTTAAATTCTTCATATGTTAACAAAAATGAGCAGAACAATATAAATTGCTGGTATATATGTATATTTTAAAACACATTTTTCCCTTATGTATAATCATGTTATCTTTCTTCCGCTACCTCTAAATTCCATTCTCTATTTTTGCTCTACCCATTGTTCTGTCTTTATTTCTTTCCCAATATGACAAGGACTTTTGCTATAATTGTCTTACAGTACCCAGAATGCTTTGCTCCTGAGTAGCAATAATAATACTGCACATTTAAAGAACATACCAGCTACAATCTATATTTAGCATTACTCTGCTGTCACTTTTAAAAACATACTTTGTATTTTAGGAACTGCACATTTTCATATTTTTTTTTAAATCTCTGGAATATGTCCCAAAGATACTGAAGGCTGGAGGGTAAAAAGAATGCTTCTAATCAAAGTCAGGTCGTGGTGATGAGGGAACCTTTCTGTTTGCTGAAAGTTGTGGAGAATACTTTAGTTAGATTAACAGGATGGTATTCAGTGCCTTTTTTATTTTAAAAAAAATGGTAAAAAAGAGGTGCCAGTATTCATACCTTGATAAAAGTGCTATGGGTGCCAGCACAAAATGGTTGCCACGGGCAGCCAAAAAAGAGATACCGCTTCTATTCCGTGCCGGTGTGGTGTAGTGGTTAGTGTCAGACTGGGACCTGGGAGACCAGGGTTCAAATCCCTGCTTGGCCATGAAGCTCACTGGATGACCTTGGGCCAGTCAGCCTAACCTACCTCACAGGGTTGTTGTGAGGATAAAATCGGGAGGGGGAGAACCATATTTATATGCCACTTTGAGCTCTTTCGATCAAAGGTAGGATACAACAGTAAATAATAAATAAAATAAAAATAAATGCTCCTTACTGGTGAGTACCATCACAAAAAAGCACTGGTGGTATGACAACTACCCGCCAGTGCAAGGATTACTGCTAGTGCAACAGGACTTCCCCCTCCCCATGTGCACCCTGCACCCTCCTCAGATCTCCTCCAGTGGATTGGGGGAACCCCTAGAACAGATTTAGGGGTGCATGGGGGGAGGAGAGGAGAAAGTCCCATTGCATTAGCGGTAATCTTTTTACTGGTGGGATGCTTACTTAGTGCTACACTGGATACAACCCACTGCTGATGTCTTACAAAACCTGAATCCCTACTTTGGCAAGAATGAAAACAGTTTATTTTTCTAGCAGTTCAAAGAGCAGGTTGCATTCCTTTTTATGATTTTGTGTCACAGGAGTGTTCTTCTCATGACACTCTTCGATCAACAGTTTTAATGTGAGAAGAGGTTATAGAAGAGTCAACCTGTGAGAAAGAGAAAGGTGTGCCAAACTGCAGATCAGCATACGTTACCTATATTGCTCTTGAAAGAAGACAAATGTTTACTACTTTCCTGGGTTATGAGATTAGACAGTGACATGAATTGCAGGAATACTCCTGTGACTAAAAGAGTAAAATTAAAACTCACACAAAATTTGGCATGAATTAAAAATTTGGTAAATTCCTCCTCAGATACATTGGTTAGAATATGGTCCTTCCTTGCAAATCAGAATGACAGATCACTCAAAAGTGGATGTCTCACAGGCAGGACTGGGAATTGTGTTGAGTGGAGAAGATGATGGGGAAGGGCCCAGCCCAGAGGTAGAACACGTGTTATGCATGCAAAAGGTCTCTGGTTCAATCCCCAGCATGTCCAGGGAGGGCTGGTGCTGCAATGTCAACAATACTGACCTAGATGGACCAATGGTCAGACAGTGTAAGGCAGTTTCTTTCACTGTTATGATCTCGGAAACCACAACTGCCCCCTATCCATCACAAGCCTTTTCTAAGCCTTTAGCTTAGAAATAAATGCCAAAATATGTTCAGTCCCACTCTCTTCCATCTACATATGCCTGACTGTCCCCATTAATAGACACCAGCCCTATTTTATCTATCTATCTGTCTGTCTGTCTGTTTTATATACAGCCTTCTTGCCAAGGTGGTTGCAATGTCAAAATACTAAAACAAGTAAAAAGTGGAGTGACAGAGTCGTCTCAAGCCAACTGGTAGCTGATGGCACTAGCTCCCTGTTTTGTTTCTCCCTTCTCTCAGGCCATACAGAGCTCCATGGAAGATGTGGGATGGGCCACTGATGGTTCTGTCAAGAGCCAATGATATGCATACTCCCTAGCCTGGGCTCCCTCACTTCTGTTTCCTGGTCCCTCTCCTGGTAAATCACTGTCGATATATATTTTTTAAACTTGGGTGGGAATGTTTTGCAAAACCCACCTTGCCATTCTTCAGGGTTCACCTTACTTCCTAGGGTCTCTAAAATTTAAATCTCTGAGTGTGGGGGTGGTGTGGTGATGAAGGATGCAACTTGTCTCTAATGCCTATGGCACGTAAACACCCATGCACAGACCAGCAATGCCAGCCTGCCATCATAATGAGATTCATTTCATAGTATTGATAATAGCGTGTAGAACAAATTTGTTTTTCTAGCACACCTTTACATAAAGAACAAACATTTCTTTGGCTTTTAAAACAGAGCAGGGAGCGTTATTGCAGAGTAAGTGGGTACATCAACCAGCAGCTTAAAACAGGGGAGGTGTTGGGTTCAGACAAGGGTGTAGTCATCCGGGGTCATGGAGGGGGTCTTAGACCTCTTACTTTTTTGGGAGTTAGGTCCCTGCAGGGTCGGTATATATGAGCCAATCAGCATGAAAGGGAATATGTTAGCCACTGAGAAGAGTTGTCTCACTTGGAACCAATCTGAGTGAAAGGATGTGAGTCAGTCACTGAGAAGACTCTTCTCAGTAGCTAACCCACACCTGTCCTTTCATGCTGATTGGCTCCTAGGGTGTTTGAGAAGTGAGCTTTGTGGCAAAGTACCTTGGTCTCCTAAATCCTAGTCCCACACTTTGCTTCATTTCAGAGTTCTTAAAATCAAAATGTTCCTGGCAATGTTTAGCTCTAGAGGGAGGTGGGAGGGAGGGGGTGCAGAATCCTATACACACAGCAGTTTTTTTCTGGTTCTATAATTCTGTAATTGCAGAAGAGATAGTAAATCCTATGAGGGGCAATGGTGTGACTATTATGAAGGGCCCCCGCACTTCTGAATTTGCCACTACACTACTGGGTTCAGATAGTAATTCTTGTAATGAAAGCAGGGGTGTTACAAGTCTGTCCCTTCACTTATGAGGGCTAGAAATGTTATGGATTGTTATTCAGATTGGAAAGACAGCACAGATTGCATTAGAAGAAGCCATGCTCTCTGATTTAATGAGTGGCTATGGCCAGGAGGACTCCCAAGCACCCTAAGACTGTGAGTAGTTCTGAGGACTTGAGCAGACACTAGTAGCAAAGGAGGATTTCTGTCCATATGTGGCATGACCTACAACCAGAGGAAAGCCTGCTAGACGTTTAGCAGAATTCAGCAGGTTCCAGTAAGTAAGGGTTATTCCCACTTCAGTTCTCCTGCAGGTGGAACCACTTATCCATCACCAACTCGAGCAAAATTGAGCCGTACTCCTCCTAAAAAAAACATGCCTCTTTCTCTCTCTCTCTTTCCTGTTCATCTCCAGTTCCAGGAAAAGGCAGCTGCTAGCAAATAGCTCAAATACAAAAGAGGTCTCGCTGAATGTCTTTTCCAATTCTAAGATGTGCCAACACATATTGGCAAATGCGTGAGGTGTACTGTGGAAGGCCAGGCAGAGGCAGGCGTGATGAAGGGAGGGAGAACATGGCAGGAGGTGGCAGATATGGATTTTTTTTTAATGGGCCCATCACGCTGTGAGTAGGCTGCACTGAATAACTGTTTGATTTTATTTCCAGCATCTTTGTCCTTCCTCTTGCTTCCCCACCACCACTTTTCTGCTTATTTTCTTCTTTGCTTTGTTGCTTCTGTGATGGAAGATAGAAGCTCTGGGAGTGAGAGTTTTTTGCTGATTTCTATGAAGTGCCCAGCAAGTCTTTAGGTGTTAGGAAAACATTAAGTGATAAAAAGAAGAAGAAGAAGAAGCTCGGAGATTTGAAACTGTGCCGCCTCATGCAATCTTACTTGAAAAACACATTTATTTAGGCACAGTTATGGTCCTGGCACAGAGACAAACACTGAAAAGCTGACAGAGACTGTAAATAAGCAAGGGATATACAGATAAACAGCAAGGAATTGAGATGTGGGAGGTATCTAGGTTGGTCTGATGTAGCATCTGCATTAGAAGTCTGGAGATTGGAACAGGAGACTCTAATGAAATTCAGAGATGATACTAAATCAGAAAAAGCTGCAAACCTCAGTGAGGACAGAGAAATTTACATGCATCCATCTTTTCCTGAACAGACTAAGGCCAAAGTAAGTGACACTTAAAATGATTCAGAGTTCCATTCCAATTGGAATACCGCATAATGGGGGGGGGGCACACATATGAGCATGCCTAAGAACATCAGTGATGTATAAGAGAACTGAACCCTCTCTGCCTCATGGAACAGAAATGTCTCTATCACAAATCATTCATTTTCCTAGTCACTAGAGAGACCATGTTGTAGCTAGGCCATGTAGAGTAGAGTGAAGGTCACAAAGGAACATAGGAAGCTACCTTGTACAGACTTAGACTATTAGTCCATCTAGCTCAGTATTGTCTACACTGGATAGCAGGTCTCCAGAATTTCAGGCAGAGGTCTCTCAGAGCCGTACCTGGAAATGCCAAGGATTGAACCTGGGTAATCTGCATGCAAAGCAGAAGATCGGTGACTAAGTTTGGCCCTTCCTCCTGCATATACAAGGGGATATACAAGGGGATGTTGAAGGCCTCGTCATGCTGTGGAACAGCAATGTGCGCCTACTATGTAGACTACCTGTCTACACTGCCTACTGTGTGGTGGTGAGAGCAGCAAAGAAGGCCCACTTCTCTGCTTCCATCGCATCCTCAAGTAGCCGTCCAGTG